>NC_089593.1:24632720-25232720 GCF_019320115.1 Miscanthus floridulus | reverse complement strand
CCATCTTGAGATCCATCCTCTCTTCCTCGTAAATCCTGCAATTAGGCTTCATTTCGACCAAGGCTTTAGTTTCACCATGACCTTCGTATGCTACTGCAGCTTGCATTTCTTCTTTTCGTTTCTTTTCCATGTCTTCTTTAATCTTCTTTGCAACTACTTTCTTGTAAGCATCAATCCACCTAAAGAATGGACATTTCTTCACTGCCGGTGGAAATGACAATACATAACACAAACTATTTATCCAAATCTTGACACAGTACCTAGTTCATCCATTTCTATATGACAAAAACAGATCATTATATACTCACAAATTCATCGTAGTTTACGCATTTGAAGAAATTTTTGCCGTTGTTCTTCCAGGATTTGCATTCCACTACTTTATCACCACATTCTGGGCATGGAATGAGGGGGATCCCGCTAGGGCCAAGTGGATACAGAGAAAGGGCAGCTGTTGGGATGAACGACGAACTAGACGAAGCCTCACCCATATCTGGCGTCGGGGCAGCGGCGGCGTCCTGGAGCGGACGCGTCGGGGCAGCGGCGGCGTCCTGGCGCGGACGCGTCGGGGCAGCGGCGGCGTCCTGGCGCGGACGCATCGGGGCGGCGGCAGCGGCCTGGCACGGACGCGGCGGCGGCCTAGCGCGGAGGCCGTGGCTGGGAAGGAAAGGGCCGAGGAGGTGGGCTGCTGTCGGCCGTCGGCGGCATCGGCGGCGGTGGAGCAGTTCCCTCTGTTCGTCTTCGTCTCGTCTCTCTCCCGTTCTCTCCGTGCTCTCTCTCCCGTGAAGATACGGTGAATGAAAAGGAACGAAGGGATAAGGCTCAGGGGCAAAACGGAAAGAAAAAGATGCCGCAGCAAAAAAAAATTTAATTTGGCAACAAATCCTCCACAGGGCATATTTGCGGGTGTGTATCGTTTGAGAATGGCAAACGGGCGAATCCCATTTACGGGATGGCAAAATTGCGAAGCCCAGTTTTCGTAATGGCAGAATCACCATTTTCTCCCGCGGCACGACCCCGGCAGCGCGCGGTCCGAGGGCCGGCACACGGACATGCACCCCGTGACGTAGTACCCGTCGCCGTCGTTGAAGTAGGCGAGGCCGGGGCAGCCGATGGACACGAACTTGCTCTTTTCATCGACGAGAAGAGGAATGCGCTGCGGTTGAGCGCCATGGGCTGCTCCCGGAGGCTGACGACGCGGCCGTCGGCGCCCCCGGGCGGTCGTAGCTCGCGCGGCTGGCGTTGAGGAGCACGGTGGCCTCGGCCGTCGCCAGCGAGATGGCGGCGACCTCGTGGCCGTAGCCGGCCACGGTGAGCCGCGGCGGGCGTCGGCGGCCGCCGGCGTCGTCGTCGCACTGGAGCCGGAAGCCCCCCGTGGGCGCGCCGCGGTAGCAGCCCGCGCCGATGCCGAACGGGTAGGGGACGGTCACGTTGCCGCACTGCTGCCGGCATCTCCCCGCGGCGGCTGCTGCGACGCCGCAGGTGGAAGTGGCAGAAGCACCGCTGCCAGTGCCAGCCATGGTAGCAGCCTCAACACTCCGACAGCGTACACCTCCATTCCTGCTGCAGCTCTCCTGTGGATTGATTGGTCGGCAACGGCAATGAAAGAGGTCAAGCCACGGCAAGAAAACGCCGGCGATTACACGGCGGCATCTACTCCTACTCTCCTAGGCCAGGCCAAATTATGTCGCACCAACCTACGAGCCACGTCGTTGCCTGGACGGTTGACTTGACCTTGAAGCAGTCAGTGACTTTTGGCCGGACGCCGAGTCAATCATTGTACTTGGCATCGTGTCACCATGCGGCCATGCCCTTCCACAGGGTAACGCAGCACATGGTGACAGCCTGACATCAAAAGAAAAAAAACTTGCATAGATGCTCAGGTTCTAGAAATTATCATGTCAAATAAAAGTCTCAATTTATATATTGATGAAAAGATGAAAAGAGTTTAGGAGGTGTTTGGTTCTTTAGTCGCTCCTAAAATTCATGTCACATTGAATGTTTAGATACTAATAAAGAGCATTAAATATAGATTAATTACAAAACCAATTACATAGATGGAGGCTAATTTGCGGGACGATTTTTAAGCCTAATTAATCTGTCATTAGCACATGTTTACTGTAGCACCGCGTTGTCAAATCATGGCCTAATTAGGCTTAAAGATTCGTCTCGCAAATTAGTCGCAAGTTGTGTAATTAGTTTCGTAATTAGTCTATATTTAATGATCCATGCATGTGTCTAAACATTCGATGTGACATGAATTTTAGAAGCGCCTGTAGAAACTAAACAGGGCCTTACTCCCACCGTCCAGAAAAGAATGCAACTACGGGTTACGTACAAGCAAAAGTAGTTCGACCAGATTTTTAGTGAATACTACTCACATTTATGACTTTAAAATAATTTATTATGAAAATACATTTCGTAATTAATCTGGTGATACTTATTTGATACCATAAATATTGATATTTTTTAATTTATAATTGATCGAACGTAAGATATTAAACTATGACACTGTGCTAGAATTGTATTCTTTCTTGGACGGAGAGAGTATATTTTTAGGGCGCCCTTGACTACAGCGAACTACTTGATTGTAACAACAAGAGGATGATGATAGAACAGATGCTTGCTAAGCACACCAAGAGGATGATGATGATTGGAACAACAAGAGGATGATGATGATTTAGTTTCAACTACTTGAATGCAGATTGGAACAACAAGAGGATGATGATAGAACAGATGCTTGCTAAGCACACCAAGAGGATGATGATGATTGGAACAATATAGAAGTTTTTCAGAGAATTATTGTAGAAGTACTTCAAGCTCTCTACGTTCCAAACTGTGAAATGATGTAGGGGAGACGAGCCACACTTCAACGACTGTACTATCTTGTGTGAAATGATGATGTAGGAGAGACGAGCTACAACTTCTTCTATAGCTCCGCTAGCTGTTTTGTACGAAAGGAGATAAAATAGTTTCACATGTGAACTCCTTAAATCCTACTCTCACAAGGGATTAGTGTAGGACAAATTAAGCTCAAACTAGCAGCTTCAACTTGCATGAGTGGGCCCCAATGCATGTGGAAGACGGATTTGCCCAAAGGAAGGATGACGGCACGCTGACGCGGAGAGCCGCCAAGCTGGGGCAGTCGGACTCGGCCATCGGCGCTCGGGTGAGCGCAAACTGCTGGGACACACGCGGGCGTAGTTGTCGACATCAGGAGGGAGAAAGAAAGAAGTGAGAGAAATAGGAGTGGAGGAGAAGAAAAGATAATGATATTTTAGACATTTTATCATTCCTATCTACTATAAGGAGCTATTATGTCAAATGTCCAGTAAAACAATTCACCGATAGAGCTACTCGTGGAGTTAAAGAAAAACTACTTCATCAGTGAAGTAAAGTTGAGATATGCCAAACGAGACCTAGACGACGTATCTTCAAATTAAACTGCTAACTTTTGCCGTAACGTAACAATCATGGTACAACTATACATTATGAAGCTATATATATTTTTCGGTAAAACAAACGCATGTCATCATTTTGAAATATCCAAACTCAACGTATAGAAAGCAAACTTGATTAAAGATATGAATTCTTGGCTCTAGACATCTCAAAAATGTAACCGGAGGTGGCACCTAATCATTCTTGTGAGGAATAAATAGCATTATTCGATCACGCATTAGCTTTCTTGTTTGTAGCCTACTAGAATGACACACAGTAATCATTTTTGTGAGAAATGTCATTATGAGCTCACGCATTTGCCTTCTTCTTTTTTGCCTACAAGAAGAGTGCGTGTCTGTATCGTGATTCGGAAGAAGAAGAAGAAGAAGAAAAGAATCAACTAACTAACTGATGCCCATAGGCCATAGCGTTGCTCAATCGATTGGGCGTTGCATGCAAGTCGATGAATGCAACGGCACGCATGGAACCCGGCCAACAAAGTGCATCAGCGATCGATCAGCCAACAGCTAGCCATGCCGTACGTGTTCGTTGCCCGGTCAGCAACCGCCCGCGCGCACCGAGCCGGCGAGGATAACGCCGCCGCATCGAAAGCCTGACCGATCACCGCACGCATCCATGCATCGTCTCAGGGCAGGCTATAAATGCGACAGCAGGGGCACGACCGCACGACGCAAAGTCAGGCCATGCCGCTGCAGGTCACGCGAGCGAGCATGGAGCTCACCACGTAGCTCGATCGAGGGGCGGTCTACTCCCCGACGAGCACGACAACGGAAACAACGTCGCCGCGCCGTCCACGTCCACCGGCGAGGACAGCCCAGGGAGGACAGGGCGCCGCCCTCCTCCGTCCCGGGAGGGTGGCAAGGCCGGGACAGCCATTACTCATCTCGGGCGACGACTCCTCCACCACGCCATGCGGGCCGAGGAACGGAGCTCCGTGGCGCCGCCTTTGGCCGGCCGCCAACGCTGCTTATTCCGGATTGGTCTAAGCCTGTCGCCGCTCGTGTGGAAGAACGGATGAGAGCACCCACCCCCTGCTTTTCCTTCTCTGCTTCTCCTAAACCCCTCCAGTCCTCTTCTTCTAGCTGCAAGCCGTTGCCTCAGGAGATGAACCAATAGGAGGATTAGAGTGATCACATCCACACGGATCCTAACCCACGGATTAGTGACGTGGATTAAGTCCGTTCCCCGAACGGACGTCTCCCCCTTATACTCATAGGAACCGACATCGCCGCCGTTCGGCAACTGCATTCCCGAACGGACGTTTCATACTCCCATGGCGTCCTTTCATCTTGTATATATACAGAGATCATTCAATGGAAAAGTGCAGTTCGATTCATTCTCTTTCTCTCGATTACAACCGCTCTCAAACAGCACTGCTGCTCTGGATCGAGAAGGAGAAGACGAACCCGACAAAGAGGTAAGGACGGATGGACTCCGACTCACCGTCGATCATGACCGCCATCCTCTCCGGAGTGCCGCTCACCCGCCGCGCTCCACTGCTCGTCGACGTTGCACGCCTGGCGGAGAATCGCTCGCAGCACCGGCGCATCTTCGGCCGTCGTCGTCGTCGCCGTGGACGCCGCAGCCGTCGTCGTCGTCCTCGCCGTGGCCGGGGCAACCGCGCACAGGCACAGCGCCTCATCGCCTCCGGCATCGCCCAGGCTTCTGGATCTGCTCCGGCACCACCAGCGCCCCGTCCGCCTGCCGCCGTCGCTGACTCCTGGGTCCTTCACCCTGGCGGAGGCCGGACCAAGGGAAGGCCCCGCACCGTACGCCTTCCAGGAGGCCGCCGGCCAGACCTCGGTGGGCTTCAACGCCACCGGACCCGGCACCACCGCGGCTCCAGCAGCAGCGTTCCCGGCGACAACTCTGGCGGATCTGGCACCAGCGACTCCTCCACCGGCCCGGGAGCGTCGAGTTCGTCGTCGCCGGAGCACCACCACCGTGGACTACAGTCCCGGCTCCTGGGCTTCAAGCTTGCAGTTCCAGAGGCTCTCCAACGGCGTCCTCCCGAGCGGCTTCGGTGGCAGCGACAGGAAGGGAGCGGAGGCAGCGACATGTGATCGGCTTGACCGAACTGGAAGAGGTTTTAGGCAGACTAGGCAAAGCCGTCCAATCAATCATTGGCACCAGTGACTCGCACACTCCCTCTGTTTCCACTTTCTCGGTCCAGAAAATGGCATCGCACCGCAGCTTACATACATTTCTATTAAAATCATCCAGAGAGAAGGATGTTGTTAACATATTATTTCAACAATTTACAATCTGGGTAAAGAGATTCATCGGCAACACAATTCAAAGACATCAATTCATCATCTGTTCTACCATTATTATTCTAAACAAGCAATGAACGACCCTATCAACTTTTCCCCATATCAGAAGGTGTGCAACCATCTTCACCTGGCCCTGTCTCTGTGCATCAGCAGGGCAACAGGTAGAGAGGATTAGCTGAAACCATGTGAGATAACAAGCAGAGCAATTACATGATTCAACATTCAACAGCTCATTACAACACCAACCACGCACCAGCAGGCACACAACACAGGTCATGTTGCAGGCACTTGATCCATATTCCCCCTGGTGCTCCTGACTTACCATCGACTAGTTGAAGCTTGAATGACGCTAAAATTTTAGTTGCAGAAGCTCGGTGTCATGTTCGACAAATATTACACCTCACATCTAGTTACTGCCAGCACAACACCGTAGACCATAGATGGGAAGTGTTCCCATATGGAACACTAACAGAGAAGGCCTATCAAGCTGAAAAGATAGCAGCTTCAATCACCATTCTTTCATCAAGCTACTTCGCATGCCAGTTCAATATACAACACATGGTATGAATATTTAGATTAAGAATAATCACTGCAAAGCACGTAAAAGAAAGATAGAAATAGAAGATGCCATATCATCCAACACAATGAATGCCACGATTTGGAGGCTTCAGAAATTGACATCCAATTCGTGAGCCACCCCACATGTCAATGTGATGTCAAATCTTGAAAGTCTCACGAATTGGGTGTCAAATATCAAAATCTCTCAATGTTTTAATGCTGAGCTACTCTTCTGTCTATGTTGTTTTCCTTTGCCATAGTGAAACAAGACAAACAACTTTGTCCTAAGTCAAGCTTGTCTAACTTTGACCAAGTTTTTATCAAAGTTAGACAAGTTTGACTTATGACAAAACTAAAACGACTTAAAATTTAAAACGGAGAGAGTAGTTTTTTTTTTTTGAAATTGAGAGAGTAGTTATATACACAGATTCTATGGAAGCTAAACAGTCCAGTAAGGTTTAGAGTAGCACATATCATCCTTCATTTTTTTTGAAGATTGCTCTAGTACCAAACACAATAGCTGACTGAGCTAGACAGGACCCAGACCATATTTTAGTTTCAAGCTTCGGTCATAACATGGGAGATTCTTGTAATGGCCTGTTTGTTTCCATGGAATCAAATTTTATTTTAAGAATCAAGAATCACATTCCATTTCAGATGTTAATTGAAGTGTTGCCGCCTGTGAAAGCTTCATGGTAGCAGTGAGGATCCCCAAGGAGTTTTCTTGTGTCCAGACTCGCGCGAGAGAGAGTAAAGGCGATAGGGTCACGGAGCTTGATGAATCTCACTTTCCGTTTCTTACCATCTCTCTTTCCATTTTTTACCCTCTATAAATTCAACACAGGTCTGTACTTCAAATTTGGAAAGTGGTGGAATATCAAATTCTAAGCCAAATAGCCTAGTTCATGAAGTAGATTCCAATTCAACCCAAATGGAAGGAACCAAACGGGCCCTAAGTGTTTGACAAGGGGTTCACACTGTTACAATTTGCATGTCCAGAACTCCAGATTCCAGACTTCTTGTTACTTAATTGACTAATAGTTATGGTGCTTATGTAAAATGCAATAAAGCTTACAAAGAACAAATAGACAGCCATGGTATCTACACAAATTTAAGTGCAGAGCTCACACATGCAAAAGGACAGGAAACATCTAGAATTTTGAGATGCATCATTTCTTTGTACCCATTATTTTCCTCAAAGGGGTGTATATTAATGTACGACAGATGGTTATATGGTTACCAACAACAGGAAAGTCCATTTGTATGCTTTTCTTCTACCTAAAAACATGAACTCTCTAGTCCAAAACTGTACACACCTCTTAATTCAAAAGATAAAAGAGAGATGGTGTCAAAAAATAATAAAGAAATAACTGCGCTATTTCTTTCGACAATGTGAGTGTTTGATCTCCACATGAATAGCAGTAGGCACTATTTTCTGAACTGAATAGCATGAGCTCTTCGACATACCATTTACATCTATTATGTCCGGATCAAGGTATATAAGCCATACAAAATCACCTAGAATCAAGAAAAGAAAAGGTTATATCAGACAGTGTTAGCAGTAAAGTACAAGTCAAGGGTCTAAGTCAGGCGTCAGGACACTGACCGATCAATCACAATGCATCTGCGCTCTTACCACCTCTCTTGCTAACTACTTCACAGAGTCGGCAAGGCAGTGTGTCGAGGCTCATCTCACGTGCCCTACCAAAGTTACCCAATACACCACAACGCCTCCATGCATGGTATTCAGCATAGGCTACAGGGTCATTTGCCAGCATTTTCACATATGATGCCAGTTCTTTGAGTGAGCTGAATTTGGAGGCATCTATGATAGAATTAGGAGGAACAAAATCCCAAACATTGGGTGCCCCAAAGTATATTGGCACTGACCCAGCCTCCAAAGCATAGAACAACTTCTCAGTCACATAACTTTCAGTCTTGGTGTTCTCAATTGCAAGAACAAACTTGTAATGTGACATTGCACAATGGAGGTGATCCCACCAGTGTGGTGTGCCATTATCATTGGTGGAGCAAACTGGATACATGGATAAGGCCATGTCAGGACCACCAACATTGTTCAAACATCTTCCAAAGGAATGGTGAGGCACCAATGAGAGGAAGTCTTTCGCAAGCTTATCTCTATGAGGAAGACATCTTGAAGATGACCAGTAAATAAGTGCATCCTGGTACCAGACAGGAAATCAGCAGTTAAGAAGGTTAAACCGGCACAAGGGAGTATTACTACAGCAGAACTTACTATAGCTGAAACCGTACGACATTGATATGACAGAAGATATGCACAATTTCATCTCTGACAGCAAAAACATAAATTACACACAAATGAAAAGGTTTGATGTTGTGAACTGTTAATCATGGCATGTGACCACTCTTCTTTGCATGCAGAATTCAAAGCATTTCCCTATCTTGTGATCACTCTGGTAAGAATAAATTAAAACAATGTATGCCATGTAAGAATATCCTGCCATACTTTTACATTTTGTATCAAACTATCAATTCTGTTCCAAATAATGATGGAAAGCAACCATAGAATGATAGAATCATGTGCCATACTCATGTTAAGAGAAACATAGTTGGAGCTAGGTAGCGCACAGAGCATCTAATTGATCAGGCATGCAAAATGTTGCCTTGTTATTATTATGCTATGGAATTTATAATTTGAGATTTTACACTTACATTTCTCTTCTCAGTTGATATATGGTAGCTACGGCTGGTGTGAAATGATTTTCCAGCATATGTTACTTGCAAGTCATCATTGGCATGGTAACCGATAAAAATGTCCTCAAAACCAGTTGGCTTCCTACTAGCCTCCAGATCCAGATAAACACGAAGAGGCAGACCTTTCATTCTCTGCAAAACATATTACAAAACACTTGAAAGTGAGAATGGAGATAGAGAATACAATGAAGTAAAAAACATTATTATTGAAAAGAAGGATAGTATTTGATTCGTAGGCAAGTCCAATGAAAGCTGGCAAAGTTTGCAAAGCCGTAGCTATGCCACTAACCTAATGCTTAGCTACCAAAATCAAATGTCCAATCAGAACAGCCAAATGAACTGACAGAACATTCAGCACTAGTAGTCTAAGTAAGGTGCAATTGGAAAAGGAGGCAAGCAATCTACAATACAGTAACCCCCCAATGGCAGAATTTTTATACAGACAGGTTAGAGGACCCAACTAACAATCAGACTTCTGAATTTTTCATTAATGAATTGAGGCAATGGGAAGCAACTTCTTCAGTGTTGTTTAGGAGAACTTGGATAGCGAATGCATCCCTCATTTCAACAAGAAACCTAATATCCGACCCAAAAAAAAATTGCTGAACAGTATTATCAAGCATACACATGACATTTCAAAAACATTTTGTAACCTAACCAACATTTTGAAAAAGGTGAAAGAAGGTACCATCGACATTCGGTAGATACTCCTACCTCGTTCACCAAACAGAAATGCTCCCCCAACCAACCCACCTTTTTCATCATTTTTTTGGGTATACCAATTCTCTGGTTCCACCACACAAGCATTACTGCGCAAGGATCTGAATTCATGGCCAATTCGATCTCTCTGAGTGTTGAGGTACCCCAAATCTACCAGCTATCAGTTCATCACAAACAGCCACCTCGCAGCTATCGCCTCATTTCAACAACAGAAAAGATGATATTCTCATACTGCCAGGACCATAAAACAGGGAAAGAAGTCCGGTACCTGCGGCGGCGGCGTGGCGCCCTCAAAGAGCAGCGCATCGGGGCGGTCGACGGCGGCGACAGATTTGCTCCAGACGCAGCTGACCCCGCACCGGCAGGTGTAGACGCCGTCGAGCGCGTCGGGGACCCACGTCCACCCCTTGACGAGCACGCCGACGTGGCGCGCCGCCAGGTCCTCGCACCTCGCGGTCGCGGCGCCCCGCCACGCGGCGCCGCCGGTGACGGACGCCGCCGCCGCCGCAGGGTCCTCCGCCGCGGTGTCGTTAGCGCCGGCGCTCGGCGGCGGCGGCCCCAGCCCCGCGGCGGCGGCGGCGGCGAGCTTGGCGCGGATGCGGGGGCAGCCGACGGCGGCGTCCCAGGAGGCGAAGGCCTCGAGGAGGGAGGTGAAGGGGTCGCGGTCGCGGGAGCCGACGGAGTCGAGCGCGGTGGGGAAGCGCGCGGCGAGGAGGGGTACTGGCGTGGAGAGCGAGGTGGAGGAGATGGAAGGGAGCTCGAAGTAGCCCGAGAGGAGGAGGAGCAGGATGGCGGCGGAGGCGAGCATCGGGGCCACGTAGTTGATGCGCTTCCGGAAGAGCATCGGGGTCGGGGGTGGGCACTTCGCGACCCTTGGAGCGAGGTGCCTACCTCCACCGGAGCGCGAGATCTCGGAGAGGTGGGGACGAGGCTGGTCGGAACTCGGTGGAGGGTCCCGGAGTCGGAAGAAGGGGGGCTTGTCTGCAAAACTGCCAGGGGCTTCTTCCGTTTCGTCTTCGGGGGTGCGCCATTGTTTACCATTTTTCTCGTGACTGCCGTCGTAGGACATACAGTACTCGTCTCGTATCGTATCCAACTGACCATTCTTCTTCTTCTTTAATTTCATTTCAGGAACTGACTATTCTTCTCGGACTTTGACTTTCCGATATAAAAATGATCCATTTGTCATTTCTTCTGGACAGAGTTTGCAAACAGCCAAAGTGTCAAACAAACATGTTCACACAAGTTACAAATGTCACTCTCTCCGTGGCTTACATGGTGTCTGACAAAAGCTAATTAACATAGAACTACCAAATCGATTCTAAATAAAATACTCCCTCCGATAAATTGTATGTCGTTGTAATTTTTTCTAGGAAGTGGTGTATCTTTAAAAGTAAGAACGTCTTATAATTTGAAATGTCTGGAATGGAAGTATTTTTTCTTGTTATAAATATTTATTATACAACTAAAAGAGAAGGAGAAAAATCTGGTTATTGCTTATCAAAGATAGAACGAACTCAAATGCACCCTGCCATCATCTTTTTTGTCCTCTTAGTAGTTAATGTCTTGGTATTGCAAGCTTTTTAGAGGGGCATAATGTTAATAGTTTTAAAGTTTGTAATGCAAATTCCACGATAACTTATAATTTAAAACGGAGGGGTAGGATTTAGCATTGGTTGTGAAATGGGAATTCTAGCTTTGCTCGTGTTTTGTGCACATGCAGGGCATGCCCCTTGCCTTTTCAACTTGAATGAAAAGCCTTTTGTTTATTTTATATTCGGGGTCAGTTTGGACGTTTGCCATATACTTACGTCGCTGCGCCCAAGCACGTGGACTCGTGGAGCTTTAAAGATATGACTATATGCCATCACGTTAGCTTTAAAGATACCAATTTTTAAAGATGCTCTTACAGAAATTCTAGCAATTATCTTGGATGAAATACAAACACTAAGATCTTATTTTGATAACTCAATACATGTGTATTGAAGTGGCAATACATGTGTGATGAAGTGGGTTAAGTTGTCTAACAATTAGCCATACGCATTTAAACAAACCGGCTATTTCATTTCCTAGTAAGCATAATAAGTCATAATTAGCCTTGGGCAAGTGTGTCAAACCATAAAATGTGTGGCTAGAAAATCTAGATCCACACTTTACCATGTCTAAGCATATTTTGTCACACTTTTTTATTCTATATGGCATGTGGAGTTTAAAAAATCTTGTTTAAAATTACTTGCCAACCAAACACTTAGGGGCTGTTTGGATCCCTTCATTTTGGAGGAATTAAAATCTACATAATGGATTAGCCTATTTGGCTTGGAATTTGACATTCAATAACTTTTCCAAGCTCACAGATAAGCCTATCTCAAATTCATAGGGTGGAGATGGAAATGGATTCTAGAAATCACCATGCTATAATTATATTCTCCAACTTATAGCACACTCTTCAATTCACTTCTCTACAGTAGAAATGCAACATATAAGTATGTCTCATGTATGCCTAACAATAAATATATAAATATATTTCATATACAACTATATTAGCTTAACTGATCTATGCCTAAATTGTAATTATTAGAATGCATTCAATTCTAAGGATCAAACGCCCTTTACTAACTTTGGTCAAACTAGTATAGTTGAGCAAGCAGAGAGCTTTTCGGCCATGCATGATCAGCAATCCTAATAGCTACATACATTTGTCATTCGCTTTGTGCATCTTATTACTCATACTATGATTATGCTCGTGTGTTGCAACGGGAATGAAGTAATGCCACGATTATTTTGATATAAAGTTTTTTTTTTAACCTTTGCGCCCAACGTTATTTATTCTAGGGTCGGGCCTGATCACCTATTTTTGGGCTAAAAACAAGATGGACTTTTTTCGGCCTGCCTAGCCCATGCTTCAGATCAAGCAATCTCCTCATGGGCACAGGCGCACAGCAGACCCTATCTCCCAGTAGGAAACATCAACGGCCCACCCCGCCCCGCCGGCTCGACGCAACCCCCGTTCGCTCCGGTAGGCCCCTAGCTCCGGGACCTGCCATCGCGGCGGCTCACCGGCTGCGGCGGTTCCAGGCCGGTGTTGCCCAACCCGGAGTCGCGCAACCACCAGTTGGCGGTGCGGTGCCTTGTTCTTCCGTCTCTGGTCGTGGCCTGCGCGAACCCCTCGCTCTAGAGGTTGAAACCGTTCCCCTCCCGCGCGCTAACCGTGGTACAGCTGTTACTGTGTTTCCTTATCTCCTACGAGCTAAAAAGAAAGAAAATAAGATTATCGTTTCGTATGACAATTGTCGCTCCGTCGGTCCGGCCCTGCCCCTTGCGATAAAACTTCGCGTCGTCGCTCTGCCTGTCCATGAGAAAAAAATTTTGCCTCCCCCTCGCCCCGACGCCACCTCCCATCCCGCGCGACTCCCTCGACGTCTCCTCCGCGTGCTCCACCACTGCATCGTCTCCTCCGTGCCCTATTCATCCCGATCTCTCTCCTCGCGAAGGCTCGCGACCCTCGCGGTGGTCGACGCACACGCCAGCGGCATCCTTGGTGCGTGGCCAGCGGTGTCCTCGGTGCGTCAACTGGCGGGGCTTGTGGCTGCGGTAGCGCCCTCGGCGCGTGCAGTGGCCGGACCTGTGGTGGCGGTGGTGACCCTCACAGTGCTCCGCGCCGACGACGGCGGCACGTCGCCCCACCGCCGCATCTCCCCCTCCGCGCCCTCTGCCTCCCGGATCTCACTCCTCGCGGTGCTCGACGCGCACGGTGCCGGCGTCCTCGTCGTCGTCGCTGCCGCCTCCGCCGTCTTCTTCGCGGCGGCGCTAGGGTTTCCCGCATCGATCCGACTCTGATCTATAGTTCTCAACATCTTGTCGCAGGAAGATATACAGCATGTGCACGCAGAGGCCGCCGCACGACTACTCGCAACAGCTGTACCACAGGTGTCGGGAATCGTTCGAGTAGTACATCGCCTCCATGGTGAGCCGCCTGTTCATAACCCTCTTGCTCATGTGAATGCCTGTATTTTTTTTTACGTTTGCTGGATTAGCGCTTGGTTAGTTCATAGGTTGGATTTCATTTTTGTGCGGAGTGGCGGCGGTTGATTCATGATTGGCTGCCGCATTTAGCTACCTCTAAATTTTGGCAGATTGTTTCTTATATGACTTCCTCTGATTCAGTTTGGTACATGATTATAAAATATATACATACTAAACTATACTTTCATGTTACATTCATAATTATTTGAAAAATAACATATATGTCTCCTTCAGATTTTGTGGTAGAACCGTCTAATCTAATACCATCCAGGAGTACTCGTCTTCCATTAGACACTAAGTACTCAAGGAAGGACACCAAATTACGTGGTTTCATCGAGCACACCCCAAGGGAAAACCCGAAAGTCTATATTTTTCCATCAGGATCACAAATAAGAGAATAAAGCTTACATCATTATTAACCATTTCTTACATCACTTTTTATGTAACATCAGAGTATAATATTTATTATTTATATAAGTTGAATATGACTATATTATCAGAGTTGTGAATAATTTAATTTAACAGCAAAATATAAAAATATGATCAGAGTTACAGCAGAAATAAATATATATACATAACATGATGAAACATTGATATATAGACTATGACAACATATTATAAAACTTCCATTTTTAAAAATATTTAGTGAGAGTTATAAATAAAGACTATGATCATAACGTAAAGGAATCATCTCTGAGCCCACCAGGAGGGATCCATACAAAAATAGTCAGCTATAGCTTTCACCTGTCACCTACAACTGGAAGAAATAAAACCCTGAGTACTTAATTGTACTCAGCAAGACTTACCCGACAGAAGAAAAGAAAAAGACTCCAAGGATATGCAAGGCTATCTGGCTTGTGGGTTTATTGCATCTGCAGGAGCATTACTAAACGTGCGTCCTTATATTGAATTTTATTAGCAGTCAACATTAATTTATTAACCAACCATTCTATGTAAGCACATGTACTACTTTCAAACAGTTGGTAAGAAATCAGAATTATTTTACCATCTTTCATCTTCTAGTTCTTACTACGGTGATAGAGTGTAGACAAGTCGTACCGGATCGTTCGGCGATTCGTGAATCAATGTATCCCAGCTGGGTACCCCGAAACACACACCCCGCTTGTACCCCAGGCACAAGCAGGACCAACCCACTATCCTCCTGTCACGGGGTCCAGGTCTCCGTCCAAACTTGGACTCCAAGTCCCCGCCCCTGAGTCTCGGACTCAGTGCGGTGCTGGGACCTCCACCCAAAAACCACCCTAAAAGTCGGTCCGGAAAGAGCCGGAACCCATGATAAGAGAGTAAGGAGTCTTCCCACGCCCATACATAAGTATGTGTTCAGGATAATAAGTTTGTGACTTGCCTAGAGTCCAATGCAACCATCGGTCCTTAACCGACACAGACAGGGAAAACAGTGTAACCAAGCTATGCCCCGTTGACCATAGGATACAACCTCTTACACCCACCAATACCCAAACCATATCCCTACCCGATCTCCATTTTTCCTTCATATATATATTCCAAGTGATAATATTATAGTAACAACCATAATATATTTTCTATCTCTCACGAGTGATAGGCAATCACTCGACTTCTACCGGAGTCCTATATATATATATATATATATATATATATATATATATATATATATATATATATATATATATATATATATATATAGTAACAACCATAATATATTTTCTATCTCTCACGAGTGACAGGCAATCACTCGACTTCTACCGGAGTCCTGTAGCATAGCAGTCTACACGATCCTGTCATACTAGTAAGACTCATAGGATATATATATATATATATATATATATATATATATATATATATATATAAGTGTGTGTGTGTGCAAGTGGGTTTCATTCAACTCTTTCAAACTTAATGCACATACATAATATAAAGTGCAGAAAAGTAGGGGTTATGCACCGGGGCTTGCCTGGGTAAAATATAACAAAAAATTAGTATTCCATCTTTGTGTCCTGATCCCTGGCACCATCTTTTCAGATACTCCGTTTGATACCATCGATCCACCGTCGTTCCTATTATGATATGCAATGCGATGCAGAGATGATGCAATAGTTAATTAACAAGGCAATAATAACTCTTAAAACAGAGTACATACTACAAACTAACAAGCTAGCTCTAAAGACTAACGTACTAATCTACGTATCAACGTCGTCAAGAAAGGTGTCATTTCCCAACAACTGTTTTGGTTATACCATTCCAAGGTGTTTCTTTATTTCATTTATTTGATTTACTATATATCCAAACTAGGGCTCATTAACTACTCTAGTAAACTAATTATTATTGGGCTACAAAAATTACAGAGAACACTTGATAACACTTCTAACCTACTATAAAAACTTTAGAGTTAATACTATCACCGATTTATCACGGAAATTCCTACAAATTTATGTCTTATCAATATTAAGCATGTTAAAATAATTAGAGCAACCCTAAAAACATACAGAACCTATACGAATAAAATACACTATCAGATAGATCATGATTTTAGAAACTTAACAAAATTGGTTTTGCATTTTTGTGATTTTTCTACGATTTATTTTCAATTTTTGAAGAACACTGAATTAACAAAACGAAAATCAACACAAAAAGAAAGGGCATACGCGGCTTGGCTCGGCCCGCAGACGCGGCCCAGCGGCGCGGTAAAGGGCGCGTGCGGCCACAGAGGAGGCCGGCGGCCCATGCGGACGGCGAGCGCGGCCCAACAAGCTAGCCCACACGGCCAGGGCAAGGCGGCAGCGATACAGTTGCGAAGAGGCCCCTGAGTTTTCCTTAAATTAACCCACAGTACTCTACACTATTCAACACTATTAACATGAGTCACGTATTTTGCAATGAGAACCCTAGGAGAAGTTCTATTCTATTTTCTCACCCGTCTCCTTCCATGGGTGAAGCAGAGGAGCAGAGACGGACCGGCATCGACCGATTTTTGCCAGAGGAACAGCGCCCAGGCAGCATAGGAGCAGCAACGGACCCGACCGTGCCCGCGGGCGCCGGTGGCATGGCCAAAGGCGGCCTGAGGCACGCTAGCCATGCATGCACGCGGGCAGCCGCATCGGCGGCGATGGCGCGGCCACGATGGGGTGCTGCGGGGTTCGGCACACAGATGGAATGACGCGGGGAGAGGCGCGGACCATGACCGGACCCGGGCCTGGCCATGGCGCGGACCGAGGCGGGGCACGGCACGGCGGCCACGCGCGGCCGCGGCAGGGAAGGCGGCGTGCCGGAATCCGACCAGGAAGGAGGGCCGGCCACGGCGGGGCTTGACGGCCCGGCCATGGACGACGACGGGAACGTGGCACGAGGCAACGTGGTGGGGCTGGGGCTCCAGCGTGGGACCATGGGAGTTCGCGCGTGCTCGCAAGGGACCAGTGGCATACGGCATGGCCACGGCAGTGCTACAGGGAGCGGGAGAGAGAAAAAGAGAGCACGAGTGCGTGAGATAGCAGCAGCTGCAACGGGCCACGACGACGGTACTCCGGGGCTCGAGTGGCGGCTCAGCGGCCGTACGTGAGGAGGAGGGCATGGGCGGGGGCAGCCATGGCCTGGCGATGGCCAATGCGGCCAAGCGGCGTGAGGGCGTGCGACGCAAGGAGGAAGAGAAGGGGGCTCGGTGCGTATTGATGGCACTCGACTCGACGGGCACGGTGAGGAGACGAACGCGGTAGCGGCAGCGGGATAGCCTGCCAAGAAGCGGCGTAGGAAGCGCGGCCGTAGAGGTGAGGCTAGGCATGCACACGGTGTCCCTGAGTGTATTGTATACGTGTGTGATGTGCGTGTGTTTTGCTATTTTCTTTCTTTTTCTTTTACCAAAATATATAAATAATTATGTAATTATAAATATGTCATTATTTCTTTATCACTAATATCTCTACACACATGCATATATTTATTGTATGTTTAAATGTATACTTATCTATAGAGATACACTCGGGAAGAAATAAGTTTGTACACTACTTTAATTAATATAGCAACATGCTTATCAAAACGAAATACATGAGTGTGTGTGTGTATATATATATATATATATATATATATATATATATATATATATATATATATATATATATATATATATATATATATATATATATATATATATATAACTATTGTTCTGCACCTGGCCATAGAATAACTTATTCTGTGACCACTTTGAGTTACGATAGTTACTATATTAATTTACGAGATTACAATAGCTTCTTACTAAGTGATTTACTATAACATTATGGTAAATATCACCATGAGTTGTAGTAACACGAGTATCGCAAATGCATATTCATGTTATCGTAAAATGGTACAAATATTATCGTAAATCAAGGTGGCTATAGAATAAGTTATTCTATGGCCAGCTGCAGAATAGTCTTATATATATATATATATATATATATATATATATATATATATATATCGGTTTACTACTTTAAACAATTAGCAACATCTAAGCACAAGAAAATTTTCAACAAAGCTCGAATTTAATTTAGATTCAAAAACTATATATATATATATATATATATATATATATATAACATTCTATTTAATAATGTATTTTATTTCATTCTATTTTTGAGTTCTCTTCTACTCTAATCTTGTTCTAATTTATTATTAATAAGTTAATAATTACATGTTTAGTGCTAAAGAGCTCATGTAACACCGGAGGTGTTACAAATTTGGAACTCAAATGCCTTTATATAGTTTTGTTCACTTATAAAATTGGTCGCGCACTTGCATTTCAGCGGACAACAGATTAATTGTACCAATAACAGGGGATTCCTCATGAATCTGCAAGTCCCACAGATCTTGTGCTGATGACGACAACCTAAAACGTTCAGAAATCTCTAGCTGAAAAAACACAATCAGCGCTGAGGATTAATTACCTCCTATACTTGGATTTGTCAGCTCTAATGCGTTTTCTTCTATGTGAGTTTATTTAGCTCCTGGTTGGATTTGTGTTCTGACTTTGATTGCATTTCCATTTGCCTATTGTTTTTGCAGGTTCCATCCTTGTTGCTGCATTGCTGCTTGCGTTCTTGGAAGAGCCATGGAACATGTAAAATGCAGTTGGCCATATAAATATACAGCCTTCTGCATTCATTCTGATAGGTAAGCTTCAATCCTTCTACATACCTGTAAATTAATAGCATGCTTCGATGAGAGAAATAAAGTTTATTATGTATTTCTGTGCTTCACAGACCACTAACTTTCCCAGTAGACTGTGTAAGCCATTTCACACATTCAACCTTCATGTAGTCATGTGTGTTAATTTAAAGTGTCCAATCCACACTTTTTCTTTCTTAATTTACAGATCGTCAGAGCAAGCACCGTTCCATAAATTCTCAAAGTTATTTCCTATACGTGTAAGCATAAAAATGTAAACTTATTCATGTTTCACTTTTTGGGTTGCACACCCAACTTAATAGTTGCATATTATGTTTGTGCACCCCATTGTAAGGGCAAATGTTGCAAGATGGATATGCTTCTCAGCTTGCACTCCTGAATTTTTAGTGCTAATTGTTTACATCTGTTTTACATGATCAAATTTAGTTCTGGTTTTCTGAATTTAGATTCAGTTGTGCAGTGCATCCTACGTCCATGCAGTACTCAGTTCCTTATGCATATATTTAGACTGTGTATTATACATTTTTTAGTTAGTAGTGTGTACGTTGACACAAGGACTCACTCATATTGGCCATATAAAAACAATTCCTGATTTCAGTCTAATAAATGATTCAGTTTCTCCATAGCGTATATACCTGTATTTATTGACTTTATCTTTTCCATTTTTACCATATTTCATGACCCATATATCGATACATATTACCGTTCTGTGCAGATTGTCTCGGTTTATTGTTTGGATCCTTCCATGTTACGACAAGGATTATCCAGGAAATATAAAATAAGCAGGTGCGTTCAAATTAACTCATCTATATAAAGGTTCACTTTCGTTTCTCATGTGTAAAGAGCATAGTACCATACCTTTTCTTGCCTATCAACGGTACCTATCCTATGCTTCCACCATCACCTCCATTCTAAACCAATTTTTTTTTAAAAAAAATGAATGCTTCCAGCAGACTATCAGATGTGCCCCCATTTCTTCTTGCGTGTTCCCTTTAGCTTAATCCAGTTCCTTGGTGTCTGTTACATATGGAGCTCTCTTCCATCCTCCCCCCTCCCCCCGTCTTCCTCACATGTTCTCTATATTTTAATTCAGTTCTCTATTGTTGGTTATATATACAACATTCTTCACAAAAATGATGTATGATGCCATCAACATGTCAGCGCACATATGTACATGTGCTCATGTTGTTTCCTGAATGCATAGCTATATCCCTTTTTTCCTTTCTTGACCATGGATACACCATATGAAGGAAACCTACGTTAACCCTATGTTACAAATGCTTTTGCAGATGGAGGCAAATGCTTTTGCAGATGGAGGCCATAATCGATTTGCTTACAAATGGTCCAGTGCCAGGCAACGAACAAGCGCTGCCTTTGGTTTTGGTGTGGTTCACTGTAATAAAAAATATATCTGACTATAACGATTTATTGCTTATTGTTGTTCTTTTTGCACGATACAATGTTTAGTTTCATAGCCTACTCGCTCTCTCTATGTGTGCTTTCAGGACACCCTCCTTCCAGTGGTCTCGGGTCTCAGAAATAATTTTTCCATTGACAGCTTATAAGCTCCATTGCCCTGTGTAATGGCCAATCTTGCTTTTATAAATATCGTTTGGATATCACTGTTGTTTGAATTAAATTGCTGTTAGCCTAAGTGGCCTAACTATGCATACGACTTGCCCTTTTCAGCTTGCTCTGTTGTACCAACTATTTGACTGTCATCATCAAGTTGTTTCACTATAGGATTCTGACTTAAAAAACAATCCAGCTCTCAATCCATATATAGTGCCATTGTACAGTCCATTGATCTACTTTCCTAATAGTGCTCGATTACATTCCCATTTGATTGAATATTGCCTATCATGTGATAGAGGAATCACGGCAAAATAGGAAGTAGAAAATTATTGTGTTATCCATATACACATTGCATGTTTGCATGCACCAGCATACATGGCAACGGGCCTCTCCCGGCTCCCGTGCGCCTTGCTCCAAGGAAAGAGAATTAACACAGAAGGAAAGAGAATTAAGACAAAAGAAAAGAGAGAGACTGCTATCAATCCTCTGCTATAAATCCTGTGGCCTCGCCATAACGCCCACCCTCGCCAGCCACTGTCCGTTGGGATCGTGGGGTGCCAGCCACTGTCGCGCCGCCGCCTCTTTTTGCCGTGATCTCCCGTCTTGGCGCCATCACCCAGACGACAAGCACAGCACAGACACCAACATGACACTGCCCTGGAGACGCTGGACCTCCGCGCCAAGGCTACCATCGACGGCGACCCGCAGTGCACCTCGCTCGGCTCCAGCATCGTCGTTTCTAGGTACTTATCCATTCAAGTGGCATGTTGCTGAAAGAGAGAGACATCGCCTTCTCTGTGATGTTCATCAACTATTTGTGTTCTTCTGTTCTGCTCATGTCTTTCTTAGGAGTAAGCCTTCAATTTCTGAATAGAAAAACCAATAAGCACAGAGCAATTGCTTATATGTGATTATTATTTTCCTAAAAGCATAACTAGAAGACATTCAACTATAGCAATTCTGGTGCCTGAAGAGCATTGGCAAGAAGGATGAGGACAAGGATGGGGTTGAGTACTGAATAAATCACCACATTAGTAAGCATTAAAATTCCGTAGACCACCCAAAAAGAAAGAAAAATAATGAGTTGTGTAATTAAAACCCAAGTTGCCAATGGAGACGCTGATTTGAATTTAGTATCACTTTTCTTCTTGGGACAATTTGACCCGTAGAGTTCGGGTCCAAAGGTGTGGAATGGCATGCATGATGGAATTCCTCGATCACTTATTTGTCAGTACCAACGCTAGATGCATGTGTCATCATAGAATTAAGAAGCCATTTTGATTTTGATATGGTTATAGGCACGCATGCTTCTTTCCGTGCAGGTCACGAACTTTGCTTTTTGGATTAAATGTTACTTTAACGTCGGTATTTAATTTCACAATATTGTTATCTTATCGTGCGATCCATATATTTTTAGTACATACAAAAGTTTAGTTGTCCCGTAGCCGCCGTTCGGGCCGCCGTGTGTCGTGCCGTCGCTGGAACAGCCGCTCGCCTCGGATGCAACGAGCCGCCAGAGCAGCAGCACCTCGCCTCAGATGCGCCGCGCCGCCGGAGCCACCGCTCATCTCGGATGGCTCCAGCTCGAAGCCGCTCGCCTTAGATACGCCTCGCTGCCGGAGCCTGCTTGCTGTGACGCCAGAGCACGGAGCAGTAGCCATCGTCGTCTGGCATGTGGCCACGCACGGGCATCAAATTTGCGGTCATGTATGCTAACAAATTAACAATGTAGGTGTTGTAGTTATTTTAGAGGCCTCACATGACGTCATCAAGATAATAGAACAGAGGCACAGAGCACGCGGACAACTTTAAATCTTTAATTGCTTGCCAATCTCCATAGAATAATAGTATATTATGTTCGCCTAATGTCATCCTGTATATTTTTCATGATTTTGGTTTCTCAGTTGCCGATATGGGTTCTGACTGTCGGTCGCTAAAAGAAAGAGGGTGTACGTTGACCCGCCGCCTGCAATCACTGATACACACATCTATAGGTAACTATGTTACATTTATCTTGTAATTGATCGAGGCAATCATTTTCTGTCAACATAGGTTTACTCGTGTGTTTTATCATTTTGATTGACACGGACGGGATTGTAGATGGGTTGAATTCCATGAAGTGAGAATGGAACACATATCTTCCATATTGGATGTGAGTGCCATGGTTTTTTGGAAAGGCAACGTACGACATCACCATGGTGATACATATTTGCGTGTAATTTTGAAGGATGAGCAGGTGCATTTTGAGCTCATCTTTTTGGACCATGTCTAAATTTTTTTCTACAGACCATGGTTATCTATCTGTTGGATCTAATATTCTTACAGGGAACCAAAATGGAAACGGTTGCGTACGACGACCAAACCATGAGGTTCGATCGTTTGCTTCATGTAGGAGAATGTTATGACTTCATGAGAGTTGGCTTCACGCCTACTCATGTTGGTCCTTTAGGCTACATCTTCTGTTTATGTGCCGACTACTTTGTGGTTCTATCTCCACAAAGTATGGCTAATGCACCACCGAGAGAGCTATGGATTTGTCAGTGTCCTCGTACCTTTATGGAATTCAAGGATGTATACGCTCAAGCTGAGTACTTTTTTGCAGGTATACCTCATACGCCTATATTTAAAAATACATAGTTAACTGTTCATGCTCCTATTCCATCAATAACTATCGTTTGTGTTTGTAGATATCATTGGTATAGTTGTGCATGTGTCTAATATTCGAGGAAGGGATGACGTGCGGATGCGACCATACAGATATGTGGTGCTGATGAATAAAAGGTACTTAGATTGAAATTTTTATCATTGCTCCATGCTATCAATTTTTTATTGTTTGATGCTAATCAATTTTGTAACTCGTAGGTACCACTGCATCATAATAACCGTCAAGTATACACACATATGCCGTCACTTATCGGAATGGCGGCGAGCGGCATTAGAGTTGCGCATTTTAACTGGTCTCCATGTACAAATGAATAGAAAGAGAGGTATTGTATCGCTGATGTCCTCATATGTATTGACTAAATAAAGTATCAGTTATTACATTTTTTTTGCTCGTGCATGATAGGCGGAGTGACCACTACTGATGATTTCAGAGAATTGATATTCAGTCCTATTTGTAATCAGGCGCATGATTTTCAAAGTAAGGTTCTTTTGGGGTAATTCATTGATTTAATTTATTGACTACAACAATGACTCAAAAGCTTTTTATTTGTTTATAGGCCTACACAATCGTCTGCTTGTTGATAAAGCCAGACGTCGCCAAGTTCAAGAATTTGCTAAGGACACCGTGTCGCGTCTCATAGATTTAGAGAACTAAATAATATTGAAATTATTTACACGCTTGTAACATGCACTTTGAATAGATGATGGACATGAATTTAGTTTAATATAATAGTCATTTTGTGTATTTTCATTGGTCAAACATGTTCAAAATATGTGAATTGAGCAATGCTTGTCTGACATATTTGATTGCTTCATTTAGTTTGTAATATCGGAGACTTTTTGATGATATAAAACATTATTTTAGCCGTATCACGGAAAGGTCTATATAGTAGAGTTTGTGAGCCTGTGGTGCCGTGCTCTTAGTGACTGTTAATTTCACAAACTTTGTTTTTTGGATTAAATGTTAGTTTAATGTCTTATAATATTGTTATCTTATCATACGATCTATGTATTTTTAGTATAAAAGTTTAGTCGTCCGGTAGCAACGCACGGGCACACTAGTAATGTATTATTCTTTCTTTCTCTGTGTGGAATTTGGTCGCCATTCCGGATTGCCCGGTATCCCCAGTTCCCCACACTGCCTTAGGAGTCAGGAGGGATGGAGGTGAAACAATAGACTGTCAGAGGCAACAACCTGAGAATGCTAGCCACTAGATTAGGGTGGTGTTTTTCCCCTGTACTCCTTCCGGCTGAACAATGAACAATTTGATATCGGATTCTGAGAATATGAGCAGTTCGTGCCTTTGATTTTAGTGGAAATGCTACGCCTACTTATAACAGTTGATGCTTCTCATCAGTGTTTTATCCTTGTTCTTACCTAATATTTCCACAACTGTACTTAAGAATCTAGATCAGGGGATGAGTTTCGTGTTTCTAGTTGTATGTTAGTACATGTTAAATGCTATGCTATGATGAATGATTTAGCTCCAGTTTACTGATTATGGTCTTCAAAGTAGTTGTCATAGATCTCATACTAGTTTCATAGTATTTGTTTTTGCCCCATAAAACAAGATTTATCTTTGGTACGATTATAGCTATACTAAAGAGTAAGATTCATTTGAAACTTCCGCAAGAACCTGATTATAGCAAGAACTTTGTTGGTATACAACATTGTGTTTTTTTAATTAAAGGACCAGGAAAATATTTTTTCAATCATGGAAATGTGTTAATGATGCTCATTCGTCCAGTGTGTGTGTTAATTTTCTGCTCCTTGGATAGCTGAATATAAGTCCCCCTCCCCCTGTATTTTGAGTAGTGTTTGTTGCACTATATGGTAGGAGATTTTAGCTTTGTGGTGTTCCTTTCCTAGTGTGCTGTTTTAAGCCAAATGGTTCTTGAAACCTTAATCCAAAGATGACTTCTTGCTTTAGTTTTATCGTTAGGAATTAGAATAGTGTAACTTCTCACGTTAGTTTGTACAACTTATTTACTATCTCCTGTTACTAGTCCTTTTTTTGTTACAGCAACTGCATCTTTGTTGGACAATTCACTTGTTCTCCAGGGGTGTGAAATCTGCATATACAGAATTACTAGCAATATTACTGCTAGCATTGATATACTGTGGTTTAGGAGAACATCAACTGTGAAACTTTTTTGTAACACTCTAAAATTTGCCCCTTTTGAAAACAGGATTAAAATAATTTATTTATGAATTTTTGTGCACATAAAATATATGAAAATAAAATTTTTCATTAAATTAAAATTCATCGTGAAGTAGCAACATGTTTGAGCATACATGCCCTTGCATTTGATTTATTTGGGTTGAGTGGTTTTGATTGAGAATTTAAAATGGTTTAAATTGCTTTTGCAAATAAAATTAAAACTGGCTTTGAAGTAAAAGAAAAGAAAGAAAAGAGAATTGGAAAATAAAAGAATTTTAAAAGGCTGTAAAATTTATTTTTGAAAACTTACCAAAATTTCTTATTTTTAATTAAGTTGAAAAGTGTATTTGAAATTCTATTCAAATTTGGTTTGGTTCATATTTGAAATAGGTTTTGAAATAAAAGAAAAGAGATTCTTCTCCTTCCCTCTCCTTTGGCCCACTGCTCCTCCCCATTTTTTTTCCCGTGCGAGCCCAGCTCGGCCTTCCCTCTCGCGACGCAGGCCAGCCGATGAACCAGCCCAAGCCACGCTGGTGCTCCCCCACCGCAGCCCAGCAGCCACGCGGCCCGTTTCCCGCTCTCTGCTTGTCCGCCTTCGGGCCGGCCCAGCAATACCCCGCTGCCGAGCGCCCCGCCCTCTCTGTCACTCTGGCCCCGTTCTCACCGACGCCGGGAGGTGGGGCCGCCTGTCAGCTCTGTCCCCCTCATTCCGATCGTACCCGACACGGATTCCACCATCGTCGTCGTCCGTGTCCGCACCGCCCCCGTCTCCCTCCGCATGCTGTGCCGCCCAAGTCTCCGTGCCCCATAAATGCTACCCGTGCCCGCCGCCTCCAACCCGAGAGCGCTAGCTGCCACCCATACTGAGTCGCAGCGCCATCGACGGATCCCACCGCGTGAAGCTTGACGCCGCCGAGCTACCTCCGTCCTCTCCACGCCGCCAAGCTACCTCCGTCCTCTCCATGCCGCCATGGACCCGCACTCCTCCGTGGGAAGCAGTTAGGAGAGCTCGCCGTTCTCTTCTCCACCTCCCCATGCCTTTTGTTGAAGCAACCGACGCCAGAATCACTGTTCCGGCGAAGCTCTACCGTCGGCAATGGCCACCACCGACACCGTCTTCTCTTTCCGGACGGCGTGCGTTCTCTCTCTCCCTTGCTTTTATTGTCAGTCGTCCAAAATTGATCCGACGGTCGAGATTCCATGTTACCCCTTCGCGTGGCCATCTTGCTAAAGAGCCCCTCGGTTTCTTCAAATTAGAACCCGTGGTCCAAAGTGTATTTTCATGATTATGTTTTCTTCTTTAGAAAGCGTAGTGTCAGGGACCTAATACCGGGGTACCCAATGAGGTGGAGCTAATAACCATCGAACGTTGACGCTTTCGGTTAGACAAGAACGCTACTACACTTCTTGCCTGAACGATGAAAGATTGGTTCCGCCTCGCCTGACCCCCGAGGGCTAGACTCCGCCTCGCTCGATGGCTGAGGGCTGGCTCCACCTCGCTCGACGTCTGAGGGCTGGCTCCGCCTCGCCTGACGTCCGAGGGCAGGCTCCGCCTCGCCCAATGGCTGAGGGCTGGCTCTGCCTCGCCCGATGCCCAAGGGCTAGACTCCGCCTCGCCCGACGTCCGAGGGTTGGCTTTGCCTCGCCCAACGTCCGAGGGCAGGCTCCGCCTCGCCCGACGGCTGAGGGCTGGCTCTGTCTCACTCGATGGCCGAGGGTAGGCTCCGCCTTGCCCGACGGCTGAGGGCTAGCTTAGCCTCGCCCGACGACTGCGCCCTGCTCCTTCCTGATGACGAGCACGAGGTAAGACAGGACGTTCGAGTCAACCGTAGTACCAAGGACCATGCCCTGCATGACCTACAAGAAGGTACCATCAAGATACGATGGGATGGGCGCTTTAAGCCCTTTCTGACCTGACAGAACCTGAACAGTGTTGTAGGCGCCGACTATTGTCTTACAGTGTTGTGGGCGTCGCCGTCAGCCCTCGGACGCGGATCCTAACACAAGCATACGACAACCACTACAATCCAAGAGAGAACTCATGTCATCAACAGTAATAGGCATATAGTCACTTCCTCGTCTACTCCCCGTAGAGTCACGGCCCGACACCCTGACACACCGCACCGTCCGCTGGGGGAGGATGGGATGTGACCACTCGCCGAAACGAAGCCAGAGCCCGGCCCTATCAGGATCAGCGAAACTTGCTATCCCTAGCATGGTCTGCCATGTCAGTAGGGCAGACTCAAGAGAAAAGGAAGACCCAGCACCTTCGAAGGACCTTCTCTACCTTTGGGTTTTTCTTCTTTCTCCCATCTGTAATCCCTGCTCCCCCTTGGTCTATAAAAGGGAGGGCAGGGCACCCCACTAGGGGGACGGATCGATTCCACACACAACACACAGCCAAGCAGCAACTGAGCTCTTGGTATCCTTTCGACCTTTCTATCAGAGACTTGGGACCTGTCCCTCTATCGACCGTTTGTACCCCCTACTACTAACCTTTTTTCGGTACTAATAACACGAGCAGCAGCAAACTGGACGTAGGGACATTCTGCCCAAACTAGTATAAACCTTGTGTCCTTTAGTACACCATCCAAGCCTAACGCGCAACAAATATAAATTTACTAGTCGGTGTTTGTTCAAAACACTGACAGTTGGCACGCCAGGTAGGGAACCTTTGCGCGTTCCAAATCTAGCCTCGGATGGCTAGCTATGCAATCAGCTAGGTCCCGGGCACACACGTGCATTTCGGTGACCTAGACTTCATCGTCACGATGGGAGGATAGTTGGCGTTGGCCCACGCCACCATCCAATCTCTCCCCTCCATCGGCATCAACTACGGGAGGATTGAGCGCTAGCCCGGCGTCTCCCTTGGACCTCGGCCGTCCAAGGAGGACTCGTGTCGCCTCACCCTCTCTCTGGAACACTCCACACGGAGTGCCTCGATGGCGCTTCCGTTCAGTCTCCGTAACACCACGGTGGCCGTTAGCCACCTTATGGCGCAGCGTACGATCCCATCCCCCGCGAACAACGAGTTCGTGGGGATGATCGAAAGCATCATGGAATCCCTCCATGGCCTCCTCATGGAGGGGCCATGGTCAGACTCTGGCTCTGACTCCAGCAGGGGAATGTTTCATGGTAGGTACCGCTGAGGGACACGTCGAAAGCATCTCCATGGAGGAGGCCACCTCGGTAGGCAACCTCAGCAATGGAACCAAAGGGGAGACAGCGGCCCCACCTCACATAGGGGTGGAGCAGCTAAGAGCCCATAAGCAGGAGATTGATGAAGCTGGACTCCAGCTTGTGCGGGAATACGCGGAGGTCGATTGGGAGATCAAACACCGCATAGACGGTGGGCACGCGCGTGCCGTGGCCTGTGACGTGAATCGAAGGATCATCGCTGATGATGAAACCCTTCCTCACTTCACTCGGGCAAGTCAGAACATCACCGCCGCAACGGCCTTGCTCCATGGCCTACTAGAGGTCGCAACGCTCAAGGATCGTTAGGCCCACCATGAGATTCGCACACTGCTCGAGCGTGCGGCGGTGCAGCAAGTGGAAATCTCATTGTCTAAGCGATGCTAGCTCGACACCTGCCAGCGCATGCTCTCGGTGCGCCCCACTAGGGACGCATCAGTCCACCAGGCACCACAAGGTGGCCGGTAGCGTGTTGCGGTCCAGATACATCAGCATCTTGGCTGTAACCGTGACACACGCAGCACCCTCGACGCCCATAGATGCACCTACAATGACCTGAGAGAAGGAGACTGTCGCGGTTATCATTCTCGTCGTGGCGGACGCTACGATAGCGGCGAGGACTGAAGCCCAAGCCATGGCCTGCTAGGCCCTCAGGCCTTCAGTCGGCACATCCACAACGTTGCTTTCCCACCAAGGTACCGACCACCTACCAATATCCCTAAGTACTTTGGGGAAACAAACCCTGGACTTTGGCTCAAAGACTATTGGGTTGCCTATCAAGCCGGTGGTGCGGATAATGATGACTTCATTATCCGTAACCTTCCACTGTTCTTGGCCGATTCGGCACGAGCATGGTTGGAACACCTATCGTCCAACGCAATCTAGAGTTGGGTGGACCTGAAGGAGATCTTTGTGGGAAACTTCCAGGGCACATACAAGCGCCTTGGGAACCCATGGGACCTCAAGAACTATTATCAGAAGGCCGGTGAGACCCTCCATGGGTACAACCAGCGCTTCTCCCGATAGTGCAATGAGCTCCCTAACATCATCGACACCGATGTGATAGGAGCCTTCCTGTCTAGGATGACCTATGAGTCTTTGGTTTATAAGTTGGGATGCAAGGGCCCACTAACCACCAAGGAAGTCCTGGACATCGCCACCAGCCACGCCTCAGGAGAAGAGGCGGTCAGAGCAATCTTCAATCGCCTTGAGGGCAAGGCAAGGTGGGACGAGGGTGCCAGCGAAGGCACCTCCAATCGTTCTGCCAAAAGGAAGAATAAGAAACAATGGCGCGTGGACTCGCTCATGGCCGCTGCTGACCACAAGGGTTGCCGGAAGCCCATGGAGGGCACTCCGAACCACTTCAAAAAATTACTTGAGGGGCCGTGCCTGAACCACGCCTTTCCTATTAAGCATCTGCTCAAGGACTGCAGCCTTATGCGGTGGTTCTTGTCCGGAGGCTCCAACAAAGTGGAGCAAGGGAAGGACCCTGCCCCAACTGTGAACGACGCCAAGGAGAAGGACGATGGCTTTCCGATGCCAGACGGCTGCCTTATGATCTTCAGAGGATCAGCGGCCTATGACTCCAAACATCGTCAGAAGGTCGCATGCCGTGAAGTCTACATGGCCCAACCGGCCACACCTCCCTTCCTCCAGTGGTCGGAGTCCACCATAACCTTCGATCGGACCAACCATCCAGATATCGTCCCGCAACTGGGGAGATATCCACTTGTGGTCGACCCAATCATCGGCCCAAAGCAGCTCACCAAAGTACTAATGGACGGAGGCAGCGGCCTTAGCATCATGTACTCAAAGACGCTCGATGAGATGGGCGTCGACCGGACACGCCTCTGCCCAACCCGAGCGCCTTTCCATGGCATCGTGCCTGGGAAGTAGACCATGCCACTCAGGCAGATCGATCTACCCGTTACCTTCGGGGATCAGTTCAATTACAGGACTGAGACCCTCGCCTTCGAGGTGGTTCGGTTCCCCAGAACTTTCAATGCCATCCTAGGATATCCATGCTACGCGAAGTTCATGGCCGTCCCCAACTATACATACCTCAAGCTAAAGATGCTAGGCCCCCACGGGGTCATCACCGTCGGCACCTCCTTCCAGCGGGCCTATGAGGGCGAGGTCGAGTGTTGTGGCCATACCATAGCAATCGTTGCCTCTGGGGGACTCACCGCCCTCAAGGAGGAGGTAGCCAAAGAGGCGCCCGACGCCAAGAAATCGACCGGGTCGTTCGAATCGGCCGAGGGCTCTAAAAATTCCTCATAGATCCCAGCAACTCCGAGGGCAAAATGATACATATTGGTACCACACTTTCCTCTGAATAGGAAAGCACGCTCGGCGACTTCCTCTGCGGCAACCTTGGATATGCCAGGCATTCCGAGGGAGGTCGCCGAGCATACCTTGAAGATCCATCCAGGCTCCAAGCTGGCGAAGCAACACCTGCATCGCTTCGATGAGGAGAAGCGCAGGGCCATCGATGAAGAGATAGCCAAATTATTGGCGACTAGATTCATCAAGAAAGTATACCACCCCGAGTGGTTATCTAATCCCGTTCTTGCACGAAAGAAGAGCGGGAAATGGAGGATGTGTGTAGAATATACGGGTCTCAACAAGGCATGCCCAAAGGATCCGTTTCCTTTGCCACGCATAGACCAAATAGTCGACTCTGCCTCGGGGTGCAAAACCCTCTGCTTCCTTGATGCGTACTCCGGCTACCATCAAATCGCGATGAAAGATTCCGACCAGCTCACGACATCTTTCATCACCCCTTCGGATCATTCTGCTACGTTTCAATGCCATTCAGACTGAAGAACACTGAGGCTACGTACCAGCGCTGCATGCTCAGATGCTTCGGGGACCTCATCAGGCAGACCTTTTAGGCCTACATCGACGACATCATAGTTAAATCCAAATGGACTGACCACCTCATTGCTGATCTTGAGCAAACCTTTGTGAAACTCTGAGCGAATGGCATCAAACTCAATCCCGAGAAATGTGTTTTCGGGGTCCTGAGGGGCATGCTACTCGGCTTCATCGTCTCCGAGCATGGCATCAAAGCCAACCTAGAGAAGATTTTAGCCATCACAAGGATGGGCCCCATTCAGAACATAAAGGGGTTCAGCAAATCATAGGGTGCCTCACCGCCCTTAGCCGATTCATCTCGTGCCTCGGTGAATGAGGTCTCCCCCTTTATCGACTCTTGAAGAAAGCCGACCACTTCGAGTGGACATTTGAGGCCTAGGAGGCACTTGACATGGCCAAACTACTTCTGACAAGGCCCCCAATCCTAGTTCCTCCAAGTGATAGAGAATCCCTCCTACTATACATAGCGGCCACCACGCAAATGGTTAGCGCCGTCCTAGTAGTAGAGCGGGAGGAAGAGGGGCACGCCCTCAAGGTGCAGCGCCTTGTGTACTTCATCAGTGAGGTACTATCTGACTCTAAGACCCGCTACTCCCAAATCTAGAAGCTCCTATACACCGTTCTCATCACCAAGAGGAAGCTACGCCACTACTTCGAGTCACACCCCATGACGGTCGTGACGTCGTTCCCCCTCGGCAAGGTCGTCCAGAGCCAGGACGCCATGGGAAGAACCATGAAGTGGGCACTCGAGTTGATGGATCAAGGCATCACGTATGCCTCCTGAACGGCAATCAAGTCCCAGGTGTTGGCTGACTTTGTCACAGAATGGACCGAGGTCCAAACACCACCGACGGTCGTCGATCAAGAGTACTGGACGATGTACTTTGATAGGTTGCTGATGAAGAAGGGCGCCAGCGTAGGGCTGGTCTTTGTATCACCCCTCGGGGTTTGCATGAGGTACATGGTTTGTCTCTATTTCCCCTCATCCAATAATGTGGCTAAGTATGAAGCGCTCATCAACAGCCTACGCATCGCCATCGAGTTGGGCATCTAACGCCTCGACATCCAGGGCGACTCCCAATTGGTCGTCAACCAAGTCATGAAGGAGTCGAGCTGCCATGGCACCAAGATGGCCGTGTACTGCCAAGAAGTCTGACAGCTAGAGGACAAGTTCGACGTCCTCAAACTCAATCACATCCCAAGGCGCCTCAACGAGGTGGCCGATGCGCTTGCAAAAGCGGCATCCAGTCGAGAGCCGGTGCCAACGGGGGTCTTCGCTAGTGACCAACACAAGCCCTTGGTACACTATGAAGGGTCAAAATGGGCTGATGACGGACCGTCCGATCTAGCCTCGGGGGCTAACCAACCAATGGTTCCGTCTGGCCCCGAGGTCATGGAGCTTGAAGAGGATCCAACGACAGAGTCCGACCGTCTGGACGACTAGAGAACACTCTACCTCGACTACCTCCTCCATGACATGCTGCCGACGGACAAGATAGAAGCTCGATGGCTTGCATATCGTGCCAAGTCCTTCATTCTTGTAGAGGGCGAAGTCTACAAATGAAGCAACACCAGGATCCTACAGCTCTGTATCCCCATCGAACAGGGGAAGCTTTTGTTGAGCGATATCCACGGGTGGGTCTATAGTCACCATGTCGCGCCTAGAACCTTGGTTGGGAATGCATTCCGATAGGGCTTCTACTGGCCCACTACACTAGCCGACGCTGAGCACATCGTATGCACCTACGAAGGGTGCTAGTACTACGCTCGGCAAACTCACCTCCCGGCCCAGGCACTCTAGATGATCCCCATCACATGGCCCTTCATAGTCTAGGGGCTCGATCTAGTTGGGCATCTAAAGAAGGTGCCCGGGGGCTACACACACTTACTTGTCACCATAGACAAGTTCACAAAATGGATCAAAGCTCGGCCGATCTCCGTGATCAAGTCCGAGCAAGCTGTGTTGTTCTTCCTCGACATCATCCATCGCTTTGGAGTACCGAACTCCATCATCACAGACAATGACACATAGTTCACCAGCAAGAAATTCCTTCGGTTCTAGGATGAACAACACATCCGGGTCGATTGGGCCGCCGTCGCACACCCCTAAACGAACGGGTAGGTCGAGCGCGCAAATGACATGCTCCTATAGGGCCTCAAGCCTAGGATCTTCAACCGGTTAAATAAGTTTGGTGCACGCTGGGTCGCCGAGCTCCCTACAGGTGCTCTAGAGCCTAAGGATGACTCCTAGCTAGGCCACCGGCTACACGCCTTTCTTCATGGTCTACGGTTCCGAGGCCGTCCTCCCAACCGACCTCGACTATGGAGCACCAAGAATCAGAGCATATGACGAACAGGGAGCTGAGGCATCCCACGAAGATGCCATGGACCAGCTAGATGAAGCCCACGACATCGCCCTCCTCCGTTCTGCCAAGTACTAGCAGGCACTACGATGGTACCACAGCCGATGGGTGCGGGACCGAGCCTTCAACGTAGGGGACCTAGTTCTCCACCTCGTGCAGAGCAACAAGGACCACCACAAGCTCTCCCCGCCCTGGGAGGGGCCATACATCGTCGCGGAAGTACTCTGGCCAGGCGCCTACAAGTTGAAAACCATCGATGGTGAGGTCTTCACCAATGCCTGGAACATTGAGCAGCTACGTTGTTTTTACCCTTAAATAAATGCATACTTTCTCTTATCAGTCTTTGTCATAAAAAATCCCCGATCTATTTGTGACATCTAACCCCTGCAAAGTGTGATGGGTCGGACCTCACTCGGGGGCTGGTATGAGCATGTTTACCTTGCAAAAACATTCTCTGTGTTATCTTGCATACATTCTCTGTGTTTTCCTCTCTTCTCACGGTAAGTCCTAAGGGCTAGGATTTTAGGACAAGATCTAAGTATAACTGGTAGGACTGCGGGAAACCCATGCCCCAGCGGCTATGGTCTCTTTGCTCACTAGCATGATCAGAATTGACTCACCCGCACTTCGAGTCTTTTGCGACCGTAACTATGGGAAGAGTCGAAAAGCATTAAACCTCTTTTGCCGAAAAGATGGAGAAAAGCTGAAAAGCTATTTGCCATAATAAAATTTGAGAACATGTTCATTTTTGCACAAATCTATTGCTTACAAAGTGATTTCATCACGAAAAAGGGACTGATGTATTCATGAATACATAAAACTATTCACACGGGGGTTCCCCCACAACTTATTCGATTATAGTTTCTAACTAGTTCTACTATAAGCAGTACTATGGTCGCCGCGCCACGCTCTCCATCGGCGACGTCCTACCTCTCCAAGGGATCCCTGAGGATGCCATCATCTGTAATGTCGAGCACCACGTCGGTGACTATGGCACCTACGCCGAGGTGTCCAGGGACTACGCCATCATGATCAACCGCAACCCTGACAATGGCACCTGGACGGGGGGCGCTTCCCATTGAAGAAACGCTGCCATGGCTAATGGATGTCTCTGACATCTCATCAAGCTTCATGAACTGGCCGATCTGAGCGTCTGCAAGAGCAAATCCCCCCATCGACGTAGTCCTAGGCGGCTTCCCCACCAACAAGACTTGCTTGGAGAAGATTCACCAAAAGAGCTTCCCGTACGGCTCTGTCCCGATGAAGGCCTCGTGGATGATGACAAAACTAATGACGCTCAGCACCCTCCAGCGCGCCTCCTCCTTCGGCGAAAGTGGCCCCTTCTCGGCGAAGGCGGTCGGCACCATCTCATCTATGTCGCATGACCTCCAAGTCAACATCGCGCTCTAGATTCATGAACGGATCTGTGAGTTCTCCTCTCCCTCACATACCCTCTCTCACTTAGGAACCGTCGTGACATGCAAACATGCTCGGTGAAAAGGAAGAAGGAGGAGAAGCAGCAGCTTAGGAATAGGTAGAGGAATGGGATGAGAACTCCTCTCCCCCCTATTTAAGGAGGAGACGCAACAGCAGAAGAAAGGCGAAAGGTTGGGACAAAAAACCCTCTCCCTTTCCCTATTCAATGCAGATGGGAAATCGATGCGGACGGGAATCCGAGGGGACGCGCCTGGACCGACGGGACGCGCTCTGATCAATGAGATGTCGCCTGGTCAAATAGGACCTTGCTTGGGTATGGCCCACCACTACCGCAAGCCGGGCGCGAGAATCAGGGTGCACCCACATGCAGGCGACTCTCCGCTTCCCTAGGCAGGACCTACAAGGACACAACGATGGAACCACCATCAAGGGGGCCCAACGAGCCTCCTAGGTCGATCGGACGGCCCAGGTAAAATGACAAATGAATGGCCGCTGAAAGATAAGCACCTCTATTTACTTACTTTGTGTGTTAATTTCATTACCGAGCTTCCGACCCCAGCAACAGCAGGGGCACGAACATTGCTCAGGGGCTACCGAGAGTGTCTACTTGTTTAGACATCCTCTTCATCCGACCCCTCCTTATGTTTAAACCTGGAGACACGGTGTGCGGGTGTAAAACTTTGAGTAAAACTGGACAAACCGCTAGACCCTATGCCCCGGTGGGTACGGTATTTTTGTTCACCAGCATAATCGAATTCACTGTTCCCCGTATCCCAAGCTTTAGCATCCGCCTTCTCAAGAAGGGTTCGAAGGGGTCCGCCTACAGAATCTCCCTCAAGGAGAAGCTATCAGGTCGCCTAAAGTCAATCGAATGGCTCGGATCACCGTCGAGAAACATAAACAAAAAATTGCGATGCTCGTGCAGGTCACGCCGGCCCCATCACAAACGTCGGACCCAAACCCCACATGGACATGTCCGGTAAGAGCTTCTCGTCGCTCATGCCACCAAGGTAACATTGCTGACCCCCGCTTTCATTTAAATTAAATCATACATTAAACCCATACATCCAAACGTTGCATATGCGATTGTCGCATCTCAACACTTCATGTCGCATCACGAAGCGGTAGTCGCCTCATTTGATATGAGCGGCAACTGACCGAGGTTCGAAGGCCGGCCCACGAAGGGCTCGAGGCCACCTCACATCAAAAAGAGCCAGGGGAGAAAAATTGAGATGAGCCCCAGCGGCCTTGCCCAACCCCGCTCAGAAGTGGATAGGGACACCTCGACCTTTCTCGTTCAATTCTAACCTCGAGCCAAACCCATAGAATCTCCATCGAGGAGAGGCCAACGGGCCACCTGAGCCTATCGAACGGCTCAGGCATCTGCCGGGAGGCGGGTTAAGAAGTAGTGGAATGCCACATGAGGGTTCTGCCGACCCCATCAGTGAATGATGGACCCGGATTCCACATGAACATGCCCATTAGTGAGCTCATTGAACGCGACACTCGAGCCATTGAGGCAAGTGTCGTCAGCTCAGCCCCTCCGGTTGCGGAAACTAAGGATGGGGTAACGCGTGAAACATGGCCGGCCCCTATCAGACCCTAAGGAGCAACGGGCCTCGAGCCTCTCGGTCTGAGATCGAGAGACCGAGGTTCGAAGGTTGGCCCACGAAGGGTCCGAGGCCGCCTCACGTCAAACTAGAGCCAGGGGAGAAAACGCAGATGAGCCTCAGCGGCCTTTGCCTAATCCGCATTGAGGCGGATAGGGTCATCTCAACCTTCTAGTTCAATCCAGCCTCTAGCCGAGCCCTTAGAATCCGCATTGAGGGGGAATCTGTTGGAAGGCGGGTTACGGAACAACAGAATGCCACCTGAGGGCTTTACCGACACTGTCACAAGCGACAGGACCGGATTCTGTTCGAACATTCCCATTAGCGAGCTCATCAAACGTGTCACTCGAGCCATCGAGGCAAGTGTGAAAGGTCCTAATGGCTAGAGGGGGTGAATAGCCTATTAAAAAATTCTACAACAACACTTAACAAACCAGTTAGACAAATATGAGGCAAAGCGAGTGTTGCGCTAGCCTACTAAAAATGTAAGCCACCTACAGCAATTCAAGTTTATGTAGTTTCTATCCACACAATAACAATGTCACTACACTAAGTTACTGTGCTCTCGAAAGCTAACTAAAGAGCCACACTAACTAAACTAACATGCTCTCACACCTAGCTACACTAAAGAGCTTGAAAACTAGTTTGCGGTAATGTAAAGAGAGTAAGCAAGATGGTTATACCGCCATGTTGAGGAAGGAGCCAATCAATCACAAGAATAAATAACAATGAATACCAATCACCTCGAAATCAAATGATGACACAATGATTTTTTACCGAGGTTTACTTGCTTGCCAGCAAGCTAGTCCTCATTGTGGCGATTCACTCACTTGGAGGTTCATGCGCTAATTGGCATCACACGCCAAACCCTTAATAGGGTGCCGCACAACCAACACAAGATGAGGATCACACAAGCCACGAGTAATCCACTAGAGTACCTTTTGGATCTCCGTCGGAGAAAGGTCAAGAACCCCTCACAATCACCATGATCGGAGCCGGAGACAATCACCAACCTCCGCTCGATGATCCTCGCTGCTCCAAGCTGTCTAGGTGGCAACAACCACCAAGAGTAACAAGTGAATCCCGCAACGAAACATGAACACCAAGTGCCTCTAGATGCAAACACTCAAGCAATGCACTTGGATTCTCTCCCAATCTCACAAAGATGATGAATCAATGATGGAGATGAGTGGGAGGGCTATGGCTAAGCTCACAAGGTTGCTATGTCAAAGCAAATGGCTGAGAGAGTGAGCTTGAACTGGCCATGGGGCTTAAATAGAAGCCCCCATGAAATAGAGCCGTTGTACCCCTTCATTGGGCACAACACGGGTGACCGGACGCTCCGGTCATATCGATCGAACGCTGCACCCCAGCGTCCGATTGTACGATGCATGCCATGTGTCCCCTCTCTTCAAATATTGAGTGCTCGATCCCAACAGTCAAGTGATGACAGGACGCAACAGCTCAAAGTGACCGGACGCTGAGCCCCAGCGTCCGGTCGTTTCCAGTAAGCATCCAGAGACGACTTTTCACGACAGGACGCGTTCGGTCAAGCTCAACCGGACTTACCCAGCCTCCGGTCACATGGTGACTCTTCTGTGCACTAGCCACATCAGCAAGACCAGACGCACCCTGTCAGCGTCCGGTCACCAAGTGACCCAGCGTCTGGTCGAAGACCGATGCCACCGTCTTTGCTGTATCATTGACTGGACGCACCGGTCCCACTGAGACCAGCGTCCGGTCACTTTGTGACCAGCGTTACTAACTCATTTTCAACTCTATCTTCTTCACCCTTGCTCAAATATGCCAACCACAAAGTGTATCACCTTGTGCACATGTGTTAGAATATTTTCACAAATATTTTCAAGGGTGTTAGCACTCCACTAGATCCTAAATGCATATGCAATGAGTTAGAGCATCTAGTGGCACTTTGACAACCGCATTTTGATACGAGTTTCACCCCTCTTAATAGTACGACTATTGATCCTAAATGTGATCACACTCACTAAGTGTCTCGATCACCAAAACAAAATGGCTCCTACCATTTATACCTTTGCCTTGAGACTTTTGTTTTTCTCTTTCTTCTTTTCAAGTCCAAGCACTTGATCATCACCATGGCATCACCATCATCATGTCATGGTCTTCATTTGCTTCATCACTTGGAATGTGCTACCTTTCTCATGATCACTTGGTAAACTAGGTTAGCACTTAGGGTTTCATCAATTCACCAAAACCAAACTAGAGCTTTCAATCTCCCCCTTTTTGGTAATTGATGACAACCCTTTCACAAAGATATGAATTGAAATTTAATTGAATCCATGTTGCTTGCCCAAGCATATTTACCATGTGTAAAAGGATATGGACAAGTTTCATGAACCCCAAATGGTAGCAATTGCCCCCCCTACATATGTGCTAAGAGTTTGGATTATAGCTTGCACATATGCTTAGATAGGAAATATAGGAGACAATTTTTACCAAATGATGCTAAGATATAAAAGATGGACCTTTGAAGCATGATACCAATCGGAGTGCACCATTATACCATCCTTAGCACCATGGTTAGCTTGATACCACTTGAAAACACTCGAAATGAAATCACTAGATAACCTATGCATGCTAGATTTTCATTTCATCATTCAAACCTATAACTAGCATACACCACACAAGCATGAATATTGAAATTTAAAACTTGTGCTATGCAAGCAAACATATGAAATGCACATTCAAATGCACCATACAATTTCATGAGCTTGCTCCCACTACTTGTGTGCTCAAAATTTTAATTGATCCCTTTTCTTTGTCATATTTCTCCCTTTATGTCAAGTTCTCCCCCTATCACTTGTGTCTTTATTTCTCTCCCCTTTATATTGTCTTTTCACTGTCTTTGTGCACTATTTCTCCCCCTTTGTCATCAATGACCACAAAGGTTCAAAATGTAGATAGGTTGAGATTATCAATGTCAATCAATGGGGTGAGGATCATTTTCCCAAATTTGGTTCAATCCAAAATACTTGCCAAAGATGTTTAACTTGGTTTGATCCAAGGACAAGCTTCTTCACACCTCTAAATAAGGGTTATCTTGCACCATGTTGGGTTAAACACTTGGAGCTCATTTTCTAGATCAAACACTACGTTTACAAGCCCACAAACATGTCATATGCTACCACTAGATCAAAATAAGCATAGAAGCAATAATGGTACCATATAATCATCAAATTCATTTTATTTTCATGAATGAGCCTATTAAATGTGAAAGATGTCTAGATGCACTAAACATATCCTTATCAAGGATGTATGCCATGCCAATCCACTTTTACCTTGGATTGCTCGAAGGAGAGGCATGTCATATGAGTGAGGGGTGCATCAACACATATTTGAGAAATCCAATATTTTCAACTCATTCCTTAGCTTGCAAAACCTTTTCTCATCCAATGGCTTGGTGAATATATCGGCAAGTTGATCTTCGGTGCCTACACTCTCAATGCAAATGTCCCCTTTTTGTTGGTTATCTCTTATAAAATGATGACGGACATCAATGTGCTTTGTTCTTGCATGTTGAACTAGATTGTTGGTCAACTTGATTGCACTCTCATTGTCACATAGCAATGGCACTTTCTTGAACTTGATTCCAAAGTTACTCAAGGTGGCCTTCATCCAAAGTACTCGTGCATAACAACTACCGGCGGATATGTATTCGGCTTCGACGGTTGATAATGCAACACAATTTTGCTTCTTTGATGACCATGAAACAAGTGATCTTCCCAACAATTGACATGTGCCCGAGGTGCTCTTCCTTTCAACTTTGCATCCCGCATAATCCGAGTCAGAGTAACCAACTAGCTCAAACTTTGCTCCTTTGGGATACCACAAACCAATATTTTGTGTATGCTTCAAGTACCTCAATATTCTCTTGGTAGCCTTCAAATGACTTTCTCTTGGTGAGGCTTAAAATCTTGCACACATGCATACACTAAACATGACATCCGGCCTTGATGCAGTCACATAGAGTGGGCTTCCAATCATAGACCGATATAATTTTTGATCCACCATATTGCCACTTGCATCACTATCCAAGTTGCCATTTGTTTCCATTGGTGTGCTAATGGCTTTACTATCACTCATGCCAAACTTCTTGATCATGTCCTTGATATACTTGCCTTGACTCACAAATGCACCATTCTTCAATTGCTTAATTTGAAGACCAAGGAAGTAACTTAACTCTCCAATCATGGACATCTCAAACTCATTAGCCATCATCTTTCCAAATTCATCTCAAAAGTCTTGATTGGTTGATCCAAATATAATGTCATCAACATAGATTTGCAACACAAATAAATCTTTTCCAATCTTCTTGATGAAAAGAGTGGTGTCAACCTTGCCCATCATGAACCCTTTAGAGAGTAGGAAGTCCATCAATCTCTCATACCATGCTTTAGGTGCTTGCTTCAAGCCATATAATGCCTTTTTTAACTTGTACACATGATCGAGCTTCTTGTCATCTTCAAAACCAGGAGGTTGCTCAACATATACTTCTTCATTGATGTAACCATTAAGAAATGCACTCTTAACATCCATTTGATAGAGCTTGATGTTGTGGGCACAAGCATAGGCTAGCAAGATCCTAATTGCTTCCAATCTAGCAACCAGGGCATATGTTTCTCCAAAGTCAAGACATTCAACTTATGTATAGCCTTGTGCTACTAATCTTGCTTTGTTCCTTACTACTACCCCATCTTGATCTTGCTTGTTTCTAAAGACCCATTTGGTTCCAATTACATCGTGTCCCTTTGGTCTCTCTACTAATTCTCATACTTGATTTCTTGTGAAGTTATTCAATTCTTCATGCATAGTATTCACCCAATCAACATCCTTCAATGCTTCATCTATCTTCTTTAGTTCAATGGATGACACAAATGAGAAATGCTCACAAAATGAAGCCAATCTTGATCTTGTTTGTACACCTCCAGAAATATCACCAATTATAGTGTCCAATGGATGATCCCTTGCAATATTAGTTAGTTGGAGCATTGAAACTTGATTGCTTGTATTTACTTGATCATTGGGTTGATATGATGTACTAGCCACTTGATCTTGTTCATTGTCATGAGAGCCACTTGTACAAGCTTGATTTGTATCATCTTGCATATTTGAGTTAGAGAGCACTTGCACTTGATCATCTTCATCATCATTTACTTGCCTAGGCTTCAATTCACCAATATCCATGTTCTTCATGGCATTTAAAAGTTAAATGCCTCTAACATCTTCTAAGTTCTTATTCTCTACTTGTGAACCCTTGGTTTCATCAAATTCAACATCATGAACTTCCTCAAGAGTACCACTATCCAAATTCCAAACTCTATATGCTTTGCTTGTGGTTGAATATCCAAGTAGGAATCCTTCATCATATTTCTTGTCAAACTTGCCCAATCTAGTGCCTTTCTTCAAGATATAGCATTTGCAACCAAAGACCCGAAAATATGCAATGTTGGGCTTTCTACCATTCAAGAGCTCATATGGTGTCTTCTCTTTCAATGGGTGACAATAGAGACGGTTGCTACAATAGCAAGCCATGTTGATAGCTTCGGCCCAAAAAGATTGACTCACATTGTACTCACTAGGCATAGACCTTGTCATATCAATGAGTGTTCTATTCTTCCTCTCAACAAGGCCATTTGATTATGGAGTGTACTTGGCCGATAATTGATGTCTAATTCCAAATTCATCACACAACTCATCAATTCTAGTGTTCTTGAACTCACTACCAATGTCACTTCTAACTTTCTTGATGGTTGTTTCAAACTCGTTGTGGAGGCCCTTGACAAATGATTTGAATGTTGCAAACACATCACTTTTGTCCACTAGAAAGAATACCCAAGTATATCTAGTATAATCATCCGCTATCATAAAGTCATATTTGTTACCACCAATGCTAGTGTATTGAGTTGGCCCAAACAAGTCCATGTGCAATAACTCAAATGCTTTACTAGTGCTCATCATGCTTTTCTTAGGATGGGTGTTTCCAACTTGTTTTCCGGCTTGACAAGAGCTACAAAGCTTATCCTTTTTAAACACAACATCTTTCAAGTCTCTAACCAAGTCATGCTTAACCAATCTATTCAATTGTTTCATTCCAATATGATCGAGCCTTCTATGCCACAACCAACCCATGCTAGACTTAGTGAACAAGCATGTAGATAATTTAGCTTCACTAGCATTGAAATCAACCAAGTATAGATTCTCATATCTAAACCCTTTGAAGATCAAATTAGAGCCATCTACACTTATGATCTCTACATCATCTACCCCAAATATGCATTTGAATCCAAGATCACACAATTGAGCCACGGATAGCAAATTGAAGTTCAAGCTCTCTACTAGCAATACATTGGATATGCTCATGTCATTGGATATTGCAATCTTACCAAGCCCTTTGACATTGCCTTTGCCATTGTCACCAAATGTGATACTATCATAACCATCATTGCCATTGGTGTTGATTGAGTTGAACATTCTTGCATCACCGGTCATGTGTTGAGTGCACCCACTATCAAGAACCCAATGCCTTCCTCCGGCTTTGTAATTGACCTACAAAAGAAGATCAATTCTTTTTAGGTACCCAAACTTGCTTGGGTCCTTGAAGATTAGTCACTAAGCTCTTTGGTACCCAAAAGGCTTTCTTCTTTGAGCTCATCCATAGTTTACCAATGAACTTAGCCTTCACACCATTTGTACCTTTTGTAAGTACATAGAAAGAATCAAGCTTAATGGAGGATACATTAGCATTTTTGCTCTTGTTCTTGCACTCATGCTCTGTATGACCAACTTGCTTGCAACTAGTGCAAAACCGACCATTGTTCTTCACAAAACTAGTCTTGTGAGGAGCAAAGGCCGCCTTGCCTTTCTTTGGGGTATCATCCAATCCCTCTTTATAGAGAAAAGCTCTTTGGCTACCCAAGCACATAAACAAGCGGTCTTCACCACCATAGGCCTTAGCCAAGGTGTGAGTGAGCTATTGACCTCCTTCTTGAGGTTCTCATTCTCAACCATTAGTGGGGCATCACAAGTGGAACCATCACTACTAGATGAGGTGGAAGTAGAAGTACTACAAGAAGGGTTAGTGGGAGGAACAATGATAGGCATAGATAATGATTCATCAATTATACAACAAGTTAAGCCTACATTGCAAGTTTCAATATGCTTCTTTTTATTTTGCTCATCAAGCAAAGAGGAATGAGCCTTTTCAAGCTTTTTGTGAGCCTTACCAAACTTCTCATGGGCTTCCTCTAGCCTCTCATGAGATGCATTGAGCTCATCAAAGGCTTGTTTAACGGCTTTTAGTTTCTTACACAAGCTTTTGTATTCCCTTCTCTTGATGTCAAAGTGTTCTTTAGCATCTTCTAGCATGTCAAATAGTTCATCCTTAGTAGGTTCATCATCATCACTATCACTTTCATTTTCATTTTCATTGTCATGTTCCTCATCACTTCCATCATCATAAATTTGTACCTTAGTGGCCTTAGCCATGAAGCATGATGGGGTGTCGAAGAGAGAAGGCTTCTCATTGATTGCAATGCTTGCAAGTGCCTTCTTCTTCATGGTCTTGTCATCATCACTTGAGGAAGCATCACTATCCCAAGTGACCACATATGAACCACCCTTCTTCTTCTTGAAGGTCATCTTGTCCTTCTTCTCTTTCTTTTCCTTCTTTTCCTTCTTCTTGTTTTTCTTGTTGTCATCATCATTGTTGCTATTGTATGGACATTAAGCAACAAGATGATCTTTGCTTCCACATTTGAAGCACCTTCTAGACACTTCCTTGTTCTTGGATGAAGATTTCTTTATTCTAGCACGGTACCCTTTCTTCATCATGAATTTACCAAATTTCTTGACAAAGAGAGCCATCTTCTCATCATCATCATCATCCCATGAACCATCATCTTCACTTGATGTATCTAGCTTTGCCTTGCCCTTGGATGATGTGGCCTTGAATGCCATGCTCTTCTTTTTCTCATCCTTCTTCTCATCTTTATTCTCCTTCTTTTCTTCCTTCTCATCATCATCTCTATATGTATCATCGGTCATTATATCTCCCAACACTTGGTTTGATGTCATGGTGTCCAATCCACTCCTCACTAGAATAGTGACTAATGTGCCAAATCTTGAAGGCAAACATCTCAAGAACTTGTGGGAGAAGTCCTTGTCCTTCACCTCTTCTCCAAATGCTTTGAGATCATTGATAAGCACTTGAAGCCTATGAAACATCTCCGGCACACTCTCATCCTCCTTTATCTTGAAGCTTGCAAACTTCTCTTTGAGAATGTATGCCTTTGCACCCTTCACGGCTTGAGTGCCCTCAAATGATTCCTCCAATTTCTTCCATGCCTCATGAGCTCTCTCAATGTTCTTGATTTGCTCAAATGTTCTCTCATCCAAAGCATCATGGATGGCACTAAGAGCAATATCATTATTTTGGAGTAGTATTTCTTCAGCGGTGGTGGGAGCCTCTTCATCTTCAATCTCAATCTTTGTCTCTACCACCTTCCAAACCTTCCTATTGATTGACTTGATATAAGTTGTCATCTTATCTTTCCAATAGGGATAATTTGAGCCATCAAATTGGGGTTGCTTCTTGGTGTTGTTGATTTGAGCCATTTTTACACCGAAGGTTGTTAAGCCTCAAATCACGGTGACCTCAGCTCCGATACCACTTGAAAGGTCCTAATAGCTAGAGGAGGGGTGAATAGCCAATTAAAAAAATTCTACAACAACACTTAACAAACCGGTTAGATAAATATAAGGCAAAGTGAGTGTTGCGCTAGCCTACTAAAAATGCAAGCCACCTACCACAATTCTAGTTTATGTAGTTTCTATCCACACAATAACTATGTCACTACACTAAGTTAGTGTGCTCTCGAAAGCTAACTAAAGAGCCACACTAACCAAACTAACAAGCTCTCACAACTAGCTACACTAAAGAGCTTGACAGCTAGTTTGCGGTAATGTAAAGAGAGTGAACAAGATGGTTATACCGCCGTGTCGAGGAAGGAGCCAATCAATCATAAGAATAAATAACAATGAATGCCAATCACCTTGGAATCAAATGATGACACAATGATTTTTACCGAGGTTCACTTGCTTGCCAGCAAGCTAGTCCTTGTTGTGGCAATTCACTCACTTGGAGGTTCACGCGCTAATTGGCATCACACGCCAAACCCTCAATAGGGTGCCTCACAACCAACACAAGATGAGGATCACATAAGCCACGAGTAATCCACTAGAGTACCTTTTGGCTCTCCACCAGGAAAAGGTCAAGAACCCCTCATAATCACCATGATCGGAGCCGGAGACAATCACCAACCTCCGCTCGACGATCCTCGCTGCTCCAAGCCATCTAGGTGGCAGCAACCACCAAGAGTAACAAGCAAATCCCACAGCGAAACACAAACACCAAGTGCCTCTAGATGCAAACACTCAAGCAATGCACTTGGATTCTCTCCCAATCTCACAAAGATGATGAATCAATGATGAAGATGAGTGGGAGGGCTATGGCTAAGCTCACAAGGTTGCTATGTCAAAGCAAATGGCTGAGAGAGTGAGCTTGAGATGGCCATGGGGCTGAACTAGAAGCCCCCATGAAATAGAGCCGTTGTACCCCTTCACTGGTCACAATACGGGGTGACCGGACGCTCTGGTCATATCGACCGAACGCTGCACCCTAGTGTTTGGTCGTGCGATGCACGCCACGTGTCTCCTCTCTTCAAATATTGAGCACTCGATCCCAATGGTCAAGTGATGACCGGACATAGTAGCTCAAAGTGATCGGACGCTGAGCCCCAGTGTCCGGTCATTTCCTGTAAGCATCTAGAGACGACTTTTCACGACCGAACGCATCCGGTCGAGCATCTAGAGACGACTTTTCACAACCGAACACATCCGGTCAAGCTCGACCGAACTCACCCAGCGTCCGGTCACATGGTGACTCTTCTGTGCGCTGCCACATCAACAGGACCGGACGCACCCTATCAGTGTTCGGTCACCAAGTTGTCCAGTGTCCGGTCAAACACTGAAGCAAGTGTCTTTGCTGTATCATTGACCGGACGCACCGGTCCCACTGAGACCAGTGTCCGGTCACTTCGTGACCAGCGTTACTAACTTCGTTCCAAATCTATCTTCTTCACCCTTACTCAAATGTGCCAACCACAAAGTGTATCACCTTGGGCACATGTGTTAGCATATTTTCACAAACATTTTCAAGGGTGTTAGCACTCCACTAGATCCTAAATGCATATGCAATGAGTTAGAGCATCTAGTGGCACTTTGACAACCGTATTTCGATACGAGTTTCACCCCTCTTAATAGTATGACTATCGATCCTAAATGTGATCGCACTCACTAAGTGTCTCGATCACCAAAACAAAATGGCTCCTACCATTTATACCTTTGCCTTGAGCCTTTTGTTTTTCTCTTTCTTCTTTTCAAGTCCAAGCACTTGATCATCACCATGGCATCACCATCATCATGTCATGGTCTTCATTTGCTTCATCACTTGGAATGTGCTACCTATCTCATGATCACTTGATAAACTAGGTTAGCACTTAGGGTTTCATCAATTTACCAAAACCAAACTAGAGCTTTCAAAGTGACGTCACCTCAACCCCTCCAGTTGTGAAAACCGCAGACGGGGCGACAGATAGAAAACGAGCCGACCCTTGACCAAATCCCCGCCACGTGCGGGGGCTCAGGGAAGGCCGGACTTGCGATGAGACTAAACGCACGATCACAGAACGATAGCTAAAATCCTAAGTAAGGGGTACGTATGAATACAAAAGTTTGCTACCCTCGGTTCGGTCTCCAGTAACATCCGGCCAAGCGACCGCAAGGGGTCGAATCTTACTCGGGGGCTGATAAAGGTATAAATACCTCCTTTTTCGGAACAGTCATTGCATCAGACCTCTTCCTCGCGTTAAGGTTGACGGCAAGGTTTATGGGAACAGATAAACGAGCATGCCTGGTAAGACTGCAAAAAACCCACACCTCGACGGCTATGGTAACTTTGCTCACCGGCACAATCGAAATTTTCCCCTTATGCACCTTGGGCCCTATGGTCTTAACGAATAGAAGGGTCAGATCGCATAAACCTTTTTTCTCAAATGCAAAAGGGAAGAAAGTAAAGTTCAGACAAACGAAACAAAATTACGAATAAATTTTTGGACACAAAAGTACCGACACTTGTCCATAGATTACAGATAAATGTTTATCAGACTCATTCGACTAACTACTTCCTCGGAGGGAGAACTATGTCTTTTAGCCTGTCCGCCAGGTTTCGAGCAATGGGAGTCATCGCCTTCTCAATCTCATCCAGCTCAGAGTTTTCATAGCCAGGCATGAAGCCGAGGCTCATTGCCTCCAAGTTAACTTCCTGATCATAATGAGAGCGGGCAACAACAAAGGCTTGGGTGATCCCAGCGTGAAAGGCGTTCTCCTCAAGCTGGCGCACCTATGCCGTGATATCTATGGTACGGGCCGCAAGTGAGTCGGTTTCCTTCGGCCGTGCCACCCACAGGTCATCGAAAACCACCCCGACGGCGGCGCATAGGAGATCGTGCTCATCACTCTTGGCCTGAAGAATCCCCCACCTTGGCAAGCTCCATGCCTAGCTTGGCAGAGATGCTCTCGGTCTCCAGCCTTCGGGCCACCGTGGCTCCAAGATCCGCCCAGAGGGAGCTGACCCCCTGACACGCCTCTTCACGCTCTCGAATGGCCTGGTCGCGCTCCTCGTAGGGCGTGCCATGCTCCGAGCGAAGTCTTTCTATAGTCTGGCGTAGCTTGTCTCGCTCCCTACGTAGCCGAGCAATCACCTTGGCATCTAGATTCGCCCTCTGCTGCAGGGCCGCAGACCAGTCCTTGGCTTCTAGCTTGAGATCCCGCTCTGTCTCCAGCTCAACCAGGAGGTCGACGGCCCGCTAGCATGCCTTGGCATCCTTTTGGAGCAGCTCGTCCTACCCCTATTGGACCCTAGCAGCCACCTCCTCGTCCTGCTACACCCTCGCCGACAGATCCTAGAACATCCCATGGATCTACTCCATGTCCCGACGCGCCTTGGCTTCTCGCTGTTGGGCGTCAGCAAGCTGGGCGCTCATATCTCTGCGTAGTCGGGCCTCCTTGGTGAGGCGGTCCCATTCCACCTTCTGCTCATGGAGGAACTGGGATTTCTCCTGGCTACAAGCAATGAGGGACTAAAAAGAAGACCAGTGTCAAAATTACAAAAATACATGAAGAAAGAAGAAAGCAAGAGGGAAGATCAAGCGGATACCCGGCCATTGGGAACGATGACGTCACGCAGGACGCCCCTGACCTAGTTCAGGACATCCATCATCGCCAAGATCCTTCGTCGAGACTCTCCCACTCTATGCGCTCGATAGCATCGTCAAACGAGAAGAGAGTCCATGTTGTGTCTTGGGGATCCATCCACTGGAGCAGCGACTCACCCCGCACGGGCGAGCGGCTGCCCCCCGACACTAGGGCTGAGGGCAACCCCCTGCTGCTCCTCTCCACCATCGCCATGATGTTCGGGGACCCTCTAGCCATGTCCTCCTCTATCCGGCCTGCCTCAGGCGTCGTCACCTGGGCCGTCGGTGGCACAGATCATGCTGCTTCCTCGGTCACCTACGCTTGCGATGCTAGGGCCTCGACTCGCGGCACCGCACCCACCATAGAGGGCACCACAAAGCATAGGCGGTAGCTCCATCTGCTCCAACATAGGTGGCGGAGTCACTTTCGCCGTCGTTTGCTCGGCGACCCCGGAGGGTGCTCCGTCAGCCCCGGCGTCTGCTTGACCCGCCGAGGGCACGGGCGCCACCACAGGCAGTGCCTAACTAGCCGATGAGGCCGCAACATCGGCTTCGCTCCTGCCCAAAATAGGAGCAACATCGGGCGATGGAGCCTATCCTGCCTGAAGAGCAACGCTCTTCTTGGGTGCCAGTGCCAAAGAACGGCCCTGTCTCAAGACTCTGCAAGAGTTAAAAGGCATAGGTCACACAGAAAAATAGAAAAACAGGAAAGTCAGAGGAATCGGTGACTTACGCTGGCGCTGTTGGGCGGTAGGAATGTTTTGGGGACGAAACCCTAGATTCCTGCTCCAACTCATCTGGACGGGACCGTTTCGAGCCTGCCCCCTGCTCCTGGGCAGAGGGGCTCGTCTCCCTTGCCTCCGAGGGTACGGCGGTGGAGCCACCCCTCTCTATCGGCATCTCAGGCATGGCGGTAGATCCGCCCGCCCCTATCAGCTCGTGGGGCATGGCAGTGGAGCCGCCCCCTCCACCGGCACCCTAGGCATGGCGGCAGATCTACCCGCTCCCACCGGTCCTGAGGATAGGCCGATGGTTTGGCCCGTCTCCACCAGTTGCATGGACTCACTTCCCCCCGCATGGAACGGGAAGGGTCCCCGCGTGGATGAGTGGGTACCTGTTAGCGAATCCTCGCCCTCTAGGACATCCCACTCCACATCGGTGACTACCTCATCATACTCCTCGTCGTCGTCATCGTCATTGTCACTGTCTGTCTCCTCTCCTTGCTCCCGTGCTTGCTGCTTTTGTAGCATCTTCTTTGTCTTGAGCTCCTTCGTCTTCTAATCCCACTCGGCCGTGGTGCGATTCACAGTCACCATGAGCCGGTCCTTCGACAACAGAGCCAGGCTATCCATGAAGATGAGTCTCTTCAGCTGGTCCTGCTATCCCAAGGTCAGCATCAAGGGGCCAGGAATTCAAGTAAAAAGGAGGCACGGGGAAGGAGAACTTACGAAATCGATGAACCTCGGTTCCGACCGCATTGGGGGATGCCCCGGCACTGGATACATGAAATCAAGGACAACGCCGGTGTTGTCCTTCGAAAGCTCCATCGCCTCCTTGATGTGCTGCACCACTTCGGTGGGGGGAGCGCTTCATCAACAAGTGTCGTCCCTTCGACCGATGCCCCGGGCACCATCAGGTATAGGGGAAGCACGCGGCTCATCAGCGGTGCCACCCTCCATGTATGGTAGGCGCCGATGATCCCCGATCCCTTCATGCCCCTCTTCTTCAGAATTTGGAGGGCGGCGAGATGGTCCTTGATCTTCTTCTTATCTTTGTCCAGGACACCCGACTTCCATGACCCCAGGACCCCTTTGATGATGCGCCCAGAGAACACTGGCAAGGGGGCGACATCATCGTCCTTGAAATGAAACCAATGCGAATGCCACCCCTTGTTGGAGGTCGACATATGCATCGACGGGTATTCATTCACCTGGTTGTTGCGGAGATGAATGCTGGCGCATCCCACCGGCATGCTCAGCTCTTGCTTCTCGACCTGCTTCTTCAAAAGGTTGACGGTGAAGAGATACCACCACAGGTCAAAGTGGGGACTAATCCCCAGGAACCCCTCACACAGGGCGACGAACGCCGCAATGTGCTGGACCCCATTGGGAGTAAGGTCCTGCAACTACACCTTGTTGTAATCCAACAGCCCTCGAAGGAACTTGTGGGTAGGTATAGCGAATCCCCACTCGTGGATGTGAGCGAAGGATACGACATACCCTTCGGGCGGCGACGACTCGTCCTCATTACCGGGCAGCCACCACTCCTTGATGGCGGTCAGCGGGCGAAGGAGGCCACGGTGAACGAGGCCCTCCAAGCGCTGAGGGGTGATGTTAGATCTACACCATGGCTCCATTGAACAATTGGGAGGGGGTGGATGCGAGATTGACGGTGGCTACGATGCGGATGCGAGCTTGACGGTGGCTGCGATGCAGGTGCGGGAGGCTCAGGCGATTGGCGGCGGAGATTGTGAATGCAAAGGTGAGGAGACAAAGTATGGAACCCTAGGGGTGAACCCCTTGGTTTTATAGGGGCGACGGATGCGAGAAGGTCAACCGCCCACCTAGGTCTCTGAGCCTACCACGATACATCATCATGTCACATCATGGGATATGCGCCCGTGATCCCCATCCTTTCCCACTAAAATCGCGTCGGATGTTTCGCCTTCTCGAGCAGACCAGGACTCTTTTCCCACAGAGGGGATATGAGTCAAAAAAGCATTTCTTCGGCCCACCTGGGCCCAGGAGTTCAAGGGCTGGCCCAACAGTGTCAACGGCCATCCCAACGAGGGATAGGCCCACGAGAGGCCAGAACTCAGGCGCACGAGCCTCAAGGGAGCCTTGATCCGCAATCGAGTCCCAACTGGGCTGACCCTGGACGAATCCCCGCGAATGGGATACCAGGGTTTCCTTTAAGCTATCTAGTTGTCAAAACACCAAATCTCATAGTCATACCCATGAAGGGTCCAAAATACCCCCTGGGCGATTCTATCCGAATCACTCGGGGGCTCGGGGGGCTACACCCTACGGGTGCACTCGCGTGCACCCTCTAGCGAATCAAAAATACCCCCTAGGCGATTCTATCCAAATCACTCGGGGGCTTGGGGGCTACACCCTACAGGTGCGCTCGCGCGCACCCTCTGGCGGATCAAAAATACCCCCCGGGCGATTCTATCCGAATCACCCAGGGGCTCGGGGGCTACTGTCGGGGACCTAATACCGGGGTACCCAATGAGGTGGAGCTAATAACCATTGAACGTAGACGTTTTCGGTCAGACAAGAACACTACTACACTTCTTGGCCGAACGATAGAAGATTGGTTCCGCCTCGCTCGACCCTCGAGGGCTAGACTCCGCCTCACCCGATGACTGAGGGCTGGCTCCGCCTCGCCCGATGCCAAAGGGCTGGCTCTGCCTTGCCTAACGGCTGAGGGCTAGCTCCGCATCGCCCGATGCTCGAGGGCTAGACTCCACCTCGCCCGATGTCTGAGGGCAGGGTCCGCCTCGCCCGACGTCCGAGGGCAGGCTCCGCCTCGCCCAACATTAGAGGGCTGGCTCCACCTCGCCTAATGGCTGAGGGCTAGCTCTGCCTCACTCGATAGCCAAGGGTAGGCTCTGTCCCACCCAACGGCTGAGGGCAGGCTCAGCCTCGCCCGACGACTGCGCCCTGCTCCTTCCCGATGACGAGCATGAGGTAAGACAGGACGTTCTAGTCAACCGTAGTACCGAGGACCATGCCCTGCACGACCTGTCGGAAGGTACCATTAGGATATGATGGGATGGGCGCTTTAAGCCCTTTCTGACCTGATAGAACCCAAACAGAGTTGTAGGCGCCGACTTTTGTCTTATAGTGTTGTGGGCGCCGCCGTCAGCCCTCGGACACGGATCCTGACACAAGCATACGACAACCACTACAATCTAAGAGAGAACTCATGTCATCAACAGTAATAGGTGTATAGTCACTTCCTTGTTTACTCCCCGCAAAGTCACGGCTCGGCACCCTGACACACCGCACCGTCCGCCGGGGGAGGATAGGACGTGACCACTCGCCAAAATGAAGCCAGAGCCCGGCCCTATCAGGATCAGTGAAACCTGCTATCCCTGGTGTGGCCTGCCATATCAGCAGGGCAGACTCAAGGGAAAGGAAGACCCAGTACCTTCGAAGAACCTTCTCTACCTTTGGGTTTTTCTTCTTTCTCCTATCTGTAATCTCTGCCCCCTCTTGATCTATAAAAGGGAGGGCAGGGCACCCCACTAGGAGGACGGATCGATTCCACACACAACACATAGCCAAGCAGCAACCGAGCTCTTGGCATCCTTTCGACATTTCCATCAGAGACTTGGGATATGTCCCTCTCTCAACCGTTTGTACCCCTACTACGAACCTTTTTTGGTACTAATAACTCGAGCAGCAGCAAACTGGATGTAGGGACATTCTACCCGAACCAGTATAAACCTTGTGTCCTTTAGTACACCATCCGAGCCTAACGCGCAACAAATATAAATTTACTAGTCGGTGTTTGTTCGAAACACCGACACGTAGTTTCTTCGGTTTAGATCCAAAATACGTTTTCACTTATTTACAGATTTGCCACTGATTTTATTTTAGCCATAACTTCTCCGTTTTAACTCTAATTTGACCCATTCAACTTGCGTTAGGTTCATAATTTCATGATCTACATGTTCATACTACTGTTAATATGTTTTTAACTTTTAAAATTTGAGGTTAGATTTAATCTATTATTTTAATAAAGAAAATCTTGTTTATTTCATATCTTCTGCGTTTCAGCTCCGTTTTAGTCCATTCAAGTTACGTTAGATTCATAGCAACGAGATCTACATGTTAGTAACAAGTGGTTACCATGTCACTATTTCTAGAATTTCATGGTTTAAACTCTAATTTGAATAGTAATTATGCAACAGGATTTTATAGATAAAAATATGATTTGTTTTACTTTAGTTTTATAATTTGAATCTAAATTTGATTTAATTCAATTTATATAAGCTTCTATATAGTTAAAATAAATGAAGCCTATAGTTTTCTTTTCCGCGTATAAAGCAAATCTTTTGGTAGTTATATCTTTTCAACCGTAGCTCCGATTAGCGTGCCTCTCGCGTCTGTGTGTTCGCAGCGATGCATAAAATCGTATTTCAAACTCTTTTTCTTATTTTTCTATGATTAGAGTACTGTTCTAATTTAGATCTATTGTTTGTTTCGTGTATGATTGTATGGATGCTTGTGTGGTGCTTTATGATTTCGTCCAGTCGGTAAGATATACGTGGTAATCAACAAGAAGAAGAAGAATGTTGAAGATTAAAGCTTACCGAAGGATCGGTGTTTTAAGGCAAGTATAGCATGGGATCTTCCTTGTTGTCCTATACACCTTTAATCATTTAATTCATACTACATGTGTCTACCTTGACTGCCACTAAGGATTTCCTAGTACTTTGTTACCTTGTGTCTTGTTACCTATGGGGTATTGCATTGTGTAGTATGATGCTAGTGCTCAACTACAACCATAATCTTGTAACTTGACTAATGGTATATGCAATAAGCACTAAAAGATGTTTTTTAGCAATATGGAACAAGGGGGCTAGAGCATTGGGCTGTTTTATGGTGCTCTAGATTCCTCTCCTTAAGGACTTATCTGTAAATGATCATCCGGGACTTACAGTACAACTGTGAGGGCTACATGGCTCTGGCTTTAGCTCAGTATGAGGACCTTTTCTAGCTTGTTAGAGGTTACCTTTATTGACGTAAGAATAGCTTGCCGAATCGGGTATAGGACAGCCTCTGTCCCCTTGTGTATAGGCTACGTGTCATTGTGCCATCGGGAAGGAGGGTTCCTACATCTGTTTGCCAAGTAAATCTAATAGCTCTAACTTGTTAGACGAACCTTTGAAAGGCTTCACAGTGAACCCTGCCGACCTTCCTTGGAAGTGGGTCAAGAGATTAGCTACCTCGGACGAAAGGGTAAATCATGACTCACAGTGAAAGTGTACAACCTCTGCAGAGTGAAAAACTGGTATATCAGCCGTGCTCACGGTCAAGAGCGGCCTTGGAACCCTTACGGAATAGATGATTATTAATGGTTAATGAAGATAAACACTGATGATACTGATGATGAAGATGCTCATTAATGATTACTGTTTATGCTATTCATTATTCATGTTTACCTAATTATGTGTTTATTTGGGCTTGAGATAAAACTTATTGCTACTCCTATGCTAAAATTATGACAATTAAAAGCTAATCACAGTTAAACCAGTGTCAGTTTTTTGAGCCTCATGGACCCCGTGTTATATTTGTTGAGTACGACATGTACTTACGCTTGCTTTATTTTTTTTAATTATTTGAATAAAAATCCCGGATGGGTACCAGATTGCTAGTCTGGAGGAGTTAGACTTATGATCAACCAGTCAGTTGTCCCTGTGGAAGTGGAGTCTTCTCCTGAAGATTGGAGTTGTCTTTCCGCTGTCTAGGTTATATTCTTTATACTAATACGTTATGTATTTAAGCATTGTCTATTGATATTACCCTTATTAGCTATATATGAGAATTGACTTCCTGGACTCACATATGGTGTATATCTGGTTTTGTTCTTAAAATCGGGTGCTAGCAAACAGCGGGAAGACAACTTCGATCTTCAGGTGAAGACTCCAATTCCACAGGGACAACTGACTGGTTGATTACAAGCCTAATTCCTGCAAACTCTAGTAATCTGGTACCCATCCGAGATTTTTCCAAAGATTTAAAAAGTAAAGTAAGCGTAAATACATGTCGTACTCAACAAATATAACATGCGATTCATAAGGCTCAAAAAAAAAAAAACTGACACCGGGTGCTACATTTTTACTGTCCAAGATAGGGTCCAACGGCAGTGAAAACTAAAGAGGTGAAAGACAGCCTTGGCAAATTTGCCATTGGATACAAAAATGTCTTGATGGAAGTATCTGCAGAATATAAGTTGTGACAGTTGCTCCCTTCGTTGTTGACCTTGGATTCCTCAATCTTTTGATCACATCAAATTCACACAACTCGTAGCATTTTTCTTTAATTTGGAATGTATCCTTGCCCTCCTAGCGGTCTCAAATCGTAAGGATTATCCAAGTGAACCATAGGGAACTCCTGCTCCTATGAACTTCCACCACCCATAGTTCACACCATCTGTCATTTTCGCAACCATCGTATACCATGACTTCCCCCCAGCAACAACTTCCGCAGAAACACCTATACCCACAGCATGTCCAATATGTTGTTGTTCAACCACAATATGCTACTTCTACCACGTTCACCAACTCCAGCTTCTAAGGTTGTGTCAACACGACCGCCAGCTGGAGCTCCGCCGTTACCAGGACCGCATATCCCACCACCTGCTAGAGTGGTACCATTTATGCTAGTGTCAGAGTCGGTCAGCCCACATTCAGTAACTGGTCAGGATGAACGAGACATTATAGACTGAATTTCTTTTTCATTTCCTATTTGACACTCACTTCAACTTTCATTCCTAATTTGACACTATCGTCAAATCCGTTAGCTAACGGTGTTAACTGGCTGTTAAAAAGACGTTTTTGCCCTTAGAAAAAAAAAACGGCGAAGCAAATTTGAGAGAAAAAAAAACTGTGCCTTTTTTTTTTTTAGCTGGGCACATGCATCAGAGGCGGGCACAGTTTTTTTTTCCTCTCAAATTTGCTTCGCCGCTTTTTTTCTAGGGGCAAAAACGTCTTTTTAACAGTCAGTTAACACCGTTAGCTAACGGATTTGACGGTAGTGTCAAATTAGAGATAAAAGTTGAAGTAGGTGTCAAATAGGGAACGCAGAAAATTTCAGGGCCAAGAAAGGAACGACTAATTTTCTCAGTGTCAAATAAGGAATTCTCTCGACATTATTAGTGTAGACAATGACGGGAATGCTGAATTTGATAGGACTGCTAGGCGATTGAATTGGACGAAAGTGGAGGACTTAAGCAGCCTGTTCATTTGGCTGTAGCTTATCGTAAACTATCGTAAATTTTCAGCCGAAACAGTATTTTTCTCTCACACAAATCAGCCAGCAATACTTCTTCACGAACCAGCAACGATACAAACCAGCCAACTGAACAGGCTGAAGATTGGTATGAGATTTTTTATGCATAATTTCATCTAATGTTGCTCAGACCTTATATTTTCGACCTTAATATAAAATTTTCCGGAATATGCAGATTAGTGCTTGGTTGAACAGTTCCAGGTTGAGTAGTTCCAAGAAGAATGAGGTGTACTGGGCGAATGTTACGGGTGTGTACAACAGAGGCACCCCAGAAGATCGGAAAAGGGCACCCTGCAATTGGAGTACCACTGGCAGAAGATTAATAAGAAGGTTGCCCACTTCTATGATTGCTGGTGCTGAGTCCTGGCAAAACATTCCAGTGCTCAGTCTGAGAAAGTGCAAATGATGGACAAAACATAGGCGATGTACAATGAGGAAGCACGAGAGATGTGCCTTGAGGAGACGAAATCACGAAACATCATTTCACCTTCGGAAAGCTGGAAAAGATACATCTGCTCCAACCAAAATAGAAGCACGAGAGATGTGCCTTGAGTCTGGGGATCGCACGTCATCCTCTGAAGATGCACCTGAAATAGAAACAGGTGAACAAGAGCATGTCTGCTAAGAAGAAACGGGAAGGTAAAGGTCCTTCATCACCTTGTTCAGAGTTGCAAGAAGACATTCAGTGCCCAGGGGATCCTCAAAACATGGTTGAGAAGAATCATGAGGAGACAACAGATGTAGTGTTTCAGTGCTCAGACCAAAAGCTTCAGCTGACCAGATTGAATCAGCTGGAAACAGTAACATCAGGAAAGCAAGCAGATACGTTGATGGCTGACACGTCCAGGTTCCAGGAATTTCAGCATGGGCAAGCAGCAGTGAGGGAAGTTGGACCCTGCAAGGCACTAGAGAACGCAAGGAGAGTGAGAAGTGGTCTTCCTGAAAAAGAAACAAACCCACAAGGTTCCAAGACGTCGAAGTCCAAGCACAAATGTTAAGGGAACACATCAACCTCTTCCTCAGAGGTGCAGGAAGATATTACGTGCAGTGATTCTGCAGACCATGGTCCAGAAGGACCGTGAGAAGATGTCGGAGATACAGCTTCGCCTCTCGAAAGTCGAAAGAGAAGCTCAAGCTAGCCAGGCTGAAGCAACAGGAGGCTAAGGACCAGAAGGAAACAACGCTCTATGAGAAGTACACGGAGCTGTTGACGGCCGACACCCAGAGGTTTGATGAGTTTCAGAAGGAAGAGAATCGGAATGCAGTGAAGCGCATAGGGGAGATGTTTGGTAAAGATGGCACGCAACTTTCTTCTAATAGTCCACCTTAAGCGCATGTAGTGAATGCCTGAAATTGTTAGTATAGGAAATGTTAGTACTGCTATATCTCAAGCACTTACACTTGACTCAAAACAATATTCAATTATTATTATTATTATTCATACATGATGCCACATTTCCAAGCTCTTAGACCAGTCTCAGCAGGGGATTCATGTCACTATTTTCAAGACTACTATGTGTTTGTAGAAGTTTCATCCCTATGAATCCCATTTCATTTTATAAAGCTTTAATACTATGTCACATCAGATTATTCAATGCTCATGAAACTGCATTGCGATTGGCCTTAAGATAACATTTCGCTACAGATGCTTTACGGATATGTGTCACCCAGTTCGTTTGGAGGAATTCTGGAGGAATTTGTAAGAGGAAAAAACACCGTTCCAGATGAAAAGTAGAAGCGGATCAAGTCGGGTTTAAAGGCACGCGAACGGTCGTGTGCCCTTAAACCCGGCTTGATCCGCTTCTACTTTTCATCCGGAACAGTGTTTTCCTCTCACAAATTCCTCCAGATTCCTCCGGAATTCCTCGAAGCAAACTGGGTGACACCTATCCGTAACCCTGTTTCTTCTGGCACACTGAAAAATGTGCACGCATCAACAGATCACAGGCTGGAGGAGCAGACCAAAACCAAGTGCTTGTGCTTCCGTAGTGCTTAGTGCTTGCTGCTTATCATCATGGATGACAGCAGGCAGACGCCACTATTTGTCTGTTTCTCAGAAGAACATGCAAACGCCTTGTTCATTTCTATTAACGAAAAAGAAGACTGTTCATATCATTTTTCGTCCGTTTTTTCAGCTCGCAGAACGCTATGGCAGCTCACAGCCACACCAGACAAGCGTTTGCGACTCACACGGCTAAAAAACAATTAGGATTAATCTTGTCATATATGCATATATTAGTGCTAAACATGCGTGTATAGGTCCAGAACTCCAGATGACTCCTGAATGGGAGCTACATGAAGACAACTTTTGAAGTCTCTAGTACTAGCTAGTTTTTTTTTTTTTTTTTGAAAGCCTCTTATCTGGGTATAGTTATACCATCTGTTCATTAGTACTAGCTAGTTGTTAGTTCAGCTAATCAACTTAAAGTTTACCATTGCAAGAAGCAAGCAGCTAGGTTGAAAATGGAGCATACCTGAATATTGGTTTTTACTTCTAAAAACGTGCCACGGCACGATCGCGAAAAGATTGGTTTTTACTTCTAGCTGTACCTTCAAAATCCGAGAAAGTTTTGTAATAACTTTTTTGGTGCAATGAAAATTGATACCTAGAACAAAGCCATGCTCTATTATGATATGATATTAACTTGGATCTGATTATACAATGATCCTGCAGGTCATAGGTATGCAAAGCTCCTCCAGCTTAGAGGTCAGAGCTACGCGTGGAGTAGACGATCATGCTCCTGCAGGTAGGAGTACATTTACTCTGGTCTCTTAGCAAATACTACGGAGCTGCTTGTTGCCCGTGGGCTCCGCAAAGGCCCAGAACCAGAGTGTGAATCACAGCCTGACTGACACAAGATCATGTGTCATTGATCAACCCATAAACCCCGATAATTTGCACGCAGATCGACAGATGGCATGTGATTCCGTGGTTACTTAACATGATAGTACTTACTTGTGTGGTCCCTTCTCTCACTAGCATGGTGATCCCTGAGTCCTTGATCTTGTCTGTCAGTCAGTGAGTAGCAGAATCCCAGACGGAGGTCAACAAATTGCAGTGATCAGATCATACCGAAGGAAACTGCAGACTAGCTGCATAGTGCCTATCATGCTTTCCAACTCCAGCATCAGCATGTGCTTCCCAGCCAGTTTCTCAGCAAAGAGATGCTTCATGTGACCATGTCCCCCCGTAATGGTTCGCATGAAGGTACTGTCCTTCCAGCCATGAAAGTACAACGTAGTAAGTGCTTATACCTGTTGAAATAAAGAAAATTACTTATCGCCTTTCTGCACACATACCTTTGAAGATATCAGCAGTTATTTCATGGACTGATACTATTTTAGTTTGTGCAAACTGATGACATGGGGATGCCATCACCAATCACCATCACTGTAGCTGCTACCTTAAACACAATATAGCCACACTGTTGTATCTAGCACCAGAATACAGGTAGCAATCCATTGATCACTCACTCACAATGAGGTTGAGGCAACACAGGAGAAGCTCAATAGTAGGCTTCCAACAATAAAGGTGTACGTAGGATGCAACAATCTCAAGCTGGGACAACTCAAGCAGAACTTCCCAGCAAAGTACAATGCAATGGAAACAAAGGCGATGGGTGCTATACTACAGAGAGAGGAATTGAACAAAGAACAGAGATGATGGTGCATCTGAAGCTGCCCAAGATCGACCCAGCGATACATCTAAAGCTGACTGAGATTATCTATATTCAGTTCTGCCCCTTCTTTTGAGCACTCTGAAAGTGCTCAGAAGGTAACATCGAGAACGAACCACCAGAAGGCTCTCCTGTAAATCCATCAGCTGGCCCAAAACTGAGATTGAAGGAACCAAAGTTCGCTGTCGACAGGAAGTCATCATTACAGCCATCAAACCCTTTGATATCCAGCACATTGTTATCCCCTGAGGAGGCACCCCACATGAAGCTGCTTCCCATGGAGTTTGGGACTTTTGTTGATTCCTGATGGCTCCCTGCATGACTGCTCTGGTCTGAGCAAGTCTTTGGCTCCTCTGGTGGCAATGCCGGCGTATGGCCTTGGAACAGAGCTACATGTGCGAAAAGCTTGTCCTTCCTTGAAAAACTTGTTCCACACGAGCACAGCCACTTGTCCTGGCCACAGTGCTTCTCATGCGTCTTGAGGTCAGCCATGATGGAGAACTTCTTGGTGTGGCACCGGCTGCAGGTGTAGCTCTTCTCGCAGTGGCTCCGCTTGTAGTGGTTCTTCACGCACAGGATGGTCTTGAGGGGCTGGAAGTTCTTGTGCAGCTTGTTCCGCTTGCAGCCGACAGACGGGCACGAGTACCTCTTCACCAGTTCATGCTCCGCGCTTGCGTCTCTTGGTGGCTTGGCTAGTGCAGCTGGGCTCTTGTACTCATCGCCATGCCCTCTCATGTGCATCCGCAGATTCGCATCCCTCTTGAAACCCTTTCCACAGATGGAGCAGAAGTGTGTGTGCGGAGCCAATATCTCATCCTTCTCCAGCTGCAGTAACTCGTACGAACCTGGCGGTAGGTTCTCTCCATCTTTGCCTTCATCGCCATCCTTCATATCCTGCTCCTCGACAAGAACATTGTCGATTTCAATGCCTTGTTCGATAGCACCATCAGTCCATCCCTTGAAAAGTTCCTCATAGTCTTCAGGGCTACACATGTCCTCCTTGTTCTCTTCAGAAACGGTCATCGCATTAGGAACTAAGCCTGAGCTTGGGCCAACATGGTTAGCCATGCCCATGTGCCCAGCAGCAGGATGGCTCAGAAAGGACGAGTTCTTCAGTGACGGGAGAAGGCTCCCGGCGGTAGAGATGAGCTGAACTATAAGGCATGTCAGGTCTGCATTAACCACGGGCTGCTTCTGAGAGAGCTCGCCTTGGTGGCACGAAAGCTGCCCCCCACTGTCCACCATTGTACGGATGACATCCTTCACTTGCCGTATCTTCTCTTCGATGAAGGTGAGGTTGTCTAGCATCGTAGCAGGGTTCCAATCCATGTGTGGGATATTGGTGGATGGAGAAGCATCGAACGGCGGCGAGGTGAATGGTGGAAACTGCTGCTGTGTCCCCATGCCGGGGAAAGGATTGTCTGAACCGAACTGGTAGTAGAGGTTGGCCGCAAATTGATTGTGGATGTGGTTCTGACTGAGATCCATTGTTGATGAACTTCCAAAAATCCGCGTGTTTGAATTCAGACGAAGACTCTAGTCTGCAAAAGAAGAGTTGAAACCCAACGGTTCATCAGAACCTGCAGATCTGAATATTCATCGTTTGCAGATATTTGGGTGCATATAAAAGCACGAGTCATTAGTTGATTAATAATGGATGTAAAATAGCACCGCAGAGAAAATTTCAAGATATTCCAGCCTTCCAGGAGGTTTTTTCAAGCATGACACTAGGATTTGGGCACTGCTGTCACGAAGCAGATCAACCTTTTGCCCTATAGTGTAAAACAAGCATGACCTTATATTATGATAAAAAAAAAGTAGTGTAATCTTTAGGTAAAGGGACTATGTTTGGTGTTGAGAGAACAGAGCAGCCACAAATTTGACAGGATTTGACGCAAATACAAATAACCATGGATGATAAAATAGGGGGAGAAAAAGGCCATTATCGCTCTCGTTTGGATGAGTCTCTCACGTTTGTTTGACCCAAGAACGCCCGTCCCCTTTCCCTTCTCGAGAGATCTCAAAGAAGAACGCCCTCGATCCCCGTCAACAGTACGATGATGCGATATCCAGACAGAAACTAAATTCTTAACGGCTTTATTCAGGAAAATCTAGCAAGAGGGCACATACCAGAGAGGAGGAGGAGGAACCGGCGGCGGCGGAGGTCGCCACCATGCTGCGGGCAGGAGGAGGACGGCGGAGGAAGGAGCGGGGAAGCAGGCAGGAACCAAGAAGCATACTAGACCATGGAAGGAGGGGGTGGGTGGGTTAGGGTCAAACTTATGGGAGGGAGGAGACGGAGCTCCCCAATCCAAGAACCAATCAGTCGCGAGTATACCACTAGTTTACTCGGTGGCCTGTGAATAATGGCGTAAACTATTGGTTCCTGCGTGCGCCCCCTGCCTCGAGTTCCGATCCAAGTTATTAGGACCGGACCGGAGATCGAACCGGCGAGACCATCGGTTCACTGGTTCACTGGTCGAACCGTTTAGAACCGGTTGAACCGCCGGTTCAATTGTTTTGAACCGGACGAATTGAATCGGTTCACTGTTGAATTCTGGTTACTGTCAGTGTCAACCGGAGTTGGAGTCTCTGAAGAATCCACTTTGTGTAAAAGAAAATACATATCAGTGCATGTATAACCTTATGTTTCTATCACATTAATCAATAATTAGAGCCATGTTTCTATTCTATCCTATTCTATCACTTTATTTATATCACAATAAAACAGGAAGCTCAATATATCAGTGCATTAACAAATTTTACTGAATATATCACTGCATTGACACTAAAAAAATCTCACTGGAGTACTGGACAAATATCAAAGCAATGCAGGCCATATAGTCTTTTAACAGTTTAACAAAAGCTCACCATTAGTGGCCATGTCGTGGAGCCGTGGAGTGGAGGTGCTGCCTGGAGGCTGGAGCTTGAAGAAAGCAGAGCAGCAGTAGCAGCCGTCTAGACTAGTAGACTCTAGAATCTGGATCTGCCCGCCGCTCCTTGCCCACTTCTTCAGCCTGGTCAGAAAAGGACCCAAACTTCCATGAACCTACTAGAGATCATCAACAGGATTTGTACATGTATTAACTAAACCTTGCAGTATGGTGCTATGATATTTTTAACTTGCTATGAAAGGCTGCCTCTAAAATTTCTTGCACAGTTTCAGGTCCCAAACCTTACTAAATAAAAGGCTGCCTCTAAAATTTCTTGCACAGTTTCAGGTCCCAAACCTTGCAGTATGGTGCTATGATATTTTTACATTCCTATGGTTTCCCTTCATTTCACAAAAGACTTACTAAAATAGAGGTTTGAATCACTTTAAGTCTGCATTACTGAAGAATAAGGAAGTAGGGTGCATAGGCTAGGATGGAGCTCTGCTAATGATTGGCAAACAAACGCAAGATCTGCAGATTGCAGGGTAATTTTAATTTTCTGAACTTTCTGGCTAACATAAAATTGCTAGAAAGTTTACAATATCTGCATGTTTTGGTGCTACGAAACTATAATCTTACAGTACAGTAATAACAAGAATGTTGTACTCCAAAAATACAAGCCACATACATCTAACTTGGTTATGACATATCACAATTCAAAAACCCAGCTAAAATCCACAATGAAAGATGAAAGTTGTAGCTAGCTCAAGCAACAGCATGCCGTATATATTTTGGTGAATGCCTCAGCATACAGACTACAGAGATATAGATACAGAGAAGAGCTGGACCTCAGTTTGACGACGGCAGAGATGGGGGTGAGCGCTGACGACGGCAGGCACGGGTGCTGCGACGACGGCGGGGGCCAAGCTCGTCTCCTCGACGGCTGCGACGACGGCGCGGGCGGGGCACAGCTGCCCTGTCGCTGCAGGATCCGCCCGCCAAGGCCGCTCCCTGTGCCGCTGCGCGCTGCTCGCCTCGGCCGCGGCTCGCTGAAGCTGAATCCGCCGCCCCAGATGGCTGCCTGCGCGCGCGCCGCTCCTAGGACAAGGAGGGAGGAGGCAGGACCGCAGGACTGCAGGAGCAGATCAGCAGAGCCGCCGCCGCCGCCCAGAACGCACGCAAGCAGTCCGCCGCCCAAAACGCAAGCAGCGACGCGAAAAGGATAAAGTGATTTTTTTTCCTTCCCACAGCCGGCAAACAACCCTAAGGACCCATTTTCACCAATTTACATCAATGCCCCTAAGTAGATAAGGCTGCACTGAGTGCACAGAGGGGTATTTTTGGAAAAAAATCAAAACCCACCGGTTCGCTAGGAACCGCCCGGTTCAGCGGTTCGACAAAAAACCGGCCGGTTCAACCGGTTTATAGCGATTCGATTGCACAGACGATCTGTGAAGTGAACCGGACCGGTGTAGGCTCTGGTTCGGTCTTTTACCGGTCCGACCGCTGGTTCGGTCCGGTCCTAATAACATGGGTTCCGATCCATCGTCGGAGCCTGCTGCCTGCCCCGCTGAACGCTGATGCTCATCGCCCGCGTGTCAGGGACTCGCGCGCTCTGTTCTCTTGGCTTCCTCAGCCAAAAATATTTTCTCTCAGTCGATAGTACTGTGGACAGACTGGACCATGCCCATAACCATTGGCACTGGCGGCAGCATAAGGCCTTCTGCAGTGCGGAGGCGGTGCAAAAAAAATGAATGGGTCCCACGGTGATCAAATGGGCATAGGACTGCGAAGCTGCAGTGTCGAAAAAAGTTAGCACCGTAGCCATCAATATACGTGGGGACCATAAGAAATAAAATAACAAGCCATCCAGTACACATCTATCTCCCAGGTAAGGCCAAAGAGCAATGAAAAATAGTTTTTTAAGAACTGGGCACCGGCTGGGCAGCGGAGCAAATACTTACATCGCTCCCGTTTTTGTTGGCATCGCTGTAAATTGGCACCGTGAGCCACAACGTGGGAAGTGATGCCTAAATATTTTCTCTCTTCTTTTGGCACTAGCTATACACTGAAGAGGGCCTAACAGGCATCACATCACACGATCGATTATACTTTTTTACTTTCTCCATCCCAAATTGTAAGTCATTCCAAGAATCTTGGAGAGTCAAAGCTTCTCAAGTTTGACCAAAATTATATAAAAAAATACAAAGATTTATGACATTAAATAGGTATACTATAAAAATATAATTAACAAAGAATCTATTGGTACTTAGTTGGTATCATAAATGTTATTATCTTATTATATAAACTTGGTCAAACTTGAGATGCTTTGACTCTCCAAGATTCTTGCTTACAATTTGGGATGGAGGGAGTATCATGCATGATCCGTTATACTACTAGTGCTAATCCAGCAGTACAGTATTAGTGATACGGTTTATCAAGCCCCACTCTGCTTTTTATATAATAATATAAAGAAGTATTGCTACGTACGTACAACTCTTTTGATAAGAAAATTTTAACATCTCAACCAATAGAGAAGGCAAGGTAACTGCCTGATTGGTTGATAGCCAAATTTTCATTACCAAAACTCAAGCCAAAATTTTGGCAGCCATTTCATTTGCTACTAAATTTTGCCAATATTTCACGATTACCATACTAAATCTATGGCAAAAAGAATTTGCCTAGTCTTGGCAACTTTTTCTTGCCAAATCTTTAGCATGACAATTTTTTGTAGTCAACCAAGTAGGCCCTATAGACCAATGGTGACTATGACCTCCCTAGTATTTGATATTACTTTTGGAGTAAACAGTGTCTATTAATGTCAAATATTAATACCCTTTTTGCGTGGTTAGCGCTATTAACCCCTCCTAGATCTCACATCAAGCTCTATTTGTGGACTTGAGAATCACGTACGTTAACAACAGTTTATGTCGTTGTAGTAATTAAAATGCACTATTATCCGTATTTTCAATAAATACAAAAAGGAGAGTTTTGAGTAAAGTGCAATATAATAAGCATAGAGTTCCAACTTAATTTGAGAAAAATAGTTGAAGAAATTAATAAGATTTGAAAGTTAGAATCTAGATTCATGACGTAATGAAACATGGGCTACCACAAAGAGCCGCCATAATAATTTAACTAAATTGGATTTAGTTAAATTATTCTATGATTTACTCATTGGAGTTTAACAAAATTAGATTTTCCATTTTATGATTTTTCTATGATTTTCAAAGATTTAGCGAAAATAAATAAAAAGAAAAAGGCAAAACCACCGTCAATGTAGTAAAACCACCGTCCAAAACTAGATTTGGGGGGTTATTTGACCGGTTTTGAAAAGTTCATGGTATAAGCATAGAGTTGCAACGGAACCTAATATGCATAGGAATTGGACTCCATATCAACGGTATACGCGTGTTGTTCTATAGCTTGTATGAGCGCGGATCATGAGTCCAGTGCACGACCCAATTTATATTGGAATCAGACTCTATATCTATGATTGTTAGACGCGGGTCGTTCTAACTTTATGAGTGTGGGTCATAACTCAAGTAAGAAAACGGGATGGAAGAACTCGTCACTGTCCGGATAGTCAGGGGTAGATGGAAAAATGGAATGAAATTTTGACACTTAATATTATTATTAGGTATAGTCGTATAGATAAAAAAAGCCAAGAAACCAGCCTTCTTCTTTTGAACAATATAAACCTGCCTTCGATAGGTGAAGGCGTATTTTTTGGAACTCCGCCTTACAACGGTAACTGCCAAAAAGATCTGCACTACAACACTTCACTCTACAGTACTCGTGCGCGCACGCGACAAAAACCAACCACCGCGCGCCGGGAGCCGGCCACGCCATCGCCCGCCATGGCTCCACTCCTCCTCCCCCTCCCCCTCCCCCTCCGCCTCAGCCCCGTCCCCGCCGGGGGCTCCACCTCCCGGATCGCACCGAGGCCACGGTCCCCTCGTCCCTTCCCCAGGCGGCGCCTGCGTCTTCTGGCCCTCCTCCAAGTCCAATGCCTCGCAGCCCCCGCGCCCGCGCCCGCGCCGCGGTGGCACGCGGCGCTGTCCCCCGCGGCGGGGCTCTACCCGGCCCCTACGTTGCGGCCGGCGCCTCCGTGGCCGTCGCGCGGCCCGAGGCGTTCCGGTGGTTCGTGGCGCTGGCGCTGGGGTCCTACACCGCCACGCTCGGCTTCATCATGCTCACCATGGGCCTCACGCTCCAGCTCAGGGACTTCGACGCCCTCCTCCGCGACAGGCCCCTCGCCGTACGTGACCGGACCCGGATCCGGATCCTTTCTCGCTCGATCTGCAGATTCAACAAGGTGTTTTCCTACTGCAGATTTTGTTCGGGTGTGCCGCGCAGTACACCATAATGCCTGCGTTTGGCGCGATCGTTAGCCACGCGCTGGGGCTTCCCCCGCTCCTCTCAGCTGGACTCATCCTGCTGGGATGCTGTCCTGGAGGAACTGCATCCAACGTAGTAAGACTGTCAACGGAACCCAGCTTGTCACACTCCCAATTTCTTTTACAGAGTGGGGATTTTTTGTCCCCTTCTCTTTTATTCCTATGGCCAAAATCACTTTGCTGGATATGTACTGAAACTAAAGTGAACTGAAAGCTTCAAGGGCCAAACTAAGAATAGCTATGCAGTTCAGAGTTCACACTCTTGTGTTCATTGAACAATGGAATTGAGATGCCAATAGTAGTAGACTACTTGGTGGGTTTTTTTTTTAACTTCTGGAGAAGCTAGCTGCTTTTGATGTTCCTATACGCACTAAACGCAGAAATGTACACGTCTGAGCTATTGACATGACAATGCTACACAACGTTTTAAATTTTGGAGAAGAAAAAAACTGTTGCACGTTGTTAACAATTATAAGCAGTTCTGTTTTCCTGCTTCATGAGTCTTTTTTATCCACAGATGTATTGGTAGTCTATTGGACACACATGGTCAGCCGTCAGGCAGCATTTTTTTTTGGATTTTTTTCCCAGGATTCTCTCTTACTTAACTGTTTCATATAGTGGTTCAGGTGACTTTAGTTGCTCAAGGTGATGTTCCATTATCCATCGTGATGACTGTCTGCAGCACTCTTGCTGCAGTGTTCCTTACTCCTCTGTTAACGAAAATTCTTGCCGGTGCTTATATTCCTGTGGATGCTGTGAAGCTCTCTCTCAGTACTTTGCAGGTGAAATTTCTGATGCTGTCATTGCATAACAAAAATTACTCCTATTTTATCTAACCTTTTTCCCCTTCAGGTGGTGGTTGCCCCAATTCTATTAGGTTCATCGATACAAACTGCATTCCCATCAGTAGTTCAATTCGTGACTCCTTCTGCACCTCTGATTGCAGTCTTGGCTTCATCCCTTCTGGCATGCAGGTTCAGATCTTTCAAATTTACCATGTCATATTGGCTTGGGAATTGCAGAAATTCTGCATCCTTTTACCCTTTTATTATCTTCTCTGAGAACTTTGTGCACCTAAGATCGACAATTGCTGATGCATCCTCTGTGAATGGAAACTTCTTCTCTGAGGATATCAGGGTTGTCATGCTCTCTGTCTTCTTGCCGCATTTTTCTGGTTTCTTTGTTGGGTGAACACTAGAATGCTTACTATACCCTTTATGTGTAATGTGATTCACAAATTTTGTGTCAGAAGTTGTGGCCACTTGTCATAGTTTTCTAAATGTTTACATGACTCTGTGACAAACAGGTATGCAGCAGCAGCTATAGGTGGTTTCAAAGAAAAACAAAGGAGAGCAATATCTATTGAGGTATGGATCCTGACCAGATCTAACTACATTTCCCAATCAATATGGCCAGTAAAACGGAGGATTTATATATCCAGTTTTGAAACCATGTATAGAATACTAAAGTAGGACAAGGCTGCATTTTTGCAGATCATATGTTGTCTGAAAACAACACTTATTTGTGACTTCCCTCAAAAAAACAGGTGGGGAGCCTCCCCCTCCCCCGGTTGACAATAAAAATAAAACTTCCCTAAAAAAACACTTATTTGTGACCATAGAGATTAGTACCTGTAGACTATTATATTGTATGTAGTGAGTGAAGCTCATAAATTCCAACCATGGATAAGAAACCTTGCAACAATAATTATGTCTCTTTGACCATGTTTTTGGTACAATGCTTTCTACCTGATTGTCTTTCAGAACTGCAATAAAAGGGCGTACCCAGTGCAGAGTGTTAGACTGTAAATGTATATATGCGTGTATATATGGGCCTGGGCCTTGGTATAGCCGGCCGGTCCTCTATTTGGTTAGAGAGATATGAGGAGATCTCGGTTTGGTCCTGTTTCTATAAACCACGAGATCTCCTCTCCCCTATATATATGTACATAGGCCTCTCCAATCAATCAATCTATTATTCCATGCAATCCTTATTGCTTTCATGGTATCACGAGCTTAGTTTTTTTTTCCTTCCTTTCCTGGCTGTCGCCCGCTGCCTCCCTGCCATGGCCGGCGCCACCCCCCCCCCCCGCTTCCTCCGCTGCTGCTGTCGTCGATCCCGACGCCGCTGCTGCCGAGTCCAGGGAGGAGCGCGGCCGCGCAGGCCGACCCCACAGCCACGGCTGCCCTCCAGTCCACGGAGACGCGCGTCCACGCGGCCGAGCAGGCCGCTGCTGCCGCTGCCCTACAGTCCACGGAGGCGCGCGCCCGTGGGGCCGAGCAGGCCGCTGCGGCTTGACTTGCCAAGGAGGAGCGCGTCCGCGTGGCTCAGGCCGCTCGCGACGCCGCCGCTGCTCGTGCGGCTGACGCCGAGCGCGAAGCCGCCGTTGCTCAGCAGGAGCGGGACGCGGCTGATGCGTGACTTCAGGCCGCCCTTGACCGCGTGGCTCAGGAGCACGCTGCGGCCGCTCCGCCTCTGGAAGACGACGCTGCCCCTGACGACGCCGAGGATGCTGAGGATTCCGCCTCTGCCGAAGGCGGCGATCCCCATCTTCGCGCCGTTTTGCTTCAGCACGAGGCCGCGGCCCTCCTCAACCTGCACGCCCAGGCTGTGGCCGTGCAGAACATCCGGCTGCTCGTCCCGCTTGTCCTCGACGTCGCCTCCACCTTCTATGGCCGTTGGCGTCAGTCGTTCCTCCTCGTCGTCGGCCGCTACTCCTTGGAGAGCCATGTCCTCTCCGACGCTTTCGCCCCCAACTGAGGATTGGGCGCACATGGACTGCGTCGTGCAAACTTGGATCACCGGCACCATCACCGACGCCCTCGCCGAGGCCGTGATCGAGTTCGGCACCACCGCCCGCGCCTCCTGGCTCGCCATCGAGTCACAGTTCCGCGACAATCGCGAAACTCGTGCTCTCCACCTTGACGCCGCCTTCCGCAACTTCAAGCAAGGCGACCTCGACATCACTGCGTACTGCCGGAAAGTCAAGGGCATGGCAGACGCCATCCGCGACCTCGGCGAACCCGTCAACGACAGGCCTCTTGTCCTCAATCTCCTGCGCGGTGTCAATGGCCGTTTCAGAGCCATTGGGCTTCACCTTCACCGCGGACGTCCGTTTCCCACCTTTCTGCAGGCCCGCAACAATTTGCTCCTAGAGGAACTCACTATGGCGGAGTCTGCTCCGCCTCCTTCGGCTACGGCCCTGACTGCCACCTTCGGCAGCGCTCGGCCACCTGCGCCCGCGTCCGTCACTCCACCAGCCGCTCCCCAGCAGCGGTAGCCGAACCAGCAGCAGCAGTCCGGGGGAGGCAAGCGCCCGTGGCGAGGCAAGCGCGGCGGGGGCGGGCGCAGCAACTCCAACAGCGCCTTCCCCAACGGCAGCGACACCCAGCAGCAGCAGCAGTGGCCCAATCTTCATCAGCCATGGACCGGATCCATCAACATGTGGCCTGAACCTCGGCCCTCGACACTGCCACACCCGCACGCACTTCTCGCTGGTGTACAGCAGGGGCCCGGTGGACCGCAGCAGCTCCCTCAGGCGCTTCTGACTAGCACTCAGCAAGGCTAGGGCGTCAATCCTAGTGTCTAGCAGTGGGCGCTTCCTCCGGTTGGTCTGTACAGCCCAGCCATCGCGCCACCCGGCTGGGACGCTTCCAGCCTCGCCGCGAACTTTCAGACCATGTCGCTCCAGCAGCCTACATCGAGCAACTGGTACTTCGACTCTGGAGCCTCCAACCACATGACTTCAGACGCTGGTATAATCGCCATGCCTTCCCCTCCATATACTTCATCTCCATCCCATATTGTTGTCAGTAATGGGAACCTTCTTCCTGTTACCTCCACTGGCATGACATCTTTTCCACATAATCTTCGTCTTAATAATGTCCTTGTTTCACCTGGCCTTATTAAGAACCTTGTTTCAGTACGCCAGTTTACCTCTGACAACAATTGTTCTGTGGAGTTTGATCATTTTGGCTGTTCTGTGAAGGATCTTCCCTCTTGGAGAGAGATCGTCAGGTGTGATAGCTCCGGCCCTCTCTATCCGCTGCAGTTCCCGGAGTCTGCGTCTGCTCTCCTCTCCACTACCAACCCTTCACTTTGGCACCAGCGTCTTGGTCATCCTGGCCATGAAGTTTTGTCTAAGTTAGCACAATCATCCGCTATTCCATGTAATAATAGTGCTAGCCAAACATTGTGTCATGCTTGCCAGTTGGGTCGTCATACTCGTTTACCCTTTCATGTGTCCTCTTCTAGAACCACTCATAATTTTCAGTTAATACATTGTGATTTGTGGACGTCACCTATACCTAGTGTTTCTGGTTGCAAGTATTATCTTGTTATACTTGATGATTTTTCGCATTATCTCTGGACTTTTCCGCTTTAGCTAAAGTCTGACACTTTTCCTACCCTGTCTAATTTCTTTGCCTATGTGGCTACGCAGTTTGGTGTTCCCATTCAGGGTATTCAATGCGATAATGGATGCGAGTTCGACAATCATACTTCCTGCGCCTTCTTCCTCTCCCACGGCGTCCAGCTCCTGATGTCCTGTCCTTATACCTTGCCTCAAAACGGTAAAGCTGAACGCATTATTCGTACCATCAATAATGTTGTTCGCTCCCTCCTATTTTAGGCCGGTGTCCCCCCAGCCTATTGGGTTGAGGCTCTTTCCACCGCAACCCTCCTCCTTAACATTCTTCCCACCAAGACACTCAACTTCTCCACCCCACACATGGTGCTCTACGGGTCTCCACCCTCTTATGACCACCTCCATGTCTTCGGGTGTCGCTGCTACCCCAATCTCTCCGCCACTGCTCCCCACAAACTCGCCCCTCGATCTTCCTTGTGTGTCTTTCTCGGGTATTCCCCTCATCACAAAAGCTACTACTACCTTGACCGGTCATCCAACCGGATCATCATCTCCCGGCATGTGGTCTTTGATGAGGCATCCTTCCTGTTCTCTGAGGATCCTGGTTGTCCCTCACCCTAGGATTTTGAGTTTTTGAGCTCCACTAACCCTGTGATGGCTCCCCCAGTGCCGTTATTTTTTTACCTGCAGGCACTCCCGGTGACTCCACACAACCACGTGCGGCCCTTCTTCCAGGGAGCAGCGCCCCTTGGGTCATTGCTGCTCCCTTGGACTCCGATGGCCTGCCAGCCGGCCAGGTCTCGCCTGTAGCTGCCTCGTCGTCACCAGCAGCCAGCCTGGCTGCTCCCTCGACGGCTGGCAGCAACTCCCTGTCGCGGCACCCAGCGGCCGGCAGCACCTCCCCAGGGTGCCCAATGGCCGGCTGCTCACCACCTCCAGCCGGACGTGTCACGCCCACCCCGGTCGGACCGCCGCCTGGCTTTCAGCGTTGGGCTGGCCTCGTCTACCACCGACGCCCATAGCCTCCTCCGCCCGATTTGGCTGTCCTGGTGCCGGTCCTTCCGGTTCGGCTGACGTACAACTGACGTTCGCGATCTGCTTCTACGCTGCTAGTCACTCCAGCTACTGCGTCTCTGGTCGCTACACCACCATCACCACAAGTTCCTCTTGTTGGCCTCCACGCCGGGGCGGTTCCCATTGTCCCTGTGGTTAACCAGCATGCCATGCGAACACGTGGGAAGGCCGGTTTCCGACAACCGGTCACTCTTCAGGCGGTTTCCCTATCACCTCTTCCACGGACTTATCGCGCCGCACTTGCTGATCCAAATTGGCGTGCCACTATGCAGGATGAGTTTTCAGGACTGCTTTCCAACAACAATAGGGATCTTGTACGACGCCCATCTAGATCCAATGTGGTGACTGGCAAGTTTGTCTTCAAGCAAAAATTCAAGGCAGATGGTTCTCTCGAGCGCAACAAGGTGCGCTGGGTTCTTTGTGGCTTTACTCAGCGCCTTGGCATTGACTATGATGAAACTTTCAGCCCTGTTGTGAAGCCTGCTACCGTCCGGACAGTTCTATCTCTGGCTATTTCTCGCAAGTGGCCGGTACACCAGCTCGATGTGAAGAATGCTTTTCTTCATGGGCATCTCTTAGAGACAGTGTATTGCGCTCAGCCTTCAGGTTTTGAGGACTCCTCTCGCCCAGATTATGTGTCGTCTGAATCGCTCTCTGTATGGACTCAAACAGGTGCCACGTGCATGGTACAGTCGTTTCGCCAGTTTTCTTCTTCAGTTGGGTTTTTGAAAGGTCCTTGTGTGGTTTTGGTAATTGAGTGACAACCCTAGGTGGACTAATTGTGTTTATGTGAGATACACATGTGATTAGTCCACAAGTACATGTGTGTGAGCAACATATGCCGTGAAGGTGAAAATGGCTTGGAGATGGAGATGTTGCAAAGCTCACACATGTGATGATGAAGGAGCTCATTGCAAATGAGACATGACATTGAGTCATGTGATCAAGGTGGAGAAGATCAGGACAAGACTTGGCTTGATGGACCGGTTGCAAGCGTGAAGGGCAAGTCGGAGGCTTTGGAGCGATGGACCACGTGGTGGTGAAGCTTGAGCAAGACTTGGCGCCGATGGATGAAGGCAACGGTGAAAAGCAAGTGAAGTCAAGATCGATGAACCAATATGACCACGTGGTGATATGAAGTGGATCATATCATTGTTGATCGTGTTGGTGCATGCGTTGCATCGACATTGGAGTAGATGGAATGGGATGCGCAAGGCAAAGGTATAACCTAGGGCATTTCATTTCACCAGTCATAGGTGTGTAAAGAAGTTGATGACCGGGTTTAGGATAGATGGCCGTACTATCAAGAGGGGCAAACTTGTTTGCATATCGGTCATCTAGTGCCACTCGAGTGATCTAACTTTGCATCGTCTCTAAGATTAAGTGGCGTGGCAAGTTGAGTGGCTATCCTTTGAAAAATGATTGTGAAAATGCTAACACACATACACATGATGGTGTACACTTGGTGGTGTTGGCACATTTACAAAAAAGATGAAGTTGGAGTTGATGTGGATCAACTCGGCGATCAAACGGAGGCGAGAAGGGTTCGGAACTCCACCGGCGGAGTGTCCGCCCGTAGAGTGCGAACAGTCCGACGGTACCACCGACGCCCTGTTCCGAAAATGTCACACCCAATTTTAAGGATAAAACTGAATGCACAAACTCATGTGTGCCCAGAGATCAATCACACACACAAGCTGACAAATTATAAGAGAGTATCATCACAGTGTATCTTACATCACGATAATAACAATACTTAGTCTTATACATCACAGCGGAATATAAAAGATAATCTCTCTCACGTGGAACAACATCACAGGGAAGGTCAACTGGTTGACCACAAGCCTAATAGTCCTCAGGAAATTCCTCATACCCATTGTCATCTGTTACCCATTCGGGATTTTTATCCAAATAAAGAAAATAAACAAGCGTAAGTACTTCCTGTACTTAACAAGATAACATGGGGTTATGTAGCTCAAAAATGACGACACTGGTTTACTACAGTTAGCACTTTTAGTAAGTCCAGATTTTATTATCAAGTTTAATCAAGTTATGCTTAAGCTCCCATTTGAACCCACTTAATCAGATAACAGCATCATTTGGATCATATCATCATAAACCATCATAACTGAACAACAATGAGTAATCAATTATTCTGTGAGTTTTCTGGGCCGCTCGTGACCGTGAGCACGACTGTTATAATAGTTTGTTACCCTCTGCAGAGGCGGTGCACATTCACCGCGAGTCATGATTCTCATATGCCCGGGTTAATTACTCCCCTGTCACTGCTAAGGTGAGCGGGCAGGGTACACTATGAAGCCATTTCATAGGTTTATCTAACAAGTTAGGGCCGCTAGGTTTCCTCGGTAGGCAGATGTAGGAACCCCCTTTCCTATGGCACATGTCCATCGCGGCTATACACATAGGAACAGAGGCAGCCCTATACCCAACGTGGCAAGCCCCTTTTGCGCCATAAAGGTAACCTCTAACAAGCTAGAAAATGTCCTATTACTGAGCTAAAGTCAGAGCCGTATGACCCTCACAGTTGCACTGTCGGTCCCAGCTTTTGCCGACAGATAAGTCCTTATGGAGGGCCGGGAGCAACATGATCAAAAGTCATTTGCACCTTCGTCCTATGGATCAGTTGTTATAAATCATGTTATACTTTTAGTTCCATAGAACCATTAACCATCGTATAGATCATGTTCAGTTAGAGCACTAGCAATCTACCCATATGCAATTAACCCATAAGAGTCAAGGGAACAAGTCATCAAATAACTAGAATGTCCTTATGGTTATCAAAGTTAGACACATGCACATGAGTAAATGATTAAAGTGAATAGGACATCAAGGTAGATCCCATGCTATACTTGCCTTGGTTCACAAACTCTTACTGGTCCTGCTGGTCGTCAAAGAACTCTTGGTCACCAATGTTCTCCTCACCGTCTAAATACGACCAACACAGCAACATACAACATTTCAGGAATATTCATGCAAAGCAAACAATACTACAGTTAGAACAGTACACCAACAGTATAGAAAACAAATTAAAATGTTTATGAAAAGAATCTACATCTCGTTACGATCACGGCAACGCGAAGTTCACGAAAAACGGAGCTAAAACGCGAAAGTTATGATTTAAACGGGATTTCCTATAGCAATATATTTAATTAAATCTAACCATGAAATTTAAAAGTTGCAAACTTGATTTACAGCGGTACTAACACGTAAATTATGAAATTACGAAGCTAACGCAATTTGAACGGATCAATTCGGAGCTAAAACGGAGTTTTTATGAGCAAAACAAATCTAATGGCATTTCTGTAAATACTGAAAACGTATTTTGAACTAAAACAGTGAACTTTACGCTTTCAAAATGAGAAAGCGTACTCTGGAAACTACGCTAGGGACGGCGGGTTCAATTTATCCAAAAGCGAGGGACTCTTTAGCAAAATTTCACGCGAAAGGGTAATTTCTAATCATGGCCGCAGATGAGGAGATGGACGGCTAGGATTGGAGAGGAGAGGAGAGAGAGAAGGAGGTCCGGCTGGCACAGTGCAGCCAGTGGCAAGGCTCCATGGCCGGCGGCGTGGAGGTCGCCGGAGCGCGCGGTACGGGGGCTAGGGGCCACGGTTCGAAGAACCGAGGGCACCGGGGAGTTGCGGAGGTTCTCGCAAACCCGTCTAGGCCAAGAACGGGGCCGGTGGACGCGGATGGCGCGGTGGCCGCCATGGCCGGCGACCAAGAGCTCACGGGCGCCCGCGGATAGGGCTCTAGAAGCCACGAAACGGGAAATAAACCGCATGGGGAGAGAGAGGGGATCACGGTGAAGCTCACAGCGGGGAGAACGGGGTCGACGGCGGCTCGGAGACGGCGGTTCGCGCCGAGGCGGGCGGCGGATCCCGGCGATTCCTCGGCGCGGCGGTTACCTCATGCACGGGCGACGTGAGAGGGAGAAAGGAGCAGCAGGGAGAGCGGGGAAGGGCTCGGCGCCGTTTTAAAGAGGCCGGGCGTGGGGAGGACGCGCCCACGTCGCGAGAAGAGCGGGTGCGGGGTGGCGGTTGCTCCAGGCGCGCGCGGGCGGTTGCGGGACACGCGGAAGGAGGTGGGGGGAGGAGCTGACAAGCGGGCCCGGCTAGGCAGTGGCTGAGCACGGGGAAGGGGCACGGCGGTTGCTGCGGAGCTAGGCTTTGGCGCGGCGCTTCGCGCGAGCTGGGCCGCGGGGAGGAAATGGGCCAGCAGGCCGGTTGGGCCAGCGGGAGGGAGAAATGGCCTGCGGGCCGAAACTGAGGAAGGGAGGGAAGGGAAAAGTAATAATTTTTTTTTTTTCCAAATCAAATTTCCAAATGTATTTTTCAAATAAGTTTTGAATCCTTTTGAGTTTAAATCAAAAACCACTCAACATATTAAATACAATGCTCCAGCATGAGTGCATCAACATGTTACTAACCTTATATTTGATTTTATTTTCACAAAAATTATTTCTTTCCTATATTTCAATGTTCACATTAATAACATAATTAAATCGAATTTTCTTATTTCAAAAAGACTGAAATTTTGGGTGTTACAATTCTACCCCTCTTATGATGAATCTTGTCCTCGAGATTCGGGTGATTGCTTACTCAAACAGTTGGGGATAAGTCTTTCGCAATTTCTCTTCTCTTTTCCAAGTGGCCTCATCCTCTGTATACCGATTCCACTGTACCTTGCACATCTTTATAGTTTGGCTCCTTGTAACTCTTTCGGCAGTTTCCAAGATCTTTATCGGATACTCTTCATATGTAAGATCTTCCTTAACAGTAAGCTCTTCCAAAGGAATCTGCTCTTCTAGTACCCTCAAACACTTTTTCAACCGAGAAACATGAAACACATCATGCACACCTGACAAACTTTCAGGCAGTTCCAATTGATAGGCTACTTCTCCACGTCTCTCTAGGATCTTAAAAGGTCCTATATACCTTGGTGCCAACTTTTCCTTCATATTGAATATTTTCACACTTCTCATTGGTGACACCTTCAAGTACACATAATCACCAACTTCGAAAGTCAGCTTTCTTCTGCGAGTATTAGCGTAACTCTTCTGTCGAGACTAAGCCACTCTCAAATTGTCTCTAATTATTCTCACTTGTTCTTCCACGTCTCTAAGGACATCGGGTCCAAACACTTGAGTTTCACCGGTCTGATTCCAGAACAAAGGCGTTCTACATTTACGTCCATACAGCGCCTCGAAAGGTGCCATCTTGAGACTCTTCTGGTAACTATTGTTGTACAAGAACTCTGCGTATGGCAGACTCTTATCCCAACTATTACCATACTATAGTGCACAAGCTCTCAACATATCTTTCAAAATCTAGTTGATCCTTTCAGTCTGTCCATCAGTTTGCGGGTGGTAAGCAGAACTGAAATTCAACTTTGTCCCCAAAGATCTATGTACTTTATGCTAGAATTGCGATGTAAACTGAGTGCCTCTATCCGACACAATTTTCTTGGGAACACCATGTAAGCACACTATTCTTTCCATGTACAACTCTACTAATCTTGCACCCGTATAGGTAGTCCTGACTGGTAAAAAGTGAGCAACCTTGGTGAGTCGATCCACTATTATCCATATTGAATCATAACCTCTTTGAGTGCGGGGCAAACCTACGATAAAATCCATACCAACTTCTTTCCATTTCCATTCAGGAATCTTCATTGGTTGTAGCAACCCTGCAGGTCTTTGATGCTCAGCTTTCACTCTTTGACAAGTGTCACACAAAGCCACATACTCTGCCACATCTCTCTTCAAACCATACCACCAATACTTCTCTTTGAGATCCAAATACATCTTTGTACTTCCGGGATGTATGGAATAAGCAGACTCATGGGCCTCTTGCAGAATTGCATCATGGATAGCCTTCACTTCAGGTACACATATCCTTTTCCCGAACCAAAGAGTACCATTCTCATCCATCCTGAATCCTGGTGCCTTTCCAAGCACTACATTCTCCGCTATCTCTTTTAGTTTTTCATCCTCCAATTGACCTTTGCGTATCTCTTGCTCCAATGTAGGCTCTATCACCAATTCCATTGCATTAGTGACAAAACTCAAGTTGAGATGCTCCATTTCAGCACACAACTCTGCTGACATAAATGACATTCCAAGTCCATTAGCATAACTCTTCCTGCTAAGTGCATTAGCTACGACATTTGCCTTTCTCGGATGATAATGCACTTCCAAATCATAGTCTTTGATCAATTCTAACCAACGACGTTGTCTCTGATTCAGATCTGACTGGGTAAAGATATACTTCAAACTCTTGTGATATGTATAGATATCACTCTTATGCCCAATTAGATAATGTCTCCAGATTTTCAAAGCATGTACCACAGCTGTCAATTCCAAGTCATGAGTAGGGTAATTCAACTCATGCTTCCTCAATTGTCTAGATGCATATGCCACCACTCTTCTTTCTTGTATAAGCACACATCCAAGGCCCAAACGGGATGCATCACAATATATAGAGAAGTTCTTGCTTAAATCGGGCAAAATCAATACTGGAGCTGTAGTCAATCTCTTCTTTAACTCATCAAAGTTTGTCTGGCATTTATCCAACCATACATACTTAGCATTCTTTTCCAACAGAGCTGTCATAGGCTTGGCTAGCTTGGAAAAACCTTCTATGAACCTCCTGTAATATCTAGCCAATCCCAAAAAGCTACGAATCTCACTTACATTGGTTGGTGGTTTTCAATTCAACACATCTTGTACTTTGCCTAGATCCACTGCTATTTTACCATTGGAGACAACATGACCCAGAAAAGAGACTTCCTTCAACCAAAACTCACACTTGCTCCGCTTAGCGTACAACTTATGTTCTCTAAGCTTTTGCAAGACCAACCTTATATGTTCAGCATGTTCTTCTTCAGTCTTGGAGAATATCAGTATGTCATCTATGAATACAACCACAAATTTATCCAGAAACTCCATGAACACCTTATTCATCAGATACATAAAGTATGCAGGTGCATTGGTCAATCCAAAAGACATAACGATATACTCATACAAGCCATACCGTGTAGTGAATGTTGTCTTGGGTATGTCCGAGTTTCGAATCTTAAGCTAATGGTATCCTGAGCGGAGATCAATCTTGGAGAACACATAGGCTCCTCTCAACTGATCAAATAGGTCATCAATCCTAGGCAAAGGGTATTTATTCTTGATTGTAACCTCATTAAGTGAACGGTAATCCACACACATCCGTTGACTATCATCCTTCTTATCCACAAAGATCACCGGTGCACCCCATGGGGAAGAACTGGGGCGTATGAAACCTTTTTCTTCCAACTCTTTTAATTGTTTCTTAAGCTCTTCTAATTCATTAACCCCCATTCTATATGGACGTTTAGCTATTGGTGCAGTTCCAGGTAATAATTCAATAATGAATTCAATGTCTCGGTCAGGTGGCATACCTAGCAAGTCATCGGAGAAGACATCCGGGAACTCCTCCACAACACGATCTTGTTCATTGGCATCACCATCCAACTGATTCACAGTGGCTGTTGGCGGAGCTTGCACTATCACTTCTACACAGATTCTATCTCCATTGGGTGATGTCACAACAACAAATTTCTCCTGACACTGAATCACTGCCCGGTGTTGTTTCATCCAATCCATTCCCAGAATAAGATCAATTCCCGCTGTTCTCAACACAATAGGTTTTACTTTGAAGTCTACCCCCCTTAAGGAAATGCTAGTTGAGAGACTCCAATATGAAGTGGGCATACTACCTCCCGCTGAATTTACTAGTATAGGTTTTTTCATGGCACACAAAAGTATGCTATGCATTCTAACAAAAGCTTGGGAAATAAAAGAATGCGAAGCACCATAATCAAAAAGTACTGTAGCAGAGATAGAGTTGACGCTAAACGTACCCAACATGACCTCGAGCGTCTCCTGAGCTGCATCAGATGACACAGAGTTCACCTTTGCAGTGTGAGGTGGTCGGGCGTTGAACTTCTGATTGCCAGTCTGGTTCTGAGGAGCTTGCTGGTTCTGCTTCTTTGGACACTGATGAGCATAGTGACCTACTTCTCCGCAGCGATAGCAGGCGTTGGGATTGTTGGGTGCACCACTCTTCACAGGAGCATTATTGGGCACTCCCTGGCGTGTTGCCGGATTGCTGGTCTGTTGCGGGGGACGCTGATTTCCAAACTATTGCTAGTACTAAGGGCATTGCTGGAACTGGTTACGTTGAGGATACTGACCATGGTTTCCCTAGTTAGATGGTCCTTGATTCCTTTGTTGAAAACCCTGCTGGGGATATGCACGCGAGCGTGTGTTGCTTCCTGAAGCTTGCCCTTGAAGCCTCCTCTTCTTGGCTTCCATCTCTTTGCGCTTATCGTCGATCACAATAGCACGGTTCACCAAAGCCTGAAAGTTAGGGTAGGTGTTGGACATCAGCTGGAGCTGCAGGCCATCATAAAGTCATTTGAGGAAACGGCGTTGCTTCTCCTTATCCTCAGCTACATCATTTGGAGCATAGCGTGACAGTTGAGCAAACTTGTCATGATACTCCGCCACAGTCATGGATCCTTGCTTGAGGGACCTGAATTCCTCCTGCTTCAATTCCACGAGTCCATCAGGGATATGATAAGACTAGAAATTGTCCTTGAATTCCTGCCAAGTGATAGCAGGAGCGTTGTTGGGACATCCATACTGAAAAGAATCTCACCAATCCTGAGCTGCTCCCTGGAGTTGACCAGAAGCATACAACACCTTCTCAAGATCGTTGCATTGTGCTATGTTAAGTTGCTTCTCCACAGCACGCAACCAATCATCTGCCTCCATAGGGTCTGAGGCATAAGTGAACACCGGTGGGCGACCCTTCATAAACTCTCCACGCTTATCTCTGACCTGAACAGGTGGGGGTCCTTTTGCAGGTTCATTATCCAAGCGCTGCATCATAGCTTGCATCAACTGCGCTTGCATTCCCATTAATTGTTCCATGGTCACAGGTGGCGGTGGTGGTGGATTTATGAGAGCATCACGTCCACGACCACGGCCTCTGCCTCTTCCTCCTCTTGCGGCCATCTGTTTTCCAACAAATGCGCAAATTTTAGAGATTTCCAAATTATAGAGATCTTAGAAAAGATAAGAAACAATGCTGAGAATTTTCTGGACAAGATTCCAAAAGCAGCAGTTCAGTAAATCTATCATAACTTGAGTTTCAGAGATCCAACAGAGGTGTACCAAGAACGGTTGGAACGCTTAGGAGATCAGCTACAACTTTTTTTTAGATCACTTTTACAGATTCTGACATACACATGGTCAAAAATAGAGCTAAACCGAATCTGTTCTGGGTTCCAGCCTGCGCAGGAACATCAACTTGTGACAGCTAGATCTCCCAAACCTGAACAGCTATTGACGTGATTCCAGAGACATTTGAAAGATACAGAAGTCTAGTTATCTCCACAAAAATTTCAGAATTTTTGACAGGCCAGATTTCGAGATACAAGATAAAGATCATAGGCTGCTCTAGAAAACAGCACAGCAGAGATAAGATAAAACAAACCATCTGCATTAAGATTTCATCTAAACTTAAGGTTCCAATCTAAGGAAGTTATGGACATGCCCACAAACTTCCAGCAAACAACCAAACTCCAAATCAACCGAGTTCACAATTAAAAACATCTGATCACTAAAGTTCACAAAGACACAACAAGTCTAAACATGAAACACGAACTAATCAACGTTGCAATCTTAAACAAGGCACCTAACACCTATGGGGCGGTGTCAACCATGGTGAACGACCGGCGCTTCTTCTTGTAGATCGGTGGCTACCCAAGTTGAGCACGTAGTTCATCAACTTGCTTCTGGAGGCGTCTCTCGGCCCTTTGTGATGCACGCAGCTCTCCTTTGACTTCTTCATCCACCCCCTGCATGCCATGGACATGCTGCACTGTTGCTTCTAGAGTTGGGTCACTCTCTGGTGGAGCCAAGACCTGCCAAACACCCTCATGATCATTGCGAGGAAGGAACCTAAAACGATCCTCCCTCATGGCCTCAAAGCGACGACCATGGTAGTAGATGTAGGCGTCTTGCGCTGCATCTTCCATGCCATCCAAGGCATGGGCCCTCCTGGCAGTGGCACGGTGGACAGTCTCCACCTCATGTCCATTCTTAACGTCATTCCAAGCAGTGACAACCAGCTCCACCTTCCAAAAGGTTGCCTCCAAAGGATGCTGATACTCTACATAATGATAGCTGATGGAGGCGTGTAGATCGGGGTAGTAGTCATCCAGCACATGGGTGAGGAGGGTGTGGTAGTAGGCCGTCTCTGGGGCTGGCTTGAAGTAGTACTTGCACTTCCAGCCTATCTCCTCATCCACCACAGGGGCAGCTGGGGATGGCACAGGTGTAGGTGAAGTAGCTAATGACTCCTCAGGTGTAGCTACAACAGGATAGACCGGTGCGACAGCTGGAGTAGGAGCAGGTGTAGGTGTCAGGGTAGCCATCTCCTCATCGTCGGAGATGATCACAATATCCTTCTCCGCCTGTGGAGCATGTGGGGTGAACAAGGTACGGTAGCCAGCAGTGCTGAGGCGGCCAGTCTTCGGGTTATGAGACATCTATAGATTTAAAGTGAGATAGAATTAGAATCAACAATTTTATATAATAGATTAAGGTATGAAAAGCATAAATGTTTTAATAAAATAACAAGAATAAGACAGTAAGCAAGAAACCAGAGGAGCAAAGATGCTAAAACGACCGTTTCTAACTAGGCTTGCGTCCTACAGTCAACACGGCTCTGATACCAATTTGTCACACCCAATTTTAAGGATAAAACTGAATGCACTAACTGTGACAGAACCGCCCAATTTATACAAGATCAAGTACGGTTGTCCCCGCTAACACGTTGACACACCCATACTTTCACTCATATAAACCCGGTAGTCCGCCGAGTGTCCCGAAAGACCTCGGTAAATCAACATCACAACCAAGATCGCGTGATTAAGCAAATACACATCACATACATCGGGTTGCAGCGGAAATAATATTACAAAGGGGTTAACAAATAATAGTACAAGTTTGGGTTTCAAAACCGCTTAGTGAAAACAACATAGCTTTCAAATGATTACATTAATATAAGTTTCAATATATTGCTAGCATAGTGACATCATCCGACAAAAGCATATAGATGAGAAATAAGTATAGAATCACCGAGCCCACCGGCGGTTAGCCACCATCATCAACAGGTCGAGAACATCACCTGCAACAAGGTGGGATAAACCCTGAGTACTCGAATGTACTCAGCCAGACTTACCTGTCGGAAACCAAAACAAATGACACCAAGGATCATGCAAGGCTTTCTTTAGTGGGCTAGCTGACTTATTTGTAAAAAGCATAAGCTATCATGAAGAAACCATTTTAAGTACTTTGCATCATCTTTATTATGACCTATCCATCTAGGTAAGCACCTGTACTATAGCAATCACTTGATTAACCAATAACATCCAGTTACCAATTTAGATTTAGCATATCCCATACCATCCAGATAACCATCATTGTTCCATAATAATTACTACAATGTAGTAACTCGAGTCAAGTGCTCACTATCCAGGAGCGATGGCGATTCGAATCGATTCCTAACCAGCTGGTGATTTATTCCTTACACAAACCTCACTCACCCGCTAAAGTGAGATATTGATCACCGAGTCAACTATCCAGGAATCTCGAGTTTGCCAGGAACCACATGTACCCGGGGGCCGACCGACTGTACTTTGGTCTTATCATCTCGCCCCCGTGTCCTACCACACCTGCTCCGGCACAGTGCGCTGCGGGCAATCTACTCGGCCCAAATAATCTCCTAGCTTCGCGGTCGGAAGGTACTTTATCCGGCCAGCTAAATGTAAGGCATGCGTTCAACATGACTCGCGGCCCAACAACGAACGGTCCTTAATCGACACAGACGGAAACTAACAGCACCCCAGAACCCTGTCTAGTTGCCTCCAACTTTTTCCGTCCGGTCTCCAATTATCCATCACACATGGTTAATTCCAGGATATCATTCTTTCATAGCTAAACTCTTCCAGGAACCACCTATAATGTAGGTGACCGGATATCACCGATCGCTACCGGTCTAAGCAAGGCTAAGCAGTTATTCGATCCCGACCTAACAGGGTAAAAAGGTAATAAGGTAGGCAAGGATAGTAATAAATGCATCAACGGTTTCAATCAACTCCTACAACTTAATGCAACAATATATAACTCATATATAGAAAGAATTGCTTTTATAAATTAGGAGACTTATTAATGCTCTGGGGCTTGCCTGGGATCCGACACAAGTCAGTTCCGTTAACTTGCACCGTCATGGTGACATCTCAGGTTCTAGCACTTGCTTAGTCCTTCCATCTTTGGGATAGATCCTCCATACCTCGTCTTCGGGTTCGGCTCCAACATCACGTTCTCCACGTGGTTCATCTAGCGCACCTAGATGAGATGCAAGATGCATGTGTATGAATGTGATGAATGGTAACACAAGATGCATCACATAAGCATTCAAGACAAACCAGTTATTCACGGCAATCATCGAGTCAAGGCTACAAATAGCAGCAGCTAATTTTACTCATAACAGGAGTTGTACTAGTCCAAAAGACATGCAACAAGACAATCTGGAAAGCTTATGAAATTTTCTACAATTCATCTTTAATCATCTTAGCATGATTCTCAAGTTAACTAAGTCAAATATACCCATTTACAGAAACTGGTCCACAATTGACAGAAAGCAGCCATTTCTAAAACCCAACTTTAAACAGCTGTAACTCTTAAACTACTTGGCCACATAACACCAAATTTTAGTAGAAGCTAGATACATGAATTATCTACAACTTTTGTATAAACAAGTTTCACAACAAAGCACATTATCATGAAGAACTTTGCTAAGTTCCCAGATCTGTCCATAAACCACATCGGCAAGAAAATAATTATTAACTTATGTTGCAAATACATAATTGGGCAAAAACAACTTTACCAACATTTCACACATGACTAAAGAACACCAGAAAACCTAGTGTCCATGACCAAATAAATTCTTTTAATGCATTTCTTAATTTATTTTAGATAACAAGGTGACTTGATGAACATATACCAAAAGTATACAATAAATTCTACAAAAATTACAGTGGCTCACATATCCTCTCAATAGTCTACTGTACAAATTTTACTCCATTTGAATATGTATAGCAACCTCTATGAAAAGAACAAGTTGCTAAAGCAAGAATTCATGTGAGAGGGAGATAAACCAATAACTCACTCATACTTCACCCAATACTCATGAAATTTTTACCACACATCAACTATCACATGAGTAGCATGCCACAAAAATTTCACTTCATTTGGAGCCCTAGATCTACAGTTATGAAAAATAACAAATTCAACTAGCATTACAACCTTACTGCACAAATCTATTTTTACCACAAAATATTTAAACTAAAACATGCCATATTATAGATCTACTGCATAGACAATTTCACAAGGATTCCAAAAAGTCCTCATTTACTATTTTACGAATTTTCTACGATTTACTATGAATTTCCAAAGTTTCTGTAAAATAATTACAAACCAGTCCTTATGGCACTATTCACATGAGTCTATGACATTGCAGATAGGACCCTCCCTTTCTTCAAATTCTTGCGCGAGGTCCCTGGTCGGAAAACAGAGCAGAGGATGGCCGGACTCGTGGCTCCGGCCCGCCGTGGTCGTCGACAGCGGCGGTGGCATGGCGGGGAGGACCAGGGGGGCCACACGCATACGCTGGGCTGCCCAGCATGGCCCGACGCGGCCTGTGGTGGCGCGGCCACAGAAGCCGCGGCGGCGACGGCAGCTTCTCTGACGGCGGGGAGCAACAGAGGCCAATGGCGCCGGTCTAGGAGGTCCAGAGGCGCGGCGTGATGAGGAGAAGATGATGCCGTGCTTGGTTCGGACGGAGGAGGGATGGAGTGGAGGCAGTAGCAGCGGCAGCGAGCTCGGCGGCGACATTCATGGCGGCCGCGCTCTGGCGCGCACGTGCCGGCGCCAGAGAGCGAAGGAGGCGATGGGGAGCGCGGAGGGAGGGAGCGGGAGTGGAGGGGGAGCCTCTGGTGCACGTTATGGAGGAGCAGGGCACAAGGAGGCGCGCGGCACGCGGCGGAGAGCAGGGGTGCAGCTCGTGCATGGCCGCCACGCATGGGGCACGCGGCATGCGTTGGGGCATTTCCGCGAACAGCTGGCGGGCGACGGAGTGGACATGGTGGGAAGCCGATTTGGGCCGTCTCGGGTGCGAATTGGACTTTGGGCCTAAAATGAAGTTTGCTTCTTTCCTGACGCTCTGCATTTCTTATTTAAGGAGCCAAGTCATTAGAGCTCTGGATCAGCGGGTAATTAGGCTCCAAGTTAATAGTGTCAACGCATTGACGGCGATGAACAAAAGCCCAAATTGAGGGTCAAAACGAAGTCCAACAAGTGCCATCTTTATACATGCTCATCTCCATCATGTACACTCCAACTTTTATCTTTGGACCAAGTTGAGTAGCTTAATGAATTTTGGAGAACGTGGAATGCCAACGTCGTTGCTTAGCGAAACTGACTTAGAATAATTCTAAGTGTTGAAATCAGCAGCAGGTTCCAACTTCGAGCCTCTGTTTGACTTATTTCCAAGTTGATCTAGCTCTTGGTCCAAAAACAAAGTTTGTTCTACATGATATATACTACAACTTTCATTTAAGGTCCAACCTCAAAAATGGTATAGAACCTACTGTTCTACTTTGACCAAAGTAGGATCACGATGAAGCTTAAATTATCCTTTTTGATCCATTGGAGTGTTTCTTGGCATTTGCTCAACATGAACCTTTCATGACTTTTGTTGTAGAGTTCATCTAGAGTCATTTGGGCATGGTTGCAAGATTTGGTTGACATCTCATGTTCTCATTCACTTAATAATGCAATTTAAGCACTTAGCAAAGTCAGTCCAATAAGGATATAACTTATCATTTCATGTGACTTTTTGATTCCAAACTTCACGAAACTTTTCCATAGACCAATATAGATGGGTATTGATGTGAGACTCACAAAGATATTCCAATAACACCACCCAAGCATATATCTTGAAAAGGGGTCTATAGGCGAGCAAAGGTGCAATATCCAAGTTTAGGTTGGGGCTCGTTTCTATAGGTTTGACATTGACATCTTCATCATCACTTAATATACCATGTTTTAGCTCAAACCCATTGCTTAACTGGTGGCAAACACCTGGGGTGTTACACTAACTCATGTGTGCCCAGGGATCAATCACACACACACACACAAGCTGACAAATTATAAGAGAGTATCATCACAGTATATCTTACATCACGATAATAACAATACTTAGTCTTATACATCACAGCGGAATATAAAAGATAATCTCTCTCACGTGGAACACCATCACAGGGAAGGTCAACTGGTTGACCACAAGCCTAATAATCCTCAGTAAATTCCTCATACCCATTGCCATCTGTTACATATCCGGGATTTTTATCCAAATAAAGAAAATAAATAAGCGTAAGTACTTCCCATACTTAACAAGATAACATGTGGTTATGTAGCTCAAAAAGAACGATACTGGTTTACTACAGTTAGCACTTTTAGTAAGTCCAGATTTTATTATCAAGTTTAATCAAGTTATGCTTAAGCTCCCATTTGAACCCACTTAATCAGATAACAGCATCATTTGGATCATATCATCATAAACCATCATAACTGAACAACAATGAGTAACCAATTATTCTGTGAATTTTCCGGGCCGCTCGTGACCGTGAGCACGGCTGTTATAATAGTTTGTTACCCTCTGCAGATGTGGTGCACATTCACCGCGAGTCGTGATTCCCATATGCCCGGGTTAATTACTCCCCTATCACTGCTAAGGTGAGCGGGCAGGGTACACTATGAAGCCATTTCATAGGTTTCTCTAACAAGTTAGGGCCACTAGGTTTCCTCGACACGCAGATGTAGGAACCCCTTTCCTATGGCACATGTCCATCGCGGCTATACACATAGGAACAGAGACAGCCCTATACCTAACATGGCAAGCCCCTTTTGCGTCATAAAGATAACCTCTAACAAGCTAGAAAAGGTCCTATTACTGAGCTAAAGTCAGAGCCATATGACCATCACGGTTGCACTGTCGGTCCCAGCTTTTGCCGACAGATAAGTCCTTATGGAGGGCCGGGAGCAACATGATCAAAAGTCGTTTGCACCTTCGCCCTATGGATCAGTTGTTATAAATCATGTTACACTTTTAGTTTCATAGAACCATTAACCATCGTATAGATCATGTTCAGTTAGAGCACTAGCAATCTACCCATATGCAATTAACCCATAGGAGTCAAGTGAACAAGTCATCAAATGACTAGAATGTCCTTATGGTTATCAAAGTTAGACACATGCACATGAGTAAATGATTAAAGTGAATAGGACATCAAGATAGATCCCATGCTATACTTGCCTTGGTTCACAAACTCTTGCTAGTCCTGCTGGTCGTCGAAGAACTCTTGGTCACCAACGTTCTCCTCGTCGTCTGAACACGACCAACACAGCAACATACAACATTCCAGGAACATTCATGCAAAGCAAACAATACTACAGTTAGAACAGGACACCAACAGTATAGAAAACAAATTAAAATGTTTATGAAAAGAATCTATGTCTTGCTACGATCACGGCAACGCAAAGTTCACAAAAAACGGAGCTAAAGCACGAAAGTTATGATTTAAACGGGATTTCCTATAGCAATATATTTAATTAAATCTAACCATGAAATTTAAAAGTTGCAAACTTGATTTACAGCGGTACTAACACGTAAATTATGAAATTACGAAGCTAACGCAATTTGAACGGATCAATTCGGAGCTAAAACGGAGTTTTTATGAGCAAAACAAATCTAATGGCATTTATGTAAATACTGAAAACGTATTTTGAACTAAAACAGTGAACTTTACGCTTTCAAAACGAGAAAGCGTACTCTGGAAACTACGCTAGGGACGGCGGGTTCAATTTATCCAAAAGCGAGGGACTCTTTAGCAAAATTTCACGCGAAAGGGTAACTTCTAATCCTGACCGCAGATCAGGAGATGGATGGCTAGGATTGGAGAGGAGAAGAGAGAGAGAGGAGGTTCGGCCGGCACAGTGCAGCCGGTGGCAAGGCTCCATGGCCGACGGCGTGGAGGTCGCCGGAGCACACGGTACGGGGGCTAGGGGCCACGGTTCGAAGAACCGAGGGCACCGGGGAGTTGCGGAGGTTCTCGCGAACCCGTCCAGGCCAAGAACGGGGCCGGTGGACGTGGTTGGAGCGGTGGCCACCATGGCCGGCGAGCAAGAGCTCACGGGCGCCCGTGGATTGGGCTCTAGAAGCCGCAAAACGGGAAATAAACCGCATGGGGAGAGAGAGGGGATCACGGTGAAGCTCACAGCGGGGAGAACGGGGTCGACGGCAGCTCGGAGACGGTGGCTCACGCGGAGGCGGGCGGCGGATCCCGGCGATTCCTCGGCGCGGCGGTTACCTCGTGCACGGGCGACGCGAGAGGGAGAAAGGAGCAGCAGGGAGAGCGGGGAAGGGCTTGGCGCCGTTTTAAAGAGGTCGGGCGTGGGGAGGACGCGCCCACATCGCGAGAAGAGCAGGCGCGGGGCGACGGTTGCTCCAGGCGCGCGCGGGCGGTTGCAGGACGCGCGGAAGGAGGTGGGGGGAGGAGCTGACAAGTGGGCCCGGGTAGGCAGTGGCTGAGCGCGGGGAAGGGGCACGGCGGTTGCTGCGGAGCTGGGCTTCGGCGTGGCGCTTCGCGCGAGCTGGGCCGCGGGGATGAAATGGGCCAGCAGGCCGGTTGGGCCAGCGGGAGGGAGAAATGTCCCGCGGGCCAAAACTAAGGAAGGGAGGGAAGGGAAAAGTAATAATTTTTTTCTTTTTCCAAATCAAATTTCCAAATGTATTTTTCAAATAAGTTTTGAATCCTTTTGAGTTTAAATCAAAAACCACTCAACATATTAAATACAATGCTCCAGCATGAGTGCATCAACATGTTACTAACCTTATATTTGATTTTATTTTCACAAAAAATATTTCTTTCCTATATTTCAATGTTCACATAATAACATAATTAAATCGAATTTTCTTATTTCAAAAAGACAAATTTTGGGTGTTACAGAAAAGATAGGGTCTCACAGAGTGGACCGGACACTGGTCACGTAGTGACCGGACGCTGGGTTCCAGCGTCCGGTCAGTAGTGGCAGTCAGCGGGCAGGCGTCGGTCTTCGACCGGACGCTGGCGCTGGAAGTGACCGGACGCTGACAGGGTGCGTCCGGTCAGGGTGACGTATGGTGACACAGGCAGAGCAGAGAAGCTGGAAGTGACCGGACGCTGGTGCTGTGTCCGATCGCGACCGACCGGACGCGTCCGGTCATGTCCGGTACCTTACTGGAAATGACCGGACGCTAGGGTTGCTGCGTCCGGTCAGTTCAAGCTGGTGCGTCCGGTCGTCAGATGACCGTTGAGATCGGATGAACAGCGTTTGAAGAAGGGGACATGTGGCGTGCATTGCACGACCGGACGCTGAGGTCCAGCGTCCGGTCGATCGGACCGGAGCGTTCGGTCGGCCCAACTTTTGCCCAGTGAAGGGGTAACGGCTCTATTTGTTCGTGGGGTTATAAATAGAAGCCATGGTCGGCCTTGGGCCGGCAGCTGAGCACACTAGAGCCTTGGTGGCTTGTGTAGTAGTGCTTGGAAGCCCTCCATCTCACATATACTTGATAGTGATCATTCGATTGTGTGAGAGCAATTCTAGTGCGATTGCATCGTGAGGTTGCATCGAGTGGCACTAGGTGATCGAGTTGCAAGCCGGTGGTGCTTGTTACTCTTGGAGGTTGCCACCTCCTAGACGGCTTGGTGGTGGTCTCCGTCGAAGCCCGCAAGAAGCTTGTGCGGTGCTCTGGAGAAGAGCTTTGTGAGGGGCATTGTGCTCGCCCCACGGGAGCCGCGAAGAGCAACTCTAGTTGAGCGTGTCATTGAGCTACCCTCACTTTCGGGGTAGGTTCTTGCGGTGCCTTACGTGCGGGCTTGACGGGTGATGCCAATTAGCCGTAGAACCACCAAGGGAGCGGTCGACACAACGGGGACTAGCGTATTGGCAAGCACGTGAACCTCGGGAGAAAAATCACCGTGTCAACCTTGTTCTTCCCGTTGGTTTGCATCCTCGTTATACAAGCTTGTAATTACTTTCATATACATTGTGCTTGTGTAGTTGCTCTTGTAATTAGTTAGCTTGTGTAGCTTACTAGTTACCTTCTTGCTTGTGTAGCATAGAAGTAGCTCCCTTGCGTGGCTAATTTGGTTTGTGTAACCTTGTTAGTCACTTTGCTTAGTTTGTGTAGCTTAGTATTTGCGCTCTCTAATTTGGCATTGGTTGCCTTGTTATTGAGCATTGCTAGTGAGCTTAGTTGGCTTTATGCTTTTGCTTACTAGCATGTGTAGAAGCTCCCTCATTGCTTGAAATACTAGTGGCATAGGTTTGTGTGGCTTTGCTCCTAGAATTGGTTAGGTGAGCTCTAGCTAGCCCGGCACCTTTGTTGCTTAATTAGTATCTTTGGAAGGTGCTAGAGAACATGGATAGATGGGTGTAGTCTTGGCTAGACCGATAGTTTTAATTCCACACTTGCTTCGGTTAGCCGACGCGACTAATTTTAGAAATGACTATTCACCCCCCCTCTAGTCCGCCATCTCGACCCTACAGTTTTGTGGAAGCCAAGACAGATACATCACTCTTTGTATACCATTGTGGCTTTGAGACTGCTTATCTTCTATTGTATGTGGATGATATTGTGCTGACAGCTTCTTCTCCAGATTTGCGTCATCGCATTATTGCAGCCCTACAGCGTGAGTTTTCTATCAAGGATTTAGGCGAACTTCATCATTTTTTGAGCATGCAAGTTCAGCGCACTGCTTCTGGGTTATTCTGGTCACAACACTAGTACATGTTGGACATCTTGGAACGTGCTGGTATGGCTGATTGCAAGCTGTGTGCCACTCCAGTTGATATCAACCCGAAGCTCTCTGCCGATGGTGATCCTATTTCTGATGCTACAGATTACCGCAGTCTTGTCGACGCATTGCAGTATCTCACCTTCACACGGCCTGATCTTGCTTATGCAGTACAACAGGTGTGTCTACACATGCACGACCCGCGGGAACCTCATATTGCAGCTCTGAAGCGGATTCTTCGCTATGTTCATGGTACTTTGGACTTGGGCCTTCATATCCGTGCCTCCAGTCAGTCTGATCTTGTGGTCTACTCAGATGCAGATTGGGCTGGTTGTCCTTACACTTATAAGTCCACCTTGGGCTACGCTGTGTTCCTCGGTGACAACTTGGTCTCCTGGTCCTCCAGTGCTGAAGCTGAGTACCGTGCTGTAGCTAATGCGGTTGCAGAGGCTTCCTGATTGCGCCAACTACTGTCCGAGCTACATACACCTCTGCGTCAAGCAACGTTGGTGTATTGTGACAACATCAATACAGTTTACATGTCTTCCAACCCCGTTCAGCATCAGCGTACCAAGCATATTGAGATCGATCTTCACTTCGTCCGAGAACGAGTGGCTCTTGGTGCTGTCCGCGTTCTTCACGTCCCGACGACGTCCCAGTTCACCGACATCTTCACCAAAGGCTTGCCTTCTTCTGTCTTCACGGAGTTTCGGTCTAGTCTCAACATTCGCAAACACGACGCTGTTATTGCGGGAGGGTGTTAGACTATAAATGTATATATGCGTGTGTATATGGGCCTGGGCCTTGGTATAGCCGGCCGGTCCTCTATTTGGTTAGAGAGATATGAGGAGATCTCGGTTTGGTCCTGTTTCTATAAACCACGAGATCTCCTCTCCCCTATATATATGTACATAGGTCTCTCCAATCAATCAATCTATTATTCTACGCAATACTTATTGCTTTCATAGAGAGCTCCCGCTCTGTGCGGGGGTCTAGGGAAGGGAGTTAGTGGCAAGCCTTACCCTCGCCTGTGCAATGCGAGGAGACCGCGACTCGAACCCGGGACCTTCCGGTCACAGGCGGTAAGACTCTACCGCTTGCACCAGGCCCGCCCTTCCTTTCAGAACTACAATGAAGAGAATTAATTTGTGCATGGTGTTATGATAAATGTTTAATAGGTTTTCTTCTTGGATTGCAGGTAGGAATGCAAAACTCATCCTTAGGGGTAGTTTTAGCAACTGCACATTTCTCCTCACCCTTGGTCGCCCTGCCTCCTGCACTCTCAGCTGTTGTCATGAACATGATGGGTAGCACACTAGGTCCCATATGGCAATCTATCAGCCCTTCTGTTTTAGAGAACAAAACCACTGACATAACCAATGCATGATCTACTCTTACTGTCGTGTGCTTAATCTCCTCTGCATATCTACTACTCAAATATGCGCAGCGTTGAAACCCTGAACGTATACCTTTTGAGTACTTTTGATCGTTTTGGGGAACTAGGGTCACACTGATGACTCTGGAATGTTGGCTTTGTGAGCCTCGGAACAATCTTGCTATCTTAATCATTGGAGGACCCAGGTGTCGATAGAATATCGTCGGCAGTCCACCGAGGGGCACCCCGCGATGGTAGATTGATCGGTAGAGGAGCGTGTAATCAAGAACAAGAAGGCAACAGAGACACACGAGTTATACAAGTTCAGGCCGTCGGTACGACGTAACACCTTACTCCTGTGGTCTGTTGGTTTGCATTAGCTATCGTATGATTTCCGTGAATTCGTAGGGGGGTCCCTGCCCGCCTTATATAGTCTGGGGGGCAAGGTTACAAGTCGGTTAGATCTGAGAGATAACCGGAAAGTAATAACAGATTACAAGAAACATGGGATCGTACGTATCCTATCAGATCTCGTAGCATCTTCAGGATATCCTCTCCGTGCCTTGCGGGGGTCGCCGAGCAGAACCGTGCCCCGCAAGGCTCCTTCTTGCAGGCTGGACCGCCCCTGAAGGCATTGCCTATGTAACCTGCCGTGGGTATCCGGGGTCGTACCCCCCACAGCTAGTCCCCGAGCGCCTTGTACCCATTGTGCAACGCCGTCTTTAGACCTACCGAGCAGGTGCGAACCAAAACCGAGCTGTCCAAATCATGATCCGACCATCATAAGGAGTTGCCGAGCAGTTGTGAGAAACTGCCGAGCAGCATACAACATCGCCGATGTATGTTCGGAACACGGCTTGTCATAAGGGTGTAAGGAGCTCAAATCCAAAATTAAAAATTCCTGCATGGTTAAGTGAAGTGTGCCCACTTAGAATCCGAAAACAATGGTAAAGATACCTGGTTTATCCTTTGGATGCTCGGAGTCTTTCAGAAAAACAAACACATTCACCGTAAGGTGAAGTGTGCCCACTTAGACCCCGAGCCAGACAGTAGGTGACGTAGTCACGTGGTGCCAGGCTCAGAAATTAGTGAACCGTCCGAGCAGGTAGCCAGTCCCCGAGCGTAGCCTCGAGACAAAAAACAAGCACATTCACCGCAAGGTGAAGTGTGCCCACTTAGTCCCCGAGCCTGACAGTAGGTGACGTAGTCACGTGGTGCCAGGCTCAGAAATTAGTGAACCGTCCGAGCAGGTAGCCAGTCCCCATGTTTCTGGCGTAGATATCGGATAAATCAAATCGCGGTGAGAAATTCGGAGTAATGGCCGTACAGTATCAGTTACTAAGCCTCATTAAAATGCGGAGAATTCGCAGAATGTGGCGGCGATAAATGAGCCGCGTGGGCTACTGTGATGCGATAGCCCAAGTTGTGGCCCATTAAACCATTATGGAGGAATCGATGTATCGTTGATCGCGGGAACGGTTTCCTAAAAAATCTCAGAGTCAAGGGAGAGTGGGGAAAGTGCTTTATAACCGCGCCGCCACACACATCGCCTCCTACCTCTGTCAAGCCACCCTGATTCCTGCCTTCACAATCCCTGTGCTTCACATTCCACACCAATCGCGATCATTCGCCTCCAACCCTAGGACCAAACCATAGGAAATGGCGCCAAAAAAAGGAGCCGCAAAGCCAAAGAAAGTGGCCACCGGAGCCAGCCGCGATGAGGAGTGGGTGTCGTCGAAGACGTCGGCGGCGGATCTCGATAAGATGGTGGCGGCGGGCGTTCTCCCAAACCGTCTCACTACTGGATGGAGGCTGGCTAGCGGTGAGCCCTTCCCGACACCACATACTGATGAGGCTGTAGTTTTTGAGGATTATTTCTGGCGAGGATTAGGGTTTCCTGTCCACCCCTTTCTGAGGGATCTTATGGAGTTTTGGGCGATTAGCCTCTGTAATCTGCACCCCAACACTATTCTGCATGTTTCTATCTTTATCCATTTCTGCAAGGCGTTTCTCGGCGTTCTTCCGCACTTCAACCTCTTCAGGCACCTGTTTTGTCTGAAGAAGAAGGGGGGTAGCGGTTCCAAGGTGGTCGGCGGCGTTTACCTGCAACTCAGGGATGGGATGGCCAGCGAATACATCAGTGTTCCCCTAAATACCTCCCTCAAAGGTTGGAATGCCAGATGGTTCTATATCAAACAAAGTGACCCAATGATTCGATGCGACGTCCACCACATTCCGGTTAATCATATTAACTGGTCGGAGAAACCCAACAATGCTGAGATGGAGCAGGTAATGGAACTGCTGGACTTGATTAAGGGCGTTGAGCTTCGGGGCGAATTGGTGGCGGCTAGCTTTATAGTGCGGCGCCTTCAGCCCTGCAAAGAGAGGGCCCACCCGGCATTTGATTTTAAAGGTGACAACGACGGTACCCGGGAAAACACAGATCGTCTGACAAAGAAGGAAGTGATGGACCGTGCCATGGATCTATTTACTTCGAATGTCTCATTCAGCTGGCCAAAAGGAACGAAAGCTTTCAACTGCACCAATCCACCTCCTCAGGTAACCATTTCGCTTCGCGTCTATCAAGCATTAATTGCCGAGCATAGGACTAACGCACTTATGAAAAGATCCATTCGCAGGATAGAGCAATATACTTTTCAAACGTGCCGAGAGACGATTGGCCGAAAGGAGTAGATCCTCGGCGGCCACTGTAGCCCGAAGAAGATGAGCCGAGCTCCCCGTCGGATAGTCCATCCCCAGTGTCAGAGAAGGTCTGTGGGAAAAGACCGGCGGTAGACGAGCCGGTCCAAAAAAGGAGAAAAACCGCCAGCTCTCATGCACACAAACCAGGAGGCATCTCTCTTGGAGAGGACCGAGCAGTTCGGCCACGACGAACTGCTGTGCTGGAGTGGTCGGACGATGACGAGGACCAGTCAGCACTTCCGCCGAGCACGACGGAGATACCGGTGGATGATGTCGCTCCCAAGCATCGATCGGGGGAAAGTTATGGTCGGGCAACGGCGGACGCCCCGGCGATGCAAACTACCGAAGTCCCCGAACAACGCACGGAAGGTGGAGCCTCCGAGCACCAAGAAGAGCGGCAGCCTGCTGCGGAGGCGCAGGAGTCCTCCCACAAGGCCGACCAAGCAGCCACGCCTGGGGGGGTCAAGCAGGCATCGCCGATTCAAGAAAATCAATCGGAAGACCAAACCGTGAGTATATTTGCCTTGGATTAATTATATTGTTCTTTGATTTCACCTTGTTTCTGAGAAGCCGATATTACGCAGTGCGACGCCGAGGCCCGTGACCTCAGTAGAAAAAATGACGACTGCACCCGTCCGGAAGTCCCCTAGTGCTGGACGAACAGTGGACGGGCCAGCCGCCGCTCCCAGTAGACCCGATGATGGTGAATCGTTGGCGCACACGACCGGCGCGTCGTCGACCGCAACCGCGGCTATGACCGAAAAAGTCGTTACCTTGGAAGCAGAAACTGTGGCTGTTGTTGATGCGCCAGAGGTTTCAGATGCGACTCTGCCAACTGCTGAGGAGCGAACATCGTCACCCGCAGGGGTACTAGGAGTGGTCGGAGCGGCGGTCCGACCACGGAGCCCCCTGAAGGTGCCTCAAGCAACGGTGGAGGAGGACGAGGTCGTGGAGATCGAGCGTGCCGCGCCTGAGCCCCAGTCCGTCCAGATTCTCCGGAAACGCGGGGAAGAGGTGGTAGTCGTCGAGGAAGAAAACACCACCAGAGAGATAAAGAGGTTGAAATCTACCGTCGCCGGAGTAATGACTCAAATCGAGGTAAGTGCCACGCCAATAACACCGATATATGTTGTCAGAAGATCAAGGTTTATCTCTTGCATTGTTAATCCGCAGGGGATAGCTCGGACAGCCGACCAACGGCACCAACTGATAAAGAGGATGGAGCCCCTCGCCGAGGAAAATAAGATACTCCGGGAGGCTTTAAGTCTTTCGGAGAAAAGTATTCAGAGGGCCCAGCGCGAGCGGGACCTTGCGGAGTCGAATTCGCGGGACCTTGAACATCAAAATGGGGTTCTGTCCGAGCAACTAACGGCTTTGTCCGAGCAGCTGAAGAAGACATCCGAGGAGCTGGCAATTGTATCCGAGGAACTTAAGAAGATGTCCGAGCAGTTGAGCAAGAAAAACGGGGAACTCGACAGTAAAACTGAACAGCTCGACCGGAAGTGCTAGCAGTTGGAGGATGTATCCAAGCTGAAATCCGATATTCTTTTTCACATAATGTGCTTTGTAGTAAGTGGCCGTATATTTTTCCGTTTCTTATCTTTTGTGCTTGCAGAGCAAGATGCAGAACTCGACCAGCTTCGCCAGACCATCGAACAAATCCGACAAGAGAAAACGAAGGAGTCGGAGCGAGCCAACAAACTGGCCGAAGAATTGAAAGGTAGGCTTCCCCTGATCGGAAGTGACGCCGTAATACTTTTTTACCGTGACGAACCATTGTAATTCTTGCAGATTATCGACATAAAACCAAGGCACAGTTCGATGTGCTGGTGCAAGAAGCCAGAGTCCAGAAGGACAACTTCAACACTATAACTGCCGCAATAAAACCAGTGCTGGACTGCATCGATGTTGAACCGGCGCCTGTCCTGATGGTAGGCAGCAAGGGCCAGACACCATCGTTCAGAGATGCAAGGCAGCATGGGAGAACTTCAAAAACTTCAATCGCGACGCCGTTTTGACCGCCGCTACTCATGCCCTTACGGTGGTTCGGTCCCATTATCCGTCCGTCGACATCCAGTCGATAGGTGGTGGGTTCGCCGATGGGCTGAGCGACGCGCAGACCCAGCAGCTGGAGGATGACGTTGAGGATGTGGCGAAAGTGCTTGTCGGCGATATAGACCTGTTTGGCGAGACAGAAGCTGTTGGCGAAGCTTAAAGAACTGCTCGGATATTACCGCCTGTAATACTTGATTTGTCTGGCTATGAAAAATCTGTGTATTATCAACCCGATGCACTTTTTCCCAATATAAGCCGTGTTCGATCATTTAGTTTTCACTGAACTAGATGCCTTAGTTAGGTCGTGATCCGTAATGCATAACGCGGAGCCCATGCGTATGTTGGAGAAATAGGCGTTGTCATAAGGCCGTGTCCTTCCGCCCAACACGTAGAGCACCGAGCTCATGGTACGTTTGGTGGGATGTTAGAGCCTTGGTGTCCTCCAGAATTACTATTGCAAAAAAACGTTCTGCCCAGCAGCCAACTTGAGTAACGTGGCGAGAGAAATGGCTAAAGCGGTGTCCGAGCAGTTAGTTCATATCTAAAATGTAGGCCTTGACTAGCCCATAGTCCATAACGTCGAGCGCAGAGGCGCTGACACGTGTAGGATGAACAGGCATGGCCAAGGAACCGCAGCCGACCAACCGTAACGCAGAGGGTGGAGCACCTAAGCACGTGTAGGATGTAGTCTGGGACTGGGTTGTTTCCATAGAAAACAGAAGGAAAAGAAAGAAAAGGTGTGCTGTTTGATGATCGGCGGGCTATGTTGCGAAAATTAAAAGTGCAACACCGTCGTTGTTTTTGTAGAAAAACCTACGCGACCCGGAGGAAGCATAGTAGGCGATTTTTGGAAAAATCGTGTTCGGTGATTGGGAGTTATTGTGTTCGTCGAATTGGAGATGTCGTGTCTGGCGAATTGGAGAGGTCATGTTCGGCGATTTGGAGAAATCGTGCTCGGCGAATTGGACGAATAGTGCTCGGCGATTTGGAGAAATCGTGCTCGGCGAATTGGAGAAATCGTGCTCGGTGAATTGGAGAAATCGTGCTTGGCGAATTGGAGAAATCGTGCTCGGCGAATTGGAGAAATCGTGCTCGGGGAATTGGAGTAACCGTGCTCGGCGAATTGGAGAAATCGTGCTTGTCGAGCGTATTGGAGGCCGTCGCGGAGTGGCTTATATCCCGCTAACGGTAAGTGAAGCTTATGATGAAGGAAAAAATGTAGAGAAATTATGGAGACCAGAACTTTATTAATATTAAAGTAAAGAATACATATCTATGTTGTTTCAGGGGTAGAAACGTATAAGGTGCTCTATGTGCCAGGAGTTGGGAACATCGAGTCCATCTAAGTCGCATAAGCGATAAGACCCTGGTCGAGTAACATCTTTTACGATGTAAGGACCCTCCCACGGTGAAGATAGCTTGTGAAGCCCTTCGGTTTTTTGTTTCCAACGTAAGACGAGGTCACCGATCGCGAACGAACGACCTTTGACGTTACGGTTGTAATACCTCCGCAGACCTTCGAGATACTTGGATGTGCGGACGCAAGTAATCAGACGTTCTTCCTCGGCCCGATCAATGTCTTCTGTCCAAACAGCTGCGGCTTGGTCTTCATCATAGTTTTCTACTCTGGGTGCTCGGAATGCAATATCCGCTGGAAGTATGGCCTCTGAGCCGTAGACCATAAAATATGGAGATACGCCGGTACTGCGACTGGCTTGAGTGCGCAGTCCCCAGACCACAGCTGGTAGTTCTTTGAGCCATCTGCCCGGGTGCTTTTCTTCTCTTTGATAGAGTCTTTTCTTGAGGGCATCGAGGATCATACCGTTAGCTCGCTCGACCTGACCGTTAGCTCTAGGATGAGCAACAGAAACGTATTTAACAGAGATGCATCTGTCCTCGCAGAAGTCCCAAAAATGATGACCGGTAAAAGTTGTCCCGAGGTCGGTGATGATGCTGTTCGGGAGACCGAATCTGTGTACGATGTCTTCAAAGAGCTCAACTGCTTTCTTAGCAGTAGCTGCGACGAGTGGTTTGTACTCGATCCACTTGGAGAACTTATCGATGGCAACGTACACGTACCGGAAACCTCCTGGCGTAGGTTTGAAAGGCCCGATCATATCCAGTCCCCAGCATGCGAATGGCCAGGAGGCTGGAATGGTTTGTAATTCTTGTGCCGGCACATGTATTTACTTGGCGAAAAATTGACATCCCTCACATCGTCGAACGAGATCTTCTGCATCGGTAATGGCCGTGGGCCAGTAGAAACCTGCTCGGAAAGCTTTGCCGACCAGTGTTCTCGAAGCCGCATGATTGCCACAGGAGCCAGAGTGAATTTCAGATAGTAGCTTCACACCGTTGTCTTGGATGATGCATTTCTGCAGTATCCCTTCCTTGGCACTTTTCCTCATCAGGCTACCGTCCACCAGCACGTAGTGCTTACTTCGGCGAATTAGTCGTTCGGTTTCGATTTTGTCGGCGGGTACTTCGCCGTTGGAGAGGTATTTGATGAACTGTTCCCTCCAATCGGCGACCTGCGAAGGTATCGTGAGTACCAACTGCTCTGCAGGGGGTACTTCTACAACTTCCTTGTCTTCCTTAATGGATGGTGTCAAGAGGTCCTGAACGAAGATCCCCGCCGGAGCCGTGGTGCGAGAAGATCCTATCTTCGATAGTTGGTCGGCTATTTGGTTTTGATCCCGTACCACGTGGTGGTACTCGATGCCGTAGAATTTCCCTTCAAGCTTCCTGATTTCAGCGCAGTAAGCGTCCATCTTTTCACTGGAACAGGACCAATCTTTATTGAGTTGATTGATAACCAGCGCGGAATCCCCGTATACCATAAGGCGTTTGACGTCGAGCTCGACGGCTATACGGAGGCCGTGGAGACATGCCTCGTATTCCGCGGTGTTGTTAGAGACCGGGAAATGTATGCGAAGAACGTATCGGAGTTTATCCTTCGTCGGTGTGATGAACAGAATGCCCGCACCGGCCCCATTAATATTAAGGGCGCCGTCGAAGTACATCACCCAGTGCTCGGGGCAAGTGGCGGCAATGGGTTCTTGGATTTCGGTCCACTCAGCGATGAAATCAGCGAGCGCCTGTGACTTTACGGTCGGCCTGCTTCTGAAGTCAATGGAGTAGGTGCCAAGCTCAACAGCCCACTTGATGATACGACCATTGGCCTCTTTATTGCGGAGAATGTCCCCCAGAGGGAACTCAGTGACCACGACGATCTTGTAGTATTCGAAGTAATGTCGGAGCTTACGTGAGGTGATTAGAATTGCATATAACAGCTTTTGCACCTGAGGATAACAAGTTTTGGGCTCATTAAGTACCTCGCTGATGAAATAAACCAGACGCTGTACCTTGTAGGCGTGTCCAGTTTCCTCGCGCTCGACGACAATAGCCGTACTGACAACTCGAGAAGTGGCAGCGATGTAAACCAGCAGAGTTTCATCTAGTCGTGGCGCTGTCATGATTGGAGGTTTTGTTAAAAACAATTTGAGCTGCTCGAAAGCTATGTCTGTCTCCTCCGACCAAGAAAAGAGCTCGGAGGCCTTGAGGAGCTTGAAGAAAGGTAGCCCTTTTTCACCGAGGCGCGAGATAAATCGGCTTAGTGCAGCCATGCAGCCTGTAAGCTTCTGTATATCCTTGACACACGTCGGCCGTTTCATGTTGGTGATGGCGGAGACTTTGTCAGGGTTTGGTTCGATGCCCCGAGCGCTGACGATGTAGCCGAGCAGGATACCGGATGGAACTCCAAAGATGCACTTTGAAGGGTTCAGCTTCCATCGGTATTTGCTTAGGTTGGAAAAAGTTTCTTCAAGGTCGTTGATAAGATTGTCGGCGGTTCTAGTCTTGACGACCACGTCGTCGATGTAGGCTTCGACGTTGCGGCCGATCTGTTGGTCGAGGCACGCCTGGATAGCCCTTTGGTAGGTCGCGCCGGCGTTCTTTAGTCCGAAGGACATAGTGGTGTAGCAGTATGCACCAAAAGGCGTGATGAACGACGTTTTAACCTGGTCTTCCTCCTTGAGGGAGATCTGATGGTAGCCTGAGTAACAGTCGAGAAAGGAAAGCAACTCGCAGCCGGCGGTGGAGTCTACAACCTCGTCTATCCGAGGCAGGCCGAAGGGGTCTTTAGGGCAGTGTTTGTTAAGGTCAGTATAATCAACACACATTCTCCATTCTTTATTCTTTTTCTTAACAAGAACAGGATTAGCTAACCACTCTGGATGATACACTTCTTTTATAAATCCGGCAACTAAGAGCCGTTTTATTTCTACCCTAATAGCCTCCTTTTTGTCCGGCGCGAATCGGCGAAGTTTCTGCTTGATCGGTTTAGCGGTCGGTGAGACATTCAAGGAGTGCTCGATCTTCTCCCGTGGTACCCCCGGCATGTCTGCAGGTTTCCAAGCAAACACATCGGCGTTGGCACGTAGGAAGGAGACGAGCGCGCTTTCCTATTTGGGGTCAAGGTGAGCCCCAATTTTCACCATCTTGGAAGGGTCGTCGAGGCCGAGGCCGATCTCCTTGACTTCCTTGGACTTGGCGGAGGCCCGGGGAGGCTCTGGGATCTCCATGTCATTAGCAGATGCGGTCTTGGCTTCGGCGACCACGCTGGCCATCTGGATGGAGAGGTCGGTGGCTTCGGCGAGAGCAAGACTTTCCGTCTCGCAAGCGTAGGCGACGGAGAGGTTTGCCCATAGAGACAGGACTCCTGCAAGCGAAGGCATCTTCAACACCAAATATGCATAGTGCGGAACGGCCATGAACTTGGTCAGAGCCGGACGCCCTAGTATGGCGTGGTAGGCGGTGTCGAAGTCGGCGACATAAAAGTTGATATGCTCCACTCTGTAGTTGGTTGCCATGCCGAACTGTACTGGTAGGGTAATTTCCCCAAGTGGTCTGGATGCCCTGCCAGGTACCACGCCCCAAAAGGAGGAGTCTGAGGGCGTGAGGTCTGTTGTCCTGAGTCCAAGCTCCCTTAGGGCCCCGGCGAAGAGTAGATTCAAAGCGCTCCCACCGTCGACGAGGACTTTTCTGAAGAGCACCTTCTGAACAGTCGCATCAAGGACGAGGGGAAAACGCCCTGTGTAGGGGATGTCTGCCCACTGGTCGGCCCTGCTGAAGGTGATGGAGATTTCGGACCACGGGCGATAGCTGGGGTTGGCGGTAGTTTCTTCTGAAGCTACGGCGAGCACTCATCGGGCGGTGAGCTTCCGTTCCCTTCTGCTTTCGTTGGAGGCGAGACCCCCAAAGATGGTGGCGACCACCTTGTCGTGGTCCTGGAAGGCATTATTATTATCCCCTGGTGGTCGGCGTCCTCCGTTCCCACCATTGTCGTCGTTGTACTTTTTCTCTTGGAACTCCTTAGCCAAACCAAGGCAATCTTTCATCTTGTGTTTGGCGTTCTTGTGCAGGGGGCACGGACCGTCGAGGATCTTCTTGTACTGCTCATCGTAGTTACGCTTTGCGCGTGGCTCATTGACGTTGGCAACAAAGTGATCTGGTCGGCGGCGGCGATTCTGACCAGGTTTGAATCCATCTGGCCGATCACGTCCGCTGTCCCGGTGGAAACTACGGTCGTCGTAGCGGCGATCGTTGTACTGTCGGTTGTCGTTGCGGTCGTCGTGGCGGCGAACATTGTGCTGTCGGTCGTCGTTGCGGTCGTCGTGGCGGCGAGACGGGCGATTAGTGCCCATGTCTTCGTTAAAACGCACCTCCGCTTCCTCGGCGTCGGCGTACTGGTTGGCGGTTGTGATCATCTCGCCGATGCCGGTAGGTGGCTTTCTATTGAACTTAGAACGGAGTTCTCGGTGATGAAGTCCTCGGACGAAGGCGGTGATGACTTCGGCCTCCGTGATGTTGGGAATAGAATTCCTCATCTCGGAGAAGCGTCTGATGTAGCTGCGGAGTAGTTCGGACGGCTTTTGGTTGATGCGGTTGAGATCGTGCTTGGTGCCCAGCCGCCTGCATGTGGCCATGTAGTTGTCGGTGAAAACTCTCTTCAGATCTTCCCAAGATCCGATGGAGTCCGGGGCGAGGCTTGTGAACCAGCTCATGGCGGCTGGCGTGAGCATGACAGGGAGATAGTTTGCCATGACGTTGGTGTCTCCTCCGGCGGCTCGGACGGCGGTGGCGTAAGCCTACAGCCACTGAGTTGGGTTCATCCTTCCTTCATATGGCTCGACTCCGGTGATTTTGAAACCATGGGGCCACTGGAGCGTTCGGAGTGCCCTGGTGAACGCAGGGGGCCCTTCCGGGCTGTCGGGGTCGACATCGGTAGTATTGCCGGCGACGATCGGCTCCAGAGCTGAGTCCGGGTCGCCGTACTCTTGCTCGTACTCCCGGCGACGTCATAGTTCATCTTCATGGCACCCGAAACGTCGTTGATCGATACGCCGTCGTGCATCCCGAAGGTTGCTGAGGTGCACTCGGGCGTCCTGTTCGACCTCTTGGTCGTGCTGGCGATGACGCTCGGCGTGGTGACCTCCAACTCCCCCCTGGGGAGGTGGTGACTGGTCGGCGAAACGGTTTTGACTGGGGCGGCGATTAGATCTAGGATCAGCTGATCGGCGGATCACGCTTGTGGAGCATGAAGGTCTCTGAACTTCTCGGATCACGTTAACTTGACAGTGTGCCGCTGTAAGCATAGCGGCGACCTTGGCGAGCTTGGGCGTTTGCGGGAGGTGAGCAAGTTCGTTAGCGGCCACGGCCAGATTAGCGCTCGGAGTCTTGAAAACGTCGTGGCCGTCAATGCGGAGGAATTCTTCGTTGAGGTTGCGATGGATGGGCCTTCCTTGTGAATCGAACTGGTTATCACGAGCGGCCTCGGCCATCGCAATGGCGCGTTCGTTATCACGCCGTTGCGCTCGGTTGGCGTTCCTGTTTTCACGGGCGACGCGTTCCTCATCTGTTTCGCCGTTCCGAGGGGGGCTGTCGATACTGACATTGAAGATCGCGCCACCCCGGAAAGGCAGGAGAGGAGGTTGTTTGGTGAAGGTCTCGGCGAGGGGCTCGGTGGATCCTTGAGATTTGGAGTCCAGATTTTCCTCAAGGATAGTTTGGAGAGATGCTCCGAGACCCCGGCCGGCGTGCAGCATGTTGACGGTTGGTGGAAACTGGTCGGCGAGCTGGTCGGCGAATTTGCCCCTCAGGGCATCCTGATATGTAGCTGCGGTGTTGGCGAGCCCGAAGGGCAGGGCGGCGAGCCCTGGAATCTGTCGAGCACTGAACGTCGACAGATCGGGATCGGAGGGTGCTCGGTGCTGAACAAGGGTGTCCAGAGCCGACTTAGTAACGGAGAGGCAATCGGCGAGTTTCAGGCCGACCCGATCGATAGATTCGATCAGATCGTCATTGTTGACATGCCTCCTCTGGTAGCAAGGAAGCGAGCAGCGGGTGGCTGATGGAGTCGACCCCGGAAGTGGTTCCGAGATTGGATCTGCAGTTGCAGGTGCGAGGGTGGTCGGTGCAGAACAGATCTGCACCGGCTCGATAAGCTCTCCAACTCCGTCGACGTTGATGACCCACGTGATGGATCCGACCGTGAAGATCTGGCCGGGCTGCGGGAGGGACGAAGAGCCTGCGGAAGAAACCATCTTGTTCGACAAGGAAACAGCACGCTAGCCCCTATCTGGCGCGCCAACTGTCGACAGAATATCGTCGGCAGTCCACCGAGGGGCACCCCGCGATGGTAGATTGATCGGTAGAGGAGCGTGTAATCAAGAACAAGAAGGCAACAGAGACACACGAGTTATACAGGTTCAGGCCGTCGGTACGACGTAACACCTTACTCCTGTGGTCTGTTGGTTTGCATTAGCTATCGTATGATTTCTGTGAATTCGTAGGGGTCCCTGCCCGCCTTATATAGTCTGGGGGGGCAAGGTTACAAGTTGGTTAGATCTGAGAGATAACCGGAAAGTAATAACAGATTACAAGAAACATGGGATCGTACGTATCCTATCAGATTTCGTAGCATCTTCATGATATCCTCTCCGTGCCTTGCGGGGGTCGCCGAGCAGAACCGTGCCCCGCAAGGCTCCTTCTTGCGGGCTGGGCCGCCCCTGAAGGCATTGCCCATGTAACCTGCCGTGGGTATCCGGGGTCGTACCCCCCACACCAGGTCTGGTCTACAGACATCCTGTCTGAATTATATGAGTGATTTGTTAAAAAAAAGAATTATTTGAGTGAATGCCCAGCTCTGGTCTACGGATGGCGAGGCGGTACCTTCAGCCTCGTGCACTTCCTTGGAGGTATCGCTTTGGAGTTCCTATCTTGTGTTGGATGGCCATTCCAGCATAAATCAAATGGTGGCAACGATGAGGCCTAGTTTGAGCTAGGTAGCTTGTCATTTGCGGTCATTTCTTTAGCCCAGTTTCCCCAAATTTACTGAGCATATTAGGGTTTTTCCATGTCTTCCCAAAAAATGACGTTGCATTAATTTAGTCAGGAAAACATTGTAGAATAGTTCAGTAGTCAATAACTTGAGAAGGTATGCTGTCATATAGTATCACCCCAAGCTAGAAGTCCAGAAACTGCATTATGCGTATCTACAAGGTAAGTGGAGAAATAACTCGCATTATGTTTGTAAATTGATGTGCAGTGTCTCATGAAATTACTCTAATGTGCCCTGTCAAAAAAACCCTCCAATTGTCAATTGGAAGGTAGGCTAAAGCCACTGTTTTCCATAACCATGTTTCTGAAACAAGCTATATGTTTCTGTTGACATACGCCACTTGAATGCTGGCTTGAGGAAAATTGACTTGCAAATTTAGTACTTTACTTAAAAAAAGGTTCGTTCTAAAACGGCAAGCTTAGTCTGGGATCGTTGCATCCACCAATATTAGATATTATTTAGAGCCCAAGAAGAGCCTTCTTTAGCTCTATTCTGATATTTCTTAGAGCTCATGATGAGCCTATTTACCTCTATTTTTTGTTTGTTTGAATGAGGCCCATTTCAGTTCAGGGGTCCAGCACCAACATATATGGGTCCCTTTTCAGTACTGAAAATAGAGAAATAATTTTGCATGTGACCTGGTACAACGATGTGCCTGCAAACAAAGCCCTGTGCTGTGCCACTGCTTCGATCTGTATGTTGTTGTCGCTTGTCAGTGCACTAGGAGGCACGGTGCAACGGCATCAGTCAAGGACATGTACCATTTGCATCCATGCGCTTGTGCGGCTGTGCTAGTGCTAAGGATTAATGATGACCAAAGCTTGCCACTGCCCCACAAAGAGGTGTGTTGGTTGGTGAGATTCATGGAACCATGAGAGCAGAGCAGAAAGGCAGATCTCATCCATCCACACATGACACAGGAAAAATCTGATGACTCAGAGCAACATAAATCTGTTGCACAGCTGTGGAATCATGATAATCACTTGCTGTTATAAATTCTGGGAGCTGAATCATGCTGTTCTGGAATGCTTACTTTAAAGGTCTGATCAACAATAAACCAATGTTGTAGGATCATGGGCAACACTATTTACCAGCTTTTCTTCTTCTTCTTGGAATTCAACAATGATGACCTGGAATGTTTAGCTTTGAGTTTGAATGGTCAGCACTGTAGTATGTCCAGATCAGATCTCGTTTTTTTCTGAATCTTGGTTAGTGGCAATCACCTTAGTATGATATGGTCGAAGGAAGCTATCATGTGAATGAGTCGTCAAGCATATAACAAGTCAAGTTTGTATTAAAATCCTCCACTTGGATTGCTCAAGAAAAATAAGAGCATCCTCCACTTGGCCATTATTATGCTGAATGCTTATCTGATGGCAAACTGCATCGTCAAAACATGTGAAAGATATATGAATGAACATGCATAAGGTTGCAAACTGCCCGCTCAAATTTGCGATGTTTCTCTTTGTTGTACTGTTGAGGCATGTGCCCGAAGGAATTTGTCATTGATATGGTTTGGCATATGATTCCTGAGGGACAAAGAGACGCATGGCAATCTTTCTTTTGCAGTGCCTCGTAAATCCCTGAGACCATTCATATGGCCTGCTGCGAGCTCCAGTAAGAAATAGAATACAGAAGAGGTTGCGTAGGATAGGAGTGGGTGCTGACTTGGCTTCCCTTTGTCTATGTTACTTTGCCGAGGCTGATGTCTCCCATCCTTGTTCAAGTGGAGATTAATAAAGTTACTCACACTGATCGGGGAGGGATCAAGTATATATTTAATTTGGTCATATGGTCTGTGAATCATGTGCTGACTGTCATTTAACTAGTATCTGCCTCCCAGTTGCGGGTGATGCTTCCCAAGATCAAAGAGAACAGAACTGGTAATACTTAAATTCTACTGTTCTTACGTACAAATCAGCTAGCTTCTTCCTACTAATTGTTCAGTCATGGCTTTAGCAGTGATTACTTTCTTATGTTCTGAAAAAAAATGTCAACAACAATCATACTCCTTATTTGTATGATCACAGCAACAATATCAGTACCAACCATACTGATGAATAGAGCGAGAGATTGTGTGTGTGAGAGAGAGAAGGTAGTACAATTTACTCTTGAAGAGACAGTGATCAAGATGAGGTCCAAATGTCCGGCATGAAGATTCATTATTTGCCCATGCCGCTTGACTATGTAATAATGATGGAAATAAATGAAATCATGACTAATGGAACATGGAAAACCAAAACACGGTGGATATGAACAAAACAGAAATAATGTGCTCTGCCCTTTTCTTTATATATATGCTTATTCTCGCTATTTGACATTAGAGTTTAATTTTCAGGGTTAAAACAGAAAAAAGGCATATTACAAATGAATAAGAAGGCAACGGCAGGAATTTCAGATTCTCAAAAAAAAAAAAAAAAAACAGGAATTTCAGAAACACAGTTCCGACACCTTAATTAGTGGAAGAACAAGAAAGCAACGGCGGCAGTTTCAGAGAGCCATGAAACACTAGAAACTTTTTCTACGATTTGTTTTTGTTGATGTTGAGGAGAATCTAATGCTTTTGGGTTCATCGTAAGACTTGCCCATAGTTTGGTGCAAGAAGTCAAAGATGACAAGGAGACGTGAACGTGATTAGTGGGGACGCACGTTCTCTTTGAAAAATTAACGGCTTTCACTGTCATTTCCTATTTTATTTATTTTTATAAGCTTCCATCGTGTCCTTGTTTAGTATTATTGTTCATTCCATTGCACATCTTGACACATCTTCCTCCTCATGCATCTTTGCAAAACTTCTTTTATTATTTTTGAGCATATATGTCAAGAAAGCTGGTAGGCTCACCCTGTGTTGCAAAAAAAAAAAAAAAAAAAACATAAATGAACCCATCAAACGTGTAAATGGGGATATCAAATCATTTTATGTAAGCCACAAGAAAAATATACAGTATCGTACCTATCGAAGTAAAATTTTGATGTAATTCAGGACTTACCATTGGTATGACACATACGCTTTCTCTTTTACACAACTCACACAAGTAGCTTCCATTTTTCTTATAAAAAAAGTAGCTTCCATTTTCAAAAGTAACAATAATAAAAATAAGAATTTAATAACATTGTTGAAAACTTTATTTACTTAACTGGCCAACAAGATTATTGTTGTTTATTACCCAACCACTTCCCTCTTCCCCTCCTCCACCCCAACCACAAGAAAAATACAATTTATGGTGTCCATAGAGCATCTCCAAGAGTCATTCTCATATAGGGTGCATCCTAACTCAAAACATTTCCCCTAAATATTTCTCCTCCAACGGTTTCCTTATCTCAAATAAATATACGAAAGACAACACGTTCTCTCAAACTTGAGAGAGAGGGAGTATGATTTAGGATAGCACTAAATGTAGGATGTTGAATATGGGACCTTGGGGGGGGGGTGAATTTTGTTGACAAACCTTAATTTGACTTAAAATTGGATAGGGGAACTCTTGAAGATGCTCTTACATATTAAAAAACAATAAATGATCATAAAAAAGTTCCATTTTATAAGGCTTCTACCAGCTCTAGCTTCTTCATTGTAGTGGACCTAGAGCAAAAAGAAGATAAGTAGCTTCACTAGATTTCAATTCATTTTAGAGGGCCAGAGAAATAGCATTACTATAGTAGGATAATAGCATCGCAAATATGTGCGACAGGTAAAGCTGGACCTTAGTAGGTGAATAAGATGTAATTGAAGATGTTAGTATAATTAAAAGAAATGTCCATATTATAGCACTAGTTTGGGCGCAGAAAAACCAATAATTGATTGATGGAATATTGCATTTGAATAACTTGTAAATGGAGAACGGTATCTATTAGACAAAAATGCACATATTAAGGCACTACATTACCATCATCAATCAGGAGACAAAATTATGGGCCCCGAATTGCGGAATTGGCATGATTTTAACATTTTGCAACGATGGCTCCTAGCAATAGTCCATGAGCCTCGAATTGTATAAGCTAATGAATGAAGGGAATTAGTTGATCGATGCCTACCATCATTTATTAACTGTTCATACCAGTTCACACTAGAATTGGATTAGGGTGCCAATTTTCACCTTAGCTTTGTAAACAAATCATTTGAGAATATATAGATTTGAACTTTCCCATGACGTGCCAATATTAGTTTGTCAAGGCATTGCAATTAGATTAAAATGGCTCTTGTGTTCTTACCCTTGCTTTAAAGTCTAATTGTGATTTTGCTCCTGTCGTATCAAAACGAAGGAGAGCTTAGGCTTGTTCTGTTTAGTGCCATTTTGGCTTCAAAAACTACCTTTTCCATGTGAATTTGCCCCCATGTGTTTTGAGTTCTCTGTGATTTTAACCTCTATTTTAATATGAAAATTTGGACAATATTTTTGAAACATTTTTTTTTTACAAAAGAGCTCCTTCAGGGATTGATGTTGGACGGGAGTTGACTCAACATGAAATCGATTTACAGATATTCCAAATCTAAGTAAACTTTAACTAGTTACACATGCATAATTAAGCATTGACGAAAGCCAGGAGAGTTAGAATAAAATCATGGGTTCGTATAGTCTTTTATTTCTTTAATCATTTATTTGCTTTTAGCTAACTAAGTGTGAACTATGGCAAACGGTGGCTACAAATTAAAAAAAAATCAAAGGTAAAATCACAAAAACAAACAAGAGTAAAATTGCGGTTAGTCTTAAAGCAAAGGGTAAGAACACTAATATCCTAATTAAATAGTGAGGTAAATAGACCATGAGTTTCAAAGTTAGTCTTTATTAATACTTCTAGATTGAATGGGTAATAAAAAAAACTACAAAGCCATCTCATCATAAAGGATATGCAGTTAAAAGTTTTATATAGGAGGAGTATATATATTTATTTAACAGATCCAGTAAGTGAGTGGCAAGAGATACTAGTTGGATAATAAAGGAAGGAAAACAAATTAAATAATAATTAAAAAATAGGAAAGGGAAGTTTCCGACCACGTTGTCTTCCTCCTGTCTCCTTCCCTCTCCTCCGCCTCTCGCCAAGGAGGCGAAGACGATAAACACCGACGTGCTCCCCCACATGCCCTAGCGATCCGTTCCCATTTGCAGACCCAATCCAAGCTCCGAGCAATCACCAAACCTGGCCGATTAGATTTCCACCCTCACATGGAGGAAAAATCCAACCTTCGCATGTGACCTCTCTTTAAATCCCCGCAAGAATCGATCAATCAATCCAAAAGGGTACAGGAAAACAGAGCAACCCCGTTGCTTAGCGTCTTCGCCTTGCCGTTGTTGGCTTCTCGCCTCCGTTCCTCGGCACGCGTAGGCCCATAAACCTCCGCTAAAGCTCCTTTGTCGCGCCCAATTCGTCAGCCATTCCCCCAGATTCCCCATAGGCAAGGGTTCCCCGCGCCGAGATCCAATCTTTTCAGTCGCTCGGTTTGAATCGGTGTAAATCCCTCCGGAAAGTAACCAGGAATCGTCCCCCGGAGTTGGAAAAGGTTTCCATTTCTGACCGGTGGTAGAGCCTTGCCACACGTTTTGCCGAGGAAAGCCAGGGCGTCCGTTCGGTTACGGTTCTTGATCCGGGGAGGGACCGCCGCCGCCGAAGGCAATGCAACCGGACCCGCAAGGCCCGGGCAGGGGGAAGGCGGGCGGCGCCAATGCGCACGTGCGGCTGCCGCCGCCGGTGACGGCGGGGTCGGGTGGGCGGCCGGCGTCGGTGCTGCCGCACAAGACGGACAACGTGCGCGACCACTACCGCATCGGGAAGAAGCTGGGGCAGGGGCAGTTCGGCACCACGTACCAGTGCGTGGGCAAGGCGGACGGCGCCGAGTACGCGTGCAAGTCCATCCCCAAGCGCAAGCTGCTGTGCCGCGAGGACTACGAGGACGTGTGGCGCGAGATCCAGATCATGCACCACCTCTCCGAGCACCCCAACGTCGTTCGCATCCGCGGCGCGTACGAGGACGCGCTCTTCGTCCACCTCGTCATGGAGCTCTGCGCCGGCGGCGAGCTCTTCGACCGCATCGTCGCCAAGGGCCACTACTCAGAGCGCGCCGCCGCGCAGCTCATCAGGACGATTGTCGGGGTGGTGCAGGGGTGCCACTCGCTCGGCGTCATGCACCGGGACCTCAAGCCGGAGAATTTCCTCTTCGCGAGCACCGCCGAGGATGCCCCGCTCAAGGCCACTGATTTTGGGCTCTCCGTGTTCTACAAACCCGGTGCGTATCTATGCAATGTTTGTGGCTCTATTTGGTTTGAAATTTGTGCTTTATAGTGTTGCTATTTGGTCCCTCATGCTCTAGTGATATGTGGGCAAACGGCTAGCATTGCGTTTGGTAGGGAGTAGTGCTCTTATTAGTTGTTTTTGCCTTTCTGGTACATCAGCAAGCCTATTAAGTATTAGTGTCATTTGCATAACGTCTTATTTTGCTAGCATAAAAAAATCTATCACAGACATCGAAACTATAATAACATCTCATACTTAATCCTTGTTAATAGTAATAAGGCTTTCAAGGTTGATAGCAAGAGCTGTCTTTTCTTGTACACATCTAATACAGTTTGTGTTAAATGTCAGCTGCTATTAACATAGTGCATAGTGATTAATGAAGTTTTCAGTTGATTTATTGTTCTCTTCTGCTTGCTTAAGTGATTAACAGAACACACACTGAAAGCTATCCCTTTCCATTCTCCAGGTGATAAATTTGCTGACGTTGTTGGGAGCCCCTATTATGTTGCTCCAGAGGTGCTTCAAAAATGCTATGGCCCAGAAGCTGATGTATGGAGTGCTGGAGTGATTTTGTACATTTTGCTATGTGGTGTACCCCCATTCTGGGCAGGTAAACTGTTTGTTATTCCAACCATCAAATTGCTAGGTCATGATCCATTTCTGTTTACCGATATTTGCATGTTTACATGTGTAGTTTTTTTCCTATTTTTCCCCTCCCTTCAGAGAGTGAAGCAGGGATCTTCAGGCAGATTTTACGAGGCAAACTTGATTTGGAATCTGAACCATGGCCAAGTATCTCTGATAGCGCTAAAGATCTAGTCCGTAAGATGCTTACCCGGGATCCTACGAAGAGATTGACTGCTCATGAGGTTCTATGTAAGTTTTCTGCCTTCATGCCTTCCCTCCCTCTCTGTCTTAGATTTCATATGCATGCTTGTGCTCCTGTGCCATTTTTATTGACATTGACTATGCCAGGTCATCCATGGATTGTTGATGATGCTGTTGCACCTGATAAGCCTATTGATTCTGCTGTTTTGTCAAGGCTGAAAAACTTTTCTGCAATGAACAAGCTCAAGAAGATGGCATTGAGGGTAAGATCTTTTTATCCCATTGTCGATATGTAATTATGTTGCAAATGAAATTCAGAACTTTGTTTAGTGGCGATGTTAGGTTCATGCTTCATTTCTGTTATAACACTCCCTTGCAACCTACTACTAGTTTTGTGCAATAAGTTAACTTCGCATGTATTTTTCCTTTCTCTTTCTCCTTGTTTTCCATGTTAACTAGATTTTTTTGTGAACATGTAAATCTATATTACTCCCCTTTATTTTTCAGAAAGGCCAATTTATACACATCTGCTTAAAAACTGAAACTTTTGAAGCAAGGCCATTTAACCTCCTATTGTTATTTTTTATGGTGGGTTGGTGGTTCTGCCAAAAAGCTGGCCTCCATGCCACCTGCACCTCTCTTTCATAATTCATGGAACCTTTTTTCTTTCCAAAAGAACAGTCCCCGCGTACCCAAACCCTGCTGTCTCCAATCCCTTCAGCTGCACTATGGCCAGACCTGGATGCCAGCCACGGTAATCTATGACTACCGATCAGCAAAAGCTATTGAACCCATGATTAAAGGCCACTTAACACTAGCAGCAGGATGCCACGAATGCCAGCAATGGTAACTTTCAAAACAGAGGTTCAGAAAAAGGAAAAAGTCTACATAACCCCCTGCTGCCTGCCTCTCTCTGTAACTTCTTTTTTTCTTCTTCTTATTACTCTTGTTTATTGGTGGTTTGGCCTCACAGGCTGTGTGTGAAAAAGCTAACATCTGTATGTCGTGTATGCACTCTGCGAGTTCGACAAGATTGGTAGGTACTAATGTACTATGCCTTGTTGAGCGCTGCTGCTGGACCCCTGGGGAGTAGTCATAGACGACGAGCATCTCGCCGTGGTCTGTGCACCACCCACGCAGCTGCACGAGGTTCTTGTGCCGGGGCTTGGCCAGGTTGTAGAGCTCCGTGGCGAACCGGACGTGCATCCGGAGTCGATGGGGCCGCAATTGGTGCGACGGTGTTTGCCCTGCCGCCACCGCCTGGGGCCAGCACCACCACTGCTGCTGCAGGGGCTGATCCACCGAAGGACTGCCCACAGCCGTCACCCTTCGCAGCCTGCCGCCCCCGACCTCAGCTGCTGCGCGCTGCAGCAACCAACCGTCGCAGCTGGCTGCTGCCACAAGGAAAGATGCGCAGCCGCTGGCCGCCGCACGATACGCCGTCGCCGCTCATGCTCTACCACCGCCTGCCTCTCGCGGTCCCGCCCAGAAACGAAAAACAGAGGAATTTTTCCATCCCGCACGATGCCAGGAGCCTAGAGGCCTCGTCATCAAAGGTAGACAACGTGGAGCGCCACATATGCAAAACCACCTAGCAAAACCACCCAGGGGGTTATTTGTCCGGTTTTACAAAGTTTAATGTGTACAATACCTGGTTTTATAGTTCAGGGGGTTATGTAGACCACCCTCAATACGTGAGGGGGTTATGTTGACTTCTTCCTTCAGAAAAAATGTGTTGTCCTTTCTTTTTTCTTTGAAGAGAAGGATGCTTTTGCTTAATTGTCTGACACATACTAGAACAAGTAATGCTCAGGTTCCCACTATGGGTTGTGCAATATTGTCTGACATAATAAGCATGTCATGAAGTTGCAAAAATGCTTGGTAAATGATAAGTGACAGACAGCATGTGCAACATGCAATGTCCATCGAAATTGATCTTTTCAGAGGCATTTCTTTGGTTCGTGCAGGTGATTGCTGAAAGTCTATCTGAGGAGGAGATTGGGGGTTTAAAGGAGTTGTTCAAAATGATCGATACTGACAACAGCGGGACGATAACTTATGATGAACTGAAGGATGGTCTGAAAAGGGTGGGCTCAGATCTGATGGAACCTGAAATCCAGGCTTTGATGGATGCAGTAAGTGCTACTATTATATCAAGTGTTTCCAAATAAAATAGTTCTACTGGAGCATCCTTTGGTTGGATGAATCATTGAGATTGTAATCTGGGCTTGGCCTCTGTATCAGGCTGATATTGACAACAGTGGAACCATTGATTATGGAGAGTTCTTAGCGGCTACATTGCACATGAATAAACTGGAGAGGGAGGAAAGCTTGGTGTCGGCATTTGCATTCTTCGATAAGGACGGGAGTGGCTTCATAACAATCGATGAGCTCTCACAAGCATGCGAGCAGTTCGGTCTTTCTGATGTTCATCTTGAGGATATGATCAAAGATGTGGACCAGAACAATGTTAGTCTTCTTCATCCTTCTTGTTTTTCGTCTCCATCTCCGTACTTGTCTGTTGTCTCATCTTCATTTAATTGGGTGCTGTCAAATTATACATCACTTTCCAGGATGGGCAAATTGATTATAGTGAGTTTGCTGCGATGATGAGAAAGGGCAATGCTGGTGGAGCAGGAAGGCGAACCATGAGGAACAGCTTGCATGTGAATCTTGGTGAACTCTTGAAGCCCGCTGAGACCTAGTTTTTATCAGAGGATTCTGCTTTCCAGACGCTTCCATCTGAAGTTCAGCGTGGTTCATCAACTTCCACAGATTGATTAGTTAATCTAGTACCAGTGCCACAGAAAAAACTGTTTAAATTTTCTCAGTGGTACTAGTAGTTAGTGGAAAGCATTCTGTGGTATCAATGACAAATTTTAGGTGCTGAAGATGACATGCTATGCTACTCTGTTGTCTTGTCATGATTGTTGTTGGTAATTTCAGGTTTGTACCATTACTGATCTTTGTTGTCAGTGTAAAATGGGCTGTTGTCCCATAATGTAGGCACCTAGGTCTCCATTTGAAGTATCGACGGATTTGTAAACATGTTCTCATGAACCTATTTCTTATTGATGATTTGACAAAACTCATTGTTTTTTCCTCGTCACAGTATTAGGAATGGTTACATCATTTGTCTCCCTTCATCCTTGCCAGCTGCTGTTCACGTATCACTTGCTTTTCCATCTTTCTGAACTCTCAACTGATGAGGAAAGGCGCTTCATATATATGCTGTGGATGATACTATGGCAAATTATGTGTGTTTTTTCTGTGTGCTCCTATGTTTGGCAGTATTTTCATGTGGTGAAGGAACATGATAGGGATTCAGAATCTGATGATACCATGTGCAGAGCATTTGTTCAGACATGGTTAAACCAGTGTTGTGCTCCAGGTGTTCTTGCAGAGATATTTACTCGTCTTGTTGCCAGGAGCAAGTTGTATGTGTTGCCATCCAGTGATCTCTTGGATGTAATGTAATCAATGATCAAAGATAGGAACAGTTCGGCTTCGGCCTCTTCCCGTACATGAAGATCACTGAATCATTTGTCGTGACCGATAATCTGCAGGCAGGAGTCAGGACCGCAATTGGACTGCCCTGAATGTCCATTCTTGTTCTTCAGTTAAGCACCACAAGAAGCCGCACGCAGCCTGGTGCGAGAGAGAGTCCGTCCGTCCGTCCCTGAGTGAGTGAGTCACATGAAGCACAGGGCATGGCAACAAACAACTCGCAGCAGCAGGCGTTGCCATCGTCACAAGCCCCCAAGAGACCCTCATTATTCGACGAAAACTACGGCGGCGGCCATTGCCAAGCGTGCGAATCGATCCACGGACGATGGGAGATCACCGCCGGCACCTACGTACGGGTGACACTGGCTGGCGAGGTGCGTCCACAGAACTTGCTGCAGGTCTCTGTCCGTCCCGGCGATCCTTTTTTAGGTGAGCAACTCCCATGGTTGAGCTGCATGCAGCAGGGTCCGTCGTTGCAGCTTTATTTAACCTTTTTGGTTTAACCATACAAGGCACAGATGAAAATGGATAATGGGGATAGAAATTACAGAAAAGAAAAGATGGTGTGCCAGCAGCTGCCCCAGAGCATGAGGAATCAGGACAAAGGAAAAGCTGGTGATTGGTGATGGCTACAGGATTGGATTGGAGCCAAGGCAGTGTGAGAGGCAGCCAAGCATGACGCGTCAGCCACCGAAATCCAGAGCGCAACCTCGGCCTCACAACTCATATCCCCTTGTGCTCTTGTGCACCCTGGTTGCCCCGGTGTGCTGCTGGCTTCTTCTTGTTTAAATATGGGAAATGATTGCAGCTCTCATCACTGAGGAAGCAGAAGAAGTTAAGACGGCTGTGAAGTGTGAACCTGAACCTTGTCTGAGGTCAGTGAGCTAGTAGCTGAGTTCCGATCCTAGGCAGCTAGGATACCGCCATACCAGTAGTCTTCTTCACAAGTTAAGAGAGACAGCAACACGAGATGGTCGCTGCTAGCCTGCTCAAGTCCTCCTTCCTTCCCAAGAAGTCCGAATGGGGCGCCACCCGGCAGGCCGCCGCCGCGCCCAGGCCGGCCACCGTCTCCATGGTCGTCCGCGCCTCCGCCTACGCCGATGAGCTCGTCAAGACCGCGGTACGTACGCTCCGTCATAGCACTGGTCAATCTCTTCTTCTTCCTCCTGGCTCCTGCTGCTGAAGTGCATGCATGGATGCTCAGAAAACGATCGCGTCGCCGGGGCGTGGCATCCTGGCGATGGACGAGTCGAACGCGACGTGCGGGAAGCGGCTGGCGTCCATCGGGCTGGAGAACACGGAGGCGAACCGGCAGGCGTACCGCACGCTGCTGGTGACGGCGCCGGGGCTGGGCCAGTACATCTCCGGCGCCATCCTCTTTGAGGAGACGCTGTACCAGTCCGCCGTCGACGGCCGCAAGATCGTCGACATCCTGGTGGAGCAAGGGATCGTGCCGGGGATCAAGGTGGACAAGGGCCTCGTCCCGCTCGCCGGCTCCAACAACGAGTCCTGGTGCCAGGGCCTCGACGGCCTCGCCTCCCGCGAGGCCGCCTACTACCAGCAGGGCGCCCGGTTCGCCAAGTGGCGCACCGTCGTCAGCATCCCCAACGGCCCCTCCGAGCTAGCCGTCAAGGAGGCCGCCTGGGGCCTCGCCCGCTACGCCGCCATCTCACAGGTTGGTTGGTTGGTTGCTGGTTGGTTCTTTATTTGCTGCCATTATCGGCTGCATGCATCGCATGACCAGCTGCTGCATGACGACCTTCCTGCAGGACAACGGGCTGGTGCCGATCGTGGAGCCGGAGATCCTGCTGGACGGGGAGCACGGGATCGAGCGCACGTTCGAGGTGGCGCAGAAGGTGTGGGCGGAGACCTTCTACGCGATGGCGGAGAACAACGTGATGTTCGAGGGCATCCTGCTGAAGCCGTCCATGGTGACCCCGGGCGCGGAGGCCAAGGACCGGGCGACGCCGGAGAAGGTGGCCGAGTACACGCTGAAGCTGCTCCACCACCGGATCCCGCCCGCCGTGCCCGGGATCATGTTCCTCTCGGGGGGCCAGTCGGAGGTGGAGGCGACGCAGAACCTCAACGCCATGAACCAGGGGACCAACCCGTGGCACGTGTCCTTCTCCTACGCCCGCGCGCTGCAGAACACCTGCCTCAAGACCTGGGGCGGCCAGCCCGAGAAGGTCAAGGCGGCGCAGGACGCGCTGCTGCTCCGCGCCAAGGCTAACTCCCTCGCGCAGCTCGGCAAGTACACCTCCGACGGCGAGGCCGCCGAGGCCAAGGAGGGCATGTTCGTCAAGAACTACAGCTACTAATCAGCCGGCCGGCCGGCCATCACCGGGATACCGACGACCCTCCGAGATATGTGTACTGATCATGCATGGTTATGCACCTACACCGATCCATCCCCGTGAAGCCATGATATGATCCATGGACGACCATGCATCATGGTGCTGATCGATGCGCAGTGTCCTGTTACATAATACATACTAGCAGTACTGCTAGTTACTGCAATGCAAGGATCAAGCTCGCCACTGCAAAGTCTGGGATAATGTATGCGTGGCGCCGAGATCCGAGAGAAAATAATAATAATAAGTTTTGAGATGGCTCCTTAATTAATTAATTAATTAATTACCGTGTGCTGATTTCTTCTAAATATAATGAAGAAGTTCAGTTCTGCTACGTTTCCGAGAAAAAAATTACTGTGCACTGGAGTACTGAGATATGTTAGTAGATTTTATATAAATGCTATGGCTGCAAAAAGAACGAACAAGACCTGAGAAAAAAAAATGAATCCACAAGAAGCACCAAACCAAGTTCGCAGTGAACACCGGCTGATATACGGTGAAGTGAGTAACTTGACGTTTCAAGCTTTCTATAAAAGCTGGGTTTACCTCTGTCACAAAAATATATGGTGAAGTGAGGATAAATCCACTTGATCACACGATGATAACCAGTGAGTGACTTGTACGAGTTATAAAATTGGGTGAACAAAGTCACGGGATCGTTCGCCGAAGAGAGAAGAGAAGACCACTAGCACTGGTAGAGAACAGAGCTTTACTTTCGATGGGGAACTCCCTCTAGTCCTGGTTCCCTACCCGGGAGCAAGCATCCGGGACTAAAGGGGGTCCTTTAGTCCCGGGTCAGGAACCGGGACTAAAGGAGGACCTTTAGTCCCGGTTCGTATTACCAACCGGGACTAAAGGTGCCTCCTGATATGCCACGATGGCCGGCACCTTTAGTCCCGGTTGGTAATACGAACCGGGACTAAAGGTTTTTTTTCCTTCTTTCTTTTCTTTTCATTTTTTTGTTTTCTTTTCAAAATAGGTTTTCGAAGTCGTATTGTACGCTGCTAATTATACATTTATACGCGCGTATAGTATGTTTCGGTTCAAGCACAATGAACGTATTAAATCACACAATTCAAGCATAGAAATATATATATGCATGCATGCATCATATATATATTTACATGCATGCATGCATATGTGTATTTTACATTATATTATTTCATGTGCATATATTATAAAAAGATTGCATTACAGTTGTTGTGATATAATAAGTTTCCTCTCATCCTCTAGCTTGGCTTTCATGGCAGTGTTGGGTCGAAGTAGAACTCGCCCTTGGAATCGATGACCTGCTCATTAAAAAATCCGGCTATAGACTCTTGAATTGCTTTGATTTGGTCTTGCCGTATGACCTTTTCCTCCAACCATCGAGTCTACAGGTTTGAATTAAAGAAAAATAAATTAATATATGTACATATATATATATATATATATATATATATATATAAAGACATAGTAACACAATCAATAATAATAATTAAATAAATATATAGTGTATTTTTAACGTACTTTGAGTTTCTCTGTAGGAGTTATTTGGGAGACCACCTTGATAAACTTGCAAACATAGTAACCACAGTAGTTGTTCCCCTGTTCCTGCCTCAGACACCACTTTACGAGAAAAAGATTTGTCATCCAATCTAGTGATCCGGTGAAAGCTATATGTTTAATTAATAAAGATGATGCGATTTAGGGGACTTACTTTCAAAGGGATTACATTCAGTGGCGCTTTGCATTTTCCCATGTATTGATTCTCAATAAAGGTTTTCCAAACACTGCCCAATAAAAAATTTGCCACGTCATCAGATATAGTTAATCATCATGTTTGTGTGTATATATAGTTGCTAGAGATACCGAAATTACCTCTGGATAATATCTATCATATCTTGGTAGTCTTGTTGTGGTTTTCTCATCGAGTCATAGATTATCAAGTGACTTTTCACCAGATCGATGTCCATCAATATCCAGTGATTGCTGCATGTGTTTATAGGATATAACGCATAACACTCATTAATTAACTAGAATCAACATATGAGCCATGGATGATCGACATTATTAACACTCACTTGAAGTTGTAGGGAAATAGTACATCCTTCTTGTGGCGTTGGTTCACTAAGAAGTTCATAAGGTTATTCTCTGACTCAGACTTTCAATTAGTCTTTGGAGTAACTGGGTCTTTGAATACTATATGGGGATCAACAAAACCAATTTCATTGCAGCCTTCCTTTCTGAGCTCTGTCATTGTAAATATGCATATATAGTACTTGTTAGGATAATTTATATGCATATACACACATATGATGAGTTTAATAATAGATCGAAAGAATTATTACTTACAGGCAATAGCAGCTAATGATAACTTTGTCCAGAGAGGTCAGGTGGCATAGTTGATGAAATTCTGCAAAGTCAACATACATAACATCATCGCCACGGAACCAATGTTCGTCTCTAATTCTGATACCAACGCAGAAGTCTCCACCGGTAGACGCCTGCATGTACCACTTGTTTAGCAGGTACATTTGCGTCCCCAGATCAGATAAGGCTTGAGGGTTGTATAGACTCTGGCCTAGTACAAATTTTTTCTTCCAAATATCAACCTCCGCCGCACTCTCAATGTTTCCATCACCAAACATCTGGTAAAGGTCGAGACCAGTCTCATCAATAAATTTACCAAGGTGATCCAAATCGACATCCGAAGGTATGTTTGCCTGATGCATTAATCCTAAATTCGAACCATATTCATTACCAACAACTAGCGGGGGGACTGATTGGTGCGCTTGTTGTCCGAGTTGGGCAACTCCTTTCCCTGCCCGCTTCTTTTTCTGTGCCGCCTCAATTGACTTGGTGAGAGTGCGGTGATAGTCCGATAACGTTGATTTGGACGGCTTACGAGATTCCCGCTGTTGTTGCTGGTAAGAAGCCACCCTTTTTCTTAGAATATCTAGAGCTACGAAGAAGTACGGTTTCTTCGGGTTTCTCCTTGCTTCTTGATTCTTTTTAAGTTTGTCATAGAATCTAGACATATCTTTTTTATATGCATCAGTTCCTTCTTCCTTCTCTTCAGATATTATTTTGGGAATAGCCCTTGGTTTCACGGTGGCTTTCTTTGCCGGTGGGGACTGGTTCTTCGTTTGCGGGGCTGGCCTCTTGCTAGGCTTCTTGGTAGGCGGGGGCGCGGGAGGTGTTGGAGACCTCCTTGGAGGTGGTGGCTGCAGCGTTGGAGACCTCCTTGGAGATGGTGTGGATGCAGCCTCGCCTTCCAACACAATGTCATCGTACAGAGCACTATGATGATCTGGTGATTGAACAATTGGATTTAGGTTGGGGGAGGATCTGCTAAAAAAAGGAATGACATATTATTATGAGCAGATTGTTAATTATTTAAGCCAATACAAATTAATGATGTAGTGTTTTCATCCGCACGTACCTATGGTGAGGTAGTTCAGGAGGAGGTGGAGCCGACATCCCGGGAATGATGATGTAGCGCTTGCGCCATAGAATGAATGTCTTCTCCGCTTCTCCTAGAGTCTTTCGCCGTCACCTCTAGGAATGTCAAGAGGCAAATTACTAAAACCTTTTTCAGCTTTATCTACCGAGATGGTAGCATATCCTTCTTGGATTATATTCCCATGAATCCTTGGTATCTTGGTTCAGTCGATAGGATTAACAAGACCGATAGCCACTTTGATTGTGGAATTCCCCTTCGGAATGTGTAGCTCACACGATGTACAAGGTTCAGTGACGTCATCCACAGGGAAGCGCAGTCCTATGTCCCCTTGATTTGGTATCTCTATGGAAGCGCAGCTGCTTTTCAACTGAACAGATTGGCTAATGTTGATTCCCGGCTCTGATGCCTGCTTGCTTGCACTCACTGCTATTTGCACTTGCCTTCTGATTTCCTCCTGCATTCTCGCTTCAAGGTTTTTTCCCCGCTCCTGTGCTTCATGCACCGCTTCCTCCAACCTCTGGAGCCGCTGTGCCTCTTCTTCCTTCTTTCTCTGGCGGCTTCTGTAGGAAGGTCTGTCCTGAGGGAATCCATGCTCCCACGAGACACTTCCTTTGCCTCTAGTTCGGCCACCATGTTCAATAGTCCCGATGGCGTATGTCAGCTCATCCTTCTCTCTGTTGGGCCTGAACGCACCACTAGCAGTAGCCCTCTGAGCATAAAACAATCTTTCTACTGCTTCTTGCAGTCTTGCGCCATAAACGCACTTCCCTGTCTCCTGGTCCAGTGTTCCCCCATGAGCGAAAAACCAATTCTTTGCACGTTCTCCCCACTCGAGTGATTCTGGTCTGATACCCTTGGCAAGAAGGTCTGCTTCCATTTTGTTCTACTTCTTAATGGCAGTCGGGTAGCCACCTGATCCCAAGTTATGGTGGTATGTCTTCTGTTGGGCATTACGTTGGTTCTTTATCACCCGACTCACACCCTCTTCTAAAGTCTTGTACTGTACAAACTCATCCCAATAGGGCCTCTGCTTTGAGATCGGGCCTAGGACAGTAAAATCCGGTGCTATGTTCTTCTTGACATACGTCGTGTATAGGTGTTTCTTCCAAGTCTAAAACTGGGTGGCCATCTTCTTCATTGCCCAATCCCTAACTCGCTCCTTCAATTCATCACCATCTATTATATCATCATAACCATCTATTTGGAGCGTGAAATGTACTAAGACATCTTTCCAAATTAACGTCTTGTCACGATCGGAGACAAAACTGATATGAGGAGCATTGGTCTTCTTCTTCCATTCGCGGGTACTGATCGGGAGCTGGTCCCGTACAAGGTAACCACAGTGGTGCACGAATTTCATTTTATTCGGCCCTCCTGTTCTCCTGTATCCACATTGAACTCCGAGATGATGAAGCGGCCCTCCAATGGCTTTTTGGGACCTCGAACATTTTTACTCTTCGTTGTAGTTGTTGATGTCGATCCAGAGGGCTACAAAACATAAACATTATTTTTAATGTCATGAGCACACATAAGACATGATAATATATATAGCTAATAATAAAAAATATATACTTGGCCAATATGTTGTTGCTCATTTTGTTCAAGAGCTAAGTACTGACTCCCGTCATCTGCATCCTCTTGCACGTTATTTTTAGCACCATCATCGCCGACAACTTGAGTGCCAGTGTTGATCAAATTCATCATCAACTCCTCCTCATCCATGTTTCTCGGGTCGGCCATCTAGCTTCAAAAAACAAAACCAATATATAGTACGTCAAATCTTTGCTTACATGCGTAAAATCTACGAACAATATGCATTATTAAATCTTGCCCCTCGGTCACGGACGCAATTCGCCACACTAGGGCGAACTGCGTCGGTACTAGGGCGAATTAGGGCTATACATAAACGGCCGAGGGCGAATTGCGTCGGTGACTAGGGCGAACCATGTCGGTGACATCAACAGCGCGGTTCGCCCTGGTGTGATTGTTTAGCGTTAACGATAACGATAATACGAATGTTGATCGACTAGGCCGCGAGAAAGGGCGGTGTGATAAGAGTGGCGGTGCTCCACTCCGCTGTATATATGTCTGTACACATGGGTGAACGAGGGCGGCGGTGCTCTGCCGTATACATAGAAACGCATGAGCGAATGAGGGCGGCGGTGCTCCGCGATGTATATATACATGCATATGAATACAAATGACGTATATATACGTGTCGGCGCGGTGACCGGTGTGCTGACGACGACGACGTGAGGCGGGCCGGCGTGCTGACGACGATGACGTGAGGCGGGCCGGCGTGCTGACGATGACGACGTGAGGCGGGCCGGGGTGGTGTCGGTGCGTGATGTTGTGATCCTATGTACCATGTGAACCATGTAGTCATTCATCATATGAGAAAATTCTATGCTGATAATGTAAGTATAAGTCATTATGAAATGTAAGTATATGTGTCTTATTGCTAATATAACCATTACTATTTCTAAAATGATAAGAATTTATTTTCTTCTTCTACATGCACAGTACTTCTCTGATGCTATGATATAAAGTTTGAAGATAGTCTTCTCGAAAAAATATGTAATGCTCATATTACTTTAGCAACATTAATATATTATATCTGTATTCAAAGTTCACAAATGAAGAAACGTTGAAGTTTTGCTTCATTTTTATATGATATTTGCGTATATAAAATCTAGGACATTTGTAATTTACTTTAGAACATCTATATTCGGTATCACAGCAAAATATAACATTTTTTGTTTGTGCAGATTTTATTTGCTGTAACGTTTTAACTACTTCACGCATGCCAAAACTGTCTGGTTTGCTGTCAGAAAAATACTTTGACAGTTTTGCTTATTTCATTCATTCCTTGACAGTTTCGAACCGCTAGGAAAATTCCAGTCCCAATAGTGTTCATCGAAACAACTACGAATAATTGAACCAGAACAAATAAGATTGTTGCCCATATCAACATACGATCATTAGCTAGTGATGTTTCCAAACATAATACTCGATCCACCGTCTGAGAATGTACGTAGCTATAGAGAGACGAACTGATCACCTCGGCGGGCGCGGTGGAGGGGCCATGGGCGCGCGCGGAGGAGGGCCACTGGCGCGTGCGGTGGAGGCCGCACGAGGAAGAAGAGGGCGGCGGTGTCACGGAAGACGAACGGACGGCGACGCGAGGAAGAAGAGGGCGGCGGTGTCACGGATTAAGACGAACAGACGGCGGCGCGAGGAAGAAGAGGGCGGCGGTGTTCGACGAGGAAGAAGAGGAGCGGATCGATCTGCACCAGGCGCTGGCGGTTATATACCAGGGAGATTTACTCCCGGTGCCAGCCACCAGCCGGGAGTAAAGGTCCTTTACTCTCGGTGCGTATTACCAACCGGGAGTAAAGGTCTCTTTACTCCTGGTGCGTGTTACCAACCGGGAGTAAAGGTCTCCCGGTTGGTAACACGCACCGGGAGTAAAGGATTTTTTTTGGCGGGCCACGAAACTGCAGCCCACCTTTACTCCCGGGTGGGCTTCCCACCCGGGAGTAAAGGTGGCCTGCAGTTTCGTTTCCCGCCTGTTTTAAGCAATAGTCTTGTTAAATACAATAGAAATGCAATAGTTTTTGTTAAATACATAGTAAATTAAATAAAAGGCATAAAATTATTTTGTTAAAAATATGGATTTTCTTTTTCTTTATTGCACATAGGAAAAATCTATAACCTAACTTTTTTTTTGTTACAATTATAAAACATAATGTAACTAATATTTATTATTTTGTTAATGCAAAAATGTAGTGTTTAATTAAAATTATTAAAACTATTGGTTTTGGACAGGAAATTTGTTTTCACATCATTTTAACGTTAATATTTTAATTTTTCATCACTCAATATCCTAATTTACCTTTTTGAGAGAGAAATCCCACCAAATCAAACATTGATTTAATTTGAAACATGACATAATAAACATCTGAATTCACAATTATTACATAATATCTCAAACACACACTACATTAAATCACTATATCATCAAGTGGGCACAACAGTGAACTTCTTCTTTACGTATGTCCCTTGGTTATGATCGCGTTGTAACCATGGAGTGTCCTCATCATTTACCAAGATGCTAGGGTCTTTGTTCACTTTGAAGGGCGGAATTCGATCATCCTTTTTATAATCTTCTGACATGTCCGACTTGTCCTCAATTCCCACGATGACTCTTTTCCCTGAAAGAACTATGTGGCGCTTTGGCTCTTTGGTTGAGTCATTATCGTTTTCCCTCTTTTTGGTTTGGTAGACATATCATTGACATAGAACACCTGATTCACATCCTTGGCAAGGACGAATGGTTCGTCTTTGTACCCAATATTACTAAGGTCTACTGTTGTCATTCCATACTCGTTGTCTACTGTTATCCCGCCTCCGGTCACCTTGACCCATTGGCACTTGAACAATGGGATCTTCAAAGCAGGTGCATATTCTAGTTCCTATATTTCATCTATACGTCCATAATATGTCTGCTTATTCCCATTCGGGTCTGTGGCATCTATGCAGACACCACTGTTTTGGTTGGTACTCCTTTTATCTTGGGCTACTGTGTAGAATATGTTCCCATTTATCTCGTACCCTTTGTATATGACGATATGCCATGATGGTTGCATAGCCAATAAATACAGTTGCTCATGGATGCTCTCATCACCTTGACATTTTTTCGCAACCAACCGCCGAAAGTTTCCATGTGCTTACGCGTAATCCAAGCTTCAGTCTTCCCTGGAAACTCGGATCGTAAGAGATCCTTGTGTGTCTCAATATACAGATCTGCCAAAGAGGAGTTCTGTAGAACTGTGTAGTGCGCTTTATTGAAATAATCATCATCCATACCAATATATGTGTTCCTCCCTAGTGTCCCCTTTCCACTTAGTCTCCCCTCATGTCTCGATTTAGGAACACCAATCGAGTCAAGGTCGGGAATAAAGTCAACACAAAACTCAATGACCTCTTCTGTTCTATAGCCCTTGACGATGCTTCCTTCTGGGCGAGCACGGTTGTGAACATATTTCTTCAGGACTCCCATGAATCTCTCTAAGGGGAACATGTTGTATAGGAACACAGGACCGAGAATGAAAATCTCCTTGACTAGGTGAACTAGGAGGTGTGTCATGATATCAAAGAAGGAAGGAGGGAACACCAACTCAAAGCTGACGAGACATTGAACCACATCATTCTGTAGTTTAGCTAGATCAGTTGGATCAATTGCCTTCTGAGAAATTGCATTGAGGAATGCACATAGCTTCACGGTGGCTAGACGTACATTTGGAGGTAGAATTCCTCTTAATGCAACTGGAAGTAATTGCGTCATGAGAACGTGACAGTCATGGGACTTTAAGTTACAGAATTTCTTCTCTAGCACATTTATAATACCCTTTATATTCGAGGAGAATCCAGATGGTACCTTGATGTTGTTTAAGCATTCAAACATGATTTCCTTCTCCTCTTTGCTTAGAGTGTAGCTAGCAGGACGTAAGTAATGGCGTCTATCATCTGTCTTCTCTGGATGCAGGTTGTCTCTTTCTCTCAAACAACGTAGGTCCTGTCGTGCTTCAAATGTGTCCTTAGGCTTTCCATATACACCCATGAAGCCTAGCAGGTTCACACAAAGATTCTTCATTAGGTGCATCACGTCGATCGAGCTGCGGACCTCTAGAACTTGCCAATAGGGTAGGTCCTAAAATATGGACTTCTTCCACATGGGTGCATGACCATTAGTGTCGTTCGGAACAGGTTGGCTTCCATGTCCTTTTCCAAAGACGACTTTCACATCATTGACCATATCGAGTACATCCTCATCGGTTCGGTTGCGAGGCTTGGTCAGGTGGTCTGCCTTCCCTTTAAAATGCTTGCCTTTTTTTCTTACGGGGTGATTTGCAGGAAGAAATCGACGATGGCCAAGGTACATGACCTTTCGACATTTTTTCAAGAATACACCTCTAATATCACCGAAGCAGTGTGTGCATGCATTATATCCCTTGTTTGACTGTCCTGAAAGATTACTTAGAGCAGGCCAATCATTGATTGTTACGAACAACAATGCTCGTAGATCAAAGTGTTCCTGTTTGTACTCATCCCACACACATACACCTTCTTTATTCCACAAAATGAGAAGTTCGTCAATAAGTGGTCTCAGGTACACATCGATGTCATTGCCAGGTTGCTTCGGGCCTTGGATGAGCACAGGCATCATAATGAACTTCCACTTCATGCATAACCAAGGAGGAATGTTGTAGATACTTAGAGTAACAGGCCAAGTGCTATGACTACTGTTCTGCTCTCCAAAAGGATTGATACCATCTGTACTTAAAGCAAACCTTAAGTTTCTTGTGTCATTTGCAAACTCCGGGAATTCTCTGTCGATTGCTCTCCACTGGGACCCATCAGCAGGGCGTCTCAACATATTGTCTACCTTACGGTCTTCTTTGTGCCATCGCAACAATTTTGCATGTTCTTTGTTTCTGAACAGACGTTTCAAGCGTGGTATTATAGGAGCATACCACATAACCTTGGTAGAGATTTTCTTCCGTGGACGTTCGCCCTCAACATCACCAGGGTCATCTCACCTGATCATATACCGCGACGCATGGCATACCGGGCATGCATCCAATTTCTCATACTCTTTGCCACGGTACAGGATGCAGTCATTAGGATATGCATGTATCTTCTCGATTTCTAGCCCCATAGGACAGACAACTTGTTTTGCTTCGTAGGTAGTGGCGGACAATTCATTGTCCTTCGGAAGTATCTTCTTTTGGATTTTTAGTAACTCTCCAAATCCCTTGTCAGATATACCATTCTTTGCCTTCCATTGTAGCAATTCTAGTGTGGGTACAACAATTTCTTGTGATCTTCTAGCATCCGCTCGAACTTGATCTTCTCCTTTTCACTTTCACATTCTCTTTGTGCATCACGAATGACCTAAGAAAGATCATCAGCTGGCTCATCTTCTGTGGCTACCTCTTCTTCAGCTTCTCCCATTGTAGTATCATTGAAGCACGCACCATCAGGAATAATATCATTGTCGTCCCATTGTTCTTCTTCACCTTCTTCCATTACAACACCGGTTTCTTCGTGCTTCGTTCAACAAATATAGTTTGGCATGAAACCCGACTTGAACAAGTGTGAATGAAGAGTCCTTGAGCAAGGATATTCCACCGTATTCTTACATATGGCACATGGGCAGCATATGAAACCGTCGTGTTTGTTTGCCTCGGCCGCACGTAACAAAGAATGCACGCCGTCAATGAACTCTTGGGAGCGGCGATTAGCATTATACATCCAATGCCGGCTCATCTGCATTACATGACATAAATACCATATTAAAACCTAGATCATAATTAATTATTTATACAACATGCGTGCCACCACAAAAGATACAAATTTATGAAAGCATCGCTACAATATAGACAATCCCAACTACCACTAAAAGAACTAAAGCTAAAATACATTTCAGGAGCACAAGGATTTCGCGACCAATCTCAACTAAAATAGACAGATCCCCCGATTGTGCAACATCTTTGGGCTTCGTCGGCTGGATCACTGCCTCATTAGCCGCCGTATCTGCCTGTTGTGCAAGATATTTTTGCACGAGTTCAACATACTCTTCCTCCCAGTAGAAGCCTGAACATCGTCCACTGCCATCCCACTAAAATTAAAACAAAAAATTAGAACTTTAATCACAACCATCATGAAAATAGGTATAAACTAACCATAATCATTAAATACGATAAAATAACTCACATTGCGATCCGGACACTTGTAGAAGATACGATCCTTGTTGGGACCCTCCTTCTTCACTCGGTACTCCATCACAATCTTCGTCTCATCACGACACTTGCCGCATGGAATGAGAGGGAGGCCCGGCCTAAGTCGCTTTGGAAACCTATGAGAGGCCGAGGACCCGGAAGCAGTTGCCATCTACTCTATATACTCATTTTTTAATACACTATAAATTTCTCCTTTTATAAACAAATAAAATTAAGAAACTATAAAATTATCTATATCTCTATACTCATTTTTTAATACATTATAGCTCAAAAACATGTTTTAATAAATAACCATCCGTACTAGTTGACCTTGCTTACGTGATCATCTCGGCGAGCATTTCTCCACCGGACGGCACCGTACTTGGTCAAGGAAGAGCTCCGATTCTACAAGGAAGGGAACACGGTCTTCCACGATCGTTGTCGCTCTCCCTCGTAGAATCAAAGCTCCTCCTTGACGTTCGTTACCGCTCGGCAGAGAACATGCTCGCCGAGATGAACACGGTCAGCAAGTTCAACTAGTACGGATTTTCTATAATTTTCTAACTATTTTCTAAGTTTATATTTATATATACTACGTTTGGGTACGGTGATTGATAGACTACTGCGACGATATCGGGACATGTGAATAAATAACCATCCGTACTAGTTGACCTTGCTTACGTGATCATCTCGGCGAGCATTTCTCCACCGGACGGCACTGTACTTGGTCAAGGAAGAGCTCCGATTCTACGAGGAAGGGAACACGGTCTTCCACGACCGTTGTTGCTATCCCTCGTAGAATCAAAGCTCTTCCTTGACGTCCGTTACCGCTCGGCAGAGAACATGCTCGCCGAGATGAACACGGTCCGCAAGTTCAACTAGTATGGATTTTCTATAATTTTTTAACTATTTTCTAAGTTTATATTTATATATATACTACGTTTGGGTACGGTGATTGATAGACTACTACGACGATATCGGGACATGTGAATAAATAATCATCCGTACTAGTTGAACTTGCTTATGTGATCATCTTGGCGAGCATTTCTCCACCAGACGGCACCGTACTTGGCCACGGAAGAGCTCCGATTCTACGAGGAAGGGAACACGGTCTTCCACGACCATTGCCGCTCTCCCTCATAGAATCAAAGCTCCTCCTTGACGTCCTCCTCCTTGACGTCCGTTACCGCTCGGCAGATAACATGCTCGCCGAGCTGAACACGGTCCGCAAGTTCAACTAGTATGGATTTTCTATAATTTTCTAACTATTTTCTAAGTTTATATTTATATATACTACGTTTGGGTACGGTGATTGACTGACTACTGCGATGATATCGGGACATGTGAATAAATAACCATCCGTACTAGTTGACCTTGCTTACGTGATCATCTCAGCGAGCATTTCTCCACCGGACGGCACCGTACTTGGTCAAGGAAGAGCTCCGATTCTACGAGGAAGGGAACACGGTCTTCCACGACCGTTGTCGCTCTCCCTCATAGAATCAAAGCTCCTCCTTGACGTCCATTACCGCTCGGCAGAGAACATGCTCGCCGAGATGAACACGGTCCGCAAGTTCAACTAGTACGGATTTTCTATAATTTTCTAACTATTTTCTAAGTTTATATATATATATACTATATTTGGGTACGGTGATTGATAGACTACTGCGACGATATCAGGACATGTGAATAAATAATCATCCGTACTAGTTGAACTTGCTTACGTGATCATCTCGGCGAGCATTTCTCCACCGGACGGCACCGTACTTGGCCATGGAAGAGCTCCGATTCTATGAGGAAGGGAACACGGTCTTCCACGACCGTTGCCGCTCTCCCTCGTAGAATTAAAGCTCCTCCTTGACGTCCGTTACCGCTCGACAGAGAACATGCTCGCCGAGCTGAACACGGTCCGCAAGTTCAACTAGTACGGATTTTCTATAATTTTTTAACTATTTTCTAAGTTTATATTTATATATACTTCATTTGGGTACGGTGATTGATAGACTACTGCGACGATATCGGGACATGTGAATAAATAACCATCCGTACTAGTTGACCTTGCTTACGTGATCATCTCGGCGAGCATTTCTCCACCAGACGGCACCGTACTTGGTCAAGGAAGAGCTCCGATTCTATGAGGAAGGGAACACGGTCTTCCACGACCGTTGTCGCTCTCCCTCGTAGAATCAAAGCTCCTCCTTGACGTCCGTTACCGCTCGGCATAGAACATGCTCGCCGAGATGAACACGGTCTGCAAGTTCAACTAGTACGGATTTTCTATAATTTTCTAAGTTTATATTTATATATATACTACGTTTGGGTATGGTGATTGACAGACTACTGCGACGATATCAGGACATGCGAATAAATAATCATCCGTACTAGTTGAACTTGCTTACGTGATCATGTCGGCGAGCATTTCTCCACCGGACGGCACCGTACTTGGCCACGGAAGAGCTCCGATTCTACGAGAAAGGGAACACGGTCTTCCACGACCGTTGCCGCTCTCCCTCGTAGAATCAAAGCTCCTCCTTGACGTCCGTTATCGCTCGGCAGAGAACATGCTCGCCGAGCTGAACACAGTCCGCAAGTTCAACTAGTATGGATTTTCTATAATTTTCTAACTATTTTCTAAGTTTATATTTATATATACTTTAACCTTCTTTCATGTAAATATGCAAGCTTGAAGTGATTTTGAGCTCAAATTGCTTACAAATGAAAAAAACCACAATAAAGAACCATATATATATAGTGAACAAAATGACATAAGACAATGGTGAAAAATGAGAGTATGAGATTGGTAACCTTTACAACTGAAGAATCGACGGAGGAATCGAAGAAATCGACGGAGAAATCGAAGAATGGATGGAGGAACAATGGAGGGAGGGAGGAAGCAAGAACACTAGTGTTTCAAAATGTGCTGAGCTCGGGCTCGGGGAGGAAGAAGGAGACGGCCAATATATAAAGGGGGGACATTTAGTCCCGGTTGGTGGCTCCAACCAGGACTAAAGGTAACTTTCCAACCCCGGGCGCAGCCATGGCCCGAGAGTAGACCTTTACTCCCGGTTGGAGCCACCAACCGGGAGTAAAAGTATACCTTTAGTCCCGGTTGGTGGCTCCAACCGGGACTAAAGGTCACTGCCACCTCTGTCTGGCGCAGTAGCCGTTGGGCAGGGACCTTTAGTCCCGGTTGGAGCCACCAACTGGGACTAAAGATATTTCTAGTCCCGGGCGCAAAAAATTCAGGGACTAGAGCCTATTTTAGCCGAGGATTAAAGGTCTGTTCTCTACTAGTGTAGATTATACAATGACAATTAGAGAGTGGCAATGAAGAAAGTCACGATGCAATGTGTGACCAACCGTCCGATACTGTGAAGGGAATAGGAGACCTCACCACTAGAAAACTGGACTTTGCCGAGTGCCTGAGACTTTGTCGAGTGCTTTTTATCGGGGCACTCGGCAAAGCAATATTTTGCCGAGTGCCGCACTCGGCAAAATAAAGCACTCGGCAAAGGTGGCTTTGCCGAGTGCCAGGCACTCGGTAAAGCCTGGCTCTCGGCAAAACTGGGCTAGATCCCACTTGGCAAAAGGTGGCCGGCCCGTGACGGCGGCCACCTGCCGTCAGATTTTGCCGAGTGCCTAACGGCTAGCACTCGGCAATTTTTTTTATTTTTAAAAACTTATTTTGCCGAGTGCCAGCACCAGGCACTCGGCAATTTTTTTTAATTTTTTAAAAACATATTTTGCCGAGTGTAAGCCTTGGGCACTCGGCAATTTTTTTTAATTTTTTAAAACTTATTTTGCCGAGTGCCAGCGCCAGGCACTCGGCAATTTTTTTTTTATTTTTGAAAATCAACTTTGCCGAGAGCCCCCTGGGCCGGCACTCGGCAAAGCCCACTTTGTCGAGTGCCCCCCATGGCACTCGGCAATTTTTTTTTTGATTTTGGGCCCAAATTTTTTTCTGGGTCCTTATGACAGTATTTCAAACTCTATTTTAAAATTTGGGGTAATTTTGACTTTTTTGATATATTTCATTAGTTTATTTCGTTTCGTCGAATTTTTCGGGATATTTCAAATTTGAACTGCAGGTACATGGAATAATGGACTTTGGTCATCCAAAAATTGATACTCATGATATTTAGGGTATATTTAGACCGTATCCAGGAACTCACATGAAATCTTGAGCATCTTGTTGACGTAACATGTCGAGGTACTTGCCAGAAATGTGATTTTAAATTATATAAAATGCAAACGAAGTCCGAAAATCACAAAACTTGTCGAGGTGTCGTGTTATCGCATGTGGAGGCTGTGGTAAAAAATTTAGAAGGTTTCGAGCAAGTTGTGACATCGGATGCCAAAAACCCAGACATCTCCACATGTGATCACATGTCGAGATGTCCTGGTTTGTAAGCATCGTACGTGACAACATACACCAAACCTTCTCAAATTTTTATCATAGCCTCCACATACGATATCACGACATCTCAACAAGTTTCATGATTTTCAGACTTCGTTTTCTTTTTATAGAATTTAAAAACACTTCGCACGCAAGTTCGCGGTCATGTTTCGTTAACAATATGTCCGAAAATTCGGGTCCGTTCCTGGATACGGCCTCACACTACACTCAGTAACATGACTATCATTTTTCGAATCATTAAATTTCATTATTCGTACCATGTGCAGTTCAAATTTATATTTTTCGAAAAAATTCAAGTAAACGAAATAAAGTAACTAAATATATCAAAAAGCCACAAAAAATCCCCAAATTCTGAGGAGTTCCTGGTCCTTTAAAAGGGCTGCATAAAAAATTTGGAGGCCAAAAACAAAAAAAATAAAAAAACTTTACCGAGTGCCGGGGCATGGCACTCGGCAAAGGGGCTCTTTGCCGAGTGCCAAAAATAAGGCACTCGGCAAATGGGCTCTTTGCCGAGTGCCAAAAATCCGGCGCTCGGCAAAGGGTGAGGGTGGGGCACTTAGGCAATTTCGGCCGGCCAGGTAGTCCAAGCCTCAGACAGCCAGCCAGCCATCCGCGGCCACGCCGGCCCACCCCCGCCCCCGACTCCCTTCCGCGACCACGTCGGCGCACCTCCTCCCCACCAACTCCCTACGGCGTGGCTCCCCTGCTCCCCACGCGGCGGCGCGGCGAGGCCACCAACCCCCTCCACGCGGCGGCGAGGCAAGGCCATCGACCGGCCGGCGGGTGCTGCCTCTTCTCCTCCGCCGAGCACGGTCCCTCGCCCACCGGATCCCAGTCCGTCGCAGCGCCATCGCCTCCTCGCGTCGATCTGCTGGTGCTGGGTCGGTGTTGAGCGGAGCAGGAATTGGACTGGACTCAGGTCGAATTCGTCTCACCTTCTCTTTTTTGCTGGTAGGATCTCCAAAACGTTGCATGGTTGGATTGAAATTGAATTCTCTGTTTGACTTAGGGCTTCTGTGGTTTCCCAGATTACTTGCCGGGGTGGGTGATCCGACCTATCGACTCCAGATCCCCTCTTATATTGATCTATTTAATTGAGCATAAGTTCTTGTGTTCTGAATATATGGATGTGCAGTCACAAGTAGAACCATATGAATTTAGCTGTGTCGCAGCATTGACTTCAGGGCTGCATCAGTTATCTAAATTTGTGAACTGGTATTGGAAATCTGAGTTTTTGCATACCTCATTTGTGTAGCTGCTGTGTTGGACACTTAAGTGCATGACTTTCAACCTCTGCCCACCTTGCTGTAAGTAGTCAAAACAATCTGATGGATACACAGGTGTATGTATCTACCTGAGTTAGCTGCCCTAGATGTTAGTTGTGCATCTGAACTTTATAAGCCCCATGGTTAACTCCGCGATGTAAAACACTGCAACTGAGACCGCGTCCTATGTTGTTATAAGGTGAGATTATAGTGCAGGATGGATTCTTAATTTTCAATACATGAACTTCTGACGCCCATATAAATACTGCAAGTCAAGCAAAAAGATAGATGTGTGTGATTTGTAAAGCCCACATGGTTTGATAGTTGTTACTTTCACTCCATCAAATTATATTAAAAATGTGTAATCAGCTCTTTCTTTCCTTGGCGTGAATTTTGTAAGTCTGACTGTATCATCCCATGGCACTATCATTTTTGCATTCACTGAAAATGATTCATTTGCGTATGCTTTATGCTTTCCACATGGATTTTGTACCACCACCATTGACTGTCACCATCTTTATTTATTTTTTTCATCTCCAAGACACAATTTGGAACTTGGCTTGACAAAAAGGGTAGTAGACACAAGTATGACTTGAGTTAGTGAGAAAGCAATCAAGTTCTGATAAAGTTACAGTTGGTTGCAGTACAATTATAACAACATGGATCACTGCTTAAAAATTGCTATATCAATTGACACTTAAGTATTCAATCACTGCTTAAATGGCCAATGTATAAATCAGAACCAAAGAATTATTTTGTGTATACTTTTTGCTTATTTCTTTCGTTGTTCCTCATTTTGATAGATGTCACCACGTGAGTCAGTGTTGAAACGACAAATATTGGCAGCCTTTAGTTCACAACTGCAGGGAGCAGGGTACCAATTCCGACTTCTCTCTTACAATATCTTGGCCCTGGTTCTGATTTTACTTAGCGTCTGGCATAGGTGGATGATGTAAAGAGTACATTTTTTCCCTCGCCTACATCTATAGGCTCCTCTTTCTTTATTACATTTTTTAAGAACCTGGCCAATTGAGGTCTGAAGAGCATATTAATTAGTAATTAGTCATTATTGGAGTGATGGATTACTTTACTGCTTTGCTTATATCTATCTCATGACAAGTGCTGAAAAATAATGTAAGTACATTTGTGTTTTTCTTTTTTTCCTTTGCAAGTGGGCAACACTGTATGGGAGGCACCTTCGTGCCGTTGTGATTGTCGGCCTTCGTGCCGTTGTGATTGTCGGCCTTCGTGCCGTTGTTTCTTGCAGGTTGGAAACCTCCCCGTGCAGGGGAGGTGCTGCCGAAATTTTCAATTTTGAGTCTAACACATGCAATCTCTTCTCTTTTGTGCAGCCTCCGTCGACGGGTTCAAACAATCCCACTACCGTGTCACCGGCGGCTAATCGCGTCAACCCTTCGCCGCAGTCCGGTCCTTCACCGCAGTTCGGGGGGCCACACCTGCAGTCTCCGTCGCCGCAGTAGGGATGTTGAACTTTGTGATGTTGAACTTGTAATAATAAACTTGTGATGTTGAACTTTGGTGCATTTATGATGGATTTTCGATGGATTTATTAAATATGCGTGTGCTTTTGATATATAATGCATGTTGGTGATATAGATGTGATGATTGGTGTGTGTGTGTGTGTGTGTATATATATATATATTGTCTGTTACAATGGAATGTAAATTTTTTTTTTTGCAATTCTCGGGGTCTTTGCCGAGTGCCATGGGCAAGGCACTCGGCAAAGATTTTTTTTTAAAAAAATATAAATTTTCTTTGCCGAGTGCCTCGCCGCGGCACTCGGCAAAGTATTTTTTTTAAAAAAAAATTCAGAAATTCTTTGCCGAGTGCCTAAACAGGGGCACTCGGCAAAGAAATTATTTAAAAAAAATAAAAAAAACTTTGCTGAGTGCCTGGGCAGGGGCACTCGGCAAAGTAATTTTAAAAAAAAAAATAAAAAAAAACTTTGCCGAGTGCTTGGACAGGGGCACTCGGCAAAGTACTTTTTTAAAAAAAATAAAAAAAAACTTTGCCGAGTGCCTGGGCTAGGGCACTCGGCAACGTAATTTTTAAAAAAAATAAAAAAATTTGTCGAGTGCTGGGTCGGGCACTCGTCAAAATAACCGTTAACGGCCTGCGCCGCAACGGCCGAAAATATTTTGTCGAGTGCCGCACCAAGCACTCGGCAATTTTTTTTTTTTTTGCCGATTGCCCCGATAAAAAGCACTCGGCAAAGACCCTTTGCTGAGAAAAATTTTGCCGAGCGGACTTTGCCGAGTGCTACACTCGGCAAAGCCTTTGCCGAGTGCAAAGGGCTCTTTGCCGAGTGTAAAAACACTCGGCAAAACCGCGGCCTCCAGTAGTGCCTGTTGTATCATCCGACAATGATTAGTCATTTTCTATCACTAAAACAGGAACAATTTCAGAGGTGTCTCATTTTTCCCTAGTCGTGTTGTTATTAGATAAAAGAATGACCCTAAAAGTGGTCTAAGAGACGGTTCATCTCTAAAATTTCCAGAGGCGGTTGGTGTTTCTAGACGCCCTAGAAATGTTGTTCACTTTGAGGAGCACTAACCGACTATACTAGATTTGAAATTGTTATTGGCTGAAATATTTAATATAAAATTTATAGTAGTTTATATTATGGCACCTAGCCTGGAATTACTTGAATCTCATATGGTCTTCTCTTGTTTCTTATTTGCTAGTGAAAACGCTCGTTATTTGTTATAATTGGTCTACATTGACTACCCAAGTTCAAGTGACTTTGATGGCTGCATGAGTTTCATGTAAACATCTTATACTTGATCCTATTTAGTATGGATACAAACTCGACACCAGAAGATGGATATAGCTATAGCATTTTCTAGTTTGGTTGGGAAATAAACAATCTAGCTACCTGGTTGATGTAGACTCGATCAACGTATTGCAAAGAAACATCTTATACCTAGTTCATGCTTTCTGTTTCTTGTTTATACAAACATGTAAATGAATTTAGTTTGGTGAATTTTGAATTACTAGCACAAAATTGACACATGAGGTTTGTGTGCTTGTGTTCATACTAAATAAGATCGAGTATGAGGTAGTTACATGTCACTTGGAGTTGTGGCCGGTGTCCTCGAAGTCACATAAACTCTTACATAGTCAAGGTCATAATTATAGTCTAATTATAACAGAAAAACAAGAGCATGCACGGGAAAAAGACACCAAAAGACCATATAATAAAGATAAAATAATTCTAAACCAGACCAACCACAAGATAGAGCATGATTTAATTAAGAAAAGATCTTAAACTTGTTTCATATTTCTCTGAGCTAAAACAAATTTTCTAAAAAAATAGGGTTTTAGTTGCATAACTTTTCTGAAGTATTTGGATTTTGTTTTGATAGAAAAAATGTATCCATACGTTTTTATTAATAAGTACAGTCAGCTGTCAAATTATCGATCTAGTCCAATCTACTTCTCTTGTGACTGAGGTTGAAGAGATAAAAAGATATGGTTTTTTTTCCATGAAAAATCGAGCTTTTGAGCAAAGTTGACGAGAGTTTTTTTTAATTTAAAAAAATCCCGCTAAGAACTTTAGGACCTGGCGTAGACAGCCGAGGAAGGCTCGGCCCGGCCAATGCTCGGGTTTAAAGGTGGCAGACTGCTAGTGGCCCGTGGCACCGAGCCAGGGGCGGATCCAGGGCCCGGGCTGCCCGGGCTGCAGCCCGGGGCGAGTCTATGTAGCCCCTTTAACATATGTGGTGTTTAGCCTAAAAAACTATGATCTTAATTAGATAAAAGGAGGCCTAGGAATCAAGATCAGACTGTTTTGAATGTGAATCAGCAGCTCAGCTCGGGGCGCAGCCCCATTCTGGATCCGCCCCTGCACCGAGCCACTGCTGACCTGACGATGTTTCTCAATCCAAACTCAGGCTCGTGATCGTCCGGTACTGCGGGTGGGATCGCCGGCGTGCTCCTGATTCCTGAAGCCCTGCTCCCTTGTCGTGTCGTCGCTTGGCCGTGAAGATTTTTGTCCCATCCTCTCCTGTCGCTGCTGTGAGCCTGTGCCTGACACAGCAAGCAAATAGCATGCATGCCCGGACGGGGATGGCACCGCGGTGGCACGAGAGCCACCCCGTGTGCCCGTGTGTTCCGTTTCTTGGACGGGGCCCCACACACATGCACGAGCACGAAGTTGCCACTCATCCCGCATCCGACGGCCGGTGGGCGATCGAGTGGCGAGTGTATGGTCTAGTTACCCTTACAGCTGTGTTGGGTTGACTTCCTTCCGTTCGATACAAACGTATTGTATGTTCATCTAAACTCTTCTACTTAATATGAGGATACGTAAAGCTTTGAGACTTTTTCCTGTGTGTCATTATAAAAGATCGTAATCCCCTGTGTGCCTCTGGAAAAATTCAGCGGTCTTCAGCGCCACTACTCCAACTTTTTCGTGTCCTCCATGCCACTTCTGTCAGTTCAGGCTCTAACGCCGTTAAACTGCAGGTGTGAAAAGACAAAAATGCCCTTAAGTTCAAATATGTTATTAATTTTTTTGAGCATCTTAACGACTTCAAATGAAAAAACTCAAAACTAGAAAGTTGTAGATCTCGTCGAGATCTATAATTTTCATATAAAAATTATTTTCATTTAATTCCGCAAAAAATATGATTTGATATGATTAATATATCTTAGAAAAATCATATTATTTTTTTTGCGGGATTAAATGAAAATAATTTTTATATGAAAATTATAGATCTCGACGAGATCTACAACTTTCTAGTTTTGAGTTTTTTCATTTGAAGTCGTTAAGATGCTCAAAAAAAATAATAACATATTTAAACTTAAGGGCATTTTTGTCTTTTCACACCTGCAGTTTAACGGCGTTAGAGCGTGAACTGACGGAAGTGGCATGGAGGACACGAAAAAGTTGGAGTAGTGGTGCTGAAGACCGCTAAATTTTTCCAGAGACACACAGAGAATTACGATCTTTTATAATAACACACATGAAAAAGTCTCCCAAGCTTTTACGTATTCGAGGAAAAAAAACTGCGAGGACCCGGTGCACCGTCACGTACGTGAGTGTGCGAACCTGCGTCACGTGAGTGCATGAATATTCCCTGAAACAGTACCGATTTGGTTGCAATAGAAAGTGATCACCTTTGCACTACAAAAAAAATTCCAATATTCCATTTTGGACAAGAAAAAAAGTCAATAATCTTTCCATCCAACTTACTTTACTTCCCATAAATTGAGTAGCATAATCCTAGCAACACCTCCTCAATCTTCCTTCCGCTAAATCAAGTTCGGTATGATCATAAAATAAACCAAGAACATAGTAGTTGTGCGGCAAAAATAGAGGAACGTCATGGTCTCGATCCTAATCAACTAAGGGGCCGTTTGGTAGCGTTGTGGTGGTGGGTAAAAGCTGCTCTGGGCCTCGAGCTATATGTAAGGAAAATGGACCTTAGTCCATTTAAATTAGATTTTGGGATTGATGATCAACATAACTAAATTGGACTAATAAATTTGCGAGTGTTTATTTTGTAGTCCAATAGGGTGCAAACGGGACTTGGACGAACGCAATGAGGTGATCCGAAGATCAACAGTGTCGGAGATCAATACTAGGGTACCCGAAGAGGAGGGGCTAATGGTCGTTAAACATTAATTTCTTTAGGCAGTTAAGGGCGCGACTATAGCTCCAAACGACCCCTGGGTACGCAGGCTCCGCCTCGCCCGACCTCTGAGGGCGGGCTCCGCCTCGACCAACCTCTGACAGCAGGCTCCGCCTCGCCCGACGTCTGAGGGCTGGCTCTGCCTCGTTCGACGTCTGAGGGCGAGCTCCGCCTCGTCCGAAGTCTGAGGACCGGCTCCGCTCTGCCCGACGTCTGAGGGTGGGCTCCGCCTCGCCTGACCTCTGACGGCGGGCTTTGCCTTGCCCGACGTCTGAGAGCGAGCTCCGCCTCACCAGACGTCTGAGGGCGGGCTACGCCTCACCCGACCCCAGGGAAGGCTCCGCACTACTAACTTCTGACCCTTATACCACGCTTTTTTGTCGCAACGGCATGGTTTCATTGCAACAAGCGTTGTTATCACAACGATTTTCACTTTTGGTTGCGATAGATTGGTTTTTTGCCATGAAGATTGTTTTGTGGCCATAAGTGTGGAGATCGTTGCAAAAAGTAAGTGTTATCGCAACAAATTATTGAACGGTTGCAATAAGTGATTAATGTTGCCACAATTTGATTTGCGTTGCGGGCAACTTTATTTTCGTTGCAATACTAAGGTGATATTGCAACTCTTTATTTTATGGTTGCAATAGCCCATCTATATCGCCACAAATATGTTCCGTTGTATATAATAGTCGCTTGCGTTGCAAAAAATTGGTACATATAGCAACAAAAAAAATAGTTCGTTGCAATCACTAAGGTTGCAACGATTATGGTTTCGTTGTATGTAGCAGTTTCGTTCATTGCAAAAAGGTTATAATATAGCAATGAAAAATTACATTATTGCAATACCTAAGCCTTTCCACTTTAATGCTTGCATTATTGCTCAGTTTTTTCTCTACATATTATTGTTAAGTTTGGTACTTGACTAGATCAAATTACTCACTGTTGTTGATAATCCAGACAAATTTTTGCAAGATTCTTATTCAGATGCATTGGCTAATCCACACATTTCTTTAATTTGTCTGGTTCAGTGCAAAAACATTCCATTCTTAGCCAATGGTACTCTATTTATGCTGAGGTCTAGCTGTTTCATTTTTGGCTTGGTCTAGCAGTGTTGATTAGTTATTGTGACTTAATGTGTAATACTCCAATCTGAGTTTCGGTTCATCACATTTATTTTAAGGAGATAATCATTTGTTTTCATTAACTACTGTTCTGAGCATGGATGGAGAAAACAGCAAAACACGCTGGGTAGCTATTGTCACAATGGACAGTGCTAAGCTTCTGAATATTGCTCTAGTCTATACTAGTATATAAAACAGCAAAACAACTCTTTACTTGATGGTTGCGAAAGCACGTCTATGTTGCACCAAATATGATTCGTTGTATGTAATAGTCTCTTGTGTTGCAAAAAGATTATACATATAGCAACTAAAGACTAAATCGTTGCAATACCTAAGGTTCTTGAGCACAATGGTTAAGTAAAAAAAAATTAAATAAAAAATCACCACCAGGATTCGAACCTGGGACTTTAGAGTCCTGAAGACTTGTGCTTACCACTACATCATATATGTGTTTGTGTCAGGAACATATACAAAATACAAAATAACGTAGAACCCGTTATGTATTAAAATAGGATCGGATCTGGTATAGTGGTATACGTATATGTGCACGATCGACTTTCCTAGGCATCGTGGCTTTCTCTTTCCAAGGCGTCATCGCAGCTGGCTCTGTCCCCAGGCGTCGTCGTGCGTGGCCTCTCCCTGCAGCCGCTGGTGTCCCTATCGCCGGTGCCGCTAGATCGCTGTGTCCTCACCGCTCTACGCGACCTTGTCGACAGCTAGACACTTAGCCGAAAGCCACGTCTACACGAGTACGTCGACGCGAGTGACGAGTCGTCGAGTTCACACATCAATCAGGTGCTCTAGTTCAATCTATGTTTGACAAATTGCTCCCAAGTTCCTTTGTTAATCTTGATCTATCATCTATGGCAATTATATATTTAATCAATATTCAATTATCTTTACCTCCAATTTTTATTCTTCAGAGTGCATACGTGTAGTTAGGGCATTGTGTTATGAGAGTTGAGACTATTTATTAGGGGATAATCATTATATCAAGTTCTCAACTAGGTAATTTATTGAATTTTGATTTTAATGTTGAATCTAGTACAACATATTTTTTCATGTTCCTTTTTTAAGATAATATTTGTAATTTGTTTGATAAAAATTCCCTTTCGATGCATTAAAGTTTATTTTTTATATTATATAGTAATATAGTAAAGGGCTCATTTTTTTAAGCTTGGCTCCAGGTCATCAGATTGATAGGACCGGGCCTGTATGCATGCATTATTGCAAGATCTTTCATCATTGCCTTTTCCCTATCTCTGATATAGTTTATAATGTCGTGATCCCTTCAATTAACGTGCTGCAGGAAAGCCTTGTGACATTTGGAAGATATAATTAATGGCACATGACGATGATCGGAGTTGGATGCTGTTGTCTCGGTCAACCGATGAGTGGCAAGCAGGACTCGAGAAATTTATTGATACTATTTTTGAAGGCACCTATGCATCAGAAACTGCACCGTGTCCATGTTCAAGGTGTCGTGGAGTTGTGTACAAAACAAAATCCGAGGTTCAAATGGACTTGCTAACTAAAGGGTTTGATGAGAACTTTGTCAAAGAGAAAGGTAACGCTGGCATATTTTTGAATGATGATAGGGATCTGAATGTAGGCCCACCAGATGATGCATCATCCGCCAACAATCTGTTGTCCGCATTAATTAGGGGTGCGACCAGTGGCAATACCAATGAAGAGCCTTGTGAGAGTGCAAATAAATTCTTTGATTTGTTGAAAGATGCGCAACAAGAGTTGTGGCCAGGCTCACAGCTTACCAAGGTATCATTCTTGGTCAAGCTCTTTCAGCTTAAGTGCATGGGTGGATGGAGTAAGGAGAACGCAGAGCAAACACTTAGCCTATGGAGAGATACGCTCCCCCCAGGACATTGTATCCCAAACACTATCAAGAAAGCACATTACTAAGCAAATTTGCGAATAGAGAACATGTAGCTAAAAATCAGTTAGAAAATGTCATACGCCCTCAGCCCTCAGTTAGAGAAGAGGTTCTAGAAAATCTTTGGATTCACATGCCTCTCCTCTGGTTAATTTAGATGCCAAATCAGCTTAATACTCCAGAAACAGTAACATGCATGTCTTAAAAACATCTATTTTTTAGTATGGACCAGACATTAAAATTGGATTCCAGAAAGATCAATGTTAGAACCCACTCCATTGTAGAATCAGCTTAATACTCCATTTGACAATATTTGACCACACCGCCTAATATTTGTCCACACTCTTGATTAGGTCCAGTCAACACAGTTCTCAATATACAAAAATATAGTCGACACAGTTCTCAATACACAAAAATATACATGTTGGAGACTAAATGCTATAGATTTTGCCTTAAATGCATAACACAGTTCTCAACGCAGTTCTTAATTTTGATTTGAAAGAATCATGACCCAATATTGTGTGCAATGAACTGTAAAGTACGCCTTGCCTTGTGTACTCAATCGTAGCACACATTCTTTCTAGTAAACCAGATGGATCAAGAATTACTCTCAGTGCCAGTATAGTCAATCGTACGATGTAACACTAATGAACAACCTAATACATACTTGAACTCCCAAATCAACAAGCTGCAAAACACAAGTTTTCATTGCTTTTTAATTGTAAACAGCTTAGGTGGAACTTCATCAACATTGATGATGTGGATAAAAGAAAATAGAAAATATGGAAAATTGCCAAGGAGCAGTACAGAGGATGGCGATCTGATCTGAGTGCCGCATACAAGGCTTATAATAGTTATGGTGAGAGGATACGAAATAAACCCGAAGAAATACATCTTTTTGAGTGGCACTACTTGCAGTTGTATTTTGGATCTAATAAATTCAAGGTCAGTGCTGGTAAAATCTACTTTGTCAAACAAAATTGATGGACCAAAGTTGCATTGTTACATACCACTTGTTCTCATTCTGTAGAAACTTAGCAGCCAGAACTCCTCCAACCGTCAGCAACAAAGAACCAAGCATGTGATGGGTTCAAAGAACTTCTCACAATGTAGCTTTGAGCTGGTAATCATTAGATACACTAATCTAATCCTTCCCTTCTATGATGCAATACTTGTGTGCTGAATTTTTTGGCATCCTAGAGAGACCAAGAAACTGGTGAAGAGCCAAGTGATCTTCTTCTTTGGAGGACCACTCACACAAAACATGGCGCATGGTCAAATCCTGTATCAGCTTCAGTATATGTAAGTAAATGTTTCGTCAACCTTTTTTATAGCTGTTGGTAGTGTCAAGCAACTCTTTACAGGTTCTGTTATTTAATTTAGGAAAATGCAACCATGAAAATTGGTGAGATTGGATTAGAACCTGATAGACCAGCACTTACAACTGTTGAGGAGAACATGATTTTCCAGTCATGCTACAAAGAAACAACACAAATCAAATCATCCAAATTACATGGGCATGGATATTTGGCTACGTATCGAACTCGCAGAGAACTTATGAAAGAGAACCTTGAAGTACATGCACGTGCTCAAGCTGCAGCTAGGGAGAAGAGCATTGCTTTAGAAGCGGAGATTGACAAGCTCAAAGAACAGATTGCGCAAGAAGCTGCAGAAAGGGAAAGGGAAAGGGAGAAAGAAGAAAATAGGAGGAGGATGCAAGAGGAGCTGGAAAATGCTAAGATAAACTTAAGAGAAGAAATGAAGCAAGAATTTCTTAATATGCTAGCGCAGCACAAAGAAGGAGCTATGATTATGGTATTAGAATAATTTTTTATCCTTTGTACTCTTGATAATCTTATGATTGTGATGACTAATCTTTCACCCCCAATATTTGTATGTATAGAGTACCCTGCAAAACAATGCCAGTACACAAGTTGCACCAATCATAGAAGAGGAAGATGAGACCGGTGGACATGAAAATGAAAATGAAGATGGGTTACAGGAGGTCATGACATTATTTCACTATGTTCCATGTACCTTGAACTGTAGCTAAAATAGATCAAACAACTTGATGTTTGTAGACTCAGCCTGGAAGCGTTGTCACCGTACAAAAAGGTGCACCAGCACCTACTCGCTCCACTAGAAGTACTGCACCTCCCAGCAGAGCTCTTTTCAACGAAAACACTGCAAATGTGACTGCATCGAAGACATATATCACTTCACAACAGCTGATGAATAGGACAAGAAATAATCCCAAAAGGAGGAAGGTAACAACCAGCTAATTGGAATCTAAATTCTTGCATGATTTAATGAAATTTTATCAAATGCATGCTTTTCAATCCCAGCATAAACTCAAAGTCATTGTTCAATCATATTTAATGAAACCTTCATTGCCATTCTTGTGTTCAGTAACTTGAAGTTCTGTATTGTTCAATGCATGCTTTTCAATCCCAGCATAAACTCAAAGTCATTGTTCAATCATAAGCATCTTCTTTCTGTTTCTGTTTTCTGATAACTGAATTGCACAGTAATATATTGGAACATACTTTTCATCATCTGATATCACTGATAAGTATAATGTGGCATGGCAATTAAATGGAGAGGATATAAAGGTATTTTAAATAGTTGAAGAATAGTACGGATGAACTATAATCCTTTCATCTGTAGGAAATGGTACAAGAGAAGTTTGATTAAAAGGAAGTTATCAAGGAAGGTTGTGTCCATGGTAAAATTTGACAGTTCCTAGTACCAAGCCTGATGAACTAGTTCTCAACATCTCAACTACTCAACTATAGAAAGCTTCCAATTAATCAAATTATGAAATAGAATCAGTAAGTGAGAAAACCATTTACACATTTCAGTATGATAAGGTAGGCTAATCTATAATATTTTTAACATCTTGCTTCTGTTGAAGAATAAATAAGCATACCGAAAAACAGTGAAGTTTTGCCAAAGTTTTCTTTTGATTACATACATTTTCCCTTCCAGCGGCATGGGAGGGGACAACGAGTCAATGACAATGGTGACATGCCGAGGCGACATGAGATGGAGACAAGGGGATGGAGTGGGTGGAATAGGGAAGCAGAATGGGGACGCAAGGAAGGAGAGGGAGGAGTCAGAAGTAGAGGAAAGGAGGAAGGTAAGCAGGAAACATGCAAGATAAGAACAGAGAGGAGGTGATATTCTGAGATCTCCAATGGTGGCTCAGAGAGATGGCAGAGGCATCAGGTAGGAGGAGAAAAGATGACGCACATCGAATGGGAGTGCAAAGTGGATGAAATCTTTCTAAAGCTAGGGCAATCAAATATCTGTCCATCTAAACTTGATCTGGTCCTGGTGGCACTCTCCTTAGCATCCCTTTCCCTCTGCTTTATGTTTAAGATATCCAGGACATATTTCTGTGCTGCTTGCCTAAACTGGAAGGTTGAGGATTACTCTTCCTAATTGGATAACAGAGGGTTTTATCTGTAATACATCTGTCACACTAAATGCTAAGAATTACTTCATTAGTATGTATACAGAACTTTTGATAACAACCAGCTAATTGGAATACAGAACTTTTGATAATACAAAAGTTGTAGAGGGTTTAGAGATGTTTGTCGTCGTGAAAGGTCATGATTTTAGACCTAGAGAATTAGAGTTATGAATTTTGAAAATAGCCGGTCAGGTTTTGACCTTGGTCTGGACAGCAGTAGGTGTTTGTGTTTTTTGACCATGATAACTACAGAATCTTATTTAACAAATAACTAGAAAGATGTAGAGAATTTCATGGGCTTTCCGTATTGTTAAAGAATATAATTTTTCGTTGTCTACAACTCAAGTTATGATTTTTCTAATCAACTAAACTGCTGCTGCCTTAAAAATTCAGAGAAGGCAGCTGCTACTATAACATGACTTCCATCTTTTTCATGGAAAAAGGAATTGCAGCAACTAGACCGACAACATTTGCTCATTTGCAGAATTGCAGTAGAACTTCAACTATACAAAAGCTTGGTTGATGGCTTTTGTATATGAAATTAGAAATTAGAACCATTTTATATCTTCATCTCTTTACATTTGTGCAAAAATTAGTAAACTTAATATTGTTCTAATATCCCAATCATATTCTTTTGGCAGTAGGTGGACAATGTTTTAGTGGGAGGCTCATAATCAAGCGAGGACATAGCTGAGGAGATGACATGTTGGGCTGCTAGAAATTTCTCAAGTGCTGCATAGATGTTAGGAAGTTTGTAAAAAGTTGTCAAATAATGAGTTAATTGTACACTCGTTTATGATTTTAGCTACTATTTCATGGGTTTGGCAACATATTGAATGATTAATTATAATTAATATATGTGGGTGCAATTGCTTTTGATATGGTTTATTGATTTGCAATGATGATTTATTAAACCAAAATTAAATGTTACTAGCGTTGCAATAAAAGCTATACCTACGAGCCGTGATGCGTGGCAATATGCTGTATGGCAACAGACTTATTTATGTTGCAAATAATACTATTGCCATGATATGACTATTGTTGCAATAACAATTAATCTTCCGCAACGAATATAATTGCGTGGCAAATTCTACTGTTGCAACGGCACCGAGGTCATGGCAATAATGAACGGTATATCGCAACGAATAAAATTGTGTGGCAAATGATACTGTTGCAACGGCAACATGACCGTGGCAATAATGAACGGTATCTCGCAACGGATAAATTTGTGTGGCAAATGATACTATTGCCATGCCAAGACAAGCGTGGCAATAATGTATACTCTCTCGCAACGATTACATTTGCGTGGCAAATGATTTACTTGCCACGGCACAACGGTCGTGGCAACAACACCTTAAGCAACAAAATTATAGCGTGGCAACAAAAATCTATTGCCACGCTATCGCTCATTGTATTTACTACCTCTCGCTACGAAGACAAATGTGGCAAGTGCTCGTATTGCCACGCCAACGAATGTTGCGATAACGTCCGATTGCAATGCTTGGCAACATTGCAAGAAAAGCTAACTCTTGCAACGCCAAACTAGCAATGGTTGCAAGTTCTTATTGCAACGTGACTTTTTGCAACCATTGCCAACGAACGCGATTTCATGGTATGAACTACCTTTTGCAACAAAATTGGGCCTATTGCAATGTTTTCTCGTCGTTGCGCAAGGGTTAGAAGTTTGTAGTGCCACCTCGCCTGACATCTGAGGACGGGCTCCGTCTCGCCCGATGTCTGAGGGGGGCTCCGCCTCGCCTGACCCTCAGGGAGGGCTCCGCCTTGCCTGATGTCTGAGGGGGGCTCCACCTCGCCCAACGTCTGAGGGTGGGCTGCGCCTCACCCAACCCCGAGGCTGGGGGATCCGTCTCGCCCGATGGAGACCCATACCGCCGCCTACCACTCCAGGTCCCAGCGAATGGGCCTGGGTCAAAGCTATGACACCAGGGAGGTGACCGGCACGCCCCAATATAACCCATGGCCATGATGGGCCATACCTGGGGATTCACATCAGGGACAACGTCGGGCGTACCAGCACTGTTCTGTTTAACCCTTGTACAAACACTGTCAAACGCGTCAGTTCACCACGACATCCGCCAGAATGGAGTGGAGCACCACGATCGGGACACGACGCCTGCACATGGTGCCAGTGATGGATAGGGCCGCGATGTGAAGCTGTCCCTGTTGATGTCTACAGGGGCGACGAGACCTACATGAAGGAAAAGGACCCGACGACCCTAAAGGACTTCTTCTCCCTCTCGTTCTCCTCTTCTTCCTCCACTATAACCCGTGCTTTCCCTTGGCCTATAAAAGGGAAAGCAGAGCGCCCCACTATGGGGAGGGGAACTCTTAGATGATCGACTCATCTGATCATCTGACCAACGAACCCATCAAACCTCGAACACGCAGCCGAGCAGCAACCGAGCTCTCGGCACCCATTCGTTCTTTTCATTAGAGATTTGGGACCTATCCCTCTCTCGCCCGTTTGTAACCCCTACTACAAACTTTTCAGTGCTAGTAACATAAGAAGCAACAATGAACTGGATGTAAGGACATTCTGCCCGAACTAGTATAAACCTCATGTCCTCTAAGCACACTATCCGAGGCAGACGCGCAACATTAAAAATTTACTCGTTGGTGTTTACTCGAAACACCAACAAACACCTCAAGCAAAGACCTTAGAAGCACAATGGAAGACCCAAGAAATCAAGCAAAGTCCTAGCATGAAGATAAGAACAAAGATGGATGCAAAAGTCATGAAGAAACGAAGGAAAGGAAGGATTGAAATGAACCGGACCTCGTGAATAGTGATCAACAGGACCATGCTTTCCTAGTCTGGTTGCTAGGATTTGCTCCAACTTGATTTCCACTAGTTCAAGGCTGTATAGCTTTTCATTAGCTTTCCAAAAAGTCCAAGATCATCAAAATTCAAGTTCAGAGCTAAAAGTTATGCCCAAAATACGAGCATCGAACCCTATGAATAGTACCAGTCCAGATCCTGTGAATAGTGTCGGTCCGGTTGCATCCAGAGAGCGCTAATTCAATGGGGCCAAGTCCGGCTGGGTGAACAGGACCATCAATGGTCCAGTCCAGTTGCATCCAGAGAGGTTCCAGAGAGTGCTAATTCAACAGGACAAGTCCGGTTAGGTGAACAGGACCATCAAGCATCGGTCTAGTTGGTGGCCCACATGGCAGCCACTCACGCGCATGTGACGGTCAGCTCAAGTGAACGTTGGGAAGGAAACCGGACCTAGTGAACAGTAACTCTAGTCCTGGTGAACAGTGGCGGTCCAGTTGGACGCAGAAATGTCCATTCAAGGGACCGACAACTCTATTTGGTTGGGTCTTATAAATACCCCCTTGGCCGACCAAATGAAGGGTGGAGAAGCTATGGGAAGATGCTAGAGTGTTGATACACTATTTTAGAGTTCTTCATTTGCATAGGGCTTAATAGATCACAAGGTGATTAGCGTAGGTGCTTTGCGAAGTGCTTAGGTTTGTTAGACCACGCTCATATGCGCTTGCTCTAGGTTTAGGCCTAGTACGTGTTTAGTAAGGTTTGCACACCTCTTACCACTCGGTGCTTGTGCGCACCACTGTTGTACTCGGTGGGGATTGTAGTCTTGCAAGATCACACTAACTGTGTTTGTGGTGTGGCCGCCACCGTGTACCTGTGGTAGAACCGCCTAATCTAATGCCCTCCCAAGAGTACTTGTCTTCCATTAGACACTAAGTACCCAAGAGAGTGCACTAAATCATGTTGTTCCGTCGAGCACACCCCAAGGGAGAACTAAAAAATCCATATTTTTCCATCAGGATCATAAATGAGAGAATAAAGCTTACAACATTCTTAAGCCATTTCTTACATCACTTTATTACAGTAACAGAATATTACCTCAATTGATTATAACAGTGGAATATAATAATGTTATCAGAGTTATAGAGGAAACAAAGATTAATTTAATGACATGGTGGGGTATTAACATAGTGGACATTTATATACGAGAGATGCTAGCAGATTTTACATCTTTTCTTATAAAAACCTTTAGCGAGGGTTATAAATAAACACTACGGTCGTAGCATGAAATGAATCCTCTCTGAGCCTACCAGGAGGTTTCCACACACAAGAGTCAGCTCTATGTATCCTCTGATCACCTGCAACAGGGGGAATAAAACCCTGAGCACTCGATTGTACTCAGTAAGACTTACTCGATAGGAGAAAAATAAAAGACTCCAAGGATATGCAATGGTTATTTAGCTTGTGGGTTATTGCATCTTTAGAAGCATTACTAAACGTGCGTCCTTATATTAAATTTTTATTAGCAGTCATCATTAGTTCATTAGCTATCCATTCTATGTAAGCTCCTATGGTACTTTCAAGCAGGTGGTGAGCAATCAGAACCATTTTACCATCTTTCATATTTCAGTTCTTACTACGGTGCTAGACCATAGCCAAGTCATACCGTCTCATAGAAACGGCGATTCGCGAATCAATGTATCCCAGCTGAGTACCCCGAAACACACGCCCCGTTTGTACCCCAGGCACAAACAAGACCAACCCATTCCACTCCTGTCACGGGGTCCAGGTCCCCGTCCAAACTTGGACTCCAAGCCCCCACACTTGAGACCCAGCCTCAGTATGGTGCTTAGACCTCCACCTTTCCCCGTCTCCAATCAGTCGGTTTGGAAAGAGCCGAAACTCACGACAAGAGCGTAACGAGCCTTCCCGCTCCCATAAGCAAGTATGTGCTCAGGATAATAAGTCTGCGACCTGACTACCATCCATAGCAACGGACGGTCCTCAATCGACACAGGCGAAACAAATGCAATCTGAGTCTCGCTCAAATGCCTAACCAGTCCAGATCCAAAGTACCTTTCTGCCCATTCTCCAATTATCATCCATATATATTCCATGTGATAGTAATATAATAACAACAATAATATCTTTTCTATCTCTCGCAAGTGACAGATAATCACTCGACTTCTACCGAATCCTATAGCATAGCCATCTACACGATTCTGACATACTAGTAGGACTCATAGGATAAGGATATATATATATATATATATATATATATATATATATATATATATATGCAAGTGGTTTTTATTCAACTCCTTAAAACTTAATGCACAAGCATAAATTAAAAGTGCGGAATAATAGGGGTTATGCACCGGTGCTTGCCTGGGTAGGATATAACCAATAGTTAGCATTCCATTGTGGCGACACGATCATCCATGGAGTTACCCAATCTGGAGCTTGGCCCTTGCAAGGGATTCGTTGCGAGGGGCTCCAACGAGGACTAGGGGAAGCTTGCGTGCTTCTCGATACCTCGATAAAAATACCGGAGTCATCGATGAGAGTTTACGTCTCTACCTCATATTTACCTTTCACATTTACATTACTACCTTGGTCGTGTGCTTTACTTTCCTAGCTTAGTTGATAGGCTAGTTAATAAGATTGGAATCTAGGGATGCATAACTTTTGACTAGGTGAAATCAGAGGCCATAGTTAGAAGTAGAATTTTAAGTTGCTTAATTCACACCCTCTCTTAGGCGTCGCTGTCCCTTACACCATCGAAAAGCAGTTGTGGACTATGAGTTGTGGAAAAACTAAAAGTTATTTGGTTGAACAAGTATACATTATACCTTCTATCTTTCTCTCTCTTGAAACAACTATGAAAGAGTACTTTATTTCACTCATTTTGAAAAGCAGAAAGTCAAAAGCTAAAGGCAGGGTTTTAGGTGCTTTCAAAAATATCTAAAAAAGCACCCTCCAAAAGCAGTCCCTCTAGTTGGGTTTTTGGCTTTTGACTTTTGGGAAGCAAAAATAGCCCCAAAAGCCCAACAAAACAGGCCCTAATACTAGTGTACTAGATTCATGATGTCCGTTAAGACTAAAGGATTAAAGTCAAGAATAAAGCACACTAACAATATTTAGCAGGAGAGGCGTCAGGTTCTTGGCCATGAGGATCCACCACATTGGCTCAGGTAATCGCTGGTGTGGAGAAGACATGTTGTGATGTCTGCCTAGTCAGTGGCTGTCGGAGTTGTAACCCCGGGGTATCTCAAGGCACGGATTAGTTAGCAGGCTGAGCGACCTGCAACACAATAAGGGCCCAAATGACCGAGGCCAAGTAGGAGCCGAGCGGAGCTGGCAAGGCGCCAAGGCCAGGGTCATCCCCGACCCCTTCCATCTACCTTAGCACACAACGCACGATCTATCCCCATCACGACCCCCAGGAGGGATGGAGGGAGGTCGAGCGTCGCAAGGCGCGCTTGCTCTGACAAGAACAAGCATGCCGCACTGGCCCCACAAGGACCGAGAGGACAGCAGTCGCCTCGGCCCGGTCAGACACCATCCTTGTGCCATGCTACACCGATGAGACAATACCACACTGCGGTGGCAACATGTACGATACCCACCGTCCAAATATGGACCGACCAGATGCTTATACGATCCCACCCGCTATAGGATGGGATCCACGACAAGGGACTCGACGAAAAGGCCATCCATACCGGCAGAGTGCCCCGACCCCGATGATCAGGGTCATGGCCCTCGGCCCCACAAAGCGACCAAGTGATCAACGACCCAGGTCAGCTACCTAATTTGGGTACGACGCCCCTAGGAACTAGGAGATGATGGCAAAGGCCATGACGAACACCATGAAGGGCAAGCTAGGCTAGTGGTACTCTTATTACTCTTGGTGATTGCTGTCACCTAGTCATCCCGGAGCTTATGGGATCGTTGAGCGGCTTTGGTGATTGTTGCCAACTCTGATCATTCAATTGCCAGGGTTTCTTGTGTCTATTCCCCACGGGAGATTCGTGAAAGCCAGCCCTAGTAGAATCATGGCTTGGGTAGTGTCTCTCTAGTGGTTCTTGCGGTGCCCTTGTGGTGGGCTTGGCATGTGATGCTAATTAGTGCGCGAACCACTTAGTTTGGACTCACCAAAATATGGGCGTAGGTTGTCGGCAAGCAACCGACCATAGGGTAAATTCTTGGTGTCAATTGGTATTCTTATTGTCACTTGCCTGGTTTGTTATAAGGCTCTATCTCTTGCAAATTACATTCCTAGTATAATTGTGTCGAGCTTGTTTGCTTGCTTGTGTAGCTGTTGGTATTTGTTAACACAAACAGAGAAATCTGTAAGCGCACGGATACCATTGTAGCTTTCACCCAGAAGTATTCTAGGGTATCGTATTTATCCTAAGGGAAGCAATGCTTAAAGAAGTTGATAAATAACCATCATGTCTCTACTAACTAGTATACCGACCAGACTAATGTGGGGGTAAGTGATAAAGATAGGAGTTTTTGTATAATGACACACACAGGAGAACTCCATAAAAAGATAGAGTAGACAAACTAAGCTGGAAGGACAACGGGTGGGTTCAAGGTTCCTTTATACTTCTCTATTACTATGGTTCTATTCTAGAGCAGACCAAAAGGATTAACTAAGAAAACGTCAGACATACCGATTGTCGATGTTTTACCACCGATAGCCTGCCACGGGGGTACCCGGGGCAGTATGTTTGGGCTTCGGCGTATGCCGAACTCGATGGTTAACGCAAGAGATAGCCGATTTATCCTGGTTCAGGCCCTCGATCGTAGATCGAGTAACAACCTTACGTCCAGTCGGCCTTAGCCTTTGCGTTGGATTGATTGTCAAGTGTTGTGTCGTACAAATTGTTCTCTCTCTGTCTCAGGAGCCCTGCCCTCCTTTATATAGTCAGGAGGCCAGAGTCCTAGTCGGTTTACAATGAGGTTTCCTGGTAGGATTACTTAATAGTTCTACTACTAAGATTACATGGAAAGAATCCTAGTTGGACTAGATCTTCTTTCTCCTTTGCGGGGTATCCTGTGGGTCCCGCATCGACAAGCCCCCGAGCACTTCATGGTTGAGCTCTGAAAGTCTCGCTTTGCTCTTTCAAGTCTTGTTGAGTAGGAACAAAATGTCATCCGAGTGCTTTCTGGAGTGAAACCTTGTAGCGCTTCTTGGGATCTTCGAGTGGTGAGTGCTTTTTCGAAAAAAGTACATCCATCTGGTTGTAGCCCCCGAGCCTCTTGCTAATTAGAACAAGGAGCTGGAGGATCTTGTCTTGAAGTTGCTCTGATTGTTCGTTGAAGTTTTATGAAAAAGAACTCGAATATGGCTCGTTCCGGGTTCTTTTTGTCGTAATGTCTTGAAGTGGTCTGCGTTGAGTAAGTCTTTTGGTGACGTGCGCGAAAAGTGCACTCACTGAGTGTAGCCCCTGAGCCTCTTGCTATTTGGAACAAAAAGTTGGAGGGTCTTGATCCTTTATGTTGCTTTAAAATTTGTGTTCTGAAGTAGTTTCCGAGACTTGGATTATTTCATCATCCGAGTAGTTACGCGGCAAGCAGCCTCCGAGCTTATGTCCAGGTTCTTTTTGGTTGGGTGCAATTTTTCGTAAAAATTGCACTCACTGAGTGTAGCCCCCGAGCCTCTTGCTTTTGCTTTGCAAAAGTTGGAGGGTCCAGATTCTTGTCTTCAAAAAATTCTGTGGTTATGTATCCTGCTTTCTCCGAGTTCTTCTCTTTTAGAAAAGAGGTTGGATGAAGAGTCTTGATGTGTCTTGTATTCTTGGTCCTTTGTCTTTGGTTCCGAGCCTCCGGGAGTGGTTGAAAATGAAGGCCGAGCTCCCTAGCTTAGTGTTGATTAAGCTATGATGTTGGCCGAGCCCCCAAGCGTATATCCGTGTTGTTTTGTTCAGGAAGAACTCGGATGCGAGGTCTTGGCGTATTCTTTTGATAGTCTGCTGTTGTCAGATGTAGTTGTGTGGTGGTGGTTGAGTGTAAATACCTTTTGTTCACGGGTTGTACTGTGCTGGTATATTCTTTCGAATATGCCCATCTTCGAGTACTGTTTCTTCTCGCCTGAGCCATCCATTATTGAGTCCTGTCTTTTCGCTGTGTCCTTTGTTAGGCTTATTTCGTTGGTACTCCTGGTCCATGTGCGCCGATCCTTTGGCCTATAAATACTGTCTCGGGGTGCTTGTTTTCATCCATTGGACATTCTGTTGAAACCTTCGCGGTTGTGAATATGGTAGTTTGTGAAGTAGAGCAGCCCCCGGGCGTATTTTGTAGTTCCTGTGTGTCTTGTCGTAGCTGGAGGAAGTCTTGTGATAGGGATTAGAGGTAGGCTAGTCCCGCGACAGCATTGTGCCAGGATGTACGTGGTGGTAGTTGGAGGAAGTCTTGTGATGTGGGCTTCGTTCCTTCATCCGGCAGTTCTGGGTTGATCCTCGTCGCCTGTCTTGAGACCGTCCGGCGCAGATCAACACCATATCTAGCATCACATCGGTCTTAGGTAGATAGATGCCCGCCGGCCTTCTCTGCTCCATGTTGCCCTGCCGTGCTGCCGATTTCCGCCTTGGATGCACTGCGTCCGTCCTTTGAAGAAAACAGTGTAGCTGATGGCGGTATGTCCTTCCGAGTAGCAATTTGGGACACGTAGTCGTTCTAGAGCTTAGTCGTGTCCGTGTTCCTCTTTGCTACTTTGCTTTTCGTGGTGCCGAGTTTGTTGGGTCTTGTAAGATTTGTAATCCTCTATTTTTGAAGTCGCTTGTAATATAACGAATCTTGTCTTCTTAGTTGTCTTTGACTTTTCTGTTGTGATCCCTGTCGTTCATGAGAATACCGAGTTCTTTCTTACATAACCGGGTTCTTTTGTCCCTCATGAGGTAGCCCTTTCTTTCTTCTTGGTTCAACGAGTTGTTCTTGTAGTTATCTGATAACCCTGCTGTGGTGCTGTGCGGATAAGTCTAAAATCTGCCCGTTGGTTTGTACCGTTGTGTGGATTCGTGCCCTCCGTCGTTTTAGCTGCGTCGGTAAATGGACCGTTGCGTTTCCACACTGTGCTTTAACGGGCCTTATGGGCCGTTTGTATCACTGAGAAATCTATTTAAAGACCTTTTATCTTCCTTTCCCTTGTCGCCCAGCTCTTGCCTTTAAACCCTAGTTCTCAGAAACCCGCCGCCGTCATTGTCGCCATTGCCCGAGCGCCATCATTCTAGCTTCGTCCTCCTTAGCGCCTTTTTTGCTCCCGCCAGTTCATGGGAAAGAAGAAGACCGCAAGCAAGTCTCAGGCGACCTTCGTGGACGAGGAGTCATCCCTGTCTTTGATTGAAAACCAGGAGTTCGTGGCCATGAGGGCAGCTCAGAAGGTTTGGCCTGCTCCAACAACCAGCGAAGACCAGCTGCGCGAGCTCGTTAGTGATGGCTTGATCCAGAGCAAAGTCATCGCTGAATGGAGAGTTCCGGGTGAGCATCGGGTTTCGGCCTCGGGTCCTGGTGAGATTGTCCTTTTTGTTTCTTTTGTCCGCGCTGGACTTTGTCTTCCTGCTTCCGCCTTCCTTCATCAGTTTCTTAGTTATTTCGGGGTTAGTCTGAACCATCTAACCCCCAATGCCGTTCTCCATCTTTCTGTTTTTGTTCATCTTTGTGAAGCCTTCCTTGGGATCCCTCCTTCTCTCTCTCTTTTTCGCTTTTTCTTTCGCCTGAAACCTCAACCCCGCCATGAGGAAACCAGTGCCCTCGGCGGTTGCGGGATTCAGTTTCGCCAGGGTCTCAAAATCAAGTTTTTTGATTATGACCTGGTCGATTCTGTCAAAGATTGGTGTGCCGAGTGGTTTTACGCTGCTAATTTGATCCCTTCTCTTGTCGTTCACTCCGGATCCGGTCCTGTGGTGAATGACCAATGGGACAAGAAGCTTGAGTCACCTACTGAGATTCAAGCGATCCAGCCACTCCTTGATAGGATTAGCATGCTGAAACAGCAGGGTTTGACCGGCTTTGGTATTGTCTCAAGTTTCCTTCGTCGCCGGGTTCAGCCCCTGAAAGAGCGGGAACATCTCGGCTTTGAGTATTCTGGGGCCGAGGATCCTTCGCGCATGGTCCCAGCTCTTGAGCTGACCGGTGAGGAGGTACTCGAGCGCCTTCAGAAGATGCTGAAAGGAGTGAGCGTCATTCCTCCTGCCATCTCTGAGTTCTCGGCCATCAACCCGCCCCCAGCTGTGAGTTGTCTATCTTTTTGTTTGAGTTCTTTATGTATTCTTGCTGCATCCGCTCTTGCTTAGCTTTTCCTTGTCTCGGTGTTTTATCCTTTTTCGCAGGAGCTTGGGCGAAACTTTGTCGATCTGATCCCCCTTGATGTTCTCCCTGCCGTGGCAGAGACTGGGGATCGCCTAGCTGGTACTTCTGCAATTAGTAAGTCTCGAACCTTTACAGCCCTTCCTGGGGTTTCTTCCGGATTTGTTGATGTATATGAAGAATATGTTCCTCGTCTAGTCCCTCGCGGTCCTCGCAGTGTCCCGAAGAGGGGGCGAATGGATGGGTCTTCATCTGGCTTGCCTGTCTCCAAGAAGCCTCGCAAACCAAGTACTCCCTCAGGTACTCCAGTTGTTGCTAGCATGCTCTTAGGTGAGCGCATTTAATACTCTTTGTTCTTTTATTTTCCTGTTTCTCTCTTGAACCGAGTACTTTTCATCTCCTTTTCAGCAGGTGCTCTGGTTTCGTTGGCTGAGGAAGAAGAGGATGATGAAGTCCCCCTCATCATGCGGCGGTGAGTTGTTTTTCATGTTCTTGTTGCACTGAATTTCTCCTCTTTGTTTTGAATTTTAGTTTTGAACTTTTTGAAGTAATCGGAGGTCGGGTGTGAGTTCTTCCGAGGCTCCCACGCCGACTTCTTCTGAAGCTCCGGTGTCGAGTTCTTTGGTTGCCTCTGTCCAGAGTTCTACCGCTCCTCCGGTGCGGAGTTCTTCTACGGCTCTAGTCCCGGCTTCTTCCACGGCCCCGTTGTCGGCTATCCCGCTCCCGTCGCCGGGTGGCGGGGACGTCTTTGCCGTCGTGGTTCCCCCTGCGAGGCCTTCTCTTGGCTTCGCGAAGAAGAAAGTGGTTGGGTGAGTAGATTCTAGCTTTATCTTTTTGGCTTTTATCTTCCTTCCTCTGGTTCTTAATGGTGCTTCCTTTTATCATCTTTCAGTGTTTCGTCTTCTCTCATTTCTTCATCGACTTCTTCTTTGTCTCCTACCGTACCCACGAGTTCCGAGCCTCGGGACTCACAGCATTCTATTGATGAAGTCGCCGCGGGGGCTTCAGAGCTACCTGGCGGAGTTGCGAACTTGGCCGTTCCGGAGGTGACTGTGGTTGTCGTGCCGGGTCCTTCTGAGGATTTGGCTCCGGCTTCTCTGGAGGTTGCCTTGGTCACTCCTTCTTCGCCCCAGCCGGCCTCTCCTTCCCCTTCTCTTGCTTTCGGCGGCCCCTCGATTTCTGGTGACGTGGTGCAACAGTTCGATGCCACTCATCGGTTATCGGAGCTGACCGCAGCCTGGGGGAGCTTGTCGACCCTTGCGTCTTCTTTTGGTGAAAAGCTCCAGGTAGGTTTTATTGCTACTTCTTTTTTGCATGTTTGTTTCTCTTCTATCCTTACGTCTTGTTTCTCTTTGCCTCTTTTTGCTCAGTCTTTCTCTCGCGATCATTCTGGCTTCTTCTTCTCATCTGAGAATGAGAGGAAGTTGTCTTCGGAGGTGGACGCTCTGAAAGCCGATCTTGACCTCCTCCAGGCTGAGTTGGAGACGGAGCGTCAAGTGCACTAGAAAGAGGAGAAGACCCTTCGCGCCCGGGTAGTGGAGACGGAGAAGCAGAGAGATGCTGCGGTGGAGTCTGCGAAGAATGAATGCAAAGGTGCCGCGGGTTCTGCCTGTTTCTTCTTGTATTTTGACTTGTTTTCCCGCTGACTTGTTTTTGGGTGTCCTGTCTAGCTCTCCGAGTTGAGAAGCAGAAGCTCTCGGAGAGTATTGATGAAATGAAGGCTCTTGTCCATTCTAGTCACAATAAAGCTAAGGAGGTAATTACTCATGCTGAGGAAGAACTCGCCCTTGCTAGGCTGATTAGGCGCGGAGCTGACAGAGATCTTGTGCAGGCCCAAAAAACTATTGAAAACTTGACCGGGAAGCTGGCGACGGCTACTGAGAATTGGAATGCTTTGTGGAAATCTTTTCGTTCAGTAGCCGATGTCCTTCGGACTTCGGCGGATGACGGGCAATCTTGGGCGCAGTTCATTCCCCGGATTTCGACTCGTTTCCAAGAGTTCGCGAAGAGGTGTGCCCAAGTATGTACCAAGAATGTGCTGGCCCAGGTCCGGGTCCTTGCTCCAGAGGCGCCTCTCTCCAAGATAGCAGAAGAAGCTGATAGCCAAGAATATCTTGACGCCGTTGAAAGGATGGAGCCTGAGGTCGAAGATCTAGCCAGTAGGGTTGTAGATAGTCTAAATATTGATATTTCCCTTTCTGATGACAATGCCTGACTCGATTGAGCATCCTCTTGTAATATTACACTCTTTTTAAATGAAGATTCTTTATTTTTGTTGATGTATTCTTTGCCTGGGTGCGGTTGAAGTTATTTGACTGGCTGAGTACCTTGTCCTGTTCCCGTCTCTGCTCCGTAAAACAACTCTGTGCGTTATTCTGACGAGGCCCCTCGATTTGTCGAGTACTTTTCTTTTCTTTCTCTCTTGTGATCCGTCGAGCGCTTTGCGTTAACAACCTTTCGCCTGCGCTGTGTGAAACGACTCGGTATAGAATGTTGCCTTGACAAACTTCGGCATCCGAGTGCTTTCTTGAGTGGCGCTCGTGCTTTTCTGAAGAAAAAAGTATTCCTATTCCTATCTGGATGTAGCCCCCGAGCCTCTTGCTTTTTGGAACGAAGTGCTGGAGGGTCTTTTGAAGTTAAATTTCGGTCGACTTGTTTCGGGTGTTAGCTTTTAGCTACCCTCATCGGCGGGCTCAAGCATCTTTTCAGCTATTTTGCTCTCGGCCGGGATGCTCAGGCATGTTTTCAGCTGTTTTGCTTTTTGTTTCGGGTGTTAGCTTTCAGCTACCCTCATCGGCGGGCTCAAGCGTTTTTTCAGCTATTTTGCTCTCGGCCGGGACGCTCAGGCATGTTTTCAGCCATTTTGCTTTTTGTTTCGGGTGTTAGCTTTTAGCTACCCTCATCGGCGGGCTCAAGCGTTTTTTTTAGCTATTTTGCTCTCGGCCGGGATGCTCAGGCATGTTTTCAGCCATTTTGCTTTTTGTTTCGGGTGTTAGCTTTTAGCTACCCTCATCGGCGGGCTCAAGCGTTTTTTCAGCTATTTTGCTCTTGGCCGGGATGCTCAGGCATGTTTTCAGCCATTTTGCTTTTTGTTTCAGGTGTTAGCTTTTAGCTACCCTCATCGGCGGGCTCAAGCATTTTTTCAGCTATTTTGCTCTCGGCCGGGATGCTCAGGCATGTTTTCAGCCATTTTGCTTTTTGTTTCGGGTGTTAGCTTTTAGCTACCCTCATCGGCGGGCTCAAGCATCTTTTCAGCTATTTTGCTCTCGGCCGGGACGCTCAGGCATGTTTTCAGCCATTTTGCTTTTTGTTTCGGGTGTTAGCTTTTAGCTACCCTCATCGGCGGGCTCAAGCGTTTTTTCAGCTATTTTGCTCTCGGCCGGGATGCTCAGGCATGCTTTCAGCCATTTTGCTTTTTGTTTCGGGTGTTAGCTTTTAGCTACCCTCATCGGCGGGCTCAAGCATCTTTTCAGCTATTTTGCTCTCGGCCGGGACGCTCAGGCATGTTTTCAGCCATTTTGCTTTTTATTTCGTGAAAACAACTCGTTGAAAGTCATGACAAGACATGCTGTGGACGAATGTCATTTTTATTGATCATGAGTATAAACTACTACATATGTTGCTGAAGAGTATTGCTTTTCGTCGATTGTGAACGTTGGTCCCTTGTGGCTTGCATATCTGTTTTTTCTTGAGTTGTTTTTACGCGTAGAATCTTCTTAGCTGGCTGATATGCCATGTATTGCTGACTTCTTTTCCATCTTCGGTTATTAACTTGTATGTGCCTGGTCTGGTGACTTTTGTGACAATGAAGGGACCTTCCCATGGACTGAGTAGCTTATGTCGTCCGTTAGTCTTCTGTATCCTTCTTAGTACCAAGTCTCCGACTTGTAGTGATCGAGGTTGGGTACTCTTGTTGTAATGCCGTCTTAAACCTTGTAGGTATCTGGCTGATTGGAGGGTAGCGTTTACTCTGACTTCTTCTGAGCTATCGAGTTCTAATCTTCTTGTGTGTTCTGCTTCTCCTTCATCGTATTGTTCTATTTTTGGGGATGTCTAGATCAAGTCGGCGGGTAGTACGGCCTCTGACCCGTAAACTAGGAAGAAGGGTGAGTGGCCTGTTGCTCTGCTTATTTGAGTTTGTAGCCCCCATACTACTTTCAGTAATTCTTCAATCCATTTGGACCCATAGTCCACTAGTTCTTCGTATAGCCTTGGTTTTAATCCGGCTAGTATGAGTCCATTAGCCCTTTCTACTTGTCCGTTGGCTTCTGGATGTGCAACAGATGCATAGTCTATACTGAAACCACAGTCTTGTGCCCAGCTCCTGAATTCTGTAGCTGTGAAGGGGGAGCCTAGATCTGTGATGATTCGATTGGGCATGCCGAAGCGGTGCATAATGTCTTGGATGAACTCGACTGCTTTGGTTGCGCTGTATTTCGCGAGTGGTTTGTATTCAATCCACTTGGTGAACTTGTCGATTGCCACAAAGATGTACTCGAAGCCGCCTTTTGCTTTTTTCAGGGGTCCTACTTGATCTAGCCCCCAGTAGGAAAAAGGCCAAGCAGGTGGGATGCAGATAAGATTGTGAGCTGGTACATGGGCTTGTCTTGCAAACATTTGGCAACCTTTGCATTTTCTGACAAGTTCTTCTATGTCTTTCAAAGCGGTTGGCCAGTAGAATCCGGTGCGAAATGCTTTGCCAACCAGTGTCCTTGAGGCGGCATGATTTCCACAGCAACCTAAGTGTATTTTGTCTAGGATCTCTTTACCTTCTTCAAATGAGACACATTTTAGGAGTACTCCTGATGATGCTGCTCTTCTGTAAAGTTTATCTCCTACTAGAACGTAGTTTTTGCTTCTGCGAACAACTTGGGTGGCTTCTGCCTTATCTGCTGGTAATTTGTTTTCTTTGATATAGTCAATGAAAACTTGGGTTCATGAAGTGTTGATTATCAGGATCTGAACGCCTTTAGCCTGGATTTCTTGTGTTGTTTCACCGGGTTGTTTGATAGAGGGAACTGATAGCTCTTCTATGAATACGTCGGGTGGAACCTTTGCTCTGTCTGATCCGAGCTTGGCAAGGACATCTGCTGCAATGTTAGAATCGCGTAGTACGTGTAAAATTTCTAACCCTTGGAAGTGTTTTTCGAGTTTCCGTATTTCAGCACAATAAGCACCCATGTTTTCTTTGGTGCAGTCCCAATCTTTGTTGACTTGGTTGATGACCACTGCTGAATCGTCGTATACGAGTAATCTTTTTATTCCGAGGGTAATCACGACTCGTAGCCCGTGGATGAGGGCTTCATATTCTGCTTCGTTATTTGTAGCTTGCCATAATATCTGAAGGACGTACTTGAGTTGTTTTCCTTCTGGAGAAATGAGGAGAACACCTGCACCAGCCCCGCCTAGTTTGAGTGAACCATCAAAGTACATCTTCCAGTGGTCAAGGATTGTATCTGATAAAGGCTGTTGAATCTCTGTCCATTCGGCCACGAAATCGGCGAGGGCTTGAGATTTTATTGCTTTCCGTGGGGTGAAATTGATGTCAAGAGCTTCGATTTCGACTGCCCATTTGGATATGCGTCCCGTGGCATCTTTATTGCGTAGGATGTCTCCGAGTGGAAAATCCATCACCACGGTAATCTTGTGGCTTTCGAAATAGTGGCGAAGCTTCCGTGAGGTGATGAGTAGAGCGTAGAGTAGTTTTTGTACATGCGGGTACCGGATTTTGGATTCTGACAGTACTTCACTGATGTAGTATACGGGACGTTGCACTTTATACACGCGCCCTTGTTCTTCTCTTTCTATGACTATTGCTGTGCTGATTACGGTAGGAGTTGCCGCAATATATAGCATCATATCTTCATCTTTCTTTGGAGGTGTTAGGATAGGCGACGAAGTGAGGTATTCTTTAAGTTTTTTGAAAGCTTCGTCGGCCTCTATTGTCCACTCGAACTTGTCCGTCTTCTTTAGTAGTTTGAAGAAAGGTAACCCCTTTTCGCCGAGTCTTGATATGAATCGGTTGAGGGCCGCCATGCATCCTGTTAGTTTCTGCACATCTTTGACACTTCTAGGTGGGCCCATTTCTGTTATAGCTCGAATTTGCTTGGTGCTGGCTTCGATCCCGCGCTGACTGACCAAAAATCCGAGTAGTTGTCCTGAGGGAACCCCAAATACACATTTATTTGGGTTCAATTTCCATCTCCATTTCTTTAAGTTTTCGAAGGTTTGCCTTAAATCTTCAATTAGAGTGTCTGGGTTCTTTGTTTTCACCACCACATCGTCCACGTATGCCTCCACATTTTCACCGATTTGATTCCCAAGGCAAGTCTGGATAGCTCTTTGGTACGTGGCGCCAGCGTTCTTTAGTCCAAACGACATGGTCTTGTAGCAGTAGGCACCGAACGGGGTGATGAAAGATGTCTTGCTCTGGTCTTCTTCTTTTAGTGCAATCTGGTGATATCCTGAATAGCAATCGAGAAAAGATAATAGCGCAGATCCTGCTGTCGAGTCAACTATCTGGTCAGTGTGTGGTAGCCCAAACGGATCTTTTGGGCAATGTTTGTTGAGATCTGTGTAATCGACGCACATGCGCCACTCGTCCGTGTTTTTCTTCTGTACAAGGACTGGGTTTGCTAGCCAATCTGGGTGTAGGATCTCCCTGATGAATCCGACTGCCATCAGTTTTGTTATTTCCTTTTTAATTGCTGCCTTCTTGTCGGGTGAGAATCGTCGTAGCCGTTGTTTTACAGGTTTGGAGCTTTTGTTAACATCAATTCTATGCTCAGCCAACTCTCTTGGGACCCCTGGCATGTCGGCTGGCTTCCAAGCGAAGATATCTTTGTTGTCCCGAAGAAAGTTGGTGAGCGCGAGTTCCTATTTTGCCGAGAGGTGAGCGCTGATAGTTGCTGTCTTGGAGGTGTCGCCTGTGCCTAAGTCGATTTGCTTGACGTCGGCTTCTTTTGGTGGTGCGATGATACTGGGTTTTTTAGCTGGTATTTCTAATTCTTCTTGGCTTGTTTCTGCAGCGATTGCGGCTATTTCTTTTCTTTCGTTGTCGGCTTGCGCTTTAGCTGCAATTTGGATCGCCTGAACGTCGCAGTCAAAAGCGCGCTTTAAATCGCTTCGAAGAGAAAGTATACCGTTGGGTCCTGGCATCTTAATCGGTAGGTACGGATAATGTGGTATTGCCATGAATTTGGCCAGTGCTGGACGTCCGAGGATTGCATGATATGACGAATCGAAGTCGGCGACTTCAAATTTGATAAACTCTGTTCGGTAGTTTGAAGGAGTTCCAAAGGTAACAGGCAAAGTAATTTGTCCGAGTGGCATGGCTGCTTTGTCGGGTACTATTCTGTAAAAAGGCGTGCTTGTTGGCGTAATCATCCCGGCGAGTTGTAGTCCCATTTTCCTTAGAGTTTCTGAAAAGATGATGTTGAGTCCAGCTCCTCCATCGATTAGTACTTTGGTGATGGTCATACTAGCAATAGTCGGATCTAGAACCAGTGGGTAATGGCCTGCGTTCCCCACGCTAGTCCATTGGTCTTCTCTGGTAAATTGGATAGGATACTATGACCAATTGAGGTATCTTGGTGTAGCCAGTTCTGCCGTCATAATGGTCCGTAGTGCTAGTTTTTCTTAATGTTTGCTTCTGCAATCCGGAGCCCCTGAGAAAATCACTGCTACCGTTCCCCTGGGTTTTTGGAATCCTTTGTCCTCGTGGTTGTCTTCTTCTCTTTTCTGATTGTCCTCTTTGGTGTTTTCCTTACTATCTTTTCTTGTGTATCGGTCGTTGAAAGTGTAGCAATTTCCGATGGTGTGCCTCCCGCCAGGGTGCAATGGGCAACGTATGTTTTCAATGTCATCATATCTTCTGGGTTTGGGAAACTTCTTTGATTTGTCGGCCATTGCCACAGTATTGTCTGGTCTACGTTTTCTTTCTGGATGTCTGCTATTTCGGTGATTTCGCTTGTCTGAGTTGTCCTGGTTGCTTCTGTCCGGGAACCTCTCTTGTGTTTTTTCTTCTGCAGTAATCATCTTTTCTACTGTACGTCTGAATTCTTCATTGTTTCTCGGATTTTCTTTGCAGAAGTCTTGGAATTGCCACCTAGCCATGATTCCGTGAGAGAAAGCTTCAATTACTTCTCGTTCGGTTATGTCATGCACTTGAGCTCGTAGTTCGCCGAATCGTCGATAGTAGTTTCTGAGACTTTCGCCCCCCTTTTGCTTGAGTCCTTTTAGTTCCGCATGAGTGATTGGATGTGTGATGATTCCTGCAAAATTCTCACAAAAAGCTCTTTGCAAATCCTCCCAATTTCTGATAGATCCTGGGTTCAGTTTGTCGAACCATTGGAGAGGCATGGCTTCCAGTGCCATAGGAAAGAACAGGGTTTTGATATCGTCGTCTCCTTCGGCTAGTTCAATTGATTGTGAATATATTCTGAGCCATTGCCTTGGTTCAGTTTTGCCATCATACTTGGAGTGGTTAGACGGTTTGAATTTGTGAGGTAATCGTACCAATGCAAGCCTGTTCGCGAAACAGGGGAATCTGTCGGGTGTCTTGGTTTCTTTGAATTCGGATTCGGCACCTTCTTCTGGCCAACTGTCGTTTTTATGGGAATAATCTCGCGAGGTTGTCTGGGTAGGTACCCTACTCCTAGTCTTCCTTGGTTGTTCAAATCGGTGGCCTTGATTATGTTCCTTCCTACTTCCTCCGTCATGGCTTCCACCCAGCCCAAGTCTTTCGAAAGCGGATTTCCTTTGATTTTGATCTTCTTGCCTGTGGGTTGTTGATCTGGCGGGTAGTCTTGATCGAGCTCTCTCTTCATGTGTTCTCGGGATCGTCGATCGGAGCAAGTCTTGGAGCTGTTCATACTTCTCACCGGGATGTGAAGTTGTTCCGAGTTCTTCTAATGCTTCTCGAATCTTATCGTAAGGTGTATTCGCCGTGCGTCTCCCCTCGACTTCTCGTTGCGATTTTCTTTTGTCGTACTCAGCCAATTCTGACTCGTATCTGATCCAAGCTTCCCTGCGCTGCCTAGCACGGTGTTGACGCTCTTGCTTCAACTTGTTTTTTCTTTCTCTAGCTTGTCTCTGACTATCTGTTTCTCCGTTGTAGCCCTGGGCAAAAGGTGATATGTTGGATTCTGATTCATCTGATGATCTGACATCGGGTGCTTCCGGGGGATTTAATGGTGACCGCGGTCGTCGAACCATGAGCACTTCTCATGCATGAGTTGTTCTGTTATTGGCATTAGTTTTCATGCTGTCGGAGTCGCTGATAACTTTAGTAGATGCCTCGGTGTCGTAGATCGAGTCTCCTTCTTGGTAAGGTAGAATAGCTGTTGTTGATGTGCCGACTAGTTGGGTTCCGCTATCCTCAGGAACGGAACCCGACCAGTGGATGATACAGTCCTGTGATGTTATCGTTAGCACGAGACCCTCCTGAGCTCCTGTCAGTGGTATCCCGAATCTAGGATTGAAAGATCTTTCGACCTGTCCCTGATAGGATTTTGCCATGTTGTCGAGCCCAAATGGAAAAGAACTCGACTTCTTGTGAGAACTCTAGGGGTAATCCGAGTTGTTTCGGGTTGTGCTCTGGAATCTTTCCAAAAGAGAACTCGGCTTCCAGAAAGCACTCGGATAAAACTTCGCCTTGGAGCCTGAATTCGAATCGGATACGAGTGGTCGTGAAATCTGATTTGAATCGGATACTATGAGTTGCGCGAATCTTCTGGTGAGCTAATCCGTTGCAGTTGTTGAAATAGGAACTTCTTTAAGATGATCTGGATCTTTGAGGAGATGGCTTTGAAGCTTGCCGTTGTTGCCTGCCTCGCAGATCCATGAGCCGAGGATGAAAGTTGATCCCGTCGGGAGGATTGTGTTGTCGAGGTCCATCGAGCTCTCGGATGCAAAGTCGCCGAAAGCCCCTACCTGGCGCGCCAGCTGTCGATGTTTTACCACCGATAGCCTGCCACGGGGGTACCCGGGGTAGTATGTTCGGGCTTCGGCGTATGCCGAACTCGATGGTTAACGCAAGAGACAGCTGATTTATCCTAGTTCAGGCCCTCGATCGTAGATCGAGTAACAACCTTGCGTCCAGTCGGCCTTAGCCTTTGCGTTGGATTGATTGTCAAGTGTTGTGTCGTACAAATTGTTCTCTCTCTGTCTCAGGAGCCCTGCCCTCCTTTATATAGTCAGGAGGCCAAAGTCCTAGTCGGTTTACAATGAGGTTTCCTGGTAGGATTACTTAATAGTTCTACTACTAAGATTACATGGAAAGAATCCTAGTTGGACTAGATCTTCTTTCTCCTTTGCGGGGTATCCTGTGGGTCCCGCATCGACACCGATCACACAAGAACACTTTGGAGCAGCAGTTCCTTTTCGATCCTCGAAAAGACTGAGGAGTGATCAGGGTCAGGCTGCCAAAAGCTTTACGAAAACACCAACCCGAACGTGGTGAGCTACAAAGGCCTGGTTGAAGCTGTCACCTCCGAGGCTACCACAACTATCTACGGGGTTAGGCGCAAACTCAGATAACCTACAGTCTAGACATGATTACTAATCTAGTTTCACATAAAAATTAGAGCACTCGGTCGAACGAAGATCCCATACCAAGGTGTGAAACAACTACACTAACCCCGCTAAGCTAAACCACTATAGATAGCCATGAAAGACATTTCAATAATCAGAGAAGATAAATATATTAAATATTCAAGTCTTACAAAGAAATGATAGAAGAATATATTAGACCTCCCGAAAAAACTTGTCCATCTCTCCCTAACTCTCCACTAAGCTATACTATTATTACGTAGCAGGGTGTCGACAGCTGGGCGGCCGACAGGTGCCTAGAGGAGCCGGAGCCGCGGAGCCAGAAAAACGAGCTTCTCCGGCTCCGGTTGTATTAGTGAGAGAGAAAAGGAGGAGAGAGAAAAACGGTTCCGATGAACAGTAACCAGGCCGGAGCCGCCGAAGTCCGGCCAAACAGGGCCTAGATGTATGCCCCAGTGCGCCTTGGTGCGCTGCTGCTTTGGGGCCTGTACTGCCGTCGGCCAGCTGGGCCTTGCCTCCCGCGCCTCTGAATGGCATGCACGCCTGCAGCTCTGCTAGCTGCTGGTGCTGGGCTTCGAGGAAATGGCTGGGCTGCCTGCGCCTGATTGGATGGACGTCAATGTCCAGCTGCTCCCGCGTGCTATTTCCTGGGCCGGCAGGCCCTGCGAGCCCTGCTGGCTGCTGCTCCTTGCGTGCAGTTTGGACAGGGCCCAAGCAACTTGCTGCTAGCTGCATGAGAGGCTTGTGGGGCCCAGCTGCTTCATCAAAAGCTTGGCACGGTGGCCATGCACCTCCTGTGGTGTCGACATTTGCTTCCTTTTTAATTTGTGAAATTAATATCCTTGTTATCTTAGCTCCAAAATATATGAACAAGAGTCTATCTACTACACAACCATGTGTTTTATGTAGTTCAACACATGAATTTTTTTGCACCATAGGATTAAGATCCAACAGCCTCCACCCTTCTTCTACCTCCAGCCTCCAGCCTCCACAGATCACATATCACATATCACAATTTTTTTTCTATGGAAAGACAAATCACAGATCCGCCGCCCCCGCCGCCACCAAATAACGGATTGTCCACAAATTGCAGTGGGATCCATCAGCTACTGCATGCGCTCGTGAGGCCTACGGCCGGCGGGGACCGCCTACATGTGCTGCTGCAGCCGCGTGCCTGCGCTGGGCGAGGTGCAGGAGGTGCTGCTCCCTCTAACTGCATGAGAGAGAGGTAGGGCCCACGCCCTGGTTGACAAAAGGCAATGGACAGGAGAAGCTGCATGCGCCCGCATCCCGCCCGCCTCGATCGGAATGCCCAAAAACCAGTTGAAAAAATTTCATGTGTTTTTTTTGGTAAAACACATATGTGTTGTATAGCATTTCTGTATGAACAATATGTCCATTTTGATCATCTCCACGAGCTCTTTGCATCGGTGTCCTCCAAATATTTTATTTGACAATATTTGGCAGCATCAAATATTTGAATTTGTTTTCTTGCCCAATTTCGATCGAGCTGTATATGTACTATATATTATCTTTTGATGCTTATTTTTGGTAATTCGTACAGAACAACTATAGAGCACCAAAACTCATGGAATTAGTTAGAATTAAACCATATTACTAATTTTGATGTTTATATGAATAAATTTTATACGAGGTTTGGTGGTTAATTTTCAGAGTTATGGACCGCCAACAGTAGCTAGTTGAGTAGCTTAGTTGTAACTACTTGTAATTAGTTCTCTTGCTAGTTCTCTAGTGGTAGAAATAGTTGCTAGTGTGCTTGTTTGAGTGGAACAACCTTAGAGATCATAGCAACTAGCATTGTGTAGGTGGCTTGCTTGAGGTGATGTTGAGCTAGAGCGAATTGCTTAATCACCATCTTGTTGTCTAACTAGTTTGCTCTAGTGAATTTGCAAGAGATTTTCCTAGGATATTCACCCCCCTTCTGGCCATTTAGATCCTATCAGGTAGCCACAAGCGCGTGCTGTCACGCGGTTTTTCGCACAAAAAACGCGTGCTTCGCGGCCGCCGGTGCTCAAATCTATGACCTCAGGCTTCGCGCGTTCGTCCCCTAACCACTCTACCTGTAAGACAGTTGTATTCATTTAGGATATTCGTCCTCCTCATTTTATGCTCATCTTGTTTTTGAAATGAGTATTTGGGACCCTAAACAAATTCAAATGAAAAAGTTATCAGCTGTAAAGTTTTATAACTTTTTCAGATCTACAATTTTTGGTTTTGGTCATTTCTCTATCTGAGGTCATTTGAAGAGTTTGGATTTCAAATGTAAGGAAATTTAAATGTTTTTTTCCTTGGATAGATGATTTTAAATGAAAATGTTGTCAACTGTAGTATTACAATTTTGTGCTAATACTCTCTTTGCTCTGAGTATATCAATCCCTAAAGTTGTTAAATCAAAATTAATTGATGAGTTCCTTACACAAGCTATACCAAGTTCTATTCATATGATTACAGAGGTTGGGACGACTCACTATGGGGCGAAGGAGAGGTAAGAGTACGACGGCGTTGGGGACAGGGAATGGGGGCGGTGCTCCTCGGGGGTGGCATGGTGCTCCTTGAGGTGACGGGGATAAAGATGGCCGTGCTCCCGGCTAGCGAGAAGGGGGCATGGCTCCTTGGGGCAACGGGGATGAAGACGACAGCGCTAATGACCAGTAGGGACGGAGACAGAGGTGGTGCTCAACAGCGACAAACAGTGTCTGGAGATGAAATGTTGGCGACTAGGAGATAATGCTCGAGGCACTTCAATGCCAAATGACAACAAAGCCCGACAATGATGCAAGATTATTACCTTCGGTTTGGTTTTGACCTGGCAGTGATAATAGAGCATTATTGTCATATTGTTCTTTGACTTGGCATTGATTCAGTGGCATCAGTGTCGGGTTGTGAACCAGCGTTGACCTTGCATCCATTTAAACCGTTCGATGCACCTACCCAGAGTACATGCATGAATCATAAACCATCTGATCCAACTACCGTCCATCACAACCATATATGTATAACTAGGTTTGTGTCCGTGTGTTGCTATGGGACAGCTAAAATTTTATACTAAAAACATGTGGATTGTATGATAAGATAATAATACTGTGAAATCAAATACTGACGTTAATGTGACATTTAATCTAAAAAACAAAGTTTATGAAATTAGCACAGTCACGGAGAGCGCGGCGTCGCAGATAAACTCTACTGTATAGACCTTTTCGTGATGTGACTAAGATATGTTTTATATCGACAGGAAGAAATATCTGATATCCATTTCTTTCGTGTGCCAATAAATCCACAAATAAGTTCCACCGCATCTCCATACTATCCTGTACACAGGTTCGAGTATATATGTAAATATTAGTGCCTGTCACATGGGAATACTGCATATCTCGAAAAATCTCTCACAAAACCTTAAAACAAAGTATGTTATACTCTATGGCGTTAGGTCTATTTCACACAGACATATACTATAGAATAAGGTATCCATTTGAGTGTCTGTGGCAAGATTCACCATTAGCGATATATAGAAATAGTTAAATCATAGGTATTATTATTGCAAGCGACGGTGACTCTGAGTTAGTTACGCATCTATGTCATCTGCAATGTTTTTTTCACGGATGAATTTCCATTTGAAGATATCCTTGTTCCATCTATGAATGTGTATATTCACTACGTATGTGTACTACAAGTTAAATCCAAGAGTTTGCCTGGCATATATCAGCGTTGGTGTGTCTTTACACCTCTTTTCAATAGGTCTAGAGTCAACCATGATAAGCGTCTTCATTTGCTGATCGAAAACAAAAGCATATATTTTTTTAACGAGTAGCCATGGCAAAAGAAACTGCAAGCATGGTAGCGATTAGAATAATATATAGGAAACAAGTAGGGAAAATTGTGTTCTTACCCTTATGCATGAGTCTAATTGTGATTTTGCTCTTGTTTTCTCAACTTTGTGATTTTGCCCTTGCTATTTTGAATTGAATCATCCGTTTGCCCCTAGTTTGGATGCCGTCAGATGGTCATAGAATAAATGAATTAAAAAAATTCAAAATCTGAAAAAACAAAGGCGAAAAGACCAAATTGCCCCTTATCCTTATATTCAACCTCCATAAGGAAGCTGTGCCTTTCTCACGGGCCGGCTGCATCGACCGGGGCGTCGGGGGCATCCGGCGGCGGCGGCGTTGGCAGCGCACGGCGCGCGGTGCGGCAATGGCTCCCGGTGGCGGGGCTCGTCGCGCGCGGGGCGGCGGCGGGGCTCGGCACGTGTGCGTGGTGTGGGGGCGCGGGAGGGCCACAGGGCTTGGCACGCGACTCGCGGTGCGGGGGCTTCAGGCGTGCGGCCCTCGGAAGCGGCCGCGGCTCGGTCGCTCAGGCGCAGACGTGCGGTGGCGGCGTACGATGGCAGGCGGCGTCTCTCATCCGGTCCTCGTCCTTCCAAATCTCGGAGGCCGGCGGGCCGCTGCGGCGCGGCGCCGCGTTGGGCGGCCGGCAGTGGGTGGCTAGTTGTGCTGCACGCCTGCGCCTGCCCGCTGGCCCACGTGCGGCTGGTCAGGGCGTCCGGCATCAGGCTAGACCACGGGAGTCGGACGACGGCAACATGCAGCAGGCTCGCGCCCGCAGTGGCTAGGGCGCCGCGTGGCCTGCGATAGGCTCCACCCCGATCCCTTCCCCCGGCTCGCGCCCGCTGCGGCGTGGTTGTGGGCCTCGGCCGCCTCCCCGTCCCCCGCCCCATAGGGTCGCGGTCGCACCATCTGCTGCTCCAGTCGAGCACCCTAGGATAGCTACAGGGCGGGCGGAGCTGGCCATGGCTCCCAGCGGCGCCTGGCCATGGCTCTCGGTGGCGCCTGGCAGCGGGTCTCCGCGCTGCCTCCTCCCATCCTTCCTCCGCTCCTCGTCCCCACGCAGGCTCCCGTGCCCGTCTCCTGGTGCCCCGCTGACGGCGCCGCACACGACCACCGATTGGGCCGCCCCGGGCGTTGTCGCGTGCTCATGGGCCTGGACCCGAGCGCGCGCAGGCGACAGACTGGCACTCGCGTACGCTTGCTCTTCCCCGCAGCACCGCAAGGATGGCCATGCCGGCGCCTTGCTTCACGGCTCGTCGGGAATGGCAAATCAGGGTAAAATCACAATTAGGCATAACAAACAGGGGCAAAATCACTTGGGCATTCATGTCCTTTTGTACAAAGTTTAACACCGTTAGGGGTGGATGACGGAGCAGCAGCAAACTGGTGCTTCTTTTTAAAATCATAGGGGTAAATTCACAAAGTCAAAAAAATAGGGCTAAAATCACAATTTCGATACAAAACAAGGGTACAAATGCAAGAGCCCCAAACAAGTAATAAAAGCAAGAGCAAGCAACTTACGTATCTGCATTGTGGTAAGTTGTATTCCATATTCTCACATATACCAATCGTAGCCGCCATTTCTTTCCCACGATATCTTTTACGGCATTCTGGACCTTTTGTTAATGCACACATTTTCTAGAAGAGAAGGATATCAAGAGTCAGGATTAGTATAACTTGGCCTATTTTGTATAATTAGAAGAACAAAAAATAAGACAATATAATATAACACGATAATAATTATAAAAATGTGCTTACACTGAAGCTCAGATCCATGTGATGTTTCATAATACTATTGTATTTTTTCAGTGTTCTGTACTCTCAAGCTGCCTAAAAGCGGTCACCTAAGTTGAAATAGTTTTCAAAGATGCCTCGATCGTTCATTAACAACTCTTGTAGGTTCTTGACACTTAGTGTAATCATAGAGTGATGAAAACCTGAAAGAATCTAAACAATGCCTAGAGGGGGTGTGAAAAGGCGTATCTAAAAAATTCTACACAAAATCAAAGTTAAATGTCAATAACTGTTGAAAGTCCCGACAGTTTGAGTCAGAACTTCTGGCAGACGGGAGTTCCGACTCCTACGTGGATTTTACTACAAGTGTAAAAATGAACTTTGAGTGCAAGATTTCTTACAACCCCACTTCCAAGTGGTTAGGTAGACATGTAGAGTCACTCCCTTGATGCCAAAAAGCTTCCACTCCGTAGATCGAGTCCAAACCCTAAGAGGTGCTTTCAAGAGAAGAGAAAACAACCAAGAACAAATATGATAGCACAAATCACAACAACAACAAGCACGCGGGACATAAGGATTTATCCTCAGGTTCGGCAACCCCACAAAGGAGCTCCTACGTCCTCATTGTTGAGGTGACCATAAAGGTCAGAGTCTCTTCCACCTCCTTGCCTCTCTCAAGGAAACCACAAAGGTCACTTTAGCTTTCCACTAAGAAATCAAGGGTAATACAAACTTCCTAAGGCTCTTCCACAAGATGGAAGCTCTTGGGCGACACCTAGCTGGCTAGGAGCAAAGCTCCAAGAGTAATAGACACAAATCCAACCGGCTTGACAAAGAAATCAAGTGTTCAAGGTTGCCAAAGGGATTCTCTCACTCAATCCACTCTCCTTTCACTCAAATCCTTAGGAGAATCAAAGTTAGGATCAAAGGGGAGAGGAGAGGGGAGGTTTGAATGCTTGGGAGCTCTTTTGGATAGTGTTAGGTCGTAATGAATGAGTGGGTAACGGTTTGAAGAGAGGAGAAAGCTATTCATACTCATAGGAAAATCCAACCATTCAGATCTGTGTTGGAAGTTCCGACATAGATCGCCGTAAGTTCCAGCATTACTGAAAACTAATGTTCAAACATGTAGACCACTTGGCTTGTTCAACTATCGTCGTAACTCCCGGCGGTTGCTGGGACTTCTGGTTTTCATCAAGACTTCCGACGGCCTGGCGAGACAGGCGTCTAAGTCCTCAGGCACCGGGACTTCTGGCGAAAGTCTAGACTTCCGTCTCGCGCTGGGACTTTCGACTACCAAAAGTCCACAAACTATATCTAGGTGTTCGTGAGGTGATTTAGTGTCACTCTTTTTATTTTATTTTTATGCTTGAGCACTCTATCTTCCTCAGACCACCTAAACTTGCATCCCTATTTATAGTACGGCGAAACCTAAACTCAAAAAAAGGATAAAACTTTGGAGAGTGCTATGAGTTCGTCCGCCTTTTCAACTTCAAGAATTGAGGCATACCATTTCATCTTAGATCAACTCTTTAAAACTTTCACGGGACTAAAGCTGCAATATATCTCATTAAGATCTCATTAGTCTCTAATTTGGATGTCATCAATACACCAAAACCCACATAGGGGGCAATTGCACTTTCAATCTCTCCCTTTTTAGTAATTGATGACAACCAACTGAGGCTTTTATAAGAATGAAAGAATTTAAAGCTTTTGAACCCCAAAATTTATGGAGAGCTCCCCCTTAGTATATGCAATGAATTTGAATTTCAATGATGATCCTTTATCCATCATTTGCACATATCAAGATACAAAAGCTCCCCCTAAATTTTGTAATTCGTGGGGTACAACAAGTGTATGTGAACAAGTATATATCCATAAAAAAGAGATGCAATATGGCATGTTATATTCACAATCAAATAAGAGAAAATGATGACCAAGATTACAAAGCAAAAACTTGGATAACACATGGCCATCAAAATATAACATTCACTAATCAAATGTAGAAACAAGCACAAGCTAATAAGATGGATAGATAAACATTACTTGTCCTACAATCATTCATCACACACAAATATATAGTTGTCCATCACGAACTGCCACCACATGACATAGTTTATACAAGCTAAAAGTTTTAAAGTCTCGAACCAAGCCAACTAACTTATTACATAGATAGATCAAAGCCTAACATGAGTTCCGGCTTTAGCCGGGAGTTCCGACAGTTGGGAGTTTTGGCAAGGAGATGGGATTTCCGACGGTCGGGATCTCGAGCGGGTGCCGGGACTTCCGATGCACAAAGTTGTAAATGATAAGGACATGAGCTCCATGCATATGACCATGCTTGGACAGCGAGGGTGTCCTAACCGAGAAGGAGGCCCGAAGCTCATTTGGTTCGAGTCACCAAGGTGGAGGCCCAAATCAAGTTCGAGCCCATCTCGGGTTCTAGGACCAGTTTGTCATAAAACTGGTCACACGGGCGTGTCCGGGCTCCATTTTCTACGATCCACATATGGATCGAAAGCTAAATAGATAAGGAAGTCAATGCATATGGTCTCACGTAAAAAACCCTTCATAATCAATGGGAATCATCGAAACAAGTCAGCGTCCAGAATCTGCCAGGGTGCTGCGACACCATCTTTTGGTCCTTTGGGCCGTGTATCGTCTTAGAGCCTATTAGGGGGCGTGTCCAGGGGGGTGACGTCCGAGGCTCTATAATTAGCAGCCATCTCTCTCCTTAGGGTTTGGGTTTTGTTTAGTTCTTGATTTCCTTATGAAACAGATGTCGTTTTGCTGCAACTGTGACGCCAAGGCCGCTTGCTGTGAACTAGGGCCCTGATTCTTGATCTTGTTCGCCTATGGTGATTAGTCCTTTCGAATAAAGACCTAAACTCCTTCTTGTTATTGTAAGCCTCATATTTATTTGCAATTTCAGATTGCGTTCATCCCGTTCTTGCTTGTGTTCTTGATTCGCTTGCAGGAAAGCCTTCTCGACGAGGTCAATCGCGTTCGCATGGTTGATAACCAACGGAGCAGTGGTGTAACGGTTGCGAGGGTCCGAATTAGTCTTAGTTCGAAGCCTAGATCATAAGCATTGAGTCTCCACTAATCGACACTATCGTACCTATCAGAATATCCGGCCTTGTCTACATCAAGTGGTATCAGAGACCTTGTTGCCCGTTAGGTATACTTTTATTTTCCCTTTTAGATTGTTACTGTTTTTGTTTTACCTATAGTCCACAAAAAGCCAAAAAAATATACACCGCCTCATATTCCTTGTCCTATAGCCTCATTGTGCCATGCAATTTCATCTCTATTTCACGTTGTTGAGTTTGTGTCCTAGGGCAAGTTCTGGTTGCTAGTTTTAGATCATTTTTAGTCTAGTTTGTGTCTTTCCCTTTGTTGTTCATCATAATCCATGAACACCTTCAAGTCTTGCTATGTTTCCTTTGTATCCATCAAATTTTAGTCCACGCCATCTAATTTATTACACTTATCTTCACTGTTTGCATCTATCCATAGCCGCTGCAACAACTTTTGCGTGTATTATTCCCGTTTTGTCCTCTAATTCGGAGTCAGTTCTCAAAACTGGTCTAGTTTTCGCATACGAAATCGGATTTCGACATTCCATATATCAAAATCGATCAGAAAAAAATTTCAGATCCGTTCATCCCTAGTTTTGCCGGGTTTGAAAAAAATTATTTTGGCCAAAAACTGGTCACAAGATCCTCTTTTCGTGGTCACAAGCTTTTTATCAATTTTGAGCACGTCTTCTGAATTTTCCATAGGCCACGCCTTTCACTTGTTTAAGCTCATATTTTCTGTGGTTACTTGTTTTGTGCTCCTAAGTGAAGAAAAATATATAAAATAAAAAGAAAAGTCAAAGAATTCCAAAAAAACAACGACAACCCAAAAATAGAGAAAAAAGAGGGGCAAAAGTGGAACAATATCTAGAGGAGCACATAGAGAGCGCCATTTGAGCTGTGTTTGCGTGTGCTGATTTCCGCCTTGTTCCTAATCATATTCCTGCTGTTCACATCACTTGATACATCTGGTACTTGGAACGTTAATTGGCCAGCAACTAAGACAAGTACTCGGGATACTTATTCAGCTTTGCTATTCAGTTGTGAATATTACTATTCCTTGCTACTATATCGTGTCTATCCAAGCTCCACTTTTTTCTAACCAAGTACAGGTTCGCCTTGCAACTGTTATACTCAAGCTACAATGGTATCACAGTCACCGACTGATTGCACCGCCTGTTGCTTTGGTAAGAACACTTATAAGACCGTGGTAAGACACTTGAGAGTGTGTGACTTTACTCCTTGACCTCATCCTATAGTAGCTGATAGGAAAATACATACTTGTGTGTTTTCTTGTTTGATGCTAACAACGACAGGTTATAACACGTACCGATATGAGACATCAATGATGCATGAGCCACGCACTATTGCTGCTACACCTCCTCCCGCAGGTCAATCTATTCTTTGTTCCCCACCTACTTATGATGGTATTGGTGCTGATGAGTACATTGAGTGGGAAACTAAAATAGATAATATTTTTGCACAAAGTTATATGTGCGAACGGAGGAAAATTAAAAATGCAACAGGTGTTTTGAGACAATCTGCATCAACTTGGTGGGAGTCTTTAAGTTTTTCAGATAAACCTCACACATGGAATGATATGAAAGATCTTATGAGAGAAAATTTTGTTAATCCATCTCTTGTAATTAATTCAAATGACGAGGTGCATCAACTAGATCAATCTCTTGTTATTCCTCCTGCCATGCCTAACCTTTTGCAGGACAATGTATAAAAGAGCGAGGATGACGAGACAGAAAATGAGATGCTCACAGCCTCATGTGAAAATTCAGAACCATCAACTATTACTCCTGCTGAACATGAGAGCAAAGGTACTGCCCATCATACTAAACTCACGGAAGGTGAGAGTTCTCTTGATGTGTTGATTTTTTCCACCAATCATGCTATGATAGAGCAAATTTTAGTGGAGCCTTCGCTTGATTTACCTTTGTCACAAGATGATTTGCTTGATGTTCCTTGTGATGAAGATGACTTGCATGATGATATTTATGTTATACCCATGCAATCATCGAAGAATGATCATGCTATATGTGTGCTGAAATCGAACACTTGTGCTGAAAATAGACTTGTTATTCATAATGCTAGTGAAGTTGATGAGTTGAATTGGTTGTCTTCTTTAAATACTTTGGGTTACATTGAATTTGATGTTCCGTGTAATCTTAGTTCTTTAGAGGAGAAACTTTATGCATATGCTGATTTGCCATGGTTCTCTAGACATACATATCATGTTTTTGGCAAATATAACAACCAAGGACAATATTTGATACAACAAGTTTACATTTGTACAAATTTGAATTCTTCTTTTGTTGTGCAAAGTAATGATCAACTAGAGGACAGTAAAATCAACACTGTTGTTATGCCATATTCCTCTAGTTTTGCTTTTCGAACTCAAGTGGAATCCAAAGAAAGGGAGCATATGTTTCTTGTTAGTACTAATCTTTTGTAGGATAGTATTGGCAAAGATCGTGTGTATTTCAATCAAGCAGACTATATGTCTATAGGACAAGACATGCTACAAACCTAGACATGTGGTCATATTCTTTCTCACAACATTGTCCATTCCCATTATTTTGGAAACCTCGTTTGTCTTCATGTTGTGCAGGATCGACTTCAAGCAAAATCGACACCGAGGATGGCTTTTCATCAAGAAAGGGAGGATGATAAGGACATGAGCTCCATGGATATGACCATGCTTGGACAGATAGGGTGTCCTAACTAAGAAGGAGGCCCAAAGCTATCTGGTTCGAGTCACCAAGGTGGAGGCCCAAATCAAGTTCGAGCCCATCTAGGGTTCCAGGACCAGTCTATCATAAAACTGGTCGCATGGGCGCGTTCGGGCTCCGTTTTCGATGATCCATATATGGATGGAAAGCTAATTAGATAAGGAAGCCAATGCAAGTGGTATCACATCAAAATCCCTTCATAATCAATAGGAATTGTCAAAACAAATCAGTGTCCAGAATCTACCAAGGTGCTGCGACACCGTCTTTTGGTCCGTTGGGCCGTGTATCGTCTTAGAGCCTATTAGGGGGCACGTCCAAGGGGGGTGATGTTCAGGGCTCTATAATTAGCAGCCGTATCTCTTCTTAGGGTTTGGGTTTTGTTTAGTTCTTGATTTCCTCATGAAACAGACGTCGTTTTGTAGCAACTGTGCTGCCAAGGCCGCTTGCTGTGAACCAGGACCCCGGTTCTTGATCTTGTTCGCCTATGGCGATTAGTCCTTTCGAATAAAGATCTGAACTCCTTCTCGTTATCATAAGCCTTATATTTATTTGCAATTTCAGATTGCATTCATCCTGTTCTTGCTTGTGTTCTCGATTCGCTTGCAGGAAAGCCTTCTCGGCGAGGTCAATCGCGTTCGCGTGGTTGATAACCAACGAAGCAGTGGTGTAAAGGTTGCGAGGGTCTGAATCAGTCTTGGTTCGAAGCCTAGATCATGAATGTCGAGTCTCCACTAATCGACGCTATCGTACCTTTTGGAAGATCGAGCCTTATCTACATCAATAAATCCATTCACGTGGCTTCACATCGAGACACACATCCACACAATGAAGGTAGAGGAGGAGATAGGGAAGAAGAATTGAGGCAAAATCAAAGGTACATTGGAAGCTAGGGTTAGGGCAACATGGTAGTACCTTGAAGAAGGGAAGAAGAGGAGATTGAGGACGAAATTCGAGCACAAGCGCTGAGCATGAGCAGATCCACAACCACGGACTAGCCATGACCTTCATAAATGAATCCACACCACCACGAGATGACTGGCTTCAACTGGAGAAAAAGAAGAATAGGGTGATGTTGGGACTATCGAGGAAGGAAGAAAGGAGCAGCAGAGTTGGAGCTCCTGGTGAAGAGGAGGGCCAAAGGTCCCAGGGCAGGCCGAAGCCCCTGGCAGGGGCGCGACGGGCGACGACGGCGGTGCGGATGATTGCGGCTATAGGAGAGAGAGCGATGGGTCAGGTGGGTGGGAGGGAGCGGTGAATGAGCAAGTTATTGGGCTGGGCTGAGTGAAAAGAAGTTAACCCTGGTCCAAAATGCGCTGTCAAAACATAGTCAAAAGCGGTAGATCCAGATCTATGTCGGGAGTTCCGGCGCTAAGCCGGGAGTTCTGGCAAGAGCCGGGACTTCTGACTTGAGCCAGGACTTCCGACGCTGGAGGATAGAAAAAATTCCTAGCTCGAACTCACCATGCCATGTGGGGCAAAAATATGATGGACACTAGCATTTTCAGGCGTGACTAGATTTCAATCAAACATCCAAAGCAATAGTCACACATGAAAACTATAAAATAGTTTTTGAAAGGATCACACAACATTTTCACAAGTGTTTTCTCCTAGATCAATGATATTTAGCTCACTCCTCAAAGCACAAAATCTTGACTCATCTAGAGGCTTTGTGAAGATATCGGCTAGTTGCTTTTCGGTGCTCACATGATGAATTACGGTATCTCCTTTGACTTCATGGTCTCTCAAAAAGTGATGCTGGATGTCTATGTGCTTTGTTCGAGGGTGGTTTATAGGGTTGTTTGCCAACTTAATGGCACTCTTGTTGTCACAAAAAAGGGTAATCTTTGTTAGCTCACAACCAAAGTCTTTGAGAGTTTGCTTCATCCAAAGTAGTTGGGCACAGCATTCACCGGCCTCCACAGACTCAGCTTCAGTGGTGGACAAAGCAACGGAGTTTTGCTTCTTAGGGCTCCAAGACACCAAAGACCGACCAATAAATTAGCAAGTCTCGATAGTGCTCTTTTGGTTTACTTTGCAATCGGCATAGTCTGAATCGGAATAGCCATATAACTTGAAAGTGGAGCCCTTAGGATACCACAAGCCAAGATTAGAAGTGTGCACTAAATACCAAAAAATTCTCTTAACATCCACAAGGTGTCATTCTTTTGGATTAGCTTGAAATCTTGCACACATGCACATACTAAGTATAATATCAGGCCTAGATGCACAAAGGTAAAGGAGAGATCCAATCATGGTGCAATATACCTTTTGATCAATGTCTTTTCTACCTTTATCAAGATCAAGATGTCCATTGGTTGGCATGGGTGTCTTGATGGGCTTGGCTTTGTCCATGTCAAACTTCTTCAACATGTCATTGGTGTACTTGGTTTGACTTATGAACATGCCATCCTTGAGTTACTTGATTTGAAATTCAAGAAAGAACTTCATGTCTCCCATCATGGACATCTCGAACCAATTCATCATAATCCTACTAAATTTCTCACAAAATGCCACATTTGTACTACCAAATATTATGTTATTGACATATGTTTGGCAAACAAAGATATCATTATTGACTTTGCGAGTAAATAAAGTAGCATCGGCCTTTCCTATCGCAAACCCTTGTTTGAGTAGGAAATCCTTCAAGCAATCATACCAAGCTCTAGGGGTTTGTTTTAGCCCATAGAGCGTCTTGTCGAGCTTGTAGACATGGTTGGGATATTTGGGGTCCTCAAAGCTTGGAGGTTGCTCTACATACACCAACTCGGATAGGGGGCCATTGAGAAATGCACTCTTCACATCCATTTGATATAGCTTGAAATCATGATGAGCAACATAGGCAAGTAGAATGCGAATTGATTATAGCCTTGCCACCGGTGCATAGGTCTCTCCAAAATCCAAGCCTTTAATTTGAGTGAACCCTTGAGCCACCAACCTTGCCTTGTTACTTGTCACCACACCATGCTCATCTTGCTTGTTGTGGAAGACTCATTTGGTTCCAATCACAATTTTGCTTGGGCCTTTCCACCGAGGATCAAACTTCATTCCTAGTGAAGTTGTTCAACTCCTCTTGCATGGCTATCATCCAATCCAGATCAAGTGCATCTTCCACCCTATGAGGTTCCAAGGGAGAAACAAACGAGTAATGTTCATAAAAACTTGCTAAATGGGAACGTGTCGTTACCCCTCATCGAATCCTCCCCAATATGTTATCAACAGGATGATCCCATTGAATGGAATGATGAACTCTTGGATGTGGCACTTGAGTTGATCTTTGGATGGGACCATCATCTTCATCATCATGGTCTTGATTGGTTGGAGGATCAAAACCATGGTCTTGTGGAGGGTTGTCTTCACTTCTTTCTTGATTGTTGAGTTGAGATCGATCTTGCTCATCATCATTGATAGCACCATCTTGATGTGAATGACCTTGTGCATCATTTGATCTTCCATCATGATTATTTCTTGAAGCAAAAGCTTCACCATGTTTATTGGATGAAACGTGATGAATGGTAGGATCATGATCAACATGCACAATGGTGTCTTCATCTTCATCTTGTACTTTGATGGGCTTTACCTCACCAATGGAAAGCTTCTTGATAGCTTTATGAGGATCTTGTTCATTACCTACAATCTCAACATTGAGTTGCTGTTTTTGAGAGTCGTCGGTTTCATCAAAAATCACGTCTACCGCGATTTCAATTAAACCGGTGGTCTTATTGAAAACATGATATCCATGTTCATTAGTACCATAACCAAGCATGAAACCTTCATCAACCTTTGGTGCAAACTTTGAGCTTTTGGATTTCTTGTTAAGTATGAAACACTTAGATCCAAAAACTCTAAAGTAATGCACCTTGGCCTTTTTACCGGTTAGAAGTTCGTAGGTGGTCTTTTCTCTTTTCTTATGAAGATATAAGCGGTTGATAGCATGACATGCCATGTTGACCGCTTCCGCCCAATAGTTGGTTGGAGTCTTGTACTCATCCAACATTGCTCTTGCAGCTTCTATGAGCGTTCGGTTCTTCCTCTCCACAACTCCATTTTATTGAGTGTAGGGAACCAAAAACTGATGTTTGATTCCTTCTTCATCAAGGAACTTTTCAATATTAGTGTTCTTGAACTCCGTCCCATTGTCACTTCTAACTCTCTTGATCTTGACATCAAACTCATTTTGTGCTCTTCTTGCAAATTTCTTGAAGATGCCTTGCACATCACTCTTATCACACAAAAAGAACACCTAAGTAAAACGAGAATAATCATCAACAATTACAAAACCATATTTGTTACCACCAATTATTATATAAGTGACGGGTCCAAATATGTCCATGTGTAGCAACTCCAATGGCCTTTTCGGTTGTCACAACATTCTTGATGGGATGTTTGGCTCCAACTTGCTTTTCGTCTTGGCATGCACTACAAATTCTATCTTTCTCAAAAGAAACATTTGTTAGTCCAAGGATGTGTTTGCCTTTTTGAAGTTTAGCCAAGTTCCTCATCCCAACATAGGCAAGACGGCGATGCCATAACCAACCCATGCTAGATTTTGCCATTAAACAAGTCTTGGGATTTACTCTATTTGATGTGAAATCAACTAGATAGAGTTTCCCTTTTAAATGACCCATAAATGCAATAGAGGAATTCTCCCTTCTATAGACTTCTACACCCTTATCTGTAAAGAGACCCATTGTAATCCATCTCACAAAGTTGTGAAACGAACAACAAATTGTATCTCAATGAATTCACAAGTAAAACATTGGAAATGCAATTATCATTTGAGATAGCAATTTTACCCAAACCGAGAACTTCTCCTTTTCCATTGTCACCAAACACAATGTTTCCACTTTGGTCATGATTAGGTTTGAATGATGTGAACCTGTCCTTCTCTCCGGTCATATGATTGGTGCATCCACTATCCAACACCCAACTTGTTCCACCGGAGGAGTATTCCTACAAAGACAAATCAAGCTTTTGTTTTAGGTACCCAAAAAGAATTGGGTCCTAGGGGGTTAGTCACATAAAACTTGGGCACCCAAACACTCCTCATAATCTCCTTCCGCTTGTGGGCACCAACATACTTCACCATGATCTTGACATCTTTTCCCCAACAACACATGTAATCACTAGCATAGCATCGTGGGAGTGGTGCTTGTGGCTTGAGGGCCTCCGCTTGCTTCATCTTGTTGGTCTTGTCATTTGTAGATGGAATCTTGGGAATGTAGACCTTGTTGTTTACCTTGCATATGAGCTCATCAAGAGCAACACCTTTGTTGAACTTCACACAAGGCACACCATTTACCATGTTCCTTCCATTGGCTCTTCCATCATACCTATTGTAGCTAATGCCTTTCTTGATTGATGGGTGCCTTGATGACTTATATATGGTCTTGTTGGATTGCTCTTGACACTTGCACTCATTCTTCAAGATCATCTTTAACCTATTGATCTCCTTGTGCCTCTTTTCTACCTCAACAAGGTTAGTTGCATATGCATTTACATCAATTTTATAGCATCTTTTACAACCATTGTTAGTGGAGACATTAGAGTCTTTGGTTGCCTTAGGAGAAGTTGAAGTGCTAGCCCAAAGAGTGTTGTAGTTTAGCTCAAGAATTCGGTATTTTTCTTCCAAGCTTGTGAGGCTTTCTTGAGCTATACTTTTCTCATTCTTGAGGCTAGCTATTGTGTCATTAACCGAAGAATGTTCCTTAGTTAATTTCCCAATTGTGTCATTGGCTAAAGACAATTCTACGGTTAACTTCTCAACCTTCATCTTTTCCTCAGCGATAGATGCTTCAAGTGCAAGGTTTTTGTCTCTCTCTTGAGTGATTATTTCTCCTTGCATCTCCAAGCATCTATATCTCTTCTCTAATTTCTTCATTAGCGTTTTTATTTTAGTGTAGCCCTTTTTACCAAACTTTCTTATCATGCTTTCTTCAATTGCTTCTATGTTCTCATCACAACTACTATACTCATCACTAGAAGGAGTGAGTGAGACATGTACCTTCTTCCCCTTAGCCATGAGGCAAGTTGGAGTGTGGTAGTCATTGTCGATGAGGTTGTAGAAGAGCCTTGGCAATGAAGATAGATTGGGAAAGAGTTTTGGTGGTGAAGCCGAGTCGAGGAAGATCATGGTTGGCGATGAAGAGTGATGGATAGCGATGTTTGCGGCTCCTTTCTTCTTCTTCTCATCATCACTTGAGTCACTATCATTTGACTCTCACTCTTCACCAAGATGAGCTTCACCTCTCTTCTTGCCTTTGTTCTTCTTGTCTTCATCCTTGTTGTACTTATTGTTGTTCTTCTTCTCATTAGGACAATCGGCTATGAAGTGACCGGTTTGACCACACCCATCGCAAAGCCTATTCTTGTACCTCTTCTTTCCATCACCATAGGTCTTGCGATTGCTCTTCTTCTTCATAAACTTTCTAAGATTTCTAATTACAAATGCAACCTCTTCATCAGAATCTTCTTCTCCACTTGAGGGATCATCCTTCACTTTCTTTCTTCTCTTGACTTGAAGTTTTGTCTTCATGAGCTTGAGTTGCCTTTAGGGCTGCACTCTTGTTGTATCCCATTGCACTAGGATTTTGATTATGAGGATTGATTGCATGTTCATCTAGACACTCATGATGCTTGAGCTTTGAAAGGAGTTCTTGGGGTGTCATCTCATCATAACCGGTCCTTTCCATGATTACGGATGCAAGCATGTTGTTCTTGGCTCTATAAGTTCTTCACATCTTTATAGCCACCTTGTTGTCATCCCATTCATTACTACCAAGAGCTCTTATATGGTTGACCAATATCATGAGCCTATGACACATTGCTTGTGTTGTCTCACTTTGCAAGAATACAAACCTTTCCAATTCACCATAGAGTAACTCAATGTTGCCTTTTCTCACACTTGTGTCTCCTTCAAAAGATACTTTCAATGTCTCCCAAACACGCTTGGCACTTTCCACTCCATTTACTTTGTTGAACTCATCCGGACTCAAACTTGAGACAAGCAAAGATACATCTTGTGCATTTTGATGGAGGTTGAAAGCTTCTTCTAAGGTTATCTCTCTATCTTCGTAGGTGGGAATGATCACACCAACTTCCACAACTTCCCAAAGTCTAGCAGCAATGAGGTGCATCTTCATCTCGTAGGCCCAATCAAGGTATCTTGTTCCATCAAAGTGAGGTGGCTTGCCATGGTTGACGGTGGGGAAGTGCATGGGCGGACCTTTGATGAGTTGCCCATAGTTGAAATCAGTGTTGGAGTAGATTCCTTTACCATGACTATTTTCTTTGCGTTGTCTTTGGTTGCATCATTTTTGCCACTAATAGCATCTTCAACCTTCCTGCTCAACACTTCCTTCATCTTGCCCATCTCATCTTGCATCTTCATTTCATCTTGGAAAAGCTTTGCTTGCTCAGCCATCAACTCTTTTGCAATTTGCTTGGCCATCTCGATGGCATCAACTTTCATCTTTTCGGTGTTCGACATTGTTTCTTCTCACGCGGTTAAACGCTAAAAGAAGATCAAGCTCTAATACTAATTGAAAGGATCTAAACAATGCCTAGAGGGGGGTGAATAGGCATATCTAAAAAATTCTACACAAACTCAAAGTCAAATGTCAGCAACTGTCGGAAGTCCCGATAGTTTGAGCTGGAACTTTCGTCAGCTAGAAGTTCTGACTCCTACATGGATTTTACTAGAAGTGCAAAAATGAACTTTGAGTGCGAGATTTCTTACAACCCCACTTCCAAGTGGTTAAGTAGACATGTAGAGTCACTCCCTTGACGTCGAAAAGCTTCCACTCCGTAGATCGAGTCTAAAGCCTAAGAGGTGCTTTAGGGAGAAGATAAAACAACCAAGAACAAATATGATAGCACAAATCACAACAACAAGCACGTGGGACACAAGGAATTATCACGAGGTTTGGCAACCCCATAAAGGAGCTCCTATGTCCTCATTGTTGAGGTGACCACAAAGGTCGGAGTCTCTTCCACCTCCTTGCCTCTCTCAAGGAAACCACAAAGGTCACTTGAGCTTTCCACTATGAAATCAAGGGTAATACAAACTTCCCAAGGCTCCTCCACAAGATGGAAGCTCTTAGGCGATGCCTAGCTGGCTAGGAGCAAAGCTCCAAGAGTAATAGATGCAAATCCAATAGGCTTGATGAAGAAATCAAGTGCTCAAGGTTACCAAAGTGATTCTCTCACTCAATCCACTCTCCTTTCACTCAAATCCTTAGGAGAATCGAAGTTAGGAGCAAAGGAGAGAGGAGATGGGAGGCTTGAATGCTTGGGAGTTCTTTTGGATAGAGTTAGGTTGCAATGAATGAGTAGGTAATAGTTAGAAGAGAGGAGAAAGCTATTTATGCTCATAGGAAAATCCAACCGTTTAGATCTACGTCGGAAGTTCCAACACAGATCATCGGAAGTTCCAGTGCTACTAAAGACTACTATTCAAATGTGCAGACCACTGGGCTTGCTTGACTATTGTCGGAACTCCCAGTGGCTGTCGGGACTTTCAGCTTCTATTGGGACTTCCGACGGTTAGGCGAGCCAGGTGTCTAAGTCCCAAGGCGCTAGGACTTCTGGCTCGCACCGGGACTTCCGGCTACCAAAAGTCCACAAACTATGTCTAGGTGTTCGGGAGGTGATTTAATGTCACTCTTTTGATTTTATTTTTATGCTTAAGCACTCTATCTTTTTCAGACCATCTAAACTTTCATCCCTCTTTATAGTACGGCGAAACCTAAACTCAAAACAAAGGATAAAACTTTGGAGAGCGCTTTGAGTTCGTCCGCCTTTTCAACTTCAAGAATTGAGGGATACCATTTCATCTTAGATCGACTCTTTAAAACTTTCATGGGACTAAAACTGCAATATATCTCATTAAGATCTCATTAGTCCATAATTTGGATGTCATCAATACATCAAAACCCATATAGGGGGCAAATGCACTTTCAAAACCTTTAACCCAAGGCCTCCTGCAAAGCATTAGACACAGATGATGGTTATCATCATATAAGAGAGCACACTATTATCAGTAATGCAATTAAATAAGCATGTAGCTTGCTTCAACATTGCTTCACCCTGAATTAGCATGACATATTCACACGGTAACTCAGTCATCTCTTCCTTGTTCATTGACATGTCTTCACACGGTAACTCAGTCATCTCTTCCTTGTTCATTGACATGTCTTTCATGACCTCAAATGCCTAAAACTCTTCAGGCTCTTGATTAGCATGGACTTGTGAGGATTTGTTCTGAGTTGGTATGTGTTGAGGTGTGCCCTTTTGAACCACTAAGCATTCAGCTCCTCATAATGTTTCCTCTTTTTTTGTGGATGCTTCAGCCATCTAGGATCATATCCGTGCTTTGCAATGGGAACAAATAATTATACCATAAGAACTTTAAGTTTGAACATGTGTTGTACTATTACAAAACATGATTCTTTGAGCTTGTGATGTTTGTAACATTCGGTTGGTAGCCGACCATCGCTACTACTTAAGTCTCAAATTGACTGAATTCCTCAAAACATGCAGTTATACATTGGCATCACACAGAGAGAGAAAGGTATGTAAACTTCTCCTCCACGTCATGCATAATTGCATATCCCTTGCAATAAGCTTCAGTGCTCAAGGCTACTGAAACCCTACAAACCACACTATATTAACTACTATTGGCAATATCAAACCCAAGAATCCATGGAGCTCAACAAAGGATCACCACCAAAAATGCACTCATCACACCAGTGAGGGGGGAGGCACGCTCGGTAGCCGGATGAGATCACCTTGCATGTGTGCTGGTGTCGCTCATCGTTAATGTCACACAAAAGCATTAGTTGCTTGCTCATGATCCCCATTTCCACATACCACAGGCACTCAGGCAGTACACATGGTTCTGCTCTTGCTGCATAGATGAACACAACTGAAACACCATAAGAACGACTCTAACAAAACCGAGAGCCATTAGATTTGTTTACTGCAGGAACAAATTAGCATGTAAAAATTTTAGAAAGGAAAAGGCGAAGAAAGTGGATCTGCATGGTGATGAAAGAAATTTCTCACCTCACATCTGCTACAGGGAAGAGGCAACAGGGTGGCGTGCACACATTATTGGCCTTCTTCCACAGCTAAAATCTAAACAAGCTAAAGTTTTGTCGAGTTACAACCCTTGCAATCAAAATCATATATTTTTTCTTTTGTGCTAATATTCCATAGCTAAATCTTGAAAGGACTTCTTCACTACCAACGATTACCTGATACGTAGAAAAAGACTTAATAGAAACAATAATGGGTATAGCTGCAGATCCATGCATCTTTAAAAAAATCTTTGCTCACAACTCAACAATCGTATGTTTTATTCTCTGTGGAAAATAGAAGGCCCTTAGAGGTACACAAAGCACTGACTTGTTCTCTGTGCTATTTATCTGATAGAACTAATCTTCCTATGTTAGAAATTTATTATACAAATTTAATTAGATTATTAAAATATGTTCGGAACTTTTGTGCCTTTGGCTGGTCAGCCAGCTAAAGTAAAGAATTAGAGACATGAAACACTACAAAATCTAACGCTTTTAATAGTCTTCTTTGCTTACATGCTGCCAAAGAAAGAAAGTAGGCAAGATTGGGCTATCACTTCCCTTTTGCAATTGCAATATATTCTAGACACATACTAGATTGTGGACCATGGAAGAAGGAATGCCATGTTTCACCACACCAATATGACCCAACAGTCTGGCAATTAAGGAAAAAAAACTGAGAAGTGGTCCACATTGTTCCCCTTAGTGAAAATCATCACACACCTGCATGACAATGTCAACAGATGTTATTGATGATTACTCAAAAGAATGCAGGGATAGGAAAAAACATCATGGAATCTGGCTTTCTGCTGCTGGGACAATGGAAGGGATGAGGAGCTAACCGTTTAAATCTACCAATGACAAAACCCTCTGAATAATGCTTCTTCCCATTGAACCCAGTGAAGTTCTTTATTATCCATGTGAAGTTGTGAAACACGATATTTGCCCATCTTCTATGGGCTGGCTCTCCTCGTGCTCACACCTCAGTCCATGCCACCACTGCCAACAGGCATGGAACAAGTCTGTATTGAGATTCGGGAATCAGGATAATGCAGCACACACAACCAAGTTCCTACTGTGGCACATTATCAAACCAAGCTACAAATCAGATTGAAACAAATACATAAGCAGTAAAATGAGATAAGCACATATAGTACATTCCATGGGGGATGTGTCGGCCACCTACTTGCTCATGAGCGTCACAGAGAACTACGTCCAATCAAGGGCCCTAGCACGAGCCCACGACGATGATGCGGCCACCCTGGGGCACTGGCGGCTGCACAGCTTCCACGTTGGCAAGGTGGGGGCGGCCTCCTCTGCCGCCACATGGTCCACGATGGTAGCGTCGCTGGCTCAGCGCCTTCTCCTCGACCACGACAAGCTTCCCCAGGGAGCGCCTAGCAGTAGCGATGGCATCGCCGACGCGGTTGATGTTAGTGCAGCACAGGATCCAGTGGCTCCCCCACGTCTTGAGCGAGAGATCTAGATTAAAATGTTTCCGGTGGTGGCGCGGCCTTCTGGCGATGGCACCGGTGGGATCTGTAACAACCTGCGTCTAAAACTGCTTATATGGCCCATCTCCGCACGTAGAACAGGACTACATAAGCATAGCACCTCTCTTACACTTTTGTCCTCGCTTCGTGTAAAAGGGTTAACCTAGAGGTGCTACGTGTATGTAGGCCCGTTCCACGTACAGAGCTGGGCCATATAAGCAGTTTTGGACGCGAGGTGTTGCAGATGGTATCAGAGCTTCAACCCTTGCTTCACGTGCCCATGGAGGGGTGTACCAAGGGGTGGTCTTGGACATCTACCACATATATGTGGTGAGCTGCCAAGGGCGTGTAACACCCCTGGTGTAACGAGCTCGCTTAGCACCAAGATTAAGTGTAAGAGAACTTTGCAGAGCAGGTTCTCGGGTGTTAAAAATTTAACACACACATGAGATGATAAACAAAACTTATGTGACTCATTTTTGTGGTCGGAAGAAATTCAATCAATACCGTAGGATAATTTACTTGGTGTGTAAAATGTTAATAGAAATCCTAACAGGAAGAACGAAGTAAGAGGTTTAAACGGTTGGTGTGAAAAACAATTTTTATACGCAAAAACAAAATATAGCTTGTATTTAGTACTTAAATGAAAATCAAAGTACAAGTTTAGTAGATAAAAATGCAACTTTTGTTTTGGTGAATAGATGTTGTTCAATAGTATTTTTGATAGCTCAAAAATCAAATCTGAAATTAATATTAGATCTTTCCGTTGAATCGGGAGGAAGTTGAACTTGTGATTTAAGTGCCATTTTTGGCAAACTATATTGAGCAAACTAATTAAATAGTGTTTTAATATTTTGTTCCTACGGTTTAGTATAAAGTATGGACTTTCGCATGGAGTATTTCTGGGTTGCAGTTAACAAGGTTTAGGCCTCTTAAAAATTGTGACAAAAGTGCTAATGGTTATTTAGTTCTAACTGAACCGTTGCCCTTTTCTAAGTCTGAAAAGGATAGTAGACAATGCTATTTTGGCATTTAAATTCTAACTAAAATATTTAAACACTAGCTTCACGTTCTTGCACTATTGGTTGCCTCTAAGTGATTACTTGGACATGGTATAGATTGTAGTGGTGTGGAGTGGCACATGTTTTCTTAAAATTTTCCCAAACTTCCTTAGAACACGCTGTGACCATGCTCTTGGTGCTCCGTTCATGAACCAGCACTCAGCGTGATGAACCCATGTTGGCACCTCTCTATCTCCCTTGCTAGTCACCCTCTGACCATGCTTGTTGCCTGGATCCGAAGCCCTTAGGGTCTACTAGAGTCTCGAGCTTTTGTTTTAATCTCAACCAAGCTCTAATCGGTTGTTCTTTATGCTTTAAGATCTGTGCACGACATCGCCTTGGGCTGGCTGGCTGGGTGGGCATGGTCATCGCGCTCGGGGTGCGGCGTCACGCGTTGGTGCACCCACCGCGCACGTGCGCACCATATCACGTGTGGCGTTGCCGTTGACCATCTCATTGCCACCCTATTGAAAGGTCCTAATATGGCTAGAGGGGGGTGAATAGCCTATTTAAAAATCTATAAACCAACTAGAGCAATTTAATTAGTATGACAAATAGCGAAAAGCAAACTTGCTCTACCTCTACAAGGGTTGTAAGCCACCTATCCAACAATTCTAGTTACTATGATCACTAGACACACAATTTACTAAGTCACTACTCACTAAGAGCTCTCACACTTGCTATACTAAATAGCTCCACTAGATGAACTTAAGCTACAAAGCAAGCTCTCAATTCTAGCTACACTAAAGAGCTTGCTACAATTAGTTTGCGGGAATGTAAATGAGTAAGTAAGGTGATGATACCGCCGCATAGAGGAGTGAACCAATCACAAGATGAATACTAATTCAATCACCGGGAGAATACGAAAGGGCAAGACACAACCAATTTTTCTCCCAAGGTTCACGTGCTTGCCGGCACTCTAATCCCCATTGTGTAGACCAACACTTGGTGGTTCGATGGCTAAGAGGTGTTGCATGAACCTCGTCCACACAATTGGACACCGCAAGAACCTACCCACAAGTGAGGTAACTCAATGACATGAGCAATCCACTAGAGTTACCTTTTGGCGCTTTGCTGGAGAAGGCACAAGACCCCTCACAATCACTGCGATCGGAGTCGGAGACAATCACCAACCTTCACTCGATGATCCTCGTTGCTCCAAGCCATCTAGGTGGCGGCAACCACCAAAAGTAACAAGTGAATCCCGCAGTGAAATACGAACACCAAGTGCCCCCAGATGCAATCACTCAAGCAATGCACTTGGATTCTCTCCCAATCTCACAAAGATGATGAATCAATGATGGAGATGAGTGGGAGGGCTTTGGCTAAGCTCACAAGGTTGCTATATCAATGCAAATGGCCAAAGAGAGTGAGCTAGAGGCAGCAATGGGGCTTAAATAGAGAGCCCCCATGAATAGAGCCGTTGGCTCCTCTGTCCCCTGAAAAATCGAGGCGATCGGACGCACCGGTTGGTTTGACCGGACGTAGGACCCCAGCGTTCGGTCCTTAGATATTCGCCATGTGTCCCTGACTTCAAATGCTAATCACTCGATCTCAATGGTCATCAGTGCACTTAAGTTGTGATCGGATGCGCTGCTTGAAGTGACTGGATGCACCATCACTAGCATCCGGTCGTTTCCAGTAAGGTTCTAGAGACGATTTTACGCGACCGGACGCGTCCGGTGGCACATGACCGGACCCAGGCTAGTGTCCGGTCAACACAGTCTCTCTCTATTGCTTGAGTCAACGTACACCACTAGGTGATCAGACGCACCCCCTGCGCATCTAGTCCCTTTTTCACTTCAGCGTCCGGTCAAGGGACCGAGGGTGGCCTTCACTGCGCGCCACTGACTGGACGTAGGGTCAGAGTCCGGTCACTGCCCAAGGCAGAGTCCGATCAATACGAAATAGCTCTTTTTAACCTAAACTTCACCACCCTTGGTCAAATGTGCCAACCACCAAGTGTATCACCTTGTGCACATGTGTTAGCATATTTTCGCAAATGTTTTCAAGGGTGTTAGCACTCCACTAGATCCTAAATGCATATACAATGAGTTAGAGCATCTAGTGGTAGTTTGATAACCACATTTTGATACGAGTTTCACCCCTCTTAATAGTACGGCTATCGATCCTAAATGTGATCACACTCTCTAAGTGTCTCGATCACTAAACCGAAAAGCTTCTATTAATTTCACCTTTGCCTTGACCTTTTTGTTTTTCTTTCTTCTTTTTCAAGTCCAAGCATTTGATCATCACCATGCCATCACCATCATCATGTCATGATCTTTATTTGCTTCATCACTTGGAGTAGTGCTACCTATCTCATAATCACTTTGATAAACTAGGTTAGCACTTAGGGTTTTATCAATTCACCAAAACCAAACTAGAGTATTCAATCTCCCCTTTTTGGTAATTGATGACAACCCTTTCACAAAGATATGAATTGAAATTCAATTGAATCCATATTGCTTGCCCAAGCATATTTACCATGTGTAAAAAGATATGAACAAGTTTCATGAATCCCAAATGGTAGCAATTGCTCCCCCTACATATATGCTAGGAGTTTGGATTGTAGCTTGCACATATGCTTAGATAGGAAATATAGGAGACAATGTCTACCAAATGATGCTATCGGAGCGCACCAATAAAAGATGGACCTTTAAAGCGTGATACCTATCGGAGTGCACCAATATACCATCCTTAGCACCATTAGTAACTAGACATACACAAAAAACTAGAATACCCCATGAGATCAACATTAGAAGTACGGGTCTAGTTTTCATAAAATGAACATAAGTCTAGTTACTTAACCAATGCATGCTAGTTTTTTTTTTATTTCATCATTCAAACCTACAACTAGCATACACCACACAAGCATGGATATTGAAATTTAAAACTTGTGCCATGCAAGCAAATATATGAAATGCATATTCAAATGCAACATACAAGTTTATGAGCTTGCTCCCCCTACTTGTGTACAATTTTGATTGATCCCCTTACAATGTCATTTCATTTGTTTGCTCCCCCTATCTTACTACCTTTGTGAATTTCTCTCCCCCTTTGTCAACAATTAGCACAAAAGGCGAGCTTATGTTTTAGACAGGTTGGGGTGAAACCATGTGAAGTGAGGATCATTTTCCCAATTTGGTTCAATCTAGATCACTTGCAAAAGTTATTTAACTCGGTTTGATCCAAGGGCAAGCTTCTTCACACCTCCAAAAGAGGGTTATCATGCACCATGTTGAGTTAAACACTTATAGTTCATTTTCTAGATTAAGCACTAGGTTTACAAGCCCACAAACATGTCATATGCTACCACTAGATCATTTCAAGCGTACAAGCAATAGTGGTACCATACAAGCATTAAATTCATTTGATTTTAATGAATGACCCTAGGACATGATAGGAATGACTAGATGCACTAAACAAGTCCTTAGCAATGGATGAATGACATGTCAATCAACTTTACCTTGCTTTGCTCGAAGGTGAGGCATGTCATATAATGGGGGTGCATCAACACATATTTGAGAAGTCAAGTATGTTCAATTCATTCTTTAGCTTGCAAAACCTCTTCTCATCAAGTGGCTTGGTGAAGATATCGGCAAGTTGATCATCGGTGCCAACACTCTTAATACAAATATCCCCTTTTGTTGGTGATCTCTTATGAAATGATGGCGGACATCTATATGCTTTGTTCTTGAATGTTAAACTGGGTTGTTGGTGAGCTTTACAACACTCTCATTATCACATAGCAATGGCACTTGCTTGAATTTGATTCCAAAGTCACTCAAGGTAGCCTTCATCCAAAGTAATTGAGCACAACAACTACCGGCCGAAATGTACTCTGCTTCGGCGGTTGAAAGTGCTACACTATTTTGCTTCTTTGATGACCAAGACACAAGTGATCTTCCCAATAGTTGACATGTGCCTGATGTGCTCTTTCTCTCAACTTTGCATCCTGCATAATCAAAGTCCGAATATCCAATCAACTCAAATCTTGCTCCTTTGGGATACCACAATCCAACATTTTGTGTATGCTTCAAGTACCTCAATATTCTCTTTGTTGCCTTCAATTGACTTTCTCTTGGTAAGGCTTGAAATCTAGCACACATGCATACACTAAACATCACATTCGGCATTGATGCGGTCACATAGAGTAGGCTTCCAATCATAGACCGATACAATTTTTGATCCACCATATTACCACTTGCATCACTATCCAAGTTGCCATTCGTTCCCATTGGTGTACTAATGGCTTTGCTCTCACTCATGCCAAACTTCTTGATGATGTCCTTGATATACTTGCCTTGACTCATAAATGTACCATTCTTCAATTGCTTGATTTGAAGACCAAGGAAGTAACTTAACTCTCCAATCTTGGACATCTCAAACTCATTAGCCATCATTTTTCCAAATTCTACACAAAAGTCTTGATTGGTTGATCCAAATATGATGTCATCAATATAGATTTGCAATACAAACAAGTCATTTCCAAGCTTCTTGGTGAAGAGAGTGGTGTCAACCTTTCCCATTTTGAATCCCTTAGAGAGTAGGAAATCCCTCAATCTCTCATACCATGCTCTTGATGCATGTTTCAATCCATACAAAGCATTTCTTAACTTGTACACATGGTTGGGCTTCTTGTCATCTTCAAAACCGGGAGGTTGCTCAACATATACTTCTTCATTGATGTAACCATTTAGAAATGCACTCTTGATATCCATTTGATAGAGTTTGATGTTGTGGGCACAAGCATAGGCTAGCAATATTCTAATTGCTTCCAATCTAGCAACCGGGGCATATGTTTCTCCAAAGTCAAGACCTTCAATTTGAGTGTAACCTTGAGCCACTAATCTTGCTTTGTTCCTTATTACTATCCCTTCTTGATCTTGCTTGTTCCGAAAGACCCACTTGGTTCCAATTACATTATGTTCCATAGGCCTCTCAACTAACTCTCATACTTGACTTCTTTTGAAGTTGTTTAGTTCTTCATGCACAGCATTGACCCAATCAATATCTTTCAAAGCTTCATCTATCTTCTTAGGTTCAATGGATGACACAAATGAGAAATGTTCACAAAATAATGCCAATTTGGATCTTGTTTGTACACCTCTAGAAATATCACCAATTATAGAGTCCAAAGGATGATCTCTTGCGACATTGGTTAGTTGGACACTTGCACTTGATTGCTTGCATTTAATTGATCATTTGGTTGAGATGATGAACTAGCCACTTGTTGTTGATCTTGCACTTTGTCAACACTAGCACTTACTTGACTTTGATCTTGAGAACCACTAGCTTGTACATTTGAGTTAGAGAGCACTTGATTCTTGTCATTTTCAACATCAATCACCTCTCTAGGTCTTATATCACCAATGTCCATGTTCTTCATTGTATTGACTAATTGAGTGCCTCTCACATCATCTAGATTCTCATCTTCCTCTTGGGAACCATTTGTTTCATCAAATTCCACATCATGAACCTCCTCAAGAGTACCACTAGCCAAATTCCAAACTCTATATGCCTTGCTAGTAGTGGAGTAACCAAGCAAGAAACCTTCATCACATTTCTTTTCAAACTTGCTCAATCTAGTGCCTTTCTTCAATATATAGCATTTACAACAAAAAACCCAAAAGTATGTTATGTTGGGCTTTCTTCCATTCAATAGCTCATAAGGTGTCTTCTCCATCATGGGGTGACAATAGAGTCGGTTGCTATAATAGCAAGCCATGTTGATTGCTTCGGCCCAAAAAGAATGATTCACATTGTACTCACTCAACATTGATCTTGCCATGTCAATCAAAGTTCTATTTTTTATTTCAACTAGGCCATTTGATTGTGGACTATACTTGGCCAAAAATTGATGCCTAATTCCAAACTCATCACACAAATCATCCACTCTTGTGTTCTTGAACTCTCTTCCATTATCACTTCTCACTTTCATGATGGTTGTTTCAAACTCATTATGAATTCTCTTGATGAATGTCTTGAAGGTTGTAAACACATCACTTTTGTCAACAAGAAAGAATACCCATGTGTATCTAGTGAAATCATCCACAATCACAAATCCATATTTGTTTCCACCAATGCTAGTGTATGTGGTTGGTCCAAACAAGTCTATGTGCACCAACTCAAAATGCCTTGGATGTGCTCATCATGCTCTTCTTAGGATGTGTGTTACTGACTTGCTTTCCGGCTTGACATGCACTACATAGCTTATCCTTCTCAAATGTGTCATCTTTCAAGCCTCTAACTAAGTCATGCTTGATCAACTTGTTAATTATTTCATTCCAACATGACCAAGCCTTCTATGCCATAACCAACCCATGCTGGACTTAGTGAGCAAACATGTTGACAATTGAGCTTCTCTAGCATTGAAATCAACCAAGTATAGATTCTCATATCTAAATCCTTTGAATATCAAGTTAGATCCATCTACACTTATGATCTCTACATCATCCACACCAAATATGCACTTGAAACCAAGATCACACAATTGAGCTACCGACAATAGGTTGAAGTTCAAGCTCTCTACTAGTAGCACATTGGAAATGCTCAAATCATTGGATATTGCAATCTTATTGTTTACACCAAAATTTGGTAAGCTTATCCTAGAAAGGAAGAGATCGGCCAATGATGTCAAAAGCAAGAAAGTTTCCTAATTGAGGGATATTTTTGAGCCGGCCAGGAAATATTATTTAATAAATTTGAGAGAGACATGACGTCCAGGTGCATATCCGGATGAAAGAAACAAGGACACGTATCAAACAAGGAAGCTTCATCAGCAAGAATTCTGCATAAGATAAATTAGAGTCCATGTATCTTGATATTTCTTTTTGTTATCTAGTCGTGTTCGTTTAGGACTCTTATCAGCCCAGGTGAAGGGTCGAGATGGCGACTAGAGGGGGGGTGAATAGTCTTTTCTAAAACTTAATCACGTCGGCTACCCGATACAAATGCGGAATTAAAACTATCGGTCTAGCCAAGACTATACCCCACTATATATGTTCGCTAGCACCTTGCAAAGATAACAAATATGCAACAAAGGTGCCGGGCTAGCTAGAGCTCTCCTAAACAATTTTAAGAGCAAGGTTACACAAACCTATGCCACTAGTATTTTAAGCAACAAGAGAGCTCATACACATGCTAGTAAGCAAAAGCACAAAGCTAACGATGCTCACTAGCAATGCTCAATAACAAGGCAACCAATGCCTAATTAGAGAGCGCAATTACTTAGCTACACATACTAAGTGATGTGACTAACAAGGTTACATAAACCAAATTAGCCACGCATGGGAGCTACTTCTATGCTACACAAGCAAGAAGGTAATTAGCAAGCTACACAAGCTATCTAATTACAAGAGCAACTACACAAGCTTAATATGTATAAAAGTAATTGCAAGCTTGTGTAACGGGGATGAAAACCAACGGGAAGAATAAGGTTGACACGATGATTTTTCTCCCGAGGTTCACGTGTTTGCCAACACGCTAGTCCCCGTTGTGTCGACCGCTCACTTGGTGGTTCGGCGGCTAATTAGCATCACCCGCTAAGCCCGCACGTCGGGCACCGCAAGAACCTACCCCTTGAGTGAGGGTAGCTCAATGACACGCTTTACTAGAGTTGCTCTTCGCGGCTCCCGCGGGGCAAGCACAATGCCCCTCACAAGCACTTCTCCGGAGCGCCGCACAAGCTTCTTGCGCGCTTCGACGGAGACCACCACCAAGCCGTCTAGGAGGTGGCAACCTCCAAGAGTAACAAGCACCACCGGCTTGCAACTCGATCACCTAGTGCCACTCGATGCAACCTCACGATGCAATCGCACTAGAATCGCTCACTCACACAATCGGATGATCACTATCAAGTATATGTGTGATGGAGGGCTCCCAAGCACTCACAAGCATGGACACTAAGTCCCTTGAGGTGCTCAGCCCCAGCCATGGCCGAAGGCCACTTCTATTTATAGCCCCAAGGGCTAAACTAGCCGTTACCCCTTCACTGGGCAACGGTCGGGCCGACCGGACGCTCCGGTCGTGTTGACCGGACGCTGGACCTCAGCGTCCGGTCACCCGCAGACGACCACGTGTCCCGATTCCAACGGTCACTTGACCTGACCGGACACAGCAGCTTCAACTGACCGGACGCTGGACCCTCAGCATCCGGTCGTTTCCAGTAAGCTCCCGAGCATGACCGGACGCGTCCGGTCGAACACGATCGGACGCAGCACCAGCGTCCGGTCACTCTCCAGCTACTGCTACACCATACGTCAGCGCGACCGGACGCAGGCAGTCAGCGTCCGGTGCATTTGGATCCAGCGTCCGGTCACTTGACCAATGCTGGTATCTCCTCCATTTTCTTCACCCTTGCTCAAGTGTGCTAACCATAAGAATTTGCATCCGGCGCAATAGAAAATAGACATTCCATTTTCCCAAAAGCGCCGAATCCAAAACCCATCTCACCCCTGCAAACACCACCTCCTTTGTAAATGTGCCAACACCACCAAGTGTACACCATCATGTGTATGTGTGTTAGCATTTTCACAATCATTTCCCAAAGGATGTTAGCCACTCAACTTGCCACGCCACTCGATCCTAGCGACAATGCAAAGTTAGATCACTCGAGTGGCACTAGATGACCGATATGCAAACAAGTTTGCCCCTCTTGATAGTACGGCCATCTATCCTAAACCCGGTCATAAACTTCTCTACACACCTATGACCGGTGAAATGAAATGCCCTAGGTTATACCTTTGCCTTGCGCATTCCATTCCATCTCCTTCAATGTCGATGCAACACATGCACCAACACGATCAACAATGATATGATCCACTTCATATCATCACATGATCATATTGGTTCATCGATCTTGACTCCACTTGCTCTTCACCGTTGCCATCGTCCATCGGTGCCAAGTCTTGCTCAAGCTTCACCGCCACGCGGTCCATCACTCCAAAGCCTTCGACTTGCCCTTCACGCTTGCAACCGGTCCATCAAGCCAAGTCATGTCTTGATCTTCTCCACCTTGATCACATGACTCAATGTCATGTCTCATGTGCAATAAGCTCCTTCATCATCACATGTGTGAGCTTTGCAACATCTCCAAGCCATTTTCACCTTCATGGCATATGTTGCTCACACACATGTACCTGTGGACTAATCACCTGTGTATCTCACATAAACACAATTAGTCCACCTAGGTTGTCACTCAATTACCAAAACCAATAAGGACCTTTCACCAGGGTATAAATATAAACCCCCGGCTATTGTATCAGAGACACAATCAATCAAATACAAGTCATTTACCTTTTTCGGCTCTGGCCAACCCTTAGGAGTAGGAGTAGAGTAGATCTCAGCGAGTTCTTCAGCGAGCAGGGCTGCATCGGTCTGGCCAACCTCTGACTTATCTATAAGTACCGTCATGGCTTATACTTCTGTTCGTACAGCTGCATCGATCCAGTCGACCTCCACTGCGACTCTGGTATAAGCTAGTTATCGACTCTTTTCTAGTTCAAGTACGGCTGCATCGATCCGGTCGACCTCCACTGCTCGAACTAGATTAAGGTCAAGTTATCGGCTCTATCTAAGGGTGGCGTCCTTCGAGTAGATTTATTAAGTTACCAATCTTGCTGATGCTTTTCATTATTTATTTAATTACAGCAATATCACTTTGCTCGGTTGGGATTGATCTAGATTGGCTTTATACCCTATTTAACCCATAATTTATTAATCTAAACTGATCTAATCTGCACCTTAAATGATGAGTTATGTTTTATCGGCTGTTTTATGTCAATCTTGATCGTGCATAGTGTGCGGTTAAGGCATGCCGGGTCTTGAATAGATCTATCGGCTAACGAAAACCGTTCCATGGCCCGTTATCACGGCCTGTGTGATTCTACCTCACACCCCACTGTTAGCACCATGGAGCAGGGACCCGTATTTGGTAGATCTGTTCCTGATAGGGCATGACCTTAATTGTGCGCTATACCTGAATCGGTCGTTTTAGCCGATATCGAGTACTTTCACATATACAGTTCATGCCACGAGACCGTTGAAGTAAGGGTAGGTTGAAAGATATGTTAGCCCCATGATCTTATTATTGTATTATAGCCTACATGATTCTGCCTCATGCCCCACTGATATTAGTAATAAGTTAGGGTCATCGAATCTATTGTTGTTTCTACGGCCTACATGATTCTGCCTCATGCCCCACTGGTCATAGCAATAGATGAGATCTAATATGTTCATTAGATTTATCTCTATTAAATGGTTAAATGATGATGAGCTGTTTCCGAATCTTTTATATAAAAAGGGATTCGGTTACTTGCAGTCATTGGCTTAGCATAAATTGATTAGTGTTGACATACTATTGCCATTGACTAATATTTGTCTAAATAACGATATTCATCCTGAATGATAACCGATTTTTCTTGCATAATTCCATGAGTTTTAACTGATTTATTCTTAGGAGTATGCTGGAATCGGCTATTTAGTCGATCTCCTTCCACATCGGCTCTCAGAGCCGCATATTCGGAACTGTCTGGCAACATCGAGAGGAGTACGCAGGATCGATTATCCCTACGTTGAAGCCAGGCGGATCTCTAGCTCCATCAAGCAGACCCTTTCGGCTTGCTCGTGTGCCCGGCACGAGAAGAATTTTCAGGCCGACACATGTTCTGGCATGCCCGGTGGGACCACAATCGTTTGATCAGAAGTCAGAGTCTGATGTTAGCATTTATTCGGCCATCATCAAGACGCTGCGAGTTAATTCATCGTCATAAAACAAACAAGGGACATGCCAGATGAGTAACACATACCATGGATTATTTGACTAGCTTGGTCATAGAGGTGCAATGTTTAAGAAGAAGGAGAAGCTATCTAAATGGAAGCTTATACATGTCTACAGCTAATCGGCTAAACAAAGCTGATGATGGAGGAGCTGAGGCAAGTACGGATGAAAATTTGCATGACACTGACATGCATTTGGATGAAAAGCTACTACACCAGATTACCATCTTTGGCTTCCCAATTGATCAGCATGAGAGAAATTCATTTCTTGTCACATACATGTCAGCAAGTCCTGGTGATGCATCAGAAGTTGACACATTGCCAACACATGGTGGTTTATGTAGTTTAGCTGTTGCCACAACACCACCAAGGACACCAGTAGATCAAGTGGTAGATAGACTTACTAAAGTACTGAGGATACCCAATTGATCGGACTCATGAAAGAACTGCATGCCATGCCACCGTTGGCACAGTGACAGAAACAAATGTAGGACACCATCGGCTAAGTTTGACGTGAGCATCAAAGATACCAAGCTACTCATTAGCTCAGAATGCGAAGATCAGGCTAATAGTCGATTGGGCATTTTATCAAGCAACATTGATTGGTGCAAGTTCTATAAGATAGCTTCAGAAAGATTCTTCAGTTCTTGGCCCTTGTCGAGGATCTCCTAGCAGATAGCAACCAAGTTACTTCAACAAATTGACATCTTGTACTAGGACGATGATAGATCAATATCTGCTCAAGAGCCGATGCATTAAACCTTCACCGCCTCCTGATTCTTCCATATATAAGAACCAGGAAGAAATGAGTCACCAACCAGGAAATTGGAATATATATACGGCATTGATGATCTGGTGATCCAAAAGAATATAAAATATATCGTGAAAGTTGTTGAGACATCGGCCTGTGAAACAACCGATACAGTCAGCTATGCAGGTAGATACAAGACAAGATCAGGATGAATGGGTCCCATATAAGGCGAAAGTGGCCACCCCTGATGACTTCTTCTCTAGCTTCCTTGCCAAGCCTGACGTCACCAACAATACGACCAGCTCATCACAGGAGCCAACGCCGAGAAGATCCTAGAGATGAACACGCCCGGCGTTTTGATTCCCTGCATCGACTATGCATCGGGGGCTATCAGGCCTGAACTCATGCACGTCGATTCTCCAAATATCTGAGTCATGGTGGATGAAGAGTGCGAGCAGCTCCAAGATCACGCCAGTAGTTCCTCAGGTTCTCCAGCAAACTTCCTACAAAATCATATCGGAATAGGAGCAGACTCTATTGACATGGTCATATACATCTAGAATCAACCTCTGACAGAAGTAAATTCATCGGCTATGGATGCATCTAACTACGGGTGTTTCTAAAGGTTCATGTTACAAGGGTAAAACAGTTGATGATTATATTCCAGAATAATGATATTGGCTTGGAAGATCATGGGTAAATTCTATCGACTCATCAGCTCGCATGAAATCCTAAGTGGCCTCTAGGTTGCCTATCGGCTTGCATAAAATGAGTATGGCTCATCAGCTATAAAAACTAAATAGCCAATGGAGTATTAGCTGAATGGAGTTATTTTATTGAGAAGCTAATAGCCGATGAAGCATGGTCACGTGATGAAGTTCGAAAGGAGAATGATGTGGACCCTGAGCAGATCATCAGTCATGCCGGATGAACAAGAATGCCGTGGAAAAGATCGACAGCTACATTGGCTGGGAAAAGGAAAGTGCTTATGAACCATGGCAGTTCATCGGCCTCCTACCACTATTCGATCCACTGCGACATGACATCATAGAGAACAAGGCCAACAATGGATGGTCCAATCAACAAGGTAGATAGATCCATCAGGGTGTTCCTAAAGAGTAGGTATGAGATCATGAAGTGGCTAGACACATCTACGGCGTACCAGTGATGGCGTGAACAACACGATGGCACTAAGGAAGATGGACATCAACATCACAGTGGACGACACGATGGATACGGCTCCGAGTGCATCGAACACCATACCGATGAATTTGGGTTGAGCATGATCTTGAGTACCATGTTCGCTAACTACGATGAGGATGAACGAGAAGCACTGGCGTGGTACAAAGGATGTTGCACGGCCTCAACCAGGCTACCGCTAATCCTGACTCCTTCAGCGACGACAACCAGGACCGCCATGAGCTGTCAGAGCTCGACAAGCAGGTCACAAAGTATGCCAAGGTAGTCAGGTCCAGGGAGCTGCACACGTTCAAGGTGATGAAGCCATTTGGCCTGGCAGACACGATGTGACTGACTCAAGTAGAGCTATCGCCAGCAAAGGTACGTCAGCAGTGGATGACCACGTGCGACGTGAAGAGCTCAGATATGCAGATGGTGTTCTGAATGTACAATCAGCTATGTAGAGCCGATGTAGCCACAATCGACTAAATTTGCTGCTGAAACAAAAAAAGGAAGGGATCAGAGTGCAAACAGGAATCCAGCGAGGACTATCACATATGCAAGTATTGATATGATGGCCGAGAATCAGGACTCCAAATATATTGTGACACGGGATGAATATATGGAGAAATAAATAAGAGGAAAATTTGCATGTGTGCGTCTACAAAAAGAGGTGGAGTGCGAACTCAGGTTTTTCACAGGTCAGGTTTGCATGTTGTTATAAATAGCTGATAGGGTAAGGAAATGTTTCTTCAAATTACCCCACCGCCGGCCGAGTGATTTTGAGCAATAACCATCGGCCGAAAGTTATTATCAACATACAGAAAATTGGCTCCGAGTATTGAAAGGTTCTCAAAGTTTGTTTAAATATTGTGGTAGCCAAGAACAAAGGTGTCAAGTCAATAGCCAATAAGATGCTCGGAGTATATCATTGTTATGCCAACCGATGCAAGCAAGAGAAGATCAAATTAATAATGATTATTCTAATATATGGAGATCGACTATTTTTAGATTGGCTTACTATTCATGGATGCGTACATAACATGGATTAATTGAGATCGGCTATTTTACATACGCATGAAGGCATTTTACTGTCAGTGGCCTTTATTGAAAAGCGGACTAGGAAGCAAGGAATTGTTGTTTCTTTAAGTTGCCATGCGAGGAAGGTCTTGTCGATGAAGCATTTACTCTCTAAGCTGACAAAGACCAATCACCTCTCTTGAGATAGAATCGGCTGTTGGTTCAAGACCTTACCCTTCAAACTGATGGAGTCTACAGCCGATCGACAAGGGTGTAAGACTAGTGAGATATCAGTTTTTGGTACAGCAGTGGATTTTCAAGAATAATCACATAGAGCCAATAGCCGATGACCGCCACTAGTTCAATTGTCGAGGTCACATTGAGTTTTCCTCCATGGGTTATTAACATCGGCTGTTCAACCAAGTATATTTTTCGATAAGAAGGAAAAGTCATCATGGGAGGTTTTATCTGAGATATGGAAAAGGTTGACAACCTGACAGCCGATAGGAGACCATCGGCTGAAAATTATTATCGACATGCGGAAGACGGTGGAGATTAGCTATCGATAAAGATATCAGGATAAGGTCATCTAGCTTGATTACTTCATTGTCGTCGCCGAGGACACCATTGTCATTCAGGAGGTCAGATCGCCAGAGCGAGGACTAGTGATGGTTGCCGATGCCCTGTGTCCTAGACGCCATCTTCCAATGAAGTAGAATCGGCTGCCCCCAAGCCTATGAACCATTTGTTCCTCAAGTGTGGATAAACAAGCATGAGGACCCGGTGTATCACGTCATGCTAGGTGCCGACAAGTTCTCACTGGAATTCATGCTTGACACGCTCAACATCTCATTGGAGCACGACTTGCTGGCAATGGCTGACCGGGTAGAGACTGCTATGTATGTGTGGCGATGCAAGGTTAGTGGGAGCAGCAACAAGTTACCGTGGAACAAGATCAAGGAACTCACGGCTAACAGCGATGACAAGGAAGTGATGCTGGCAAACAAGGCTGTGGACTTCCTCCTCTACATCGACTATATTCTCTCATGGTGGCATAACTGATGGATGGTCAAAGTACGTGGAAGTCTAGGCCATAACACGACAAATGCTGCTCATTGTTGTCCACACGGAGTCTCATTGATATGGCAAGTGACCTCAGCTGTGCCATATCCAATGCATCCACCTCCATCTCAGAGCAGTGCAGCAGCGTTGACATCAGCAGACTGTTTGAGCCGACCACTATAGTGGCCAAGCTCCTTGGCTGATCCTTGGCATTTACCGCCGCGCCCTTCAGACGACTCAGCATGAAGCCCCATGCCAACATGACTGACTGCCGCTCCATGGGCGACAAGATAGGAGCTGGCGGAAGATAGGGTCTCTAAGCTCATGCTTGGTGAGGACATGTCCGACGACAACAAAGGCATCTACACTACCATGATGTACCTACAGCGCGCTCAGCGGCCAACGCAGGAAGCCTCTTGGCCAGCCCTAACCTTTGTTGCAGTTTGTGGCTTCGGCAAGCGAATTTTTCGCAATGCTCTTTTTGTGTTCTCAACTTGATCTGATTGCGGGACTTCTGAAATTGACAATCGCCTTATTAAAAGTCAAAAGTAGTAAATGAAAGATTGCTCGCAATTGGCTCAGAATTGGAAGATCAAGACATCAAGCCGATAGAGCCCTTTATGTAGTGCATGCTAGTTAGATTTCCATGCATATATATACACGATGTACGTGGGCACAAAAAGGATGAGTCAGATCTTGGAAGTACGTGCGGTCATGCCATATCATATGTTTGATTGAGAACACAGACATCATAAGGCCGATGAAGTCTAGCTGACATATACAAACTGGGAGAAAGTTCGAGCAAAGGCATTCATCGGTTCAAAGCGGAGGTACGCATATTCTTTATTTCATGCTTTTCCTGTCACTTGTGAACAATCTATCATAGGGAAAGCATGCTATCTAAGTAGTTGATGAATGAGATATGGTATGATGAAAGAAACCTTGCTTCTTTTTGCAAAGTACTTGGGAAATTTTCTTACAAAAATTCAAAATCAATAGCTTGTCTCCACAATGATGTTGAATTTCCTACCAGAGCCATATATTAGTCTCATTAAAAACCTTCCACATAAGCTGCTTGCTCTGTGTTGAGTTTTGTCGAGTCTGGTTGACCCTTGTTAAGAGATTTATCATGTTCCCAAGATCAAGATCACGTACACGCCACATATATGTGATGCTTCTATACTGGAAGTACGCAAAAACATGTTTTTCATCCACCTCAAAATGTTCTGCTCTTACACTGGGAGAAGATAAAAATATGTTAGGTTTTACTAGAATAAATGCGCCAAGTTTTTGATAATATTTCTCTCAAAAGTTTGTTATGAAAAGAGACATGGGTTATGCAAAAAAATATAAAAGATGGATACAAAAGAAGTCCAAAATAAATAAATAAAAAAAGGGAAAAGGAAAAGATGAGAAAAGATAGCCCATGTTCTCACAAAAATATTCCATAAGAGAGAAATATATTTCAAAGAGCATAGTAGAATTAGGTTAGCCATCAAATATTCCACGCACATGCACATCTTGATCTATGAGTATGATATTTCTCTCCTTGGATCTGGGATTTACCTTACAATATATGCAAGGTAAGTACGCTACATATTTTATCCCTACCTAAAACTCCACGTAAGCTTTTTAGAAGTAGGATAAGAAGAGACAAAACAATGCTTTGACGAGGAACTATACACATTGAGCGATCTGAGAGAATCATTTGAGGAGCAAAGCTATGTTTTAGTTTGAAAATCTTTCAAAAACCCAAGTTTTCTGAGCAGGGGAAGCGAGGATGACTAGATTCTAATCCGTTCCATTCCTCAACCACCCAGGATGGCATGGTAGACACTTCAAAGTTCACATGTGTAGGTGAGGCTTGGAATAAGGTAATATCGCTGCTAGTAAATTCCTCGGCTCCTTGGAAGAAGACTATCGGCTAGAATGCCTGAACTTTGATGCAGCATATTTTCGTATTGCTGGTTAACTTGTATTGCTATGATCGAACTCGGGGGGCCAGCTCCTAATCGGCTAAAGTAGATGAACGGAGATGCGGAGAAAGATTTTGAAGTTATCAAGATCAAAAATAAGATGGAGCCGATGCAGCTTTCAGTGATTGTGATCAAATGTCATCGGCTAGGGAAAAGAAGACCATCGGATCAAAATAGTTCGAAGCATGAAAACTCATACTTTGAACTAGGGGGCCTGTGTTTACACCAATGTTTGGTAAGCTTATCCTAGAAAGGAAGAGATCGGCCGATGATGTCAAAAGCAAGAAAGTTTCCTAATTGAGGGATATTTTTGAGCCGGCTAGGAAATATTATTTAATAAATTTGAGAGAGACATGACGTCTAGGTGCATATCCGGATGAAAGAAACAAGGACACATATCAAACAAGGAAGCTTCATCAGCAAGAATTCTACATAAGATAAATTAGAGTCCATGTATCTTGATATTTCTTTTTGTTATCTAGTCGTGTTTGTTTAGGACTCTTATCAGCCTAGGGTATAAAAATAAACCGCCCTCTATTGTATTAGAGACACAATCAATCAAATACAAGTCATTTACTTTTTTTGGCTTCGGCCAACCCTTAGGAGTAGGAGTAGAGTAGATCTCGGTGAGTTCTTCAGCGAGCAGGGCTGTATCGATCCGGTTGACCTCCACTGCTCGAACTAGATTAAGGTCAAGTTATCGGCTCTATCTAAGGGTGGCGTCCTTCGGGTAGATTCATTAAGTTACCGATCTTGCTGATCTTTTCATTATTTATTTAATTACAACAATATCACTTTGCCCGATTGGGATTGATCTAGATCGGCTTTATATCCTGTTTCACCCATCATTTATTAATCTAAACTGATCTAATCTACACCTTAAACGATAAGTTATGTTTTATCGGCTGTTTTATGTCAATCTTGATCATGCATAGTGTGCGGTTAAGGCATGCCGGGTCTTGAATAGATCTATTGGCTAACAAAAACCGTTCCATGGCCTGTTATCACGGCCTATGTGATTCTGCCTCACACCCCACTGTTAGCACTGTGGAGCAGGGACTGGTATTTGGTAGATCTATTCTTGATAGGGCATGACCTTAATTGTGCGCTATGCCTGAATCGGCTGTTTTAGCCGATATCGAATACTTTCCCATATACAGTTCACGCCACGAGACCGTTGAAGTAAGGGTAGGTTGAATGATATGTTAGCCCCATAATCTTATTATTGTATTACGGCCTGCATGATTCTGCCTCATGCCCCACTGATATTAGTAATAAGTTAGGGTCGTCGAATCTATTGTTGTTTGTATGGCCTGCATGATTTTGCCTTATGCCCCACTGGTCATAGCGATAGATGAGATCTAATATGTTCATTAGATTTATCTCTATTAAATGGTTAAATGATGATGAGCAGTCATTGGCATAGCATAAACTGATTAATATTGACATCCTATTGCTATTGACTAATATTTGGCTAAATAACGATATTCATCCTAAATGATAACCGATTTTTCTTCCATAATTCCATGAGCTTTAACTGATTTATTCTTAGGAGTATGTTGGAATCGACTATTTAGTCGATCTCCTTCCACATTGGCTCTCAAAGCCACATATTCAGAACTGTCTGGCAACACCGGCATGTTTCACCTTAAATTACTGATTAGCTTTCTCTCCTTCTCAATTGCAGGGCCAAACTGACTGGCACGTCTCGGGAGGAGTACGCAGGATTGATCATCCCTGCGTTGAAGCTAGGCGGATCTCCAGCTCCATAGAGCAGACCCTTCCGGCTTGCTCGTGTGCCCGGCACGAGAAGAATTTTTGTGCCGACACTTATCAAGACCTTTGACCTTGCCGTTGCCATTGTCACCAAATGTGATACTATCAATCCCATTGCTCTTATTTTCATTGATTGAATTGAACATTCTTGGATCACCGGTCATGTGTTGTGTGCACCCACTATCAAGCACCTAATGCCTTTCTCCGGCTTTATAATTGACCTACAAAAGAAGATCAATTCATTTTAGGTACCCAAACTTGCTTGGGTTCTTGAAGGTTAGTTACCAAGGTCTTTGGCACCCAAATGACCTTCTTCTTTGGGCCTACAATTGGTGTACCAATGAATTTAGCCTTCACACCATTGGCACCCTTAACAAGCATGTAACAAGAATCAAATCTAACTGAGGATACATTAGGTTGCTTGTTTTTGTTAGTCTTGCAATATTGCTCTATATGCCCAACTTGCTTGCATCTATTGCAAAACCGACCATTGTCCTTCACAAAGCTAGCTTTGGGAGTGACAAAGGCCACCTTGCCTTTCTTGGGGGTATAGCCTAGTCCCTCTTTGTTGAGAGAAAATCTTTGGCTACCCAAGCACTTTAGCAAGCGGGCATCTCCACCATAGGCATTTCCTAAAGCACGAGTGAGCTCATTCACCTCCTTCTTGAGGGTCTCATTTTCCACCATTAGTGAGGCATCACAAGTAAAACCATCACTCAAAGGTGAAGTAGAAGCAGTAGTGCTACAAGAACGGTTAGTGGGAGCAACAACAATGGGCTTATAAAAATATTCATCAATAATATCACATGTTAGTCCCACATCACATGACACAATCACTTGCTCCTTCTTAGCTTCCTCCATTTTGACTTGCTCAATGAGAAAGGAGTGAGCCTTTTCAAGCTTAGAGTGAGTTTTGCCAAGCTTCTCATGGGCTTCTATTAGCCTCTCATGAGTGGCATTTAGCTCATCAAAGGATTGCTCAAGAAATTTGACTTTCTTGCGCAATTCTTTGCATTCCTTTCTCTTCATCTCCAAGCAAGTGTGCACTTGCTCACACATGTCCATGAGGTCCTCCTTGGTGTACTCATCATCATCATCATCATCTGTCGGTGCAGAAAGTGACCAACACGTAAATATTTATAATTTTGTCGTACGTTGTGATCGGAGGTGGCCTAGCACTCAATGACACAGGGTTTATATTGGTTCAAGCAAAGTGCCCTACACCCAGTATGAGTCGGTCGGTGACTTTATTCCTGAGCCCAGGTGCTCAAAGTTTGCAGTGGGGTTACAAACGAGAAGGAGAAAGATGGGGGTACAAGAGGTCCGGTCGGAAGGGCCGAGGGCGATAGGACCTCCGCTATGAGCTAAGTGTTCGAGCGTGTGCTCGTGATTTGAACCTGGTGGTTCTGCTGTTGTGTACAAGTGAACTTGATCGATCTAATGAATCTGAATCAACTGAGTCTTTTGGGAGAGAGTGCATCCCCTTTTATAGATGAAGGGGATAGCTTTACAAGTGAGAGGGAGAGATTACGTATGCTACTAAGCCTTGTTGCCCATGCTGGTGGGTACAGGATGATGGTAGGCGCCCACAATACTATTGAATGTCAGATGCACGTGGGAGGTTGTGTTGTCTTCTTCGGGTATGACAGACGTTGGCGCCTACCACACTGTTGATACCTGGAGACATGCAAGGGGTTTTACCATGTTCGCCTGGTATGGTTAATGCCGGCGCCCACAACACTGTTGATGCCTAGAGGCATGTGGGGGAGCCTTACCGTATGGGAGTTAATGGCGCCCACAATACTGTAGGGGAAAATGTCGACGCCTACAACACCGCTTGGGTTCTATCGTGCTAGGAGGGTCACAGGGTACTCCCTGGCAGGTGCTCAGGGTATGGTCCTTGGTATTGCGGTTTGACTTGTGCGCCCTGCCTTACTTTCTCTATTCGTTCCCTGGTCTTTACCGAGCGGGCGTCCCCGGTCGGTTAGTCCCAGTCGGCTCTAAATGCACTAGTTGGAGAAGAGCAGTGAGCAGGGGTTTAGTGAATCCCTAGTCGGAGACGTGGGTTGGAGTCGGAAGTAGTGCTTTGGCCAGGCCTTCTGGTCGGAGAGGCCGCCCAGAGGCGGGCTGGAGACCGAAGCGAGCGCTCCGGTCGAAGAGGCGGGTCAGAGTCGGAAGCGAGCGTCGTTCCTCCTCGGCCAGACCTTCTAGTCAGTGATTGGATCACCCTTCTAGCCTATTGTTTAGGTAATTGGGCTGGCCCATGAGTTGCGTGTTTGTTTGCAACGTTGCCTGCTGGGCCGAGCCAATGTTGAGAAGCCGGTCCATGAGGGACCTCGGGTTTATGAACCTGACATCATCACTCCTACAAGCATCACTTTCACATTCATCATCATCACTCACATCATATTTTACCTTGGTAGGCTTTGCCATGAGGCATGTCGATGGAGTGTCGAAGATGGAGGGCTTGTTGTTGATGGCGATGCTTGCTAGTGCTTTCTTGATTGATTTCTTGCCATCATCACCAGAGCCATCACTATCTGAAGAGCCATCACTATCCCAAGTGACCACATAGCCTCCACCCTTCTTCTTCTTTTGGAAGGTCATCTTCTTCTCCTTCTCATTCTTTTCCTTCTTGTCCTTCTTGTGCTTCTTCTCATCCTCATCATTGTCACTATTGTAGGGACAATCCGCTACAACATGATCAGGGCTCTTGCAATTATAGCATCTTCTCACATATTCTTTGCTTTTGGTGTGATCTCTTCTCTTTCTTGCACCATAGCCCTTCTTCTTCATGAATTTGCCCATCTTGTGCACAAAGAGAGCCATAGCTTTATCATCAATGTCACTAAGATCATCATCACCACTTGAATCTTTCTTGGACTTGCCCTTGTTCTTAGATAATGAGCTAGCCTTGAATGCTACACTCTTCTTCTTGTCTTCATCTTCCTTCTTGTCATCCTTGTCAACCCCCTTCCTTTCCACATGGTATGTCTCTTGTGTCATGACATCACCTAGTACTTGGTTAGGGGTAATCTCCTTCAATCCTCCTCTTATGAGAAGCAATCTCAACATCTCAAATCTTGGAGGTAGGCACATCAAGAACTGATGAGAGACATCATCATCATTGATATTTTCTATCAATGCCTTCAAATCATTGATAATCACTTGCAATCGATGGAACATCTCCGGAATGCACCCATCTTCCTTCATCTTGAAGCTTGTCAACTTGTCCTTGAGAATATACAACTTGGCACTCTTCACCGCCGGTGTGCCCTCATATATTACCTCCAATCTCTTCCACACCTCATTAGCTCTATCACAATCCTTGATTTGCTCAAACACCTTGGAATCAATGGCATTGTATATGGTGTTGAGAGCCATTGTATTGCATTGCTTGTTGGTCTTGTCTTGGTTGGTGAGATTGTCGGAATCAATGATAGCAGTCACATCCTATACTTGATCATTGATTGAACCAAGATACATCTTTATTTTTCTCTTCCAATAATCATAGCATGTGCCATCAAAGAATGATGGTTTGCCCCCCACATGGTTGAACATAACTTGAGCCATAATTTGACACCGAGGTTGTTAAGCCTTCAATCAAACGGTAACCACGGCTTTGATACCACTTGAAAGGTCCTAATATGGCTAGAGGGGGGGCAAATAGCCTATTTAAAAATCTACAAACCAACTAGAGCAATTTGATTAGTATAACAAATAGCGAAAAGCAAACTTGCTCTAACTCTACAAGGGTTGCAAGCCACCAATCCAACAATTCTAGTTACTATGATCACTAGACACATAATTTACTAAGTCACTACTCACTAAGAGCTCTCACACTTGCTACACTAAAGAGCTCCACTAGATGAACTTAAGCTACAAAGCAAGCTCTCAATTCTAGCTACACTAAAGAGCTTGCTACAACTAGTTTGTGGGAATGTAAATGAGTAAGTAAGGTGATTATACCACCGCGTAGAGGTGTGAACCAATCACAAGATGAATACTAATTCAATCACCGGGAGAATACCAAAGGGCAAGAGACAACCAATTTTTCTCCCGAGGTTCACGTGCTTGCCGGCACGCTAGTCCCCGTTGTGTCGACCAACACTTGGTGGTTCGGTGGCTAAGAGGTGTTGCACGAACCTCGTCCACACAATTGGACACCACAAGAACCTACCCACAAGTGAGGTAACTCAATGACACAAGCAATCCACTAGAGTTACCTTTCGGCGCTCCATCGGGGAAGGCACAAAACCCCTCACAATCACCGTGATCGGAGCCGGAGACAATCACCAACCTCCGCTCAACGATCCTTGCTGCTCCAAGCCATCTAGGTGGCGGCAACCACCAAAAGTAACAAGTGAATCCTGTAGCGAAATACGAACACCAAGTGCCCCTAGATGCAATCACTCAAGCAATGCACTTGGATTCTCTCCCAATCTCACAAAGATGACGAATCAATGATGGAGATGAGTGGGAGGGCTTTGGCTAAGCTCACAAAGTTGCTATATCAATGCAAATGGCCAAAGAGAGTGAGCTAGAGCTGGCAATGGGGCTTAAATAGAGAGCCCCCATGAATAGAGCTGTTGGCTCCTCTGTCCCCTGAAAAATCAGGGCGACCGGACGCACCGGTCGGTTTGACTGGACGTAGGACCCCAGCGTCTGGTCCTTAGATATTCGCCACATGTCCTCGACTTCAAATGTTGATCACCCGATCTCAATGGTCATCAGTGCACTTAAGTTGTGACCGAACATGCTGCTCGAAGTGACAGGACGCACCATCACTGGCGTTCGGTCGTTTCCAATAAGGTTCTAGAGACAGTTTTGTGCGATCGGACACGTTCAGTGGCACATGACCAGACCTAGGCTAGCGTCCGGTCAACACAGTCTCTCTCTGTTGCTTGCGTCAGCATACATCACTAGGTGACCGGGCACACCCTCTACGCGTCTGGTCCCTTTTTCACTTCAGCGTCTGGTCAAGGGACCGAGGGCGGCCTTCACTGCGCGCCACTGACCGAACATAGGGTCTGAGTCCCGTCACTGCCCAAGGCAGAGTCTGGTCAATACAAAATAGCTCTTTTTGACCCTAAACTTCACCACCCTTGATCAAATGTGCCAACCACCAAGTGTATCACCTTGTGCACATGTGTTAGCATATTTTCGCAAATGTTTTCAAGGGTGTTAGCACTCCACTAGATCCTAAATGCATATACAATGAGTTAGAGCATCTAGTGGCACTTTGATAACCGCATTTTGATATGAGTTTTGCCCCTCTTAATAGTACGGCTATCGATCCTAAATGTGATCACACTCTCTAAGTGTCTCGATCACTAAACCAAAAAGCTTCTATTAATTTCACCTTTGCCTTGACCTTTTTGTTTTTCTTTCTTCTTTTCCAAGTCCAAGCATTTGATCATCATCATGCCATCACCATCATCATGTCATGATCATTATTTGCTTCATCACTTGGAGTAGTGCTACCTATCTCATAATCACTTTGATAAACTAGGTTAGCACTTAGGGTTTCATCAATTCACCAAAACTAAACTAGAGCTTTCACCCGTGCTACGTGTCAGGCTGAGCCAGCCGCGGCCACCCCATTGTTAGGCCAGCTGAGCTATGCCTAGGCCTTGCATGCGCACGAGCACTACGCCGTTACGCTGTGCCGGTGACGCTGCTGGGCGACCACACTGTGAGGCGCTGTCATGATGCTGTTGTCGCTTGTCACCGTTGTAGCCGTGTGCGCACGCCACCTTGACCGCTGGCCATCATTGCCATGCTCGTGTGGCAGTCGCCCCGCCCTATGATTCACCTACCGTAGGCCTGTGTCGCTGCCCGCCGTGTCTGGGTCAACTGACCCCAGTCAGAAGGTGACAGTGATGCCTCCCTGCTTTGCCCTATCCCGCTAGCCGATGCCGACGCACCCGCTCGGGCCCGGCTACTGCATTCTAGCATTCTGCATGTAGGCATGCCTTAATGGCTCTATCCGAGCACTAACCAACGTGCCTCCTACCCCTCGCTCGTGCGGCCATATCCCTGCGCTGTCGTGCCTCATCGAGTCTTGACCAGACCACCTCAGCAGCAGCCGCTCTGGGCCACCGTCCGCCGTGCCGCTTCCCAACCTTAAATGCGTGAACCATGGCATCCCACCTCAATTCAGTGCCTCTACAGCAAGGATTGGAAGCCAGCTAGCAAATCGACCCGCACCAAGGTGCAGACGAGCCTTATAGGCGACCAATTTAGCGTTTTGATCATCGCCGAGCATGTACGCCGCCGTGACCTAGGATTTGGGGGGATAGCCACAACCCGAAGGTAAAAACCACAATTGGTTGTGCCTCTAGGTTCACTTTGATTTCCTCTAGCTAGTGCTTGTGTCAGGTTGGTCTGAGTCCTCATCGTGGGTGCGGTGACGCACCGGTGCCATGCTCGAAGCGCCGCCACATGGTGCGAGCGCATGTGGCCAAACCACCTTAGCACTTTCTGGTTTTGACCGTCACCACAGCTCGGTCCTCGATGAGTTTCTGATGCCTCCCCGCCATCTCTACCCCTCCGTTAGTGCCCTAGGTCATTGGAACAGTCGCGTCGTTGCCACGGATAGCCGCTCACCACTACAGCTCGCGTCAGTACGTCCCTGAGCCCCTACCGCCACCCAACCTTGCGCGTTTGGCCATAGAGGGTGGTCGACCCCTTACTTCTGTAGTAGAGGGCCAAGTTTGCCCGATGTAACTGCCCTATGCTGTCACCCGAGGGTTTGTTTGCAAAGTCACTGACGGTAGGAATAGTACGCATGGTAGTCGTATTATTACCTAAAAGCTCGGGGCTTTTCTGTGAAACCATCACCTCACGCGGGTGCCCCCGGCCTTGGGCCATTGCGACGTGCACGCAGCCCCACCCGCTCTGGGCTGCTGGGCCGAATTGATAGCCACCGGCACTTTTCTTTTCCTAAAGCATTTTCTAATATAGTTTCTAATGTAAACTTGTAAATTCAATATAAATTTGTGTAGTTGACCAAAAATTGTGAAACCAATTTTGTTAGGTTCCTAAAATTATGATCTATTTGCTAGTATATTTTATTCACATAGCTTCATAGTATTTTTAAGAGTAATCTAATTAATTTGAGATGCTTAATATTATAAAATATAAATTTATAGGAATTATTGTGATAAATTGGTGATAGTGTTGGCTTTACAAATTTTATAGTAAATTTCTAACATTATTAGGTGCCCACTGTAATTTTTGTAGCTCCATAATAATTAGTTTGCTAAGGTAGCTAAATGAGCCCTAGTTCAAATATATATATTTAATCAATAAAATGCCAAAACACTTTGGGATTGTAGAACCAAAACATTTTTCGGGGAACGACGCCTAGCCTAGTATGTTAGTTGTTAGAGCTAACTCGTTAGCTTGCGAGGCATAATCATGTTCTTAGAGTTGCGGTTGCCATTGATTAATTATGTCTCTGCGTTGCATCTACGTATATCATAATAGGAACAACGATGGATCGTAGAATCGATCGGAGTAGCAGAAAAGATGGCGCCTTGATAATCGTGTCACCACGATCAAATGCTAATCTTTGGTTAAATCTTACCCAGGCAAGCCCCGGTGCATAACCCATATTATTCTGCATTTTATTTTATGCTTGTGCATTAAGTTTAAGGAGTTGAATGAAACCCACTTGCATATATATCCTTATCCTATGAGTCTCACTAGTCTGGCAGGATCGCGTAGATTGCTATGCTATAGGACTTCGGTAGAAGTCGAGTGATTACCTGTCACTCACGAGAGATAGAAAAGATATTATTGTTGTTATTATCACATTACAATCACAGGGAATATACATTAATGATAATTGGAGACCAGGCGGGACTGTGCTTTGGATTTGGATTTGGACTTGGCAATCGAGCGAGGCTCTGGTTGCACTTGTCCCGCCTGTGTCTATTGAGGACCGTCCGTTGCTGTGGATGGTAGTCAGGTCATAGACTTATTATCCTGAGCACATACTTTCTTATGGGAGCAGGAAGGCTCGTTGCGCTCTTGTCGTAGGTTCCGGCTCTTTCCGGACCGACTGATTGGAGGCGGGGAAAGGTGGAGGTCTAAGCACCATACCGAGACCAGGTCTCAAGTGTGGAGGCTTGGAGTCCAAGTTTGGAGTGGAGTGGGTTGGTCTCGTTTGTGCCTGGGGTACAAGCAGGACGTGTGTTTTGGGGTACCCAGCTGGGATACATTGATTCGTGAATTGTCATTTCTGTGAGACGGTAACGACTTGGCTATGGTCTAGCACCGTAGTAAGAACTGGAATATAAAAGATGGTAAAATGGTTCTGATTGCTTACCACATTCTTGAAAGTAGCTCAGGTGCTTACTTAGAATGATTAGCTAAGTAACTAAAAATAACTGCTAAAAACTTCGAACATAAGGATGCACCATTAGTAATGCTTCCAGCAATGCAATAAATTAGCAAGCCAAATAAGCCGTGCATATCCTTGGAGTCTTTTATTTTCCTCCTGCCGGGTAAGTCTTGCTGAGTACAATTGAGTACTCAAGGTTTTATTCCCCCTGTTGCAGGTGACAGGTGGATAATAGAGCTGACACTTGTGTGTGGAAACCTCCTGATGGGCTCAGAGAGGATTCCTTTCACGCTAGGATCGTAGTGTTTGCTTATAACCCTCACTAAAGGTTTTATAAGAAAAGATGTAACATCTGCTAGCATATCTTGTAAATAAATGGCCACTATGTTAATGCTTCACCATGTCAGTAAATTAATCTTTGTTTCCACAGTAAATCTGATCATATGTTTATTCCCCACTACAAGATAAAATTTGTGAACCTGGAATGTATAAACTCGTTTACATGTAAAATATTTAATTTCCGCTATTGCATTCAACTTGTTTAAGTACTCTGATAAAGTGACATAAGAAATGGCTAAGAATGTTGTAAGCTTTATCCTCTCATTTATGATCCTAAGGGAAAAATGTAGATTTTTGAGTTCTCCCTTGGGGTGTGATCGATGGAACGGTATGATTTAGTGCACTCTCTTGGATGCTTGATGTCTAATGGAAGACAAGTACTCTTAGGAGGGCATTAGATTAGGCGGTTCTGCCACAGGGCGTCAGCCCTTAGGGGGGTGAATGTAACACCCCAGCCCATTTGTAGCCTATAGTCGTTGTGAAGTTGGCTCATGTAGCCCAAGTGGCACATGTGGAATTATTGTTGGTGGGTTTAGTACCACCTTGGAAGTTTAGGAGGGTGAATGCCAGCTTATAAGCCTTGTCGTTCCAAACGTAGCACCTCCGGGTTAACCCTTTTACACGAAGCGAGGACAAAAGTGTAAGAGGTCTGCTACGCGTATGCAGGCCCGTTCCACGTGCGAAGCTAGGCCATATAAGCAATTTTGGACGTGGGGTATTACAGGATCGATCGAATGTATGGATCACCGGGATCGCGTGGGAGATTGCCATCTTTCTAGGAAACGATCGCGCGGTGGAGGCCGGGATGCCGGTGCATGATGGACGGAATGACGGCGCGTAGGGGTGCGAGGAAATGACTCCTGGTATTGCCAGTTTTGGACGTGGGGTGCATGATGGACAGAATGATGGCGCGTGGGGGTGCGAGGGAATGACTCCTGGTATTGCAGGAGGAGGCTGACCGACGACGCCAGACAATTGTCGCACGAAAATGGTGTCCACCTTTTACTCTTTTTAGTTCTGATTCTGAGATCTGAGATGAGATGAGAAGAGATGAGAGATAAATAGTCCACCCAAGCTGCGGTGAAATATAAGGCGGTGAGTATAATGGCCATTCTTATAAGCTTCCTCCTCAATACCTAGGAAGAAGCCTTCCATCTGTAGCATAGGAGCGACTGTGGGTTCTGAAGGTGCCACAAGAATGCTCATGAAGATGAGGCCAAAACCAGGGCATGCTAGGAGCCACATCCGGGCACCTTCGTTATTTCAAGAATTGGCCGGTTGGTTGCTGGTCTGCTTTGTAGTTTTGGATGGTCATCGGGTTGTCCTTGACCCAGCAGAAAATGTATTTTAATCTGTTTCTTGTGAAAAAAATTAAGGTTTTGTTAGATATGTTCAATAAATGCTATGAAATTTTTTATAAATTTATTTTATATATTTTTTCTTGGTTGTATGTTATATACACGTGTTTGTATGCAAACTTTAGAGTTTCACTTGATTCACATAAAGTATATCTTTTTTTGTGAATGATGCGATGCCCCGTTTATTAAAGTCGTTTAAAAAGTTTATAGCAAGCATATCAGTGGCGAATCTAGGATTTTGTCTCAGGGTATGCCGCAAAAAAAATTTCATATATAATTCGGTAAATCTATTTCAGCATGTAGGACACGTGGACGCCTAAGAGGGGGGGTGAATTTGGCAACTTAAAAATCTAACTCTAAGCTATGGCCTCTTTTTCTACCTCTAGCAAAACCTATGCAAAAGATAATCTATCTAGATGTGCAACTACGGTTTTGCTAGTGTGTTGCTATCTCTACCGCAAATGATAATAATATGATCAATGTAAATGCGGAAGCTTAAAGAGCAAGGTAGAGATATGCAAACTCCCGTCGACGACTCCGGTATTTTTACCGAGGTATCGAGAAGCGCGCAAGCTTCCCCCTAGTCCTCGTTGGAGCCCCTCGCAAGGAATCCCTCGCAAGGGCCAAGCTCCCGGTCGGGTAACTCCGTGGATAGCCTCGGGCCTTCCCCACGCGCAAGTGGGTCTCCGATGTGCCTTTCGGCAAGCCTCTCCCGGATGCTCTCCGCCGTCTTCACTATCAAGCTTTCGGCCGAAACGCCGCGGGACTTGTTCCCTTCGGTACACGGTGGCGGCCGCACCACAAACACGGTTGGTGCGATCTCGCAAGACTTCAAGCCCCTCCGATGTACAACTCTTGTGCTCGCAAGCACGGGGTGGCAAGAGGTATGCAAACCTCACTAAACACTAGGCATACACCTAGAGCAAGCGCATAAGCGGTGGTCTAATCAACCTAAGCACTTCGCAAAGCACCTACGCTAATCACCTGATGAAACACTAAGCACTATGCAAGTGGAGATCACTAGAATGGTGTATCAACACCCTTGGTATGTTTCCTCAGCTCCACACTTGCCAAATGGCTGGTTGGGGGTTGTATTTATAAGCCCCACTGAGAAAGTAGCCGTTGGGGTCGAGCTCCCGCAATTCTGCTACTGACCGAACGCTGAATTGTCCTGACCGGACGCGTCCGGTCGTCCCGACCGTTGCAGCCGCGAACTACCGATCGGACGCTGCCAGCGTCCGGTCGCCTGCCATCGGACGCATCCGGTCGCAGTTTCGCGCGCCTGGAACCTCTCTGTACTCGATCGGACGCTGCGTTCCTACGTCCGGTCGGTTGCCGCCAGCGTCCGGTCCTTGCGTCCGGTCGCTTGTCTGCTGAGCCACCGGTCCAGCGTCCGGTCGCGCTTTCAGCGTCCGGTCCAGCGTCCGGTCGCCTCTGCGAGCTCGTTTCTTCGCGATCTTCCGTACGGCTTGGTTCCTATCTTCATACTTGGACTTTGCTTGATATCTTGGGTCTTTTCTTTTGCTCCTAAGGTCTTTCTTAAGATGTTGATCATCGGATCATCACGTCGCCTTCGTCCAAGTCATGTCTTGCACCCTATTGAACTACAAAATAAACACTTGCAAATTCATTAGTCCAATTTGGTTGTGTTGGTCATCAAACACCAAAATCCAAAGTAAATGGGCCAAGGGTCCATTTTCCTTACACAGCAATTCGATAATAATTATAAAATTGACAACATGATTCGGTATATATGCACTAAATAACACAATAAGGCTTAAATTCATAGATCAAGTTCAAACCATCCACTAAGTATAGTATAAATAGTTCAAAAGCCATATCAATAATTGAAATAAGGCATAAAAGAGAACCAGAGACTTACAATGTTATTTTTGTGACTATTTTATTCGACGCTTTCGAAGGGACATAAATGTATTGATTATATCATCTTCATCAACTTCAAAGAAAATATCCCGCTCAATGAAAGTGACTAGACAGTCATCTAGAAGACTATCTCCCATCTTATTTCTTAACTTTGTTTTCACAAAAACCATTGCAGAAAATACCCTTTCAACACTTGCCGTTGCCACAGGTAGAAGCAATACCAATTTGAGGAGCTCATAAACCATATCGTACACTTTGTGCCTCTTTGTTTCAACAAGCTTAACTGAGAGATCAACAATATTGTCTAGACCTTTGAAGCTATCATCATGTCTCATGTCATCAATATAATTATCTAGCTGCAACTCAAGTTTGAGCAAATTATTATTTGAGAACTCCTTTGGGTAGAACTCAGCTAGTCTACGTAGCTTCTGTGCATCAAAAGAAGCAAATGACTTGGAAGGACTGAAGGCCGACATACAAGACAACAACTCCATATTAATCTCATCAAACCGATTATCAAGTTCTTGACTTATTTGATCAATGACACCAATATATACTTCTCTTCTAAAGTGGTCATCATTGGTTTGCTTTTGGGCACGAGCTTTCCTTGCTGATTTTCCATAAGGAACATAATCACCATCCATAGCAGGAACTTCAACACCATGTTAATCGCAAAATGAAGTGACCTTCTCAAGAAAATTATCCCAACCATCAGACCTCAATTTTTGCATTCTTTTCTTTGCCACATTAACAAGTGATATTGCATTAAGAATATCTTGGTCCCTTCTTTGCAAACACTCAGATAACTCATTTGTATATCCAAGAATAATATACATTAAGTGTGCAAAGAAAACAAACTCAAAGTTCTCAAATGCTCCGGTCACAAAATGTATTTTGGTCCAATCATCCTTATATGCAGGATCATCCCCAAGATCAACTAGTACATCATGGATTGCTTCATACATAGTAATGATGCTGCATACAGTTTTGTAATGAGATCCCCATCGAGTATCTCCAGGCCTAGGCAAACCCATCTCTTGATGTAATCCAGTTCCAGATTCAATTTCACCACAGTCAAGTGCTTTCTTGACATTCTCAAGCCTAGCATTTCTAAGCATGTCATGACGCTTACAGGAAACTCCAACAATATTCAACAAGATAGCTATTTGATCAAAAAAAGTTTTGCAATTGGTATTTCCCTTGGCAACAGCAACAAGAACCAATTGGAGTTGATGAGCAAAACAATGAATATAATAAGCAGAAGATGATTCTTGCATGATCAATGTTTTCAACCCTTTAATATCTCCTTTCATGTTGCTAGCCCCATCATATCCTTGACCACGGATTTGAGTCATAGTCAAGCCATGACTAACAAGTAAAGCTTCAATTGCATCCTTAAGTGATAAAGAGGTAGTATCAGATGAACAACTCCAATAAAATGCTCACATGGCCTTCCCAATTTATCAACATAACGCAAGCAAAGAGCTAGTTGTTCTTTATGTGATATATCACTAGACTCATCAGCTAAAATTGCATAGGGCTCATCACCAAGTTCTTCAATTATTTTCTTTCTAGTTTCTAGGGCACAACAGTGAATAATTTGCTTTTGTATGTCTGGGCTAGTTAAGGTACAGTTACCTGGAGCATTGTCCAAAACATACTTCTTCACTTCTTCACTATTTCCGGCAAGAAATTTCAAAAGTTCAATGAAGTTCCCTCTGTTGCTAGATTCTTCACTTTCATCATGTCCACGAAACGCCAACCCTTGATGCAAAAGAAACTTGATACACCTCAGTGAATAAGTCAATCTTTTCTTATAAAGATGAAGATCCTCATCACTCCACTTCTCAATATTATAATCAATTGCAACCTTGGGATTTGTAAAGCCAATGTATCTCTCTTGAGCTGCAATATGTGCCTTAGAACCCATATGTTTGCGAAGTGCTTTCTCTCCTATATTCCAATTCTTCCGGCCATCAACAGTAAATGTGTCTGACCCAGTACCCTTCTTGAACAAATAGCATATGAAGCAAAACACAGCATCCTTCTTAATACTATACTCAAGCCAATCATTATTATACATCCAACAATAGTTGAATCCCCGATCCCTGTCTGAAATCTTTCTTTTTGGAAAATCATGTGCAAAAGGTTTGAATGGACCTTTAATAATATATGCTCTTCGAATTGCATCTTGATCATTAACAGGATATTTTAGAATAGGATGTCTTTCACCTGGATCATGTAGAAGACGATTGGTGTCATAAACTCGTGGCAGTGAAGACGGTTGTGGAGGTGGCATAGGATTTACAATTTCCTCAACTACTCTCTCATGAATCTGCTCTTCCACCACAGGTTCAATCGGATCAGGATTAGAAGTAGCAGTAGCTGCCGCAGCCTTCTTCTTTGCTTCATGCTTCTGAAAAAGAGATGCAATGTTCCCGTTTCTCTTCATAACTGCATAAATATTACAAAGAACACAATGCCAAATAATTAAATAAATTGCGCTTGCACGATTAAACTCTCAGATGCGATTATGGATCACTCACATGATATGAGTACTGGACAAAAGATCAATCAAGATCGACTCTGATGTTGAGAAAAATCCTCCACCTCGCCGCGTGATAGATGATTCTATAATTTTAGCGCTAAGCAATTAGCAATTAAAGTACACATGATTTTTTTAAAAGCCGACGAACAAAGATTAAATCTCACCAAAACAATTATGATCACAAATTCGCTAAGACGCCGCCTCGTCACGGTGACGACATCATCCGCTGCCTCCTGCTCCAGCCTCCAGGAGACGCGGCCCAGCCGCCCGACGGGAACAACCGAACAAGCAGGCGCAGCTGGGCCTGGGCGAGGGTGAGATCCGCACTTCCGCAGCTTGTGTGCCGCCGCCGAGGACGTGTTCATGCGGATGCGGCAGACCAACCTGTGGACCTGGACGCGACGTGCACTAATGTGAACGTCTTGTTAGCTTCTTTACTGCATGGGCCGCGTGGGTGCCTCAAGTGGGCTTTTTCGTGGTGCATGGCGTACTGGCGTGATGCATTCGGTAAGTTTTTTTTTCTTTTTTCTTTTATATAAATACAAATACAAATACGTATACAATATATAATAGTATATTCGTTCGTGCCGCAGGGTATGCCAGTGCATACCTGGCATACCCTGTGCCTCCGCCACAGAAGCATATACACCCAAAATATGCTTCCACTCAAATTTTTAATTTTTTAGGCCACTTTTAGGTGTTATTATAATTAATTAGTGCTAATCTGGACATTAAAAGGTTAAATTATCCTTGTAAACCGATTGATTTTTCATATATCTCCATGGCAAATGATTGACTAGACCATATGGTCTTAAATATATTTTTATGTAAGTTTTTGAATTTTATCAGGGTGCACGCAGTTTAATTTTGAATTTATTTTGACACAACAGAAGTTAATTTGAACTATGAAAAATAGTGTATCATTCCAAAAATTTCTAAAACACACGGACAGTTACATATAAGCTGTCTATTGCATGTGAAGAAATTTTTAGGGTATATAAAACAAAATTTTATACGATAATAACAAAAGCCTTAAAAATTAAATATACGTACCTTAATGAAAGAAAAATAGAAATTTTTCGTTAGGTTTTTGACCAAATAAGACCTTACAGAAAAGAGGTACAACATTTCTCCCACTAGCCAATATTAGCATCAAAATCTTCAAACACATTATAATATAGCCACCCCCACAAACATCTTTCTAGCGCCCGAATAGGGTCTCAAAGATGCAAGAGCATGTTGGAGCGGCGGACGTGTCACTGGGCTGCGAGCGGTGATGACCCAATGCCTCTGGGCTTCAGCGTGGCTATATCTTCATGAACATTCTTCTACTATCTCTCGTACACCACATCTTGACTACAGAGAGAAGATCTTTGTGGAGGGCTTTCTCCCGAAAGTGAGTTCCTCTCCCAGAGAGAGCACATATTGAGACTACCAGTAGTGAAGCGATGAGCTAGTGTCAATGGATTCATGTGAAACTGCAAGTAGGGGACCTTAACTGTTCGTGGGGTAAGGGATCTACATGTGCTGAATGGATGTTGTATAATCAGAAACAATGATGGTAGCTGAACGACCGCGTGGATAGTAAGTAAGAGCGTAATAGGTAGTTGGGTGGATTCCTATAACACCGTCAGGTTAAGGCTGTGTTTAGTTTACGAAATGAAAATTTTTTAATGACACATCGGATGTTTCAGGGATGTCGGAAGGGGTTTTCGGATACTAATAAAAAAAACTAATTACATAGCTCGTCTGGAAACTGCGAGACGAATTTATTAAGCCTAATTAATCCATCATTAGCGCATGCTAGTTACTCTAGCACTTATGGCTAATCATGGACTAATTAGTCTTAAAACATTCGTCTCGTGATTTCTAACCAAACTATATAATTAGTTTTTTTGTCTATATTTAATACTCCATGTATATACCATAAGATTCGACGTGATATTTTAGGGTAAAAATTTTTTAGAACTAAAGCCGGCCAAATCCAAAACCCGATAGTTGTGCCATTATGTCACTGCCAGGTGAAGTCATATCACTGCCCGCTGGACAATGATAGGTATCTTCACTGTTGGGTCTCTAGGGTCCCAATCATTTGCTGAATTCTAGCTGACCCGGCCCTTGTTTAGATACCATCAAATTCTAAGTTTTTTCACTCTCTCTTCATCACATTAATTTTTAGCCGCTTGTATGGAGTATTAAATGTAGATAAAAAAAATAACTAATTACACAGTTTAGTTGGAAATCACGAGATAAATCTTTTGAGCCTAGTTGATCTACGATTAGACAATATTTACCAAATAAGACGAAAATGGTACTATTCATCAGATTGAAAAAAAAGTTACAATCTAAACAAGGCCCCTACTGTGAAGCAGGATCACTGTTGGCTTCACTGTATGCGGCAATGATGAGGCGTCATGGATCGTCCGTTACTAGTGCAAGATACTACTATAATATTCTCTATGACCCTTATCAGATTGTATTACAACTTTCCTATGCCTCTCTTTTTATTACAGTGAACCAATACTACTATGGCATGCCATGTAGCTGTGTCTCACAAACGATCAAATATAGCAAAAAATTAGCGATACAAAAAGGTGCGATATACGAAGTTCATAACAGCGAGCAAGCACATAGTCACATCAGCAACTCTCAGGAGTACCAGTTCATATAAAGGCATTTCCAGCCTTCGGGCCTATTTATTTCTATAGAAACTCCTAAAATTCCTGTCACATCGAATGTTTGATATATATATGGAGTATTAAATATATACTAATTACGAAACTAATTGCACAACTTGCGATTAATTTGCAAGACGAATTTTTAAGTCTAATTAGTCCATGATTTGACAACGTGATGCTACAGTAAACATGTGTTAATGATGGATTAATTAGACTTAAAAATTTCGTCTCGCAAATTAGCCCCCATCTATATAATTGGTTTTGTAATTAATATATATTTAATGCTCCTTATTAGTATTTAAATATTCGATGCGACATTAATTTCAGGAGCGACTAAAGAACCCTCGCACCCTCTTGTTTGTGCTTGCCCATATTCAGGTTGCGGAGACAGGACCTCCGGGCTACAGCACCGTCCTTGATGACTTTAGAATCCATGCATCTATATGTAAGAGAAAAATTGAACTCAAAATTAAAACTCAATTCATTTCTAATTAATTCAGCGCCTTTTCTCCGGTCTAGCATCATCTTATTTGTTGCTTTTCTGGGTTACCACTGTGTCTATATTGGGGTTTGTTGTGGTACCTTCAAATGACTGTGAGCCGTTTATTTGATTACATGGGAGGGTTAGAATCATGTATTCCTTTCTAGGAGTAAAGTTTTATATGTAAAGATCCTTTTTAGATCTAATTGATGCATGCATGATCTATTAGACATGATGAATCTTTTTATTTTAGCAACTTTGGATATAACATAATTTAATTAGAATAAACTAATTATTTTTTGATGCACTTGTTACTTAGTAACGCAACATAACGTGCATATATATATATGCCCAACTTATATAAAACACTATGTGGGTATATAAAACTTTAAGATAGCTAAAATATGACCAGTTTTTAATTTTAACATAAAATATCATCAAGCTTTATACATGATGAAGCCGCTAAAAATTTATTTCTAGTACCCTGTTGTTATTGGTGTACAATTTTAACCTTATAATGTGATAGGTTTATACGCATCATGACATGAGAGTGATAGATGTCATTTTAGTTTAGCCATGGAAACAAAAAAAAAAGTACGTGACAACAATTGCACAAAAAGAAAGGGTACAGCCATGCGCAAGAACAAGGAAGGGGCTGCATGCCCACCCATGTATGATTAGAGGGATTTGAGAATAGTTTTCCTTTTTAATTAATTAATTAATTAATTTAAAAAATCTAAAAAATTAATGACTCAGATTTATTTGAAATATTACCTCTTAGGAAGTAAAAAAAAAACTCTACCGGTGAGGGAAGAACCGCCCTCACGGCAATGTTATAGGAAGAGACCGTATGACTCCGGTTGAGAAAACCCCCGAATCCTGGCACATACCTCGAAGGGCGAGTGCGCATGCACAGCGAGAGAATTTTTTTTTTATGGGTACCGGAAATTCTGCCGCACTGGGCCTTTGAACTCCGGTCGGCAGGCCTCACCTCCTGACCAGTCGAGCCGAAGCTCGCTCCCTACCTCTTAGGAAGTAAGAAGGATACCATAGCATTGCCCGTCCATATTATCCTTAGGTGCACGTATACAAGTGAGGCGATCATTCATTAGGATCATGTGCATCTTGTGTCGATTTGATATAATCCATTTTGATCTTCTTCAGTGTCATCACCACATTGCTCATTGTCGTTCTGTGTTCAGGCGACTCAGACGAGCAGAGCAAGCCCAACTGAAACACTGCCACAAGAAAGCCATCCAGGTTACTGGTACAAGAAGAGCCATCATGACCATGTATTAGGCCATCATCCACCACGTCAACAAGATGTCCGGGAAATGCTTGATGGACCCACTGCCTAATGCTCAATTCTCCTACGAACATACCATCTGTAGGCCTCTTCCCTGTGAACACTTCAAGGAGCATGATCCCATAGCTGAACACGTCGCTCATCCGTGATGCCTTTCCAAGAGAACCGTACTCTGCTCAAGAAATCACATGTATAAAAAGTTGTAGCACGAATAATCAACTATAAAAAAAATGAAGACACGATCGGCCAGACGATTAATTAACAAAAATGATTGGATAGAGTACAACAACAGCAACAAGTACCTGGTGCCATGTACCCAATTGTTCCAGGCATGCTTGCAGAGATCATGGAACTATCACCACCAAGCAGCAACCTTGCAATTCCAAAATCCGCCACATGTGCAGTCATGTCCTCATCAAATAGCACGTTGCTAGGCTTCAAATCGCAGTGTAGAACCACCTCACAGTGTTCATGGTGTAGATACTCCATTGCCATCGACACATCTAGCATGATGTTCAGCCTCTCGAGGAAGCCCAAAGGCATTCGTCCTTCAGAGTGTAGGAGCCCCTCTAAGCTCCCATTGGGCATGTACTGAAGCACCAGGGCCCTGAAGTCTAGGTTAGAACAAGTGTTGAGTATCTTTATCAGGTTGCGATGTCGAGCCATTCGAAGCACACGGCACTCGGCATCGAAGCTTGTAATGGCTTGATCCAAATGCATGTGTATAACTTTTACGGCAACTACCAAACCATCACTCAGCTGGCCCTTATAAACTTTCCCAAAGCTTCCAGAGCCCAACATGTTGCCATCACTGAAATTTTCAGTGGCACGAACCAGCTCATGGTAGGAGACTAACGGATGGTCATTGATCATGACGTCAGCCTATACCAGCAGAACTCCCTTGACGATACTTCCTGGCTTTCTTGGTCACCATTACACATAGGCAGGAAGCGAGAGCTCCAACAGCTATGACAATTGCAATAGGAAGCAAATATTTTCGCAAGTGGCGATTGTGTCTGGGAGATTCGGTTCGGCATGGTGGAAACCCTAAGCGTGAAGCGCCGCCACATAGTTCGGAGTTCCCCACCAAGGACTCTAGTGTGATGTTTGAGAATACACCACTTTCTGGTATATGACCTTGCAGCTTATTGTAGGACAAATTTAAGCTAGAGAGGATGGAAAAATTGGCCAAGTACTCCGGGATTGTGCCAGAAATGTTGTTATGGGATAGGTCCAGAGTATCTAAGTTGATTAGTTTGTTGAATGAGTTCGGAATCGTGTCATTGAATGAATTGACTGATAGGTTCAAGTACGTTATCATCTGAATTTTCCCTATTGAATCTGGGAGACTTCCCCCAAAGCGATTGATTGAGAGATCAATAGCATCAATCTGCTTCAAATAGCCTATATCAACTGGTAATATACCACTCAACAAGTTTTGAGATAGATCTAGCTGGAGGAGGCTATCAAGATGGAATAAGCTCAGCGGTACAGTCGATGTTAACTGGTTATCAGATGAGACTAGGTACTCTAACTTGGTGAGGTTACCAATGTCCTTGGGCATGGAGCCAGAGAATTGGTTGCTTTGAAGGTATAACATCACTAAGTTAGCTAGCATTCCGATATTTGAGGGGATGGAGCCAGAGAATCTATTCCCACTTAGTTGGAGCAATTGGAGACTATTTATTGTCATGATTGGATCTGGAATGGAACTATGGAATCGATTACCCGAAAGATCTAGATCAAGCAAAGAAGTTAAATTCGAAATGGCAGCTGGAAGCTCACCAGTTAACTTGTTGTCACGTGCAATGAAGTATTGCAACTTGGTTGATAGGTTCCCCACGTAACCTGGAAGGCTCCCGGTGAAATAGTTCCACTGAATTTCAAGGTCCAACAGATTTCTGCAGTTGGAAAGAGCAGACAAGAACTCTAGATCCCCCTGCAGGCGGTTAAATGCGAGAATGAGGGTCGTCAAAGAGTTCATGTCACCCATGGTTGCTGGTACTGATCCAGCCAACCGGTTCCCGTCCAAAAGCAGGAGTGCTAATCCAGACATGTTACCGACGGAAGCAGGGATAGGACCTGTCAGCCGGTTGTCGGAGAGATGCAGCTCGTAGAGCTGGCTCAGTTGTCCTAGCCCCTGTGGGATGGATCCTGTTAGGTTGCACAGCGCGAGGTCAAGGAAAGCTAGCATGGTGAGGTTGCCAAGTGCAGCAGGGATTGGACCAGCAACGAGGCGATTAGAGCCGAAAGAGATGATTTGGAGATCCGTCAGCTCGCCCAGCCATGGTGGTATGACATCCTCGAACAAATTTTCAGGTACTGCAAGAGCTTGAAGGTACCGACACGCTGCTAGTCCAGTTGGAATTTTACCAGTGAAACTATTAGACGCGACAGAGAACCACTGCAGAAGTGGCAGGTTGAAGCTTTGGTTGCCCGGGATTGGTCCGGTCAAGCCGTTTAAGGCTAGAGCAACAAGACTCAGTGTAGAAATGTTGTAGATTCCTGGTGGCACCGGCCCCGTAAGATTGTTCACTTGCAGGTTCAGGTATTGGAGCATTGGTAAGGAACCGATGCAACCAGGTATCGGCCCTGAAAGGCTGTTGTTGCCGATGTTGATATAAGTTAGCAAATTTGTGTTGTTGAATAGATGAACCGGAATTGGGCCTGTGAGACCATTCCGGCGGAGATTGATGCTGCCAAGGCTGTGCAGCCCCTGCAGCTCCGTCGGAATCGGACCGGATAGCTGGTTGAACTCGAGATCGAGAATTTGGAGCCTCGTGAGGTTGCCTACGGCGGCCGGGATGCCACCTGACAGGGCATTGTAGCCAAGATCAAGGAGCTTGAGGCGACGCAGCCTTCCAATCTCGTCCGGGATTGCGCCAGCGAGGCTGTTGTTGGTGAGGTTGAGCACGGAGAGGAAAGAGAGGTTACCGAGGTGAGGGCTGAGCGCTCCCTGGAGGGCAACACCCGGCAACTCCACGGCGGTCACGCGCCGCCGGCGCCTGCTGCACGAGACGCCAACCCAGTAGCAGAACGGCGTGCCGGTGGTCCAGTTCCTGCCAAGGACGTCGAGAGGATCCAAGAGCTGGGCCTTGAAAGCCAGCAGCGCAGCGAGGTCAGAGTTGCTCCCGCTCAGATGACCTGGAGATGGAGATGCAGCACCACCATGCACGGCCGCCAAGGCGATCAACAGAACGACGGATATGCAAGCTGGAAACCCAAGCGCCATGGTTTTGGGACTTCAGTTCTGGCCTGGTGGTTTCAACGCCGAAGACTGCCGATCAACCAGAGTAGTTGTAGCTACTGTGGTGTGCATTGGCCACGCCCAAGGCAAACACGGAGAACCTGTGGTCTCGAAGGGTGCTTGGTTGCCGGTCACAACACGCCACACCTGTGGTCTCAAAGGTGCTTAGTTGCCGGTCACAACACGCCACACCTGTGGGCCATGTTTAGATTGTAAAAAATTTCAATCCGATAAATAGTAGTATTTTTGTCTTATTTGGTAAATATTGTCCAATCGTGGACCAACTAAGCTCAAAATATTCATATCGTGATTTCGAACTAAACTGTGCAATTAGTTATTTTTTTTTACCTACGTTTAATGCTCCATGCAAGCGGCTAAAAATTGATGTGATGGAGAGAGAGTGAAAAAACTTGGAATTTGGAGGTGATCTAAACAAGGCCGTGGTCTCAAAGGTGCTTGGGCTATGTTTAGTTGCTTCTAATTCTTGAATTTGGCACTATGCAAAAAGAAGATTCTCCGTCACATCAAACTTGTAGTACATGCATGGAGTACTAAATGTTGATGAAATCAAAAACTAATTATACAGTTTGGTTGAACTTTGCGAGACAAATGTTTTGAGCCTAATTAGTCAACGATTAAAAAATTATTACCAAATAAAAACAAAATGCTAGTGTAGCTACAGTAGCGCTAGGAAATCCGGCGGCGCCGATTCGATGGCCAACTAAGGCCTCGTTTAGTTCGTGGCAAAGTTGGCGTTTGTACAGTGCTTGATGTGACGGCGAACACTGTAGCACTTTTGTTTGTATTTGTGAATTATTGTCCAAACATTGACTAATTAGGCTCAAAAGATTCGTATCGTAAAGTTCAACCAAACTGTGCAATTAGTTTTTGATTGCATCTACATTTAGTACTCCATGCATGTACCGCAAGTTTGATGTGACGGAGAATCTTCTTTTTGCATAGTGTCAAAGTTGGGAGTTTTGGAGTAACTAAACATGGCCTAAACATGGCCGGTTGCCGGTCACAACACGCCACGCCATGAAGTCTGGCAGTCACAGATATCGAACTGACTGTTTGGTTGCCGGTCACAACACGCCACGCCATGATTGTAGGCAGTCACAGATATTCTAGTGCAAAATCGGATGGAATCTCGCCAGAGTGTGGCGGCCATTTTTTTGCGCCACAACTGCAGCGTGGCGTGCACGGGTGGGGCTAACCAAACAGCCCCTCAATCAACATATACTCCCTCTGTCCCTTAAAGAGAGTCGTTCGGGCTTGTGGGGGGAGTACCAAAGAAGGGTGAAAATAACCTGTATACCTCTATATAGCTATACACACAATCGTTACTGCGCTCCACCTTCAAGCCTGCTGGTTGGGTGGGCTAGTGGTGAATGGTGAAGCAGAGCAACAGACTAGCTAGCTGAGTTGTGGCAGGATAGGTGCAGGACCTACGAAGACAGGCTACCACTCTCCCAGCGACACTCTTTGCGGGACATTGCTTGAGCGCTAAAACGACCAACAAAAAGGGACGGAGGGAGTACGGAGTACGCATTAATGCACTGAAGAAGTAAGGCCGTGTTTGGCCGGGCTCCACCCGCGGTGCTCCGTCGTGGGAGCTACAGCCGGAACAGCGAAGCCACAAATCTAGGCTCCGCCTCCGTACGTGCAAAAAGGCTTTAGCTCCTCTGCCTTACGAGCAGAAGCGGCTCCAACGGTCAGCGCGTTTGGTGTGGCTCCTCAGCCGGAGCTACCACGAAGCCGGAGCTGGAGCCTGGCCAAACACGGCCTAAAACTCCCACCCACCACTAACGCGTTAATAGGGTGATAGCTCTATCCCAATGCAAGTTTGTACAAGTAGTTTTCGTGAAAAAGAAATTTAATGCACTATTGTATGCAACACAAACAAACAAGGATCAACTGTGCTAAACATTATGTAGCCTTTCTTGATGCACAATATTTAAATTCAAAGTAAAGTAGGTAGCATTTTCCATTTTATCATTTTTCTACAAGTTTTTATAATTTTTCAAACATTCAGCCGATTTAAAACATAAAACAAAATCAATAAGCCTAATAGGACAAACACTTTACGCTGCAGCCCCTGGACTTTTCTTGAATCAACCTGCAGTACAAAGAACATTATTCGACACTATTCATTTGAGTCACATTTTTCGCAACAAGCCCCCTGATAAAGCTTCTATTCTCTTTTCCGGTGCTTCTCCTCACCTTGAAGCAGAGCAGATGGCAAGGGAGCGTCGGGGCGCGGCGATTTGGCGCAGCAGGCCGCCGGTGACGGAGAGGGCGGTGCGCAACGGCCCCGGCTGCATGGGTGGGCGGCGGCAGGTATGCCGGGCGCGACCGGTGCGGGTCTGGCCACATGCAGTCGCGGCCGGTAGGAGCGCGCGGGAGATGGCTGCCGAGGCGAGAGCGAGCGTGGGAGACGGCCGGCTCGAGCAAGAGCGAGAGTGGGAGATGGCGGCCAAGGCGAGAGCGAGCGTGGGAGACGGCCGGCTCGAGCGAGAGCGAGCGCGGGCAAGGGGTCGGGGCGTGGACGGGAGCAGGGTTGAGGGCGCGCGGGAAGGATGGCGACGGCCATGAGGAGGAAGGCACACGGGACCGCGAAGGCTCGATGTAAACTATTTCGCTCTTCCCCATCGCGGATGACTGTGGTTTCTTGCGCATCGATGGAAGCGTAGTCTATCTTAGACTCGATTTCTTGAGTTTTGGCTCTCTTTCTTCAATAAATATAGTGCCAGTAAAATGCAATAAATAGAAGGGTAATAAAAGGTCATAGAAACCATGATAGTCTGTATTGGGAGTGCCCTAAGAACAGTCCCAATGAAGAGTTTCTAGAGCAGTTTTCAATGGAAAGATATTCAATTTTAGTCTCAATATCTCTAATGCATAGTTTTCTATAGTAATTTCTATGGAGAATAACATTTAACGAACATCAACATGTATTAAAACTGAGGGCAGTCAGATGTGGCAAGCAATCATAGGAGACCATACTGCCACATCTCTATCACGTTCATATGTGGTGTGGTTCTTCTTCTCCCTCTAGCATGCTCATCTAGCCTATAGGTGAATGTCGTGCGGCGTGACACATGGATCCAACCTCATGCAGAGGCACCATGCAACGCGAGTGGCTCCATCGGCCTGTGCGGTGGCTCCGAGCTCCAGCGACTTGCACGATGAGGCTGAGGCAAGCGGCGGCCCACGCCTTCAGGCAAGCGGGGACTCCAGGGACCTGCTTTGTGAAGGCAAGCGGCGGCTACGGTGGCTAGCATCACTTAGTTTTTCATTGATGAGGCGGCAACATGCCTATGTAGAGGCAGTTTTCCAAGCCACCTCTGGAAATAAATTTGTAAAGGCGGCTGGGAACAATATCTCCCTCTATAAATCTATTTTCAGAAGTGGCTGGTAAACCACAGCCACCTTTACACCATTGCAGAGACAGAGACCATTCCAGACAGACAGACACCATTATATTGCAGAGACATATAAGCATAGATAATAGATGGGATTAGCTGCCATCTACAAGTAGTTCCATATAAACAGTTAAAGATGGCATGATCCAGCTGCCATCTATAAGTTCAAGTCATTTCCAGCCACTACTTCATAAGTTCAAGTCACTTCCGCCACTACTTTAACGTCATACAGGCAAAAGAACGACCAAACATACAACAACCATATGATCACTTCATTTCTTGGAAGGGGCCCGGCCTTCTTGTCTTTGCACAACTTCTTCTCTGCCTCCTAGTCCTTAGCGATCTGATTGTATAATTTGTTGAACCGTTGACCCGCTCGGCACTTCATCTCCTTGCAGCTCTGGTCAAAAAGGTCATTGATGTCGTCCCTCTCAAGCATGAGCCTCTAGCGGACATCGCGCAACCCATCGTCGACCTCTTCATCGGAATCCTCCTCTTTGGAATCCTCCTCTTCAAAACCATCAGAACTATCGTCTTCATACTCCTCAGATTCCTCCTCTTCCTCGCTCTCAATCAGTACCCTCCATTAGAAAAAGAAATGGCCAAAAACATATTCAAGAAGTAATTAGGCTCAGTTGAATACAACAGTCCAAGCAGGTACATACACTTGAGCATATCAGCTGACAACTAATCTAATGCTAACTTTCAGCTAATCTAATGTCTCAGATACATACAAAGAGCAAACTAATTGAAGGCAGAATAAGAATATGGCCTCAGATAAATACAAAGAGCAAATTGATTGAAGGCACACATACATGGAAGTCAACAGTCAAGTGCTTCCACTAGGGTAGACATCATTGGCAAAGGGGAAGAAAATGTGGCCTCAAATTATGAAATTGAGTAAAGTGTTCATATTTCTTTCCTACATTCATTGATGGCACTAGAGCGTGGACACTAAAACTGGCAAAGGAAGAACAGATGGAAGATCAATAAAAATAAAAACAGAATTAAAACTATCGGTTTAGCCAAGATTATACTCATCTATCTAAATTCACAGGCACCTTACAAAGATCCTAATTAAGCAACTAAGGTGCAGGTGCCGGGCTAGCTAAAGCTCACCTAATTAATTTTAGAAGCAATGTCACACAAACCTATGCAACTAGTACTTCAAGCAATGGAGGATTTTCTACACAAACTAGTACGCAAAAGCACAAAGTCTAAGCTCACTAGCAATGCTCAATAACAAGGCTACTCAAGATAAATTAGAGAGCTCAAAGTACTTAGCTACACAAACTAAATAAAGTAACTAACAAGGCTACTCAAGCCAATTAGTTACGCAAGGGGACTACTTCTATGCTACACAAGCAAGGAAGGTAACGAGTAAGCTACACAGCTAACTAATTACAAGAGCAACTACACAAGCATAATATATAAATAAGTAAGTATAAGCTTTGTGTAAGGGGAATGCAAACCAACAGGAAGAACAATATTGACACCATGATTTTTATCTCGGGGTTCACTTGTTTGCCAACAAGTTAGTCTCCGTTGTGTTGGCCGTTCACTTGGAGGTTCGGTGAGCTAATTGGTGTTCACAAGCCTAGCCCAACACTTGAACGCCGCAAGAACCTCCACAAGATGAGGGCACTCAATGACACGCTCTAATAGGGTTGCTCTTCGCGGCTTCCACGGGGCGAGCACAATACCCCTCACAATCACTTCTTCGGAGCTCCGCACAATCTTCTTGCGGGCTATATGACGGAGACCTCGCCACCAAGCCATCTAGGAGTTGGCAACCTCCAAGAGTAACCAAAAGGTCCTTGTTTGGTTTTGGTAATTGAGTGATAACTTAGGTGGACTATTAGAGATACACATGTGATTAGTCCATAGGTATACTTGTGTGAGCAACTCATGCCATGATGGTGAAGATGTCTTGGATTTGTTGCAAGGCTCACACATGTGATGAAGGAGCTCATTGCATATGAGACATGACATTGAGTCATGTGAATAAGGTGAAGCTTGAGCAAGACTTGGCGTCAATGGATGAAGGCAACGGTGAAAAGCAAGTGAGTTCAAGATCGATGAACCAACAAGGTGTGAGACATAGTCCTTTGGTACCCTGCAAGGAAGGGAGAAGATCTAATCCGACTAGTAATTTCTCACATGTAATTCTAGTAACATTGTTACACTGTAATCCTACTAGGTTTCCTACATTGTAACCGACTAGCAGACTTGCCACCTGGACTATATAAAGCAGGGCAAGGCTCACTAGATCGGCAGAGGAACAGACCCAACGGTCTAAACTCCAAGCGCAGGACGCAATATACTATTCACCCCGGACTAGACGTAGGACGCTATTCCGGTGGACCAAACAAGTATAAATCGTTGTCTTTACGTTTACCGTCGAGTTCTACATACGCCAAAGCCCACCAACCATCGTTACGGGTAACCCCGTGATAAGTTATCGGTCATTAAACACCGACAACTAACACGTCAGATAGAGGCTTTCGGCGCAATTGCGATCGAGAGCTCGATGGACCCTAAAATCAACACCATGTTCTCGGCAAATCGACGTCGATTCAGCGTCATGAGGTGGCATCCCTGGCGTCGCACGAGGTTGACCTTCAGCACGATAGAGTTTGATGTCTCGAGGCGGCAAGCGGCAAGCGACGACTTCATCCGAGAGGGCCCCGCATTGTATCGACACGCGGGCTGTCGACGAGGCTGCCTCGGCTGCCGCTGCCTTCTCTAAACGGCGTTCGCACCACACGCATGACAAAGTGTACATGAGGGGCCAATGCGCACCTACCAGCGGGGACACGGACAACACAGGCCAAGGTCCAACTCTTCATCCATCTCGGCCTCATGCTATTCCACGCGTCGTGTCGATTCCCAGGCCTCGGCGGAGTCGCTACGCAGTACACATGGGAGTCCTACTTCTACGAATTCGACTTTAAGACTGCTAGCTGGAGTTCATCACCTCGTCGCGAAGCCCTAGCTAAACATCATCAGCAGGCCCACGAATGGGATGATCGTTCCATGTTCCATCTAAATATTGAAGGAGTACGTACGCATCACGCATCATACACGCGTATGGAACAGATCCACATGCCAGATACAGGCCACCAGCCCACCAGCGCGAGTTCTCGAGTTCGGTTCAAACACAACATGTGTGACGACATTAAAACTGCCCAGATCAAATCTGATCACGATGAACGGGGGCATGCAACGTCGAGGCCATGCAAGCCTCGATGTTGCACGTATTCTTGCATAACCGGCTCCTACACAAGATCAACTCTGTTCGGTGCTGACTACTAGCCGCATCAGTACCTGGCTAACAAGATCCCGGCCGAGCATCCAACTCAGATACGTCCTCATGAAGTATCCGACTCTGCCGTCCAAGCCGGAAGCAAGCTGTCGGACTGCATCTAGCTGTCCGACTGCATCAAGTTGTCCGACTCAATCGAGCTGCAAGCGAGCCATCCAGCCCACATCCATCTACTCGGATACGACAGCTCACGTGATGATATGAAGTGGATCATATCATTTGTGATATGGTTGGTGCATGTATTGCATCAACAATAGAGTAGATGAAATTGAATGCGCAAGGCAAATGTATATTTATAGGGCATTTCATTTCACCGGTCAAATGTTGTGCAGAGAAGTGCATGACAGGGTTTAGGATAGATAGCCATACTATCAAGAAGGGCAAACTTATTTGCATATCAGTCATCTAGTGCCACTCGAGTGATCTAACTTTGCATCGTTGCTAGGATCGAGTGACGTGGTGAATTGAGTGACTAATCGTTTGAAAAATGATTGTGAAAATGCAAACACACTTACACAAAATGGTGATCACATGGTGGTGTTAGCACATTTGTAAAGGTGATGAAAAAGGAGAAGAAAAGTGCAAGTTTGGGTTGTCCAAGGATCAGACAACGTAACTAAACTTACAACCAACGCGCAGCCTTTACTGTGGGGTGGCCCGACCCTTTCTGGTGTGCACAGCCCCCTAGTGCGGTGGCACCGCCACCCCTTGCAAGGTGCACCACCACCCTTTGCAATGTGCCCCAATTAGCAGCACCACCCTTTCGTATTTTTGGCATCACTTTTAGCTCCGAACTCCGATTTCCATGATCTAGGACTTTTCGGAAAGCTAACGAATAGCTCTATAGCCTTGAAGTGGTGGAATTCAGGTTTGAGAAGAAGTGGGCACCACCACCCCCTATCCGATGGCACCGCCCTATTTTTCTAGAGAGGACCGAAAACTCATTTTGGGTGCTGCGGGGGCACCGCCACCCCTAGGGCGGTGCACCGCCCCCTGCTGTCCGGTGCCACTTTGCTCAACGGCTAGTTCAAACTAGCCATTGCAATTCGACCGTTGGGGCGCCGCCACCCTATGTCTGGTGCCGGCACATTGCTGTCGGGTGACCTCGCAGAAAAGTGATTCTTGGCTCCAATGGCTCTATTTGGCTTGGGGGGCTATAAATAGAGGTGCAACTCGGTCTTGGGTTGGTTGTTGAGCACCCTTAAGCCTTGGTAGCTTGTGTAGGTGTGCTTGGGAGCCCTCTAACACACATGCGATCGACACAACGGGGACTAACTTGGTGGCAACCAAGTGAACCTAGGGATAAGAATCGCCGTGTCAACCTTGCTCATCCGGTTGGTTTGCAATTCCCCAACACAAACTTGTATTTACTTTTTCATATATTATGCTTGTATAGTTGCTCTTGTAATTAGTTAGCTTGTGTAGCTTGCTAGTTACCTTGTTGCTTGTGTAGCATAGAAGTAGCTATCTTGTGTGACTAATTGGCTTTAGTAGCCTTGTTAGTCATATTGCTTAGTTTGTGTAGAGCTCTCTAATTTGACTTGAGTAGCCTTGTTATTGAGCATTGCTAGTGAGCTTAGGAGCTTTGTGTTTTTACATACTAGCATGTGTAGAAGCTCCCCCATTGCTTGAAGTACTAGTTGCATAGGTTTCTGTGACCTTGCTACTAGAATTGATTAGGTGAGCTCTAACTAGCACGGCACCTTAGTTGCTTAGTTGGGATCTTTTATAAGGTGCTTGAGAACTTAGATAAAGGAGTGTAGTGTTTGGCTAGATCAATAGTTTTAATTCTGCATTTGTTTCAGTTAGCCGACGCGATTATTTTTAGAAAGAATTATTCGCCCCCCTCCCTCTAGCCCGCCATCTCGACCCTATAGTAACAAGCACCACCGGCTTTCAATTCAATAACCTAGCGCCACTCGATGCAATCCCACAATGCAAGGCACTAGAATCACTCACTCGCAATCGAATCAAGCTCTTGGAAGCACAAGTGAGTTAGAGGGCTCTCAAACCAAGCACACATGGGGGTGGTGCCCCAACGGTCAAATTCCAACAGTTAGAAGGGTCACCGGACAGGGTGGCGGTGACACCAGCGGTGCCGCGGCGGTGACTGAACATGTTTTCTCCCTCCTCTCTAGAAATTGAGGGCGGCGCCACCGGACAGGTGGCGGTGCCCATGGTGGTGCCCAACACCGAGACCCCTAGCCTCAGGAATATAAAGCGGCGGTGCCCTAGCGGTGGCACTGGATAGGGTAGGGAGGTGCACAACCCCTGTCACGGCGGTGTACACCAGTTAGGGCGGTGCCCTCCTTGACCCAAGGCTGCGTGTTAGTTCCTCTTTTGGGTGATTTTCCAACCCACGGTCAACCCAAACTCCTCTCCACAAGCGATGCTAACTCTCAAGATGTTTTCTCGAAACATGTTAGAGTCAAGTTAGCATTTCCAAAAACATTTTCCATAAATATTTTTTGCTTGCTCTCATTTTCACCACGGCACTCGATCTTAGCAACAATTGTTGGTATTTCTTATGCTCATGTAGAATATTCTGCAAGCACACAGAATACCATTGTACCATTTCACCCAAGAGTATTTCAGGGTATCGTATTTATCCATAGGGAAACAATGGTTAAAGAAGGTGATAGTTAACCATCATGTATCTACTAACTAGTATATCGACTAGACTAAAGTAGGGGTTAGTGATATACGATAAGAGTTATGGGTCATGACACACATAGGAAAATTTCATGGTAATATAGTGGAGCAAACAAGCTAAGTTGAGAGGACAACAAGTGAGTACAAGGTTCCTACACACTTCTCTATTACTATGATTCTATTCTAGAACAGGCCAGGGGGGTAACTAAGCAATGGGTAAAACATAGCGATCACACACAATAACAATTTGGGACATCAGAACACTAGCCACAGACAAGGATGAGAAAGGGGCTAGAAACACCAACAACGTACTATAAACACCAACTACGGTCCTACAAACACCAACCCTAACGTGGTGGACTACATCGGCCGTCAGGGCTATCACCACCTAGGACTACCACAACTATCCATGGGGTTGGGTGCAAACTCAGGTAACCTATAGTCTATACACCATGTCTATACTATCGATTACTACTCTAGTCACATACTATAACTAGAGCACTCGATGCGAGCGGAGATCCCATGCTAAGGTGTAATACAACTATACTAACCATACTTAGCTAAACAACTTAGGCATGAACTAGATCAACATGAAAAGTATATAGAGAAGATAACTATATTAAAGCATGAGTGTTACAAAGGAAAGATACAAAAACATACTAGACCTCCGAGGACTCCTCTAGAACCCAAACATAGCTCAACTCTCCCTAACTGCCAACTCACTATTCTACTTCTACATCTTGAAAGTAGAGAGAGCTTCTCTTGTGGTGTGTGTTGCAAGTGAGGAGTGGGGGTCCTATTTATAGCTTGAGGAGTAGGGGCTACTCCACCGCCATGTCATCGATCCATGGGAGAGCACCTCCACACCCTTGGATGAAACTGACCTCAAACCACCATAAATCAACGCACCACATTGCTCCAAACTGTTCTTGTTTACATGTCTGAGAGTTTGAGGCGGTTTGGTGAACTTGGGTCATCGCCCGACACCCTTGAGCCATCACCCGACGTCCCCTGGGGTGGACAGGGCTTCCCTTGGGCTCCTGGTGGAGTGTGGAGGCCCCTGACCAAGTTTGGTGGCCATTGGATAAGGGGCCCATGTCGTACGACGCCATAGGGGGTCACCTAACGTCTATGTGTGTCCAAACCAGCCTAGCCCATCTTGCGATCTTCCAGAAGGCATAACTTTGTCGTCCGGACTTCGAATTGGGTGAACCAAAACTCGATTTCGTGTATCTCGATGAGATCTTTGACAAGGTGTAGTCCAAATGGACATTTGATGAAGTGTTTTTATATTACCATGTATGTAGCCACCTTATTCCTACACTCACTAGTCATTGCAACTTGTGGAAATGGTTAGAAATAAGCCCTATGACTATGGTTTATATCATTTATATACCCAATTTCGGCATGGTTGATGGTACGAAAAGAGGTGTTAGTGACCATCAACAACAATGCAAACTTAATTAGATCACTCGAGTGGCACTAGATGACTGATATGCAAACAAGTTTGCTCCTCTTAATAGTATGACCATCCACTACTACACTACACCTTTCACAGCCACGTCGTAATCCCCATCGTAGTCCAATTTCGGCCTCGGCAGTAAGCTATCGGTAGTGATAGTCATAGTCATCATCGTCCCTATCTGAGATCGTCTGCGGTGTACACTCACACCGCTATATTGGCTTATGATCCGTCCGTGATAAGGACCTTACTTCCGTCGCATTAGAGTACAACCCGACTGTGTTGGTATACACTAACACCACCGTGTTGGCTTATGATCCGTCCGTGATCAGGTCGTTGTTTCTATCGCATTGGAGCATGATCCACCTGTGTTGGTGTACACTAACACCACCGTGTTGGCTTATGATCCATCCATGATCAGGTTGTTGTTTCCGTTGTGTTGTACCACGACCCACCTATGTGGGTGTACACTAACGCTGCTGTTTTGCCCAATAATCAGGATCACAGTCGCCTTGCACAATGACCCAATTGTGTGCAGTGTGTGTTCACCGTCACTTTAGCGCCTGACACATCTGTGTCGAGGTGGACATCACCATCATTTCAGCGTATGAACCGTCTGGTCATTGGTAATGGTCACCGTCATATTGTAGTATGATTCAGCGGTGATACACTATTGACCCCTACTGCATGAGACGAATAGCGGCGGTGTTGTCTGTTTGCTTCACCAACGGCGAGTGTTACGGCAGTGATGAGAAAATAGACAACGACCCTTACATCCAATGGTGACAGAATTGCATTCGGTTTTCCCAATTTATTTACTAATTTAGATGGGCCTTAATAACTTACTAAACACACACCATACAGATATAATCATTACACACCATTCATCATGTCCACAACGAAGAGTACTTTTTATAATAACAAGCGACACTAATATAACAACTGTGTCAACTCAAAAATTAACACAAGCGGTACATACATAGGAGAATAAAGGTTCTGCTCCCTACAGACTTACTTACATAACGAAAATGAGGTAGATGTGCTTCGCTCCTTTAGATTGGCACTCCTGCTTGCAAGGCAAAGCTTCCTTCAGCTTGGTAGCCAGTGCACCATGGAACCCCTCTTCTTCCTCCCTTAGCCATTGCAGAAGAATCATTCAAAAGCACTTAGACTCCACAACCTGCACAAAGCAGCAGCATTAATAATATTCAACATACAATTGCTTTGGTTACCAAGGTAAAATTGGACTGTATATAGAATCAAAACAACTACCTATCTAAAGAAAGAACATCATATGCAACTTTACTGCTCTCCTAATATCTCCATGAATAAGGGAACATAAGGAAGATACTGAGGTCCCTCCAGACGTAGCCTCCAGGTAGGTCTATGATACTGCACGACCTAGGTAGGAGGATAAGAACCTTTTTGAGGTTCATGTCGTATGTGATCAGTTTTTTGTCCTCGCCAACAAGGAAAATCAAATTCCATTCTAAGTGAACTACAATCACTCTATATTCTGCATCGCAAACATCGTAACCAAATTGAATATTGTCCCATCCAAATATCTCCAGTGTGGTCACCGTATGCTTCAATGTCTAGTTATCAGTACTATAATCTTCTAGGATCCAGAATGAAAGCTGATACTTCCTGAACATACTAGCAGTACATAAACATAACTGACCTTGAGCTTCATGGATGGAGATTGCTTCACCACGTGGCCTACAAAATTTCCTCCATGTCTTTCAATGCATATCAACAGCAACTATCTGGGACAACTCCAGCCAGTGCATAAAACCATTAAGAAACACACTTGTCAAATATGTGCGTACAACACCCTCGCTCCATTTAGATTTCTTAAACATCCATGCTGCACTCTTAGATGAGTAGATGCTCACACCTACAGACTCATTGGCCCTCTTCTTCCCATATTCAATCACATGGAAGTACGAGGAGACTGTCGGATCAAACCCCAAGCGAACTGAGCCAAAAGAACAGTTGTTATCCGACAGTAACCACCATTTGTTAGTCACCAAATTGTAGACAACATAGCGAAACCCAACACACCAGCATAGAATGAGCCCACGGCAGCAATCTAAGATCACAACATCCTCAATGGGGAAGGGCAAGAAGGTCAAGGAGGGGTATTCCCCGTTGATGCTGGTGAACTTGCATTTGCCTTTTCAGCTGTGATAGAAGAATCCAACAACAATCTATGGCAGCTCCTTATGGTACTTGAATTCGGAGACGGGGCGGTTCCAGGAATGATAGACACACTTGCAGCTACACAAGGTGCGGGTGGTGAGGCGTTGGAGCATGAGGACAAAGACATGGTCTATGAGGATGGCCACTTGGTTCCTCTTGTTGGGGGCCTCCTCCTCCATCTTTAGTTCTTGACTAGGATCTGGTGGAGTGGGGCCAGCAATGGAAGCGGTTGCGCTGTCACCTGAATCAGAGAAGGAGCGCCTATGGAGATTGGATTGTGAGCTCCTTAGTAAACAGATGGAAGATTGTTTCATACTCAAATGAATGAAGAGGGGAATAAAAATCCAAGAAAGATGGAGGGAAGTGCGAAAGAATTAACATTGCCTTTGGATCTTGTAGGATTGGTGGCCACGACAGTGATGAGTAGCAGCCTGGTCACCGATGGATCTGTGCGGGCCCTACCGATGAGGCATACCGCCATGGGGCACTAGCTTGTTGGTGGTGAGTGGCGGCTTGCACCTCGCTGAGTAGAGGTGGTCGCGCAGTTCAGCACTGGGGAGCAAGGGGCGGTGATGAGGAACAAAAGCTATGGGCAAGGAAAAAGACACAGGGTGGGGAGCGTGCTTTGTAAGCAACCCTTTCAGATGCGGGAATGAAAACTATGCACAACTTTGTAAAAACACGTGGGCTTGGAAATTGATGAAAGTGTTACCATCCAGACCATATCTAGGCGGCAGTGAAGGGTACCGACAGTGGTGAATGGGTCCTACGGAGATGTTCTAGGAGCCACTACGCCATTGTCACCATGGACATCGGCAACTACTGCCTGGTTGAGGGCGTCACTCATTCTACCCGATTGTAAATCATCACTCGTTCTACCCGATTGTAACTAGAAAAATGTTAGATTAAGGGCCTGTTTGGTTTCCTCCTGCTAAAGTTTAGCTACTAAATTTTAGTCACTTTAGCCACATAAGCGCTTTTGATGATGTGGCAAGGTTTTTAAGAAGAGAGAGAAGAAGTGAGTTTCATGGGGATGAAACTCTCTTGGCATGAATACCAACTCTCTTTGAGTCATGGAATTAAATGTCTATGAAACTCTAGAATGAAACTCTCCATTAAGAAGGGGTGTTTCATCCATATTTCATTTTATTCTACATGACGTGGCCATCTTGGAAACAACATAATGAAACTCTCCACTGAGACTGGCCTAAGTACGAAATAAACTAGAACTGAGTCCAATAATCTTCCATTAATATCTTATACCCTACAAACAATCTATGGGTCCAGGAATTGAAATACGGCATTCCAACGATCCTCATAACTTGCTTTGCTTTGGATAATGGTCATTTGCATCTATCTACTTAATACATTCAATCAATGATGGAGCTAGATGCAATAAAAATTCTTTTCATTTGCAAAGACCTTACAAGTATGGGGGTAACCCATACCCGACTAAATAGGAGAATGGAGATGGGGAACAACCTTGTGAAACTTCCTCTAACATCCCCCTAGGAGCAGTGGGAGGAAGAGAAGTAGAGCAATGAGGATATCTATTCCCACATCTAGATTGCATTCGTTAGCCAGAACTGCTCTGGCTCACGAATGCAATCCAGATGATGCTCGGGCCCTTGCTCCAGTGAATGCTCTGGAAGATCCACCAGCGCCAGGGCCCTTGCTCCAATGAAAGCCCTCCATGGTTTTGATTCCGCATGCTTCTCCCATAACTTAAGACAACTTATTATAATAGACTATATATACAATGGTTGTCCTTTTATGTTGTCTTATAGTAACTCACAATTCCTTAATTAATGCATAAAATAAAAATGGGAATGTGAGTTGCAGGCTTGGAAATTGACATGAAAGTGTTACCATCCACACCATCTGCAGACGGCGATGAAGGCTACCAACGATAGTGAATGGGTCCTTTGAAGATGTTAGCACCTAATAAAGACGGCCATATCATATGATGTCATACGTGTCAAAGGCGCACAAATGGTACATCCATCACGGCCGTGACCGTGGGCTGAAAGTAGATGATGAGGTCCTCTCGATCGTGAAAGGAGGACGGTGGCGGGAACCCCGACTCTAGCCCACGTAGGCCCCCACATTGAACACACTGCTCTACTGTCGCCCCTACATGCAGGCGCAACTACACAGACGACGACGACTGCTGCCTAGTTAAGGGCGTTGAAGCGGCAGTTGTTTTTTTTGCCTAGAACTAGGCACCGATGCGGGCGTTGTTGTCGGCATCCCGGGGAAGGAGGATTGTGGGGGTATGGCCCCCGGTATCCATAAGACAAGACATGGGCCGTACCATCAGAGGTGGCCCAGCCCACAAGATCAAGGCATGCACGGCGCTGCTCGGCGTGCACCGCAAGCTATTGTATAGTACCAAATAGGATACTTTTCTTATAACCCTACCCCTCCAGAGTATATAAGAGGAGGCAGGGGTCCCCTACTCAACATCTCAATGCAATATATCAGAACACAGGATGTAGGTATTACGTCATACTGATGGCCGAACCTATCTAAATCTTGTGTCTTGGTGCTTGTATTACCATCTCGCTCCTGATCTCACTCACCTCTACGACAAATCTATCATCGTGGGATACCCCTCGGTGGACTGCCAAGCATCTTTTGTCGACAGTTGGTGTGCTAGGTAGGGGTGTGCGCTTGATCTATGGTGGGCTAGATGGGATCTCAAGATCAACGCCGCTCATGGCAACCTGACTTCCTACGGCGGCGTCCTTCAACAGCCCTACGGGCTCGACATGTAGTGCATGCGTCACCTCCCAACGACATCGGTGTATCAAGGTTCAGCTACAACACGCCACATGAACAGGACTCCTACTCCAGCAAACCTATCGACGAGCGCGACTACTACAGACTACATGGACTCGGACAATGCATGTACCATGCAAGCTACTTGGCTTCATATGTGTATTCATCAACGACAACAACCTAGAAGATGACCAAGAACTACTCGCTCCGACCACCTACCGCATCGTAATGATGATCGTCGCAAAGAACGGCGCCGTGACAACCACGACTGCCTCCACGACGACAGCTCGAGCGCCTGGCAATTTCATCAACGTCGACTAGATAACGCCATACGCCACGGACCAGACATTCTATCTAAAGCTAAGTCATAGCTTTAATATTCTTCTAAATATTCTCCGGTCTCCATGTATCGCCGTAATGTTTCTCTGAGCTGTTTTCTCCATGTTTGCTCTCCAAACGATTTTCTGAACCCCCGAACAGTCATGTTGACGCTCGGATGTCCCTAGAGATGGCCCTGTCTCCGGCTCCTCCCTACACGTGCTATGGGCTCCGCGCTCTGCGTTGTGGGTGGTCGGCTACGGTTCCTTGGTGATGCATATTCCTCCTACACATGCACGGGCTCCGCGGTCGACGTTATGGACTATGGGCTTGCTAGGGCTGGAGACTCAGCTACACACTAACTGGTCGGGCGGTTTATATTAAATATAATTACATCTTCACACCAACTAATCGCTGAGCTACATATACTATTTCATCGCCATTGCTGATTTTTCTCCGGAGTTCATATATTTTTACATCATGTACTACCTGTTCTACATGTTTGTATTGTAGGATCATCGTCTAGATGATCGGACCACCTGGTGCTCGGACTTCTCCACCGATCAACTGGTCGGACCGCTTGGTTCATGGACTCCATCGCCAACCAGTTGATTGGACTGTTCGCTAGTCGCTTCTACTCAATGCTCACTTCGTCGCCGACCAGTTGACCAGACTATTCGTCACTCGTGCTTCATCGCCATCTACGCCGGTTACTCCTCGATGCTCGGATTCTTCATGCTCGAGGACTGAGTGGGCACACTTCACCGCACGTACGTCGCCAGCTATGTCGGTGCTCGGACATCGTCAGCTACACCGGGGACTCCTCGGTGATCGGACCTCGCTAGCTTCATCGGCAACTCCTCGGTGCTCGAACATCGCCAGCTATGCCGGGGACTCCTCGATGGTCGGATGTCGCCAGCTACGCTGGGGACTCCTCGGCGCTCGGACATCGCTAGCTATGCCGGGGACTCCTCGGTGCTCGAACCTCGCCAGCTTTGTCGGGAACTCCTCGGTGCTCAGACATCGCCAGCTACATCGGGGACTCCTCGGTGCACGGACATCGCCAGCTACGCTAGGCACTCCTCGGTGCTCGGACCTCGCCAGCTTCGCTGGGAACTCCTCGGTGCTAAGAAATCGCCAGCTACGCCGGGGACTCCTCGATGCTCGGACATCGCTAGCTACACCGGGGACTCCTTGGTGCTCAGACCTCGCCAGCTTTGTCAGGAACTCCTCGGTGCTCGGACATCGCCAGCTACGCCGGGGACTCCTCGGACATCGTCGGCTACGCCAAAAACTCCTCGGTGCTTGGACATCGCTAGCTCTGTTGGGGATTCCTCAGCGCTCGGACATCGCCAGCTACGCCGGGGACTCCTCGGTGCTCGGACATCGCCAACTATGCTGGGGACTCCTCGGTGCTCGGACCTCACCAGCTATGCCGGGGACTCCTTAGTGCTCGGACGTCGCTAGCTACGCTGGGGACTCCTCAGTGCTCGGACCTCGCCAGCTTCGCCGGGAACTCCTTGGTGCTCAGACATCACCTGCTACACCGGGGACTCCTCGAAGGAAGTAGGAGTAGATGTGAATCTGGAAATGCGACGGATGAGGAGGAAGATGAAATGGCAAAGGGGCGAAGGTATGAGCGTGGGGTGCGGCGGCGAAGTTATAAAGCACTCCCCCACCTTTTCGCATTCAAGGGTTTTTGGGAAATCGTTCCCACGATTTGCGCTTCTCCGAATTCTCCGCAACTGAAGGTGGGCCGTTACCTGGGCCTTTGCGTAGCCCTGGCCCGTATCGCCGATTTATCTCTATAATTTGTTACGGCTCATCGAATATTCACCGACATCTCCGCCAACCGTTATGGCTCAGTAATTACTACTGTACATCCATTACTCCAGGGTTTTTCTCCACGATTCTGTTTTCTCCAAGTTGACTGCTATTTCTGACCCTGGCACTATGTGACTACGTCACCTACTGTTAGGCTCGGGGACTAAGTGGGCACACTTTACCTTGCGGTGAATGTGCTTTTTAGGGCTGCGCCCGAGGACTGGCCGCCTGCTTGACTGGTCTTCTATTTTTCTTCTACTTTAGACCCTGGCACCACATGACTACGTCATCTACTGTCAGGCTCAGGGACTAAGTGGGCACACTTCACCTCACGGTGAGTGTGTTTGCTTTATTTTGGAAGACTCTGTGCCTCTTGAAGCTGAAGAAGACTATCTTCTTTTCTGGTGGTCAGACTCTAAGTGGGCACACTTAGTCCACTGCGAAGAAATTTTCGATTCTGAACTTGAGCTCCTTACACCCTTATGGCAAGCCATACTTGGGTTATACTACTCGGCTACGTTTCACGCTGCTCGACAACTACTCACAACTGCTTGGCAACTCATCACGGTGGTCGGACTATGAGTTTGACTGCTCGGCTTTGTTCGCACCTGCTCAGACAAGCTCAAGATGGTGTTGCACAACGGGTACAAGGTGCTTGGGGACTAGCTATGGGGGGTACGACCCTGGATACCCAAGGCAAACCACATGGGCTACGCCTCTAGGGGCAGCCCAGCCCACAAGACGAAGCCTTGCAGGGCACGACTCTACTCGGCACCTCCCGCAAGACATTGGAAAGATATCATAAAGATACTACGAGATCTGTTAGGATACGTATGATCCTAAGATTCCTGTAATCTGTTATTACTTTCCGGTTATCTCTCAGATCTAACCGACTTGTAACCCTGCCCCCGGACTATATAAGGCGGGTAGGGACCCCCTCCAAACTCACGCAATATCATATGATAGCTAATACAAACCAACAGACCACAGGAGTAGGGTATTACGTCATACTGATGGCCTAAACCTATCTAACTCATGTGTCTCTGTTGCCTTCTTGTTCTTGATCACACGCTTCTCTGCCGATCAATCTACCTTCGTGGGATACCCCTCAGAGGACTACCGATGATATTCTGTCGACAAGGATCGCCTCCGCCATCTACCAAGCTAGGTCATCATTGGCCTGAAGCAACTCCACTGCCTCGGCCTACATGCCGTTGAGCTGTTCCTCGGTGGCTGAAAAAGGTGACAAGAAAACCCTACAACTGAACACACAATGTCGCATCGCATGAAGTGAAACAGCAATATCATGCCCAATATGACTTACCAGCGAGCCATGCCTGGGCCTCGGTGGCCACATCCTCCACCATGACCGTTTCACGCTATAACGTGACAAGCGTTGTCTGCTTGGCGTCGAGGCAAAGCTACAGTGATGGGTCGTTCTACGCATGGATTCGACAGGCGGTTGGCCTCGCTAGTCACATCATGGCTTAATGGTGGCCACCCACGAGCAGTCGTGCGCCATAGAACATGGGCACGTAAATCGAAATGGTATGGAAAAGATGGGAATGCGTAAGGCCTACTTGGTTCACGCTGGTGCATGGGCAACTGTCGCTCTGCTTTCCCTCCGATCGCTTCACCTGCCTTAGGTGTCCGTCATGGTTATAAATACGCTAGAGTGGTATGGCGAGGGAGGCATTCGCTTTAGGTCGCCTGCTCCGCCGCTTCCTCATTCTCGTTCTTGCGCGCTTGCAGCCTCTTCTCCATGCACCAAGATCGATCATGGCAAGCGTCCTCGAGAGGAGTCACTGGAGGCCAGAGGGCCACCGCCATGTCTTCGAGCCTACCTACGTGGCAAGGGTAAGTTTTCGAGCAATGTTTTGAGAATATGATTGATCTGCGCTGATTGGTGACCTTTCTAGGGTCGTTTCCCACGCTGCATCCAGAGGGGCCGCCAGCGCCCCCTATGCCATGACCCCACCGACAACGGGGTTGAGTTTGTCCTCCTCATTGTCGTCTTCCTCGAATGACCAGCCAGAGTTCCGTGAGCTCGTTCAGGCGGCGAACGAGGCCCGCCAGCCCTACTCTGACGCCACCCGTGAGGTGGGTCAGCAAGAGCACTGCCTCGACATTGTCGAGGTGGCGCTCACCACCTTGGAGAGGGAGACTACCACCATGCAAGCGGTGACTGCCTATGCCTAGGTGCATATCGTGGGTGAGGGTTCTCTCTGTCTTATCGTCCTATCTAACATCCATAGCTTCTAATCTTCTCGTCGTCTTGTTGCCAGTGCTGGAGGAGCAGCTAGCAGCCTCTCACCATGAGACAGAGGAAGCCCACCTTTGGGAGTTTCTCCTAATGGAGGACTGTGAGCACGCTATGGTGGTGGGAATCTAAAAGGGAGCCAGCGTCGCCCTCACTGCCATGCAACTCTACACTGCCCAGGACTTCCGCTAGGTGGAGCCCGGGTTTTTGGGCCACGCCGGGCAGGCGGAGCGCCCCGAGCTGGTCGGTGACTTCGCCGTCGCCACATCCATCGTCGTGGCCACCGTGAATGTGAAGGACATCCTCTGCGGTGGTGGCCAAGGCCCTTAGGTTTTACCTAGGGCCTTTTTATAAAGAAATCTTCTTAGCTCATGTTTCTTGATTTATTTTGTTTTGTGCACCGCCATCTTGCCATGCTTGCTGATGATCTGATTGTTCGGATGTCGTAGTCATGCGACCTTACCTGGGGATCGACCCATGAGGCTTAGCCCAGTGCAACTCCATTTTTAAGACTAAAGTGTCGTACGACAGATCCGGCGGCATCGCGCCCTCCATCGACCTCTTTTCTTTAGGTCGACCTGCTCGAGGGGAATGGCCTAAAGTCCGGGTATGACTCCATGGAACAGAGCACCAGATGGCCGCATCGCCGCTCGTGATAGTCCCATTGCGTCATAGGTCTCAGCGTAGAGGAGGTTGAGACCGCTCCCGCCATCCATGAGGACACGAGACTGGTGGGTCTTGCCGATGATTGGGTCGACGACAAGGGGAAAACATCCTGGCTACGAAATGTGGTTGGAGTGATCCTTTCTGTCGAAAGTGATCACAGTCGCTGACCATTTCAGGAAAGCCAGGACGACATCGCCTAGGGTGGCCTCATTAACCTCCCTATCAGTGAGCTTTTGCCAACATTTGGACTCATGCGCTGCTAGCCCACCAATGATCATTGGCACCCTTTTGGGTTAGGATACGCAACCCTTTTATCGAAGGATATATAGGCGAGCTAGGCATTGGTTGGATTTCCCTATGATTGCACCGAGCGAGAGCAGGAGTTAAGGCGAGGCTACGTCTCCCATGATCTTAGTGGAGCACACTTCTCCTAGAAACGGCATTGGAAATTGGACGGAGAAAATTGACTGCACCACGCGGCTTGTTTAAAGGGTCTCGTCTACCCGGTCACCGCCACCGGAGTAGAATAAAAATAGGAATGTGAGTACCACAACAACATGAGCCAACATTTCATTAAAAAAGTAAATCTTTATTCATAAGTCCAGTAGGTTACATTTGAAAGGTGTACAATAACAAAGATGTGTATCGAAGACTACTATGTGTACAATAATAAAGACCTATCGAGTACATAAAACAACCTTGCTCGATTGCGACGTCGCAAAACTTCCACTAACATCACCCAAGAAGGGGCATAGAGTGGAGTTTGAAATGACAGTGTTGTAATCGTAGGCTGCTCCGATGAAGAGAGCTGATGCGACACCCACCTTGCAAAGCTTCCATTTGCATCCCCTCGTGTAGGCAAGGGTTGTAGCGGAAAGCACGAGGAGACCTGCCCGCGTGTCTGACTCCTCCACAGAAATGGAAGAGAAGATCACCCCAGAGATACCAAAGGCAGTGATCCTCCTTATATCTTCACAAAACTTTGACTAGCACTAAGGACAAGCAACCATTGCTACACCCCAAACGCAGAAGAAAGCCAATCCTCAAGGCCTTATCCCATTGCCGGTGCTGTCGCCGAAGAAGTTGAAGAATGAGCACCATGGCAATGAAGATGGATGACAGGCTCAAAAGCTTCCTTTCACTAAAACTAAAGGTGGTTCTTGGAGGAAGACGGTGTGTGGAATGAGCACAACTGATGGCAAACTAGCTTACCTTGCTTAAATAGCCTGACCTCAAGATGCGCGTGGGGAAGACAATAGTCAAGGTCCATGACATCTATGGCCACCCACGCGATTCATGAGTGACAGAGCGATGAACATGATGCGGTTCAGATTCCTGAGCACATTTGATTCCCTGCCACATTTCATCCTCATCTAAAATTGGACTTAATGACAACGTGTACTCAAGCGTATGATACGACACGAGCGGGGAAGGCAACAGTCAAGGTCCATGACATCCATGGCCATCCACGCGAGTCACACGGGCGACGGAGCAGGGTAGACGCGTGGACCATTTGATTCCCTACCACATTTGAGGTGCATCTATAACGCGGGTGCATTGTAGTGCTTGTGAGGTGTCATTTTTGTGTAGTATTTTGGAGTGCCCTCATCAGCATTCTCCATGTACCCATAAATATTAGAAATCAATATAAGTATTCTACTACTACAGTGCTTCTTCCTTCTTCATTGTCACGCAGGCCTTCCACCTCTCAGAGTAGGGCGATGTCACACTAACGCTGAATCACCGTATGAAACTACGACGGGAGCTGTAACACCACCATAACATATTGTTCGCACCAGAGAAATAAACCAATTTAGAAACACAACAAATTAAGATGGCACACTAGTTTAGCTGCAATAATGACAACATCTATCCTAGACGAAATTAACATGGCCATAGACAATCAAACAACATTGGTCTATTTGAACATGTCGTGACATAGAGATACATCGAATGGAGCTTTATTCACTGCTCCGCTAATGACTCCAAGAAAAAGAACAACAGAACATAAGGAAGAAAGTAAGGTCTGCTCATGAACCATGCTAGGACTTTATGTCTACCATAGCTACGGTTGACACTGGTAGGGATGACATGAACTTTTCTTTAGTCCATGTCATACGCGATGATTGTTCTTTCCGCCCCAACAAAGAAAATCAAATTCCATTCTGGGTGAACTGTAATCGCTGTGTAGGCTGAATCATAATCCATGTAACCAAATTTAATATTAGTCTTTCCAAACACCTTCAGTGTGCTGACAGTATGCTTCAATGTCTATTTATTAGTAGCATAGTCTTCAAGGATCTAGACTAAAAGTTAGGACATATTGTGAGCACTAACACCACCAACAGTACATACACACAAGTGACCCTGAGCTTGATGGATGGAGGGATAGAGTACCATGAGGCCTAAGAATTTTCCTCCATGTCTTTCCCTCCATATCCACAACAAGTATCAGAGAGTACCCCATAATGTGTAGACAACCGTTAAGAAACACACTTGCTGATCTTGAATGTATCACATCATCAATGTCCTAGCCCCATTCAGATTCCTGATAGATCCATATTGCAGTATGAGATGAGTAGATCCCCACACCTAGGCACTCAATGTCCTCCTCCTCCACAAATTCAATCACATGGAAGTATGAGGAGACTGTCGGATCGAACCTCAATCGAGCCTGACCAACAGCATGGATGCTAGGCGACAGTACCCGCAAATTCTTGGTTGTCGGATTGCAGACGACATAGCAGGATCCAATAGCCTCAACACACAAGCATAGGACAAGGCCATTGCAGCAATCTAAGACAGCCACTTTGTCAATGGAGAAGGGCAAGAAAGACAAGTCAAGGCGTTCACCAGTGACGCTGGTGAAGTTTCGCTCGCCTTTCTCGCCATCGTAGAAGAAGGCGGCCACAGTCTGGGGCAGCACCTTATGGTTGTTGGAAATGAGGTGGTTCCAGGAGTGGTAGACACATTTATAGCACAACAAGGAGCGAGCAGGGAGGCGGCATAGGATCTCCAAAACAACATCCTCTATGAGGCTAGCCAATGTGTTCCTGTTGTTGGGGGCGCCTCCATTTCAAAGAGCCTACGATCGTCATTGTGCAGTTGGATGAGAGCTTCCTTCGTAATGAGATCACTAAAGAGGAAAATAATCCATCAAAGATCCATCAGTGCAGTGCGAAAGCATTACCCTTGCCTTTGGATCTAGCGGCGGCGTGGCACGAGGCGCGCAATGGTTCACACAAATTACAAGAGGAACAATGCACCGGCCGTGCGGGAGGTGGTAGTGGCGTTGTGCGAGGCGTGCAATGGTTCACATAAACTAGGAGAGAGGAACAATGTGCCAACCTTGAAGATGGAGAAGTGAAATGGTGATGCAACTATGTTGTGTGTAGTTGGGAAAAAACTCGCTCAATTTACTACCGCTGGTAGACCAAACGGGCGTGTAGGACCGGCGGCCAGAATGCCTATCTAGTCGGCTCAGCTTTTCATGCGACGGAGAAAATACCATTGCCGCAACTATTGTTAACCCATGGGTGGTAGAAGTTTCAACTACCGGTTTCCTGCCTTAGGAGGCCTCGCTATCGGTCCAACCGGTGGTGGAAGCATAACACAGTCGCTTCTATCGCTATGGCAGTGAAAGTGGCTGATAGTGATAAGTCAATCTATAGTAGTGATCTATCCTAAATCTAGGTCATAAACTTCTCTACACACCTATGACCTGGTGAAATGGAATGTCCTATGGGTTATAACCTTTGCCTTACTGAATTCCATTCCATCTTCTCCAATGTTGATGCAACACATGCACCAACAATATCACAAATGATATGATCCACTTTCATATCATCACGTGACCTTATTGGTTCATCGATCTTGACCTCACTTGCTCTTTATCATTGCTTCGGTCCATCGACACCAAGTCTTGCTCAAGCTTTCCTGCCACGCTAGTTTATTGCTTCAAAGCCTCCGACTTGCCCTTACTGCTTACAACCGGTCCATCAAGCCAAGTCTTGTCTTGATCTTCTCCACCTAGTCACATGACTCCATGTCATGTATCACATATGTTAAGCTCCTCCATCACATGTGTGAGCTTTACTACATATCTAAGCCATTTTCATCCTCCATGGCATGTGCTTGCTCACACAAGTGTACTTGTGGACTAATCACAAGTGTACCTCACATAAACACATATTCTGGAGCATCAAAAAGGTAATTTCAAGCATTGTTGTTGTTTTAGTTTTCCCGCTGTTTCGTCTAAAAATTGATGTTGTTTGAGATCTACAGGTGCATATTAAGAAGTGGCTCCAATTAGCCAGAGCCAATCTCCTGTTGAATTCACTTTGGCAACTGAGCAAACAGCTGCTCCTGTGAAGGAAAATTGTAAAGGGAAAACAAACAAATTGCTAAAAGGATTGCAATCAATCATATGGTGCCATTAGACAGCCTTGCCATAAGCACTAGAAGCAAGAAAACCGATCCAGCAAGTCCTGGCAACGAGCACAAGAAGCAAAAGGAGACTTAGCTTGTGATTCTCGCCAATAACTTATGATATATATGCATGTGGACTTAATGTAATGTTTGAACCTACATGTATGTGAACATTAATGTATGAAGCTATGGACCATTTATATTGACTATATGCATAGAGATTCTACGGACTCAATGAAGTGTTTGAACAAATTTATATTGAGATCTCATTAGTATTTATCTATATAGTGTGGATGAAGTTTATTGCACAAATAATGCAAGCCAGCAATACAATTATTTTTTGGGAAACTTTAACCACAGTTGTATAATGTGGATGAATTATAATGCTTAAATAATGCATATTAGCCTAACAAATTATTTGCAAATTTTAACCACATTAATATAATGTGGATGAATTTTATTGTCAAAATAAAGCATACAAATAAGCAGTGTCGTAGAGGGAACAAGTATGTTTTTAACATCACATGAAGTAGTGTCATATAAGGAATCACTGCATTTTCTAGAATAGGGGTATTCTGGTCATTTTGCATGACACTTAACAGTATTAGTCTCCCAAATTGACGGTAGTGTCGTATAGGACACAGAAATTCAAACACAGCGTCATAAAGGAGTTTTGAACTTTTTAGGGCCATACAAGGTATAAGTGAGTTTCATAGGGCCTTATAGGTAATTTTTTCAAATTGTACCACTTTGTGGATACTAAATAAGATCAAGCATGAGGTGGTTACAGAACACTTTCGTGGAGTTGTGACATTCTCAAAGTCACTTAAACTTCTATATAGTTTGGGGCATCATCGTAGACTAATATAATTATAACAAAAAAGAGCATTTATACTAAAAACACAGAGAAAGAAGAGCTTTATCTTAGAGAAGATCGTAAACTTGTTTCATATTTTTTTCGAGCTAAAACAGTTTGTCTAAAGAATATTTAAATTTAGGATTTTAATTGCATATTTTTTAAAAACGGATTTTATTTTGAGAAAAAAATGTTTTTATAGAATTTTTTATTAAATGTATTGGACCCTAGAATTGTTGACGTAGACTGATTCACCTCTCTCGCGGTTGAAAGTTGGAGGAGATAAAAAATTTGTGTTTTCCCATTTGGCGAGGGAAATTGACATTCGGGCAAAGTTGAAGACGGGTTTAAATAAAGGAGCAAACAATGAAGTAGATTATCCGCCGCCAGGTGGCATTGGCACTGATGAACCACGGACCTGATATTTCACGGTGACTCGGGCGACTCAGGCAGCGCTCACCAGCTCAGCTAACACCACCCTTTACTGGACGCCCCTCTGACTGTCGTCGTCGCCTCCTAAAAACAAGAGCTCATCCGCAGCATCCCCTCCCTTCCCTCTCCACCCCTCCATTCCCTCCCTCTCCTCCTCTTCCCCATCATGGCCGGTGGCGAGGGTGGCCGGCGGGGGCGGATCCGTCCCCCCGGCCAGATCTAGTGCCTCAGATGCGCCATGCCTGGACGCTGCTGGGGCTACGCCAGCTGGGCCAAGCCGTGCTGGGCAAGTAGCGGGTTGACATCGGCCAGCTCCCGCCCCTACTCTTCCTCATCGTCGTCAGCGGTGGGGGTGTCTGGCGGGGGCTAATCTGGTGCCTCCAGTCACGCCCTGCTTGGCCACTGCCAGGGCTGCGCCAGCCGGGCCAAGCCATGCGGGGTAGACTGTGCGTTGGCTTTGTCCAGGCCCAGCATGTCGGGCGCTGCCTTGCCGCGCAGGGGCCAGAGAACCATGCCTTCGCTAGATCTACGCCACCCCGAGACTACACCAACGACTGTCCAACGCGCCCTTCCTCGCCTCAGCTACGCTCGGTAGGATCCCAGCCAATGGTAGCCATGGCTAGTTGCAACTGCCCCGGCTGGCCGCAACCGGTTTGATCTGGCTATAGGGCGGCTGGTGCTGGCCATAGCCGGCTTGTGCGGGCTGCAGCCCACTCGATGTGGCTGGACGGCACAGTGGTGGTCGGCTAGCGATGCTCATGGGTTTCGCGGTGTAACAGCGGTGGTGGGCTGCCCAATTGGGTGTAGGCGGTTGCGCATGTGCTAGTTCCTGTCTCTTCATCCGGGTGGTGGCTCTCCTTGGGGAATGTCATTGGAGTCATGGAGTTTTGGCAAAAGCTTTGCCTAGTTTTGGCCGAGCGAACGACGGTGACGTCTTTGGCGCCACATACCTCCTTGGAGGTGTCGTTGTTGAACCCTGTGCTTCTACACCGACTGCACTAGATTCTAAGTGTAAGCCCTGCCTTAGAAGCTTCTAAGGCAACATAAAAGCCTCTAAGGCCAATGTAAGGTGTTACCTTTGGGCATCACCCCCTTCTTGTAGGCGTTGCTGAAGAATCACCTATGGCTCGTCGCCTGTCCCCTTTGTGGCCGCTATCATTCGTGGTTCCTACCGTGCCGTCGGCTCCTGGTGGAGTTCCTCACTATGCCTATGTGTGCCTAGGTTCTATTCACAATGGTCTATCCTGCAGCTCTTGGCATTGCCGTCGTCGTTTGGCTTTCGTAGCGGATGCTTTGCAGCTGTCGCTTTCTCCCATGGCGGATTCTTGGCCATCATTGGATCTTTTGGTGAATACTTTGCCACCGTTGTCATTGGTCTCCTCTTTTGCAGATGCTTTTGTTGTTGAGAGTGTCATGGTCGCTCCCTTCTACGGATACTTTGTCGTAGTGGGCGTCTTTTCTTCTTCCCCGTTGGATGCTTGGCCATCGGGGGAACTATAGTGGATGCTTTGCTGCCATTGGCTCTTTGGTCCCCTCTCTGGTAGATGCTTTGCTGGCGAGAGGTGCTAACCCACTTCTTAGTGGATGCTTTGCCGCCATGGTTGTTTGGTCTTCGTTGGCGGATGGTTTGTCGCCGTTGCTGCTAGATGCTTGCCTATGTTTTTTGGGTGGATACTTTGCCACCACGGTATTCTCTATTTTGCAGGCAAGCATTTCTTTGATGTATCATTTTTGTGCAGGCTCAGTAGGTAGGTCTAGAGTGGTGAGGGTAGTCGCTCTCTCGTTTCTTCTTTTTCTTGATCTTATGTTTATTCTAAGTCACTCACCACTAGTTTAATGATTTGTAATCTGTGTTATGAGGCTCTCTCATAGTTGTGTCGTATAATTCACTTCTGTTAATAAAAAACGGACTATATTCTCTGGTCGTGAAAACCCAGATGCTTCGCCATCCAAACTCAGGCTCGATCCATCACCCATCCTGCGACGGCGAGTGGATCTCGTCGTGCTCCTCCTGCAGTCCTGCCCCCTGCCGTGTCGTCGCTTGGCCGTGAAGGGTTTTTTTTGTCCCATCCTCTCCTGCCTGTCGCTTGCTGTCTGACACAGCAAGCAATAGCAAGCCCGGACGGGGATGGCAGTAGAGTAGGGCACGGTGTCCGGCACCAGAGCCACGCAGCTCCTGTGGCCCTCCGCCGGTGCACGCTGCCGCTGCCGCTGCCGTCCACGGTCCACACATGCGTTCCGTTTCTTGGACGGGGCCCCACGGCGCGGCGGCTCCCACTCCCACCCACAACATGCGCGTTCATCACGTGCCCTCCTCACTGCCACGCGGGCCCTCACTCAAGCGAGGGATCTGCACGAAATTACCCCAAAGTTTGAGGGGGCCTTGCCGCTCATCCCTCGCCGGGGGGCGGGACGCAACTTCAAAATTTCCAAACCCGCATCGGCGCCCGGTGAGAGAATGAGAAGCTGCGAGGACCCGGTGCACCGTCACGTGAGCCTGCGCCGGCGGGGCCCACGCGTCGTTGGGGGACGCCGGGACGGTGGTGGGAAGGGGACATGGCCGTGCGGGGCATGTGGTGCACGGCTGCACGCGGCTTTGGGAATCAATGGCGCGTTTAATGGATGTTGCCTGCGCAATTATATTTTGCTAATACGACTAGTAGTGGTTGGTTGGCAAATGTTTCGATTAGGCCCTGTATCTGTCGCCGTGTCGCGATATCACTGTTTGATCGGGATGCCTGGGCTTGCCCTTTCAATTCACAACTTTCAAACACAAACGATGTCTCCTGTGCTATAAAGTGTTTAAACGAAAACCAACTTCTTTTCCTTGGCCCCATTTGGTACTTAAAACATATGCCTAAGACTACTTTTGAGACGACAAATCTAGCTGCACTACTTTAGCAGTACTTTTCAGCGAACAAATATTGTTTTTCTCTCCCAACAAATCAGCATAAACATCAGCATAAGCCAAATTTCAGCGAAACGAACAGGGCCAAAATCTACACATTAGCTTCGGTTGGTGTTTCATTTTATTAGAACATTCTTTCTAATGAGCAACACTATTAGTTATACTTTTTTTAGATAATGACTATTACTTATTCTTGGCTTTACAAAAGCTGGGTTTCCTCAGGTAAAAAAATACACTATTACTTTATTCGTATTGTGCTAGCAAATAGGTTTTCAACTAACTTAGTACACTACTAGTGCAAAACCACATCGCCCTTGTAGATAAGTTCTCTATCTTGGCACCTTATAAACTTTGAAGATTTCAAAACACCATCTTCAAAGAGAAGAATTCACCATAGCTTGGAATATAGTATAATTTAAAGTGTGTCACTGCCTTATCTTTCTTCCTCCTCCAATTTCCCTCGCTAAGTACAAATTTGTGCTATAGTGCACTTCATGAAAACACATATCAAATTATGGTCAACCAGATTTGGAGAGGAGCTAGTTATATGGGAAGAAGGCTTTCTTTGTGGTGTTTTGTGACTGAGCAGATGTGGAAATGAGCCAGTTGTTGGTCTCTTCACACGATGCAAATGAGAAGGCTACGTTTGTATGCTGCTGCATGTATTTACAACTCCATGTAATGGCTAGTTGTCTGATTTGAATGCAACGGCTGGCAAAGACCTTCTCAAATGTGTACAGAAATCCTTTGTTTTTCCTATCGTGCTACCAAAGACCTGCTGATTTACTTTCCTGTGTTTTTTTTAACTCTATCTACATGATTGGAGAAACATAGCACATAAATTTGTATGCTTTTTTCTATTCCTATATGTTTCCTATCGTATGCTACAAACCGAGTTTCGATTAAGCAAGTCCAAAGCACAAAGACACCAAAACCATTGGTGAATTTGCATGATAACCCAGAACTAGAGTGACTGAAACGCAAAACTCCCACACGCTATCGAAGGACCGCCAGTTGAAACGGAGCAGAATCACCACCGCACCTTCTGCTCCTGCCTCGCCGGCCGCCGCCGCGTCCCTAGCCCCCAGGACCTCCGCCGCAAATATCGCCATGAGCTCAGCCACTTCCGCGGCGCCGCCTGGCCGCCGTACTAGGAGCCGCCCGCCATCAGCTTCTTCTCGCAAGTCTGACGACCCCTCGGTCGCCGGCCGCCGCCGCCGCCAACGGGAATGGGAACGGGAAGGCCGCATCCAAGCCCGCCTCCCCCCACCAGCTCACGTAAGCGCGCGGCAACGTTTGGTCAATCTTCTCCTTCCATTTCGTCGCCTCGGTTTCGAGCCGGGACCGCTGAAGATTGGATTTTTAATTGGTTTGGGCTTGCTTGCCCAGGGGGGAGAGGACAGTGAAGAAGCTGCGGCTGTCCAAGGCACTGACGATATCGGAGGGGACGACGGTGTCGGATGCGTGCCGGCGGATGGCGGCGAGGCGGGTCGATGCCGTGCTGCTCACCGACGCCCATGGCCTCCTCTCCGGCATAGTTACCGACAAGGTGACTTCTCTTCTCTTTTTCGTAATTTTCTGGTTCTGTTTGATGGTTACATGTGTTCCAGTGTGCTTTTATAGCGATTGAGAGCTGAGGAAATGGGTCGGGTTTTCTGAATTTGATGTAACAGGAGTCCAAGATGCTACATAGTACATATCTTCCTGGGGAAAATCTGTGTTTGGATTACATTCTTGGTTTGGAGCTTAGCAATTGTCAGTTTCTGTCAAAGCAAAGTTCCATTTTATTTGGAGATTTTGATCAGCCTTTTCTTTTACCAAACTTGGACGACTCATTGTAATTTCCTTTTACCAATGCATATTTTTCCCTATGCGTAAATGAAAGAGGGACAGAAGGGTGCTGTTGTACTTGTTTAGTAGTTGGTTTATGCCTAAAACTATCGAAGCAGTCCAGGTTATATGATGATGGTTTGCATTGCACTTTTGTTAGGCATCTAGAAGACTAGAACATTATCTTTATAGTTCTATAATTTCTACTCAGTAATTTGAAGTAAATAACCTTGTAAGTTGTAAGTTGCTTTTTAACCAAGCAGACGATGGCCTATTTTTGCTGCTTTCAATATGACTTGTTGATTTTTGTTTGTATTCAAATTGGGGTGCAGGATATAGCTACAAGGGTGATTGCTGAGGGGCTTAGGGTGGAGCAAACCATCATTTCCAAAATCATGACACGGAATCCTATTTATGTGATGTCTGACACACCTGCCATTGAGGCTTTGCAGAAGATGGTTCAAGGTATGTCTAGTGATTCTGGCATTTCCTTTGATAGAGTTTATTAAGTAAATGTTTGTATGGACAATATGGGAACAAAGTAGAGAAAGCCAGCTTGTGATTTTCACTGAACTGTGCCATGGGCTGTTCTCTGATATATGTACTGTACTGCACTAACCATCCGTGTACATTTTTCGTAACAGTATAGGCTACTTCCTGAAGTTCTTGTGCAACTCATATATTTTGCTGTAACCACTATGCTTTTTTTCCTGTCTTAAACGTAATCTTGTGTTTGAAAAGAAAAAAAAAATTGTATTGTATCATGTGATGTATACTATTTCATAAGTCATTGTCAATCCAGCTGTACTTGCTAGTTTTGTAAGTGCAATGACAATACAATTTTGGGGAGCTGTATTGTATCACAGTCCTCAATATCTTAGTAGCAAATGAATATTTCTTCATTGGTATGGTTAAATTTCTAGGATTTGTTTGTCACGTTGCTGAGTTTCTGTCATGATTTCAATGATAATATATGTGTATACTGTGTAAGCTGGTTGTTCTCATGTCCTTGCACAGAAACCCTTAGTCAACACTTAGTTGGATATGTGCTTCCTTCTTCACTAACATCAGCTTTTCCAATTTGTTCTCTCATATTTTAGGGAAATTTAGACACCTTCCTGTTGTAGGAGAATGGTGAGGTTATTGCTATGCTGGACATTGCAAAATGCCTTTATGACGCAATATCAAGACTGGAAAAGGCTGCAGAACAAGGAAGTGCAATAGCAGCTGCTGTTGAAGGGGTCGAACGTCAATTAGGAGGCAACTTTTCAGGTTTCTGCATTACATATAATATCTCAAAATTCTCATTTCAAAAACCATTTGGGTCATATGAGTAAATTGGTTTACATCTAGAAGGTATATTTTATGAAATAGTAATCATGCTAACGCCTTATCATTCTAAATCCAAGTGAACTTCATATCATACGAATTCGCTAGGTATATCATATTCTGCTCTACTATTAAATGTTTATATTTGTGAGATTAGACACAAGATAGTAGATTGATTATCAGGGATATGAGGTTACACATATATAGGCAAGGATGACCTAGGTTTATAGAAACAGAACCAGCAGGGATCCTTGCCTAATAGATATCAATCTATCTGTCCTAACCATATAGGCACTAGGCCCAATAGGATGTACAGGCCCATTAGAGCTGTGGCACCCTCTGTCTAACGATATTATATATCTCAATTGTTGTAACTACATTTTAAAAACCATTTTTACGTTGTATCATGTTACAAATCATTTAAAGTTAGTAATTTTCTGTGGTTACAGTTCCTTCTGCTCTCATTGAAACTCTAAGGGAGAGGATGTTCAAACCTTCTTTGTCAACCATCGTTACAGAGAATACAAAGTATATCATTGATTTTCTCTGACTATTTTCTTTCAATAATTAGCAATAGAAAGGACATTGAGCTTACTATGCTATCTTGCAGAGTAGCAATTGTTTCGCCTACAGATCCTGTGTGTGTAGCAGCACAAAAAATGCGAGAGTTTCGGGTTAATTCAGTGGTTGTCGCTACAGGAAACACATTGCAGGGGATCTTTACGTAAGCATTCTATATTAGTAAAACAGTATTGTCCATGATTCCCTTGCTTATTGTTGATGTTGTATGATTATGTTACGCAGCTCAAAAGATATACTTATGCGTGTTGTGTCACAAAATATTTCCCCTGAGTTGACTCTAGTAGAAAAGGTATTCCATTATATTTACAATTTTCTTTTTCTCACTGTCTAAGTTGTCCAGTTGCTTTTACACTACCTGTGCTCATTACTTCATTATAACATTTTCAGGTGATGACTGCCAACCCAGATTGTGCCACGTTAGAAACAACAATTCTCGATGCATTACATATAATGCATGATGGCAAATTCTTGCATATTCCTGTTATTGACAAAGGTGCCACCTGATTTCTGTCTCAATCTTTGAATATCATACTGCTACTTTATATGCTACATGTTTAAAGTCTTCATTATTGTGAACAGATGGACAGATTGCTGCTTGCCTGGATGTCCTGCAACTTACCCATGCAACTATTCAATTGGTAACCCCTAACTCCATACTCCTTCAGCTCTCTTCTGGTTCATACATGAATTTGTCTATCTAATTCTCTACTTGTAGGTTGAAGGAGGGAATGGAACTGTGAATGATGTCGCAAACTCGGTAATGCAGAGGTTCTGGGACTCTGCTCTTGCATTGGAGCCTCCAGATGAGGAATTCGATAGCCGTAGGTTTGTTGATGGGTCTTTTGAGGATTATTTGTCTTCTTCTGTTTTCATATGAGGCTATAATACAACTCTCCTTGTACTGTTCAGCGAGGTATCCTTACTCCTGCAGTCAGAGGCTGGAGATGGAAAGAGTAGTGTTTATCCCCCTGTGATTGGCAATTCATTTTCCTTTAAGCTTCAAGATCGAAAAGGCCGTGTGCACAGATTCACTTGTGGTATTTGCTTGTTCCATAGTTTACCTGCAGATGTAAGATATGGTTGCATCATCAAATATAACTGAATGTTAATTTTTCAATTCACTACTGCAGGCTCAGAGAGCTTGGATGAGCTTGTGTCTTCTGTAAGACAAAGATTAAGTATTGCTGATGAAAAAGAAGCAGTGCAACTCTTGGTAAGATCGACTGATCAAGTACTTCAGCATCAGAATGGTCCTATGGTTTAGTAGGCATATAAGCATTTAACTTCCAAAGATTACGAAGGTCCAATAGGATGAGATTAGGTGCCCAATGCCCCAATATCTGATAGCAAAAGCCAAAGTTTCCCTTACTCTGTTGATGAAAAATTAACTGTGTTTATTATACTTGAAGAGTGTGAACTCATCCATGTGACCATGTCTTTGCATCACCATGGGTGATGGTATAAATGGTTTCATTCGTCATTGCACCAACTAAAAGATGGTTTGTATTTGCCTGCACTAGCCAACTTGATCTTGTTCTATGTAGTATGAAGATGATGAAGGTGACCGAGTGCTGCTGACAACAGACGCCGATCTTGCTGGTGCAGTGCTGCATGCCAAATCATCTGGGTTGAAGGTAACTCTTTTTTTTTGTGCCTTCTGTGATTATCTATTCGATTGCAGGTTGTAGGGCTACAAATTACTTGCTCGATCCACCTGACTAAAACAAATGTTCACCTTCAGGTGTTGAAGTTGCACATCGAAGATCCCAGTTTGAATACCGAAGTGACAAAACCGTCACAGGAGCTGGCACCACCTCCCTGCAGTAGTGGGATATCGCTGGTTCATGTTGGGTTAATGGCCGGTGTAGTGGACTCTCAGTGGCGCAGCAGTGATAGTTTACTTGAAAAGATCTCAGCTGTGATCTCCAAAACCGGAGGATGGCCTTCTCTTTTGAGGAGTGGGATTGGTGGCATCTGAAACTAGCATTGCCATCAGCTAATGCATTCTGAAGCTTTGCCTTCACCCTGGTGCCATTTATAAGCTAAGAACTGAAGGAAAGTACAGAAATGAAGATCACATCTGTGATCTGTTGATGAACTGAAGGTTCATACAGGTCACTGGACAAGATCGTTGTTTTTTGGAGTAGGCGAATTTCTGGCAGGACGTCCTGCCTATCTTTGTTCAGTCTGCACGAACGTGGACAATTTCACGACTACGGTGTAATATATGTAAACATTACATATATGTTCCCTTTTCATACTTATGTACTTGTTTGTAGATAAACAGATGAAGTAAACTCATTTCAGATGACTATTGTTTTAGAGGGTAATACTGATTCGTCTATCTGTCATTCATGTTAAGTTTGGTAAAACTGCATTCTGTAACTCCCTGTGACAACTACATCAGCTGAGCTGCAGGCTCCTGAACGCCTGTTTAACTACGGGAAGTCGTAGTTTACATGGAACGATCTAGACTAACATTGGGAGAGATCAATGACTTGTGCACAACAATATCGGCAGCAGGTAGCACTCGTTATCTGAAGGATTTTGTCCACTCATTAAACGCCAAGAAAGAAAAGGAGATGGAGGATCACATGTCAAAACTGAAGCTCCAGAGAGTACCTGATGTCCCATCAGTCAGTTAACTGAATTTCTTACTTACACATGGCATGCCGCGCATTGCCGTGTTGATATGTCATCAATTTTGCAGATAATGATGAGAGTAAATTTACGAAAACCATTGCACTGACAAGTGACAAGATTCAGAATGTTATAATGCCCCTTTATTTCACATAATATAAAGATCATTAAAAAAACAACAGACTCGACAGAAGTACCATTTTTCTATAACTAGACTAGAAGAAGAGTGGAGGGGTTCTCATCCGTTCCTTCCACGAGCGGCGAGAGTCTTAGACCAATCCGGACAAGCATTGGCGGCCGGCCAAAGGCGGCGCCACGGAGCTCCGTTCGTCGGGCCCCATGGGCGTGGTGGAGTCGTCGTCAAGCGCGCGAGATGAGTAATGGCTGTCCCGGCCTTTGCCACCCTCCCGGGACGGAGGAGGGCGGCGCCGTGTCCTCCCCTGGTCTGTCCTCGCCGGTGGACGTGGACGGCAGCGGCGACTTCGTCTCCGTTGTCGTCGTGCTTGAGGCGCAGAACCACCCCTCGATCGAGCTACGTGGTGAGCTCCATGCTCGCTCGCCTCCCCTGCGGCGGCATGGGCTGCCTTTGCGTCGTGCCCCTGCTGCTGCTGGATTTATAGCCTGGGGATGGGGAGGCGGAGACGATCGCGGCGCGATGCATGCAGTGTTGAGGGGCTCCGAAATGAGGCCTTGACTGAGCACCTGCGGCGCGATCGGGCGGGCGGTTACTGCTGCGTCTGAGCGGCGAGTACCATACGCGCGCGTCTTGTCCGGGTTCCATGCGTCCCGTTGAGCAACTTGGGAGTGCAGGCGTGCCGTTCATGGAGGATCATTTTCTTCCACCATCGGACACAAGGCCTGTTTTTATCAGGTAAATCTAATAAGCTCAGAGGTTGAGTGGTTTAAAATAGGCTATAAGCTGGACTGTTTGGATTAGCTATAGTTCTTTTTTAGGAGTTAGCAACATTTCTAAGACCGTGGGGGCATATTATGTGAGATTTTAATTAGGTTTGATCTAATTTTATATTCAATTAAAATCAAATAATTTTTAAAAATCTGGAAAGGAACTTAAAGCTTAATTTGATTTTGTCTTTAGGGGGAAGTCTTAAAATAAAAAGTACTTCCTTCGTTCCAAATTATAAGACGTTTTGTCTTTTATAGATACATTACTATTGCTTTTACTACGTAGCTGGACATAGTGTACATCTAAGTTTATAGCAAAAGCTATGTATTTAGAAAATCTAAAACGTCTTATAATTTTGGAGTGGAGGGAGTACAAGAAAGCTTTCTGTTGGTCTACATGCCAATGTGACTGTAAATATTTTTGTTGGAAAATTTCTTCCACTTGAGACATGCATGCATCTCGGTCTACATTCATCTTGTTCTTATCTCTGAGTGTCCTATATATCACCCATTTATCTGGAAATGCTCGGGGATGATTACACGAATTGAAGTTGCACTTCTGCTCTCAACACTACAACCTTCTGGTGGTGAAGCAAGCATTTATTTTGGTTTCGGAATTTTTGGAAGTGATTGTGTACACCTAACCTAGCTGATGTACACTTCAGCTCTCAAACACAGCCTACAGTGTTGATGAAGCTTCCTTTTGGTTTTGGACTTTAAGGAAGTGGCTGTGTGCACAGAGCTGAGTAGATAGGTATGGTTCACCGTGTGAATACATGGCGGAGATGTGCCCATGTGTGTGTGATGAATGATTGACATAAGAGTTGAGAAGTTTTAGACTTTTCTGGTTGAATCATATTTCAAATATGCTTGTTTGTTCTATGGCTAATCGGAGGTGTCGTGTTGAGTTGTGTCATGTGTGTTGTGCAATATGTCTCTTGGCTTGTGAATGTGCAGGTGTTGGGTGCGCCAAGACAGTCGAGGGCAATGGAGAAGGTCAAGTGTGAAGTTCGTGCGCGATAGACCGGGAGCGGTGGAGGGCGGACGAGAAGGCTTGGACCTGAGAGACCAGTGACCAGAGAACAAACCATGTGCAGCTCACATCGGGCACAGGAAGAGCAAGAGTACATTGGTGATAGAGACGACATCGACCAAGTCAAGGAGGAGCACGTTGGCGGAGCTTGGACACACATCTACACTGGGTAATGAAGATGGCGTTGGTCAAGTTAAGAAGGAAGGCGAAGGCGTCAAGCTTGGCGGAGGTTGAATACACGTCGACACTAGTGAGTCACTCCTAGTGAGACGCGCATGAGGGGTTTGTCGGTCTGGTCATTAAATCAAGGATGGACAGTTTGATGGTTTGTGTCTCGAAACCATCGGAGGAGGGTTTGCTAGTTTGGCTCTCAAAACTAGGCATCGACGATTTGGTGGTTTGTGCCTTCAAAACCATTGGTGGTGGGTTTGACCGGTTTGGACCTCAAAATCAGTGAGTGGTGGATCGACGGACACGTGGTGGATCTCGAAGCTTGCATCGAGAGGTGAAGTAGAGTTGAGAAAGGCGTCGGTCCTGTTGCATCGTTGAAGAAAAACTTGGATAGATTTACCTATGTTAGGTGTTTGGGCTAAGCGCTTCGTCTAAGCGCGACTTAGAAAATAGCCAAGTTCCTATATATATGGGAGGTGGCTGGTTGTGAGGCCAAGCCTTTGGATGACTTTGGGATTAGTTAGGTTGAGAGCTTTTGGGTTAGGGCTAGGAAGAGAGGGAGAGGGAGGAGTGTCTCCTTGATTGAGCTTTTCTCCATCCAAAACTTTGTGATCTATTAGGAGTGGCTTGTAATAGCACATGGTGAAGTAATCAAGAGACCAAATTCGTATGTCACTTCTCTCCCAAATATGAAATTTCTCTTTTTTGGTGTTTTTAGTGGTCATTTTTCGGTGTTTTCGTGCTGCTGGTTTGGCCGTATCTTTGACACATTTTTAGAAGTCTTTGGGATCCTTGGAACATATCTAAACCATGTCTTGAAACCCAGCTTCTGATCTCTTGGATCCAAGCCCCAAAACTTTGCTTTCCTTCTTTGGTGATTTTCTTGAATATTTTTGAGCTGAAGGTTTTGGGTTGTTCTTGATGAGCAAGATGCATAGCTTCAATGGATGTTCCATGCATCCTGTGACATTTGCACTCGAGCTATTCATGTAGAAATGAAAGTCCTGCATTCTTGAATGGAAACGTTGCAATGATTTATTTTTCGTGCCACTGTATGATATGTATGAACACTAACAAATTTTGGCATCAAAGTATATGTACAATGACAATATTTTTATTTAGATTTATAGCAAAAAGTAGTACAAAGGTTTCAAAACATTACCAATCATGCACACATGCTAAATCTTCATTTTTGATAACCTAGATCTTGAAAAGACAGAAAGACCGAACCGATTCTTTGGTCAGACTGAATGCCCACCCCCTATCTAGGACTCTGTATTCGATATGAAGCCTGTAAGAGTCATTCACGAATTGTTTCATAACAACTATAACATGAAAACTGGTCCATGATAACATAAACAATCGGGCAATTTTACCACATGAACCTACCTTCCCCTTCATGGCTTCTTTGAACAAGTCTTCAGTGATCTCGTCGGATTTCAGGTCCTTGTTAACATTTGCACCCAGTAACAATAAACATGTCATTGCACTGCACAAGTGCCTCCTCCTGTGCTAGTAATGTGACAGTGATATAACGCTTGGAGCACGGCCGCATCATTCCTTTGCTCGGCTGTGCCCTGTACTTGGTTCTGTTGATCTTTATATTAAATGCAATGAATCCATCAGTAATGTTGGTTAGCTGCAGGCAACATGATATGGCCTTCCTCGGCTCGAATAGGAAGCGCAGCTCCAGGGCCGGATCTATGGCAAGAAGGTTGAAGTCAGAGCTTCTCTGCAAGGATGGAGGGGTTAATTAATGTGATTATGTAGAATGTGTATGCCTTTATTTATCATAGCACGCTGAAGTAAGCTTAATTGTCAAAGTAAATCGCATGGGTGCCCATTATTTTGACTAAATCCTAGTACATTGTTTAATGAAATCAATTCGGATGCAATCTAACATATAAGTGTTTGTATTTTGGATCTTATGAACACTTTACTTCATGAAATGTTTTTACACAAATCCTAGTTATTAGGCATCCTGGCTCAAAGAACCTATGAATCTAAAACATTTGTTTTTTTTTCCAAAGTAGGCTAACAAAAGGTGATTTGAATCACTCAAGCATCTATATTCTATCAGAATGGTTGTACCTGGACAATTAGATCTTTTGTCTCATCAGATGGTAGTGACATTTTCATAATTTCCGCTTCTAATTGTTCCAGTTCATCGACAACATCCTTTATAGACGGCCTCGTTTTCCTGTCAGCTATCACACATCTTAAGGCGATGTCAATACATTTCTTCACTCGTAGGATTTCTATTTCCAGCGATGGATGCTCATCAGGCATTTCTTGCAGCCTTTTCTTCCACTTTTCACATACCTGATTGGCACATAAAGTTAAGGAACATCAAATAAAATGAATGCAAATGATACAGAAAATTATGGGAAAAAGAGACGATCGTTCCTCATATTTTTTTTTTCTTACATGCTCAGTGAACTGCTTGGCGTCCATTTCAGCAGAGCGGGTGCGACCCATATTTCCATCCATTACTTTAATAATTATAACTCCAAGACTGAACACGTCATACTTCTTTGAAACAGATCCATTATCCACATATTCTGGTGGCATATAGCCGCTGCATAGCATATATATCATCGGTATGGATGTGATTAGCTCAATATGAATAATGGAACTATATGTTAAGGTCTTGTTTGGATGTCCATGTATCCATTTCAATTCATGTGTGTTAGGGTGGGTTGATGTAGAATTTGAACTAAATTCCACACAAATCCATCCTAATACACATGGATTGAGTTGGATACATGAGCATCAGACAAGACCTAAGGCGGAACTACAAAATTGACGTTTTGAAAAAAAGGAACAACGAGATAATTAGGTTAACATGAGGCATCAACTTACTGTGTTCCTTTGACAGTCTCTGTTTTATGGGTCTGTGTTGAAGCAACGAGTTTGGACAAACCAAGGTCTGCAATTTTGGCCATCTTATTGTTGTCCAGCAAAATATTACCAGGTTTTAAGTCCAGATGGAAAATAGGTTTCTCATATGCACTGTGAAGGTGATTTATACCCTGACATGTTCCTTTAATAATTTGGTAACATGTAGGCCAATCTAGGTCACAAGATTCATCTGCAAGTAAAAATGGAAAAGGAAAGCCTATAAAGCTACAAATCACTCATTTTAGTATGGCAAAAAGTTGGATAATATGCATGGAACTTAATCGATCGTCATACCTGTGATATGTTTATCAAGGCTTCCACATTCCATATATTCGAAGCAGAGAATTCGCTCCATTAGTGTGGCTAAAATTAGTTCACCATTGTGTTGGACATATTTTCTTCTTGATTCAGTAACAGTAGCCAACTAACTTTACCACATTCTTATGGTGGACCTTGCTAAGGTTGCGGAATTCATTATCAAATGCCTTATCATCAAGCCCTTGCAACTGATGAAGCTTCTTAACGGCAATCTCTTTGCCTTTATACACCCCCTGCCAAAAATCACTTGTGGATATAGATCACAAACTTATAGCTGCTGGCAGTTGTATATAATTGAAAGTTAATTGAAACCTAGAGGAAACATAATGAGCATTCATACCCTGTAAACAACTCCATACCCACCACTGCTAACCCTGTGATCCTCTGAAAAGTTGTTAGTTATTGTTTCGAGCAAATGGAGTTTAATATCCAAGTCGTCAGACATGTTCCACTACGCTTATATATATGTTGGGTCTTCTTCCTGAGAGGGGAAAACTCCTTCACTTAACATTCACTAAGGGCTTGTTTGGAAGGCCGGTATTCAGTGAAAAACACTAGGTAAATTACAGGCCTGATGAATTGGCTGTTTGGATGGCGAGTCAAAACCGGTGTAAAATAATAAACTCATACTCAGGTCTGGAAAAGAAAACGACATCTATCGGGCACGCCTCCCGCTTCCGCAGCTCAGCTCCATCCTCGCGCACGCCGCCGCCAACGCCATCGCCGTAGGCCGCCGCTGCCGCTGCCGCTGCCGCTGCCGCGTCCCCACCCTGAGGCCATAACCGCCTTCTTTCTCGCCGAGATCCGCAGGTGCCGCCAACCTCTCCTGCCACCCGGAGCGCACCAACACCGCCGCTTCGCCGCGACCACCACACGCACAGAAGGCCACCGTAGCGACTCCACTGCTAACCTCTGCGGCGCAGCCCCAACAAGGCATCAGCACGGGCTCGTTCCTCCTCGCTCGGAACTCGAATCCGGCGATCCAGAGCCCAGCGGCGGAGAATCGAGCGGCGTAGCCATGCCCCCGCCCGCCCGCCCGCACGCATTGGCAGAGACGATGGAACGACGTGTGGTGCCGTCTCGGCAGCAACGGCTTCACCGGCTCCGGCTAGAGTATAGGCCATGGGACGCACGAGCCGACCTTGTCGGGCACGGCAACAGGGCACTGACAGGTCAGACGGACGAGTGAGGATTCAGGCAATGGAGCAATATGAGTTGGTTTTTCTTTTCTTTCACTCGTCGACTCTCTTGTCTCTTCTGGTTTCTCGAATGCTCCGATTCACAATTCTCCGTCTGTTTGCTGATGAGAGAATGTGCTTTCTGCTACCTAATTCTTCGAATTTTCAGTTCCAAACTTCGAGATCCAATTTCAATTCCATGATCGAAGTTGATGTTAACGTTGCTTTTGCGCGCGCTCTCTATCTGTTGATATTCGGATGGCAGTTTCAGGACACCTACAAGCATTTCAGTATATACCCAAACAGCTTTTTCCAGGGGTGTAAAAATCATTTGCATTCCAAGGGTTTACTTGTGCACAACAAATTACAGTTGTATTGCATTTACAAGTGCATAAAATTTCTAAACACCCAAACAGGGCCTAACAAGAATATGTATATGTTTAACAAACATCTTAATTATTAGGAGGAGGAACAGGACAACAGATTGAAACAATTACCACCAAATGCACAAAATTTGACATGTACTTCCATGACATACACGTACGATTAACTATTTCCCATTTGGACCAAGCTTCACACATGATTTGCCTTGTGCACAAAGAATTGAAACTATCCAGGAGTATTAGCACATACCTGCTGGAAACGATAGCAGAGACAGGAGTGGTTAATTTTGCTGCTTGGCGATGAGGATCCCATCCAGCCTCATTTATATATAAGGTCCCGTGCGCTTCGCTGAAAAAACAAGACAAAATACTGTTCCGGCTGATTTGTTGGGAGAGAAAAACACTGTTCCGACTGAAAAAACATGCTGAAAAAGACGGATTACAAGATAAGCGAACAGGGCCCAAGAGGGGGTGAGGTGCAACGTTGACAAACAAAAAAACGGTTGACTTGACTCCGGATCACCTACATGATGTTCTAGCCAGCTGGTGGTGGTAGTATTTCTATGAAAGAGAATAAGCCGAAATAAGCACAACTCGACTGAAAAGTAGATGTGCGGAACACGATAAATAGCTCTGCAAATCTGACCAATGGTGAAACACAGTATGATGGGACATTTGGAAGCTAGTAGAACTCGGTCATGTGGTTCAACAAAAAGGATGAGCTGTTCTTATAGCAAGTTTAATAAACTGGGCTATAAGCAAAGCCAAGTCAACAATAGATTAATATAACAACTAAGACATACAATAATCTGGTTTCTTCTCTTGCTAAATATAATTACTACCTCTGTTCCGTTTTATAAGACGTGGGCTAGAATGACACGGTATTCTAAATTACATTTTGACCATTTATTTACTTTATATTATACTTTTTATGCTTATAAATTAATAATTATTGAATAGGACAACTACTTCCGAATTTTATCATATGAATTTTATATTATGATAGTTAAAAATTGTTCGATAAATTATTGGTCAAAGTTTTTAGAGTTTGACTCTTAATGCGTACTCCTTACAAAAATGAACGGAGGTACTATTTTATTATGAGTGGGACCCGCCCACTTTCTCTCTCGCCGTCTTTATCTCCCAGAGCCACTGAAACACGCAGGCCCACAAATAGCAGGAGATGTGCTATCCCTCCATGCTCTGACTTGTGACAAGTAGATTGTCGTTTGTATTTTGTCTCATCCATCTAGGCATTTATTGGCTAAACTTGGCTATAAGCAAAGCCAAGTAAAAAATAGATTAGCCCTACGCAGCCGCTGCCACTGAGACGCCGCCTGCCATAACTCTTCCCTCGCTACTGCCGCCTCCGCGCCTAGGGCCCTCCCCTTCTTCGTCTCCGACGCGTCTGCCAGAGGACAAGAAGGAGAGGGGACCTGTAATGACCCGAGTTCGTTACAATATAGTCTCTTATTTTGGACCATCGGAGGAAGCCACCTACCGAGCTCCTGTGGAGATCCCTGGTGCTCTGAGCAAGATGGATCATTGAGAATCCACCAAATTCACCCCGCAAGCACCCCCAGATAGACGTGGTCAGGCTCACACCCGGAGCAATGGAGAACCCTTACATGGATTAGTACTCGACCTATTGACATCATCAAAACTAACTCAACCTCAGAGAGTACCCTAGATTATGATATCTTGGCCTTCAATACAAGCCACCTCATGACTTAGCTAATTCAGCAAAGACAGAGATTTACCGGACAACCCGCCAGATGTACCAGACCATCCGCCAGGTCACAGAACAGTAGGAATAAGTGGAAAGTGAGCTGTTTTCCATTTATAAAGACTTGGGCCCACATGTCAGCATGAGAATGAGATAACCCTCCGCTGAAGCCACATCTCCCCACTCACTCTCTCACTCATCCCTTGATTTGCAACACACTCCCTCTCTCTCTACACTCAAGAGCAAGCAAGAACCCTAGAACTAGAGAGGGGAGAGATTGGAGGAAGATTGGAGAAGGAAAGGAAGAAGAGGAAGAGAAGCAACTCATGGACATCCCCCACTTCTTCAACCTCATTCATGGTGAGATCAAGAAAAGTAACTCTTATTTCTTGGATTTTTCTCCAAAAGCCTAATTTATGGCTCTTGGTGCAAGATTGGAGACATCATGCTAGTGTTGATTCCATCATATGTAGAGTAAGTTCAGGAGACCTTCATCTAGCTAAATCACCCATTTATCTTATCGATTGTCCTTTGATTCATTCTTTTTGGAATGTTGCAAGAGGAAGCTCATGAGGAGCCAATCTCTCTTTGGATGAAGAGGCATGGATAGAAAGAAATTGAATCTTCAAGTTTTTGGCCACGGAAGCTCTCAAATCTCAGAGCTAAGGATTTCATCTACGATCTCATGGTTTATCCCCTTTTTCTCATGTTTTTGGTTAAAACCCCAACCCATAGTTACACTTAGTAAACCTAGCTCAGAACATAGTATTCTTGAGCCTAGTGAGCCACCTAAACTATCCTAGGAATATCTTGCACATTGCATGGATCACAGCACCAACCATCTAGGCATTGAAACCCAAGATCAGCCCATGAAAAGCTATGAACATAGGTTCTATTCGATGATTCAGTGGAGAGTCCGTCAGATGCTGACGGAGTGTCCGCCAGTTCTAGAAAGTCACCCAGTAGAGCCTTGTACTTCTTCGGAGTAAGTCAGTGGAGAGTCCACGGTATCACATGGAGTGTCCACCGATTTATAAAGATAGTAACCCAAGTACTCGAGAGCACCTGATTTCCAGTGGAGAGTCTATGACCTCTCACGGAGGGTCCGCTGAAATATAAACCTAGTTAACCAGAAACCTGAGATCTCCCTGGTTTTCATCCGGAGTGTCCGTCGTAGGGTTCGGATAGTCCAATGAAAGATGTAATCCCCAAAAATGCCTAAGTCCTAAACCACCAGGAGTGTTCTTCGGAGCATCCGCTAGGTAACGAAGTGTTCGTTGCCCTCCGACGGAGAGTCCGCCAACCCTAACAGAGTCAAACCAGAACCAAGTCATCTCTAAGCCCAACCCGATAGAGAGTCCGCCACATATAGTGGAGAGTCCTTTAGTTCACATGAAGGTGTGAGATTGTTTAGGAAACTTACCCAAGAGGTCAACAATACTAGACTAAGTTTAGTTGTAAATAGTGCAATAGTAGAGCCATGTTAGACATCTCTTCCCAAGTTCCAAATCAAGTCTCAATCTTTATCTCCTTATCAGTTATCCTCACTCTTGATCTCCGTTTCTTTAGGAAATCGTGTAGCGTGAGGAACATGTATAACCAGGCATGCACCCCACTACTATGAACCCTATTTTGGATACTCATTACTTGTCCCATTATGAGTTGGCATTTCATCTAAATATGATTAACAATTAATGTTGTTTCATTAGTTTAGAACTAGTCATTAATCAATTTAGAGCCTTCACATAAGCAAACAGGGTTTGGAACGCTTAATTGCTTAATTGCTTAGCAACGTTAGAAGTCAAGTATGAGAAGGGAACTCATGCTTGCGCGTGTAGGATGCTACATGGGGATAATTAATCACTAAAATGAATGAGGGTTACAACTTATCTACTTCCCTAATCATGACTAAGGACTAACCCTAATTTGAAATATGAACTTGATGATCAATTTGGTAATTCTTGCTCATGCGAGGGGTAGGTCACTATGAGTATAGGATCTCAAGTGGCGTAGCTCGTGGAGTAGCTAAGGACCATGCATTGGGATATGTGAGTCCGAGTAACCACCCTTACAGACCACATGTCGCATATGGGGGTGACAAGCCGAGTAAGTAATTGTGATCGGTCTATTCATGAAACTGGCAAGAAGGTGGCGCCGGTTAGATGGTGGTAGCATTAACCAGAAAACTAGTCGAACCTTTCATCAGACATTCTGGCCTGATTTAGGGAAAGGTTAGAGATGTGAGGCAACCCTTATCTTTGTGCACAAGATATGGTGGTTAGTCCCATTCTTCCATGTGGATACAGTTGTACACCTCTGTAGAGTTATTTGAAAGCCTGAAGTCCCTCGAGACGGAGTCTTTTTGGTTGTTCTTACTTTCTATACCCATGGTAGAGATTAGACTAATGAAAACATGATATAGAATAATGTGTTGATCATTTATTTATTTTTCTATCTATTACTACTTGTACTATGTTTAATAGCCATGTTAATGTTGATTCATGAGCATGTCATTTTAATAAATGCCATTGCTTTTCTGCAAATGTACAAATGCCTGAGAATAACCTTGGATCCACCAAATGTATATATATGTTGGAATTACGTCCTACGAGTACGCATTATACTCACTGATGCTGCCTTTAAGTTGTTTTGCAAGTATCTCGATTTGGTTGTCTTGAGCCAATGCTCACTCTACCGATGCCTATCAGACCTTGGAAAGGGCGATTGCAAGATGAATTGCATGTTAACTCCAATAAGATCATGAGTGATATTCTACAGAGCCGAACCTTAGAGGGTTAATTATAATTTGATGCTAATATTAATTCGTTATGGTTGTAATCTAAAAATTTAGGTTTAAACCAAATCCATTATATGAACTAGTCGGTGGCATAATACTCGCGTTATGTGTTGGTTTGCCATTTGGGGTGTTTTGTGTCACTCGACTATTACAAAGATCCTAAAGGGGAGGTGCGGATGGCACCCGTCCTGCCACAGACGAGTATCGGAGCAGTGGTCGACTTACATGAGCAATCCTTTTGTCGAACCCCCATATAGCCCGAACATTGTTGTCGATGCCATACCCCTTGGGTATCTCGACTTTCGTATTTGCTGACTAGAGACTCCTGATCAGAGAAGACCCGAAGGCCTATAACTACCCTATTCAAGGAAGGATATCTCTAGATTACGCCGACTTCGACTAGGACACAGGCTCCTTAGCTTGTAGGGCAAGTTGATCTCGGATATAAATAGTTAGCAATACCCCCTGATGTAATCATCGACTCTTTCGTAGGCATAGCTACATTGGAATCTCAATCTTGCCGAATACAAGAATACAAGAGTAGCAACTAGACGTATTGTAGCACCTGGTTTTAAGGACAAAACTAGATACACACCATATGTGAGACCAGGAAGTCAAATCACACATATGGCTACAAATAAGGGGTAATATCAAAAGACAATGCTTTATTACATAATGTATTAGTACAAAGAATATAACCTTAGACACAAATAGCGGAAAGACAACTTTCGATCTTTGAGTGAAGACTCCACTCCACGAGGATGACTGACTGGTTGATCACAAGCCAAACTGCTCTAGAATCTAGCAATCTGTCTCCACTCCACGGGGACAACTGACTAGTTGATCACAAGCCTAACTGCTCTAGAATCTAGCAATCTGGTACCAATCTAGGATTTTTCTAAAGTATTGAAAAGTAAAGCAAGCGTAAGTACATATCATACTCAGCAATATAACATAGGGTTCATGAGGCTCAAAAGGTAGACACAGGTTTAACACTTTAACTGCGGTTAGCTTTTAGTGAGTCACAATTTTAAGAAATTGAGTAGCATCAAATTTATCATAAGCCCATATAAACACATGATCAGGTAAGTATGAATAATGAATAGCATAAACAATTAACCATTAATGACCATCTATTTCATAAGAGTTCCAAGGCCGCTTGTGACCATGAGCACGACTGATATACCAGTTTTACACTATGTAGAGGTTGTACACTTTCACCACGATCCATGATTTATCCTTTCACTCGAGGTTGCGGGCTTTTTAACCCACTACCAAGGAAGGTCGGCAGGTTCACTATGAAGTCTTTCAAAGGTTTGTCTAACAAGTTAGGGCCACTAGGATTCCAATTGGCAAGCAGGTATAGAGCCCCCCTTCCAAATGGCACATTCCACGCAGGCTATACAGATAAGGATAGAGGCCGCACTATACCCATCGTGTCAAGCCCCTGTTGCACCATAAAGGTAACAAGCTAGAAAAAGTCCAAATACTTGACTAAAGCCAGAGCCATATAGCACTCATGGTTGTACTATAAGTCCCGGTTGACCACTTATAGATAAGTCCTTAAGGAGAGGAATCTGGAGCATCACAAAAACCAAGTCACCTCGAAGCCCAACTCAATGGAGGGTTCACCACATATAGCGGAGAGTCCGTCAGTTCACAGAAGGTGTGAGATTTTTTAGGAAACTTACCCAAGAGGTCACAATACTAGACTAAGTTTAGTTGTAAATAGTGCAATAGTAGAGCCCTGTTAGGTATCTCGATTTGGTTGTCTTGAGCCAATGCTCACTCTACCGATGACTAGCGACCTTGGAAAGGGTGATTCCTAGATGAGTTGCATGATAACTCCTGATAAGATCATGAGTGATAACTCCGATAAGATGTGAGGCAAACACCTATATGATAGCCCTTCTCTAACATATGAATAGCTCCAATAGCTAGGATGTCATTCCTTACATTGAAGTAAGAACCAAAAATGCAACCAATTGAAGCCCATGAAACATAGAAAAAAATAGCGTGCTATAGCGGCCGGAGAGGCTTGACGCTACGTTATTGCTCTTTGTGCCGCTATGCCAACTTTGACTACTGTTGCGAGCTATAGTGCCGCTAAGTTACATAGCTTTAGCGTTAAAATAGTGGCACTATTTCATATTTGCCTACTTATCATTTGCTTACTAATTTAATTAGTTATTTTCTACTTATAATTTGCTATTAATTTGGTATTTTGAACAATTAAACACTGGAGTTTCACGTACCATGTTGTAATGTCATATTGATAATGTTACCTAGACTTGTGGAATCTTATAAACATATTTGTGTTCATCAAATTTCATATTTGACATGTTTTTTGCATCAATTACTAGTGTTTTTCATGCTTATTTTATAAAACGCTATCTGTCGTAGCGCTGCTATAGCTTCATAGCTGCTGAAAAAAAGTTGTCGCTATTTTCAATAGCCTGCTATTTTAAACTATGCCGTGAAGAGACCACCTGCAAGGGAAGACAATGCCATTTCATTTTAACCATAAAACTCAACAGAGAAGTAGTATCAAACAAAAAAAAGTTTTTTACTATCCTACATCAATTCCTATTGGCCAATTCCCAAACAGAAGGAAAATACTACTCTGAGGGTCTGTGTCGGTATGGGACCCACAGGATACCCCGTAAGGGAGGAAGAAGACCTAGACCAATTAGAATTTTTCTCTTGTAATCTTAGTAGTAGTATTACTCTATAATCCTACTAGGAACTCTCATTGTAAATCGACTAGGATTCTGGCCTCCTGACTATATAAAGGAGGGCAGGGCACCTTGGATCGGGAGTTCAACAGAGCAATTGTACGACACAACACTTCATAATCAATTCACGCAAAAGCTAACACCGACTGGACGTAGGGCTATTACTCGATCTATGATCGAGGGCCTAAACCAGGATAAACCGACTATCTCTTGCGTTAACCATCGAGTTCAGCATACGCCGAAGGCCGAACATACTACCCCGGGTACCCTCGTGGCAGGCTATCGGTGGTAAAACATCGACAGCTGGCGCGCCAGGTAGGGGCTTTCGGTGACTTTGCATCTGAGAGCTTGATGGACCTCGACAACATGATCTTCTCAAAGGGATCAACCTTCATCTTTGGTTCATGGATCTGTAAGGTAGGCGACGACGGCAAGCTCTAAGGCCATCTCCTTGAAGAATCAGATCATCATCAGGATCATCCTATTTCAACGATAACGATAGATCAACTTGCCAGAAGATTCGCACAGCTTAATCCGACTCAGTTCTCGCAAGATCACTTATCCGATTCAAACTCAAGTTCCGCTTCCGAAAGGAAGTCTTATCCGAGTTCTTTCGAAAGACCGAGTTCTTTTCTGACAAAGCTCCTGGACATGATGTGAACCTATCAAGAATACTACTCGGAGTACGCCCAGAATACTTCAAAGAAGTCGGGTCTTCTTCCGTTCGGACTCCACAACATGGCAACATCCTATCAGTCATGGCACGAAGGATCCACTTATCCCATGCTTAGAATGCCACTAAAAGGAGCCCAGGAAGGTCTCGTTTTAACCATAACATCTCAAGACTGCATCATTCATTGGCCAGAAACCGTTCCTAAGGATAACAACGCCCAACTAGTCGATGACACGACAACAGCAATTCTACCCTACCAAGAAGGAGATTCCATCTATGACTTTGAGACCTCTACTGAGGTCATCAACAGCTCTGCCAGTACAGGAAATCAACGACGATGATAGAACAACTCACGCTAGAGAAGTACTCATGATTCGCCGTCCTCGATCACTGTTGATCCCCCAGAAGCACCCGATGTAAGATCTTTAGACGAATCCGAGTCTAATATATCACCATTTATCCAGGGATACGATGGTGAGACTGAGAGTTAGAGGCAAGCAAGAGAAAGAAAGAACAAATTGAAACAAGGACGACAACGCCGTGCGAAATAGCGAAAAGACACATGGATCAAATACGAAATCAGACCTGGCAGAGTACAATAGAAGAAAATCAGAACGAGAAATCGAAGAAGGACGAGCAGGCAAATACTCCCTACGATAAGATCTGGAAGCACTAGAAGAACTCAGGACGACCTCACATCCCAATGAGAAATAAGAATAGCTCCGAGATCTCCTCCGATCAATAGTCTTTAAAACAAACGATGGAAAGGCAACATCTCATGAACAGGAAGATCAAAATCAAAGGAAGTCTGCTTTCGATAGACTAGGACCAAGTGGAAGTCACAATGGAGGAAGCCGAAAGAAATCACAGTAAAAATAACCGAGTAAAGCAACCAAGAAAGGACAGAAGCAGAGCACCTACTCGGACAGCCATGCAAAGCTACTCTCACCAAGACAATAGTTGGCAAGAGGGGGGCGCAGAGTCAGAATATACAGAAGCCAGAACGCACGATAGATTTCCCTGTTTTGCAAATAGACTTGCTTCGATTCGACTACCTCATAAGTTCAAACCTGTCCAACCACTCCAAATACGACGGCAAGACCGAACCAAAGCAATGGCTCAGGATCTACTCTCAATCGATTGAATTAGCCGGAGGAGACGATGACATCAAAACCTTGTTCTTCCCCATGGCCCTAGAAACCATGCCACTTCAATGGTTTGACAAATTAAATCCTGGATCAATTAGAAATTGGGAAGACTTACAAAGAGCTTTCTATGAAAATTTTGTGGGAATTATTACACATCCAATCACCCACACAGAATTAAAAGGACTCAAGCAGAAAGGAGGTGAAAGTCTCAGAAATTACTATCGATGATTTGGCGAACTACGAGCTCAAGTACATGACATCACACAACGAGAAGTAATCGAATCTTTCTCTCACTGGAATCGTGGCTAGGTGGCAATTCCAAGACTTCTACAAAGAAAACCCAAGAAATAACGAAGAATTCAGAAGAACAGTAGAAAGACATGATTACTGCAGACAAAAAAACGAAAGAAAGATTCCCGGAAAGGAATAACAGAGACAACCCGGACAGGCAAAATCCTCGAAACAACAGACATCAGGAAAGAAAGCGAGGTCCAGACAACACGGTAGCGATGGCTGACAAATCAAAGAAATTTACCAAGCCCAGAAAGATATGATGACATCGAGAACATGCGTTGCCCTTTGCACCCCAACGGGAGGCACACCATCAGAAATTGCTACACCTTCAACGAAAGGTACACTAGAAAAGATAGCAAGGAAAACAATAAAGAAGACAATCAGAAAAAAGAAGGAGACAACCATGATGACAAGGGATTCCAAAAATCTAGAGGGACAGTAGCAGTAATCTTTGTCGGGATTCCAGACTCTAGAAGCAAACATCAGGAAAAGCTAGCGCTACGAACAATTATGGCCGCAGAACCCGCTACTCCAAGATATCTCAACTGGTCAGAGTACCCAATCCAATTCTCAAGAGAAGACCAGTGGACTAGCGTAGGAAACGCATGCCATTACCCATTGGATTCTAGATCCAACCATTGTCCGGCATGACTATCACGAAAGTACTAATTGACGGAGGAGCGGGACTCAACATCATCTTTTCAGAAACTCTAAGGAAGATGGGACTACAACTCGCCGGGATGATCACACCAACAAGCACACCTTTTTATGGCATAGTACCCGACAAGGCAGCGATGCCACTTGGACAAATCACTCTACCGGTTACCTTTGGGACTCCCTCGAACTACCGCATAGAGTTCATCAAATTTGAAGTCGTAGATTTCGATTCCTCATATCATGCAATTCTTGGGCGATCGGCACTAGCAAAATTCATGGCAATACCGCATTATCCGTACCTGTTGCTCAAGATGCTAGGGCCTAACGGAGTTCTTTCTCTTCGGAGCGACTTAAAGCGCGCATTTGACTGCGACGTGCAGGTCGATCCAAATTGCAGCAAAGGCACAGGCAAATGATGGAAGAAAAGAAATAGCCACTATCACTGCAGAAACAAGCCAAGAAGAACTAGAGATACCGGCTAAGAGACCAAGCATCCTAGCACCACCAAAAGAAGCCAACGTAAAGCAAATCGACCTAGGCACCGGTGATCCCACAAAAACAGCAACCATCGGTGCCCACCTATCGGCAAAATAGGAACTCGCGCTCACCAACTTTCTTCGGGACAACAAAGATATCTTCGCTTGGAAGCCGGCCAACATGCCAGGGGTCCCAAGAGAGTTGGCTGAGCACTGGAATTGATATCAATGAAGGCTCCAAGCCTGTAAAACAACGACTATGATGATTCTCCCCCGACAAGAAGGCAGCAATTAAAAAGGAAATTACAAAACTAATGGCAGCTGGATTCATCAGGGAAATTCTAAATCCGGATTGGCTAGCAAATCCAGTTCTGGTACAGAAAAAGAACACAGACGAGTGGCGCATGTGTGTTGACTACACAGATCTCAACAAACACTGCCCACACATTGATCAGATAGTTGATTCAACAGCAGGATCTGCCCTATTATCTTTTCTCGATTGCTATTCCGGGTATCACCAGATTGCATTAAAAGAAAAAGACCAAAGCAAGACATCTTTCATCACTTCGTTCGGCGCCTACTGCTATAGGACAATGTCGTTTGGACTCAAGAATGCTGGAGCCACTTACCAAAGAGCCATCTAAATATGCCTCGATGATCAGATCAGCGAAAACGTAGAAGCATACGTGGACGACATGGTTGTAAAAACAAAGAACCCGGATGCACTGATTGAAGACTTAAAACAAACCTTCGAGAACCTGAAGAGGTGGAGGTGGAAATTGAACCTAAACAAGTGCGTATTCGGAGTTCCCTCAGGACAACTACTCAGATTCTTGGTCAGTCATCGCAGAATCGAAGCAAGCACCAAGCAAATTCGAGCAATAACAGAGATGGGACCTCCTCGAAACATCAAAGAAGTACAAAAACTAACAGGCTGCATGGCGGCACTCAATCAGTTTCATATCAAGACTCGGCGAAAAAGGGTTGCCTTTCTTTAAACTACTGAAGAAGACAGACAAGTTCGAGTGGACAGAAGAAGCCAATGAAGCTTTCAAGAAACTTAAAACATACCTCACCTAGTCCTCATACCTCCAAAGAAAGACGAAGACATAATGCTATACATTGCAGCAACTACTACTGTAGTCAGCACAGCAATAGTAGTGGAAAGAGAAGAAGAAGGGCGCGTATATAAAGTACAATACCCAGTATACTATATCAACGAAGTGCTATAAGAATCAAAAATCCGGTATCCGCATGTGCAAAAACTACTCTACGCCCTACTGATTACTTCACGCAAGCTTCATCACTACTTTGATAGCCACAAGATTACCGTGGTGATAGATTTCCCACTAGGAGACATCTTACACAACAAAGACTGCAACATGACGCATATCCAAGTGGGTGGTTGAACTCGGTGCTCTCAACATCGATTTCACCCCGTGGAAAGCAATTAAATCTCAAGCCCTTGCTGATTTTGTTGCCGAATGGACAGAAATTCAACAACCCGTATCAAGCGCCATTCTTGATCATTGGAAGATGTACTTTGATGGATCACTTAAGCTAGGCGGAGCTGGTGCAGGCGTCCTCCTAATTTCTCTAGACGGAAGACAACTAAAGTATGTCCTTCAGATATTATGGCAAGCCACCAACAACGAAGCGGAATATGAAGCTCTCATACACGAGCTAAGAGTGGCTATTACACTCGGAATCAAGCGACTACTCGTATACGGCGATTCGGCAGTAGTCATCAACCAAGTCAACAAAGATTGGGATTGCACCAAAGAGAACATGGGTGCCTACTGCGCTGAAATCCAAAAACTCAAAAAACACTTCCAAGGACTAGAAATTCTACATGTCCTGTGGGACTCCAACATTGCAGCAGATGTTCTTGCCAAGCTTGGATTCGACAGGGCAGAAGTCCCACCCGGCGTATTCATAGAGGAGTTATTAGCTCATTCTATCAAAAAACCTGGTGAGACAACCACAGAACTCACAACAAAAAGCAACCAGATTCTGGTGATCAACACATCATGGACACAGGTTTTTATTGATTACATCAAAGAGAATAAGTTGCCAGCAGAAAAACAGCAAGCCACACAAGTCGTCCGCAGAAGCAAGAATTACGTCCTAGTAGGAGACAAGCTATACAGAAGAGCCGCATCATCAGGAGTACTCCTAAAATGCGTCTCATTTGAAGAAGGCAAACAAATCCTAGACGAAATGCACTCAGGCTGCTGTGGAAATCACGCCGCTTCAAGAACACTAGTCGGCAAAGCATTCCGCACTGGTTTCTACTGGCCAACCGCTTTGAAAGACGCAGAAGAACTCGTCAGAAGATGCAGAAGTTGTCAGATGTTCACAAGACAAGCTCATATGCCAGCCCACAACCTCATCTGCATTCCACCCGCTTGGCCTTTCTCCTGCTGGGGGCTGGATCAAGTGGGACCTCTCAAGAAAGCAAAAGGCAGGTTTCGAGTACATCTTTGTAGCAATCGACAAGTTCACCAAGTGGATCGAATACAAACCACTCGCAAAATACAGCGTAGCCAAAGCGATCGAGTTCATCCAATATATTATGCACCGCTTCGGCATGCCCAATCGAATCATCACAGATTTGGGTTCTCCCTTCACAGCTACAGAATTCAAAAGTTGGGCACAGGATTGCAGCTTAGTATAGATTACGCATCAGTCGCACATCCAGAAGCCAACGGACAGGTAGAAAGGGCCAATGGACTCATACTAGCCGGATTAAAACCAAGATTACATGAAGAACTAGTAGACTATGGGGCAAAATGGATCGAAGAATTACCCAAAGTTGTATGGGGGCTAAGGACTCAAGTAAGAAGAGCCACCGGATACTCACCTTTCTTCCTGATATACGGATCAGAAGCCGTACTACCCATAGACCTGATCTGGACGTCACTAAGGATAGAACAATACGACGAAGGAGAAGCAGAACACACCCTGAAGATTAGAACTCGACAGCACAGAAGAAGTCAGAGTAAATGCTACCCTGCAATCAGCAAAATACCTCCAAAGATTAAGGCGCCACTACAACAAGAATACTCAGTCTCGATCATTACAAGTCGGAGACTTAGCACTAAGAAGAATACAAAAAACCGACGGATGCCACAAACTACTCAGTCCATGGGAAGGTCCTTTTATCGTCACAAAAGTCATCAGACCAGGCACATACAAGATCATAACTGAAGATGGAAAAGAAGTCAACAATACATGGCACATCAGTCAGCTACGGAGATTCTACGCATAAAAACAAATCAAGAGAGAATATGTATACAAGACGCAAGAGATCAACGTTCATGATCAACAAAGATGCTGCAATATATCATTGTAACACATCAATATTCATGATCAATAAAGATGATTATCTCTCGACAAACATACGTCTCATGGCTCTATCCGAGTTGTCTCTTAAATGCAAAATGGCTGAAAATACGCCTGAGCATCCCGGCCGAGAGCAAAATAGCTGAAAAGACGCTTGAGCCCGCCGATGAGGGTAGCTAACAAGCTGACACCCGAAATAAAATGCAAAATGGCTAAAAATACGCCTGAGCATCCCGGCTAAGAGCAAAATAGCTGAAAAGACGCTTGAGCCCGCCGATGAGGGTAGCTAACAAGCTGACACCCGAAATAAAATGCAAAATGGCTGAAAAATATGCCTGAGCATCCCGGCCAAGAGCAAAATAGCTGAAAAAACGCTTGAGCCTGCCGATGAGGGTAGCTAACAAGCTGACACCCAAAATAAAATGCAAAATGGCTAAAAAGACGCATGAGCATCCCGGCCGAGAGCAAACTAGTTGAAAAGACACTTGAGCCCGCCGATGAGGGTAGCTAACAAGCCAACACCCGAAATAAAATGCAAAATGGCTGAAAAGACGCCTGAGCATCCCGGCCGAGAGCAAAATAGTTGAAAAGACACTTGAGCACGCCAATAAGGGTAGCTAACAAGCTAACACCTGAAATAAAATCAAAACGACTGAAACTAAGCCTGGGCATAGACCAGAGCAATATCAAAAGCAGGACCCTCCAGCTACTTGTACCAAATAGCAAGAGGCTCGAGGGCTACACTGGAAGATACCCAAGAACGTAAAGATCTACATATAATGAAGTTGTTTACAACACGACGGATCAAGAAAGGTCGTCAACACAAAGATCTACATACAACGAGTTGTTTGCAGGGCACAAGAGAAGGCCAGACAAGCACTCAACAGATCAAGAAAGGTCGTCAACACAAAGATCTACATACAACGAGTTGTTTACAGGGCACAAGAGAAGGCCAGACAAGCACTCAACAGATCAAGAAAGGTCGTCAACACAAAGATCTACATACAATGAGTTGTTTATAGGGCACAAGAGAAGGCCAGACAAGTACTCAACAGATCAAGAAAGGTCGTTAACACAAGTTGTTTACTTAAACAGAAAAGTACTCGACAAATCATCCGAGGGATAGGCAGGGCATTCAGGCAAAGAAGACATCAACAAAAAGGACCTTCATTCAAAAAAGAAGTATAATGTCATATTACAAGGCACGGGCATAAAAGTCAAATACATCAAGCCTCATCATCAGGAGAAGGGAGGACGATATTAAGATTATCTACTACCCTACTAGCTAAGTCTTCAACTTCAGGCTCCATCCTCTCAACAGCATCGATGTATTCTTGACTATCAGATTCCTCTGCTATCTTGGACAAAGGGACCGCTGGAGCAAGAACCCGGACTTGGGCCAGAACATTCTTGGTACATAGTTGAGCGCACCTCTTTACAAACTCTTGGAAACGAGTTGGAATTCGAGGAATCAACTGAGCCCAAGATTGCTCATCATCTGCTGGAGTTCGAAGAACGTCGGCTACTGAACGAAAGGATTTCCACAAAGCCTTCCAGTTTTCAGTAGCCGTCGCCAACCTGCCAGACAAGTCTTCAATGGTTTTCTAGGCCTGCACAAGATCTCTATCAGCTCCACGCCTAATCAACTTAGCAAGCGCAAGTTCCTCTTCGGCACGAGTAATTACCTCCTCAGCCTTGTTATGACTTATACGAACAAGAGTTTTCATTTCTTCAACGCCCTCCGAGAGTTTCTGCTTTTCAACTCGGAGAGCTGGACGAAGCAGCAGACAACAAGTCAGCGGAAAGGAAAGTTTCATTACAAAAAGAAACAAAAATAACTCTCAATACCGTTGCACTCCTTCTTCATGGCCTCTAAGTCCTTCATGACTGCCGAGTTCTTTCGGGCCTCCTGAAGAGCGGCATCCCTCTGCTTCTCGATTTCAACAGCCCGGGCATGAAGAGATTTTTCGTCATCCTGATGCGTTCGTCGCTCAACCTCTAGCTCAGCTCAGAGGAGATCAAGATCAGCTTTCAGGGTGCTCACTTCTGAAGACAACTTTCTCTCGTTTTAGACGAGAAAAAGAAGCCAGTATGGTCATGAGAGAAGGACTGAGCAAAAAGATACAAAGAAAAACAAAGAATAAGGACCAAAGAAAAGCGAACATCCAAAGAAGGAATGATGAAAAAGCTTACCTGGAGCTTTTCTCCAAAAGAAGTCGCAAGGGACGACAAGTTTCCCCAGGCAGCAGTTAATTTTGATAGCCGATGAGTGGCATCGAACTGCTGCACCACATCATCGGCAAAAGGAGGACCACCGGAAGAGAGAGAAGGAGAAGGAGAGGCCGGCCGAGGCGAAGAAGGAACGACCAGAGCGACCTCTCGGGAAGCCGAGGCCAATCCCTCAGAAGGACCCGATGTAATGGTCATGATCACCTCCAGGGTGGCCAAGTCTGCAACGGCGCCATCGCCAGAAAGCTTCGTAGCCCCCGCAGCCACTTCACCAATAGTACGCTATGAGTCCTGAGGCTCGGTACTCGGTGGCACGGCGGAGGGCTGAGAAGAAGTCGACGAAGAAGCGAGAGAAGACGAAGGACTGAAAATTGATAAAAGAAATCGCCGATGAGAACAGGAGAACAGAAGCAAAAGGATGAAGCCAAAATCTACTCACCCGGCCACCTTCTTCCTCACAAAACCAAAAGAAGACCTCGCAGGGGGGACCATGGCGGCAAAAACGTCCCCGCCACTTGGCGACAGGAGCGGTATAGCCGATACCGGAGCCCTAGAAGAAGCCGGGGCTTGAGCCGCGAAAGAACTCGGCAGCGGAGGTGCGGAAGAGCTTGGTACCAAGGCTACCAAAGAACTCAACACCGGAGCTTCAGAAGAAGCCGGCGCGGGAGCCTCAGAAGAACTCGTACTCGATGTGCAGTTACTTCAAAAAGACCAAGACTAAAAGTCAAGAAAAAGAGGACAAATTCAATAGAAGGGGAATATGAAAACAACTCACTGCCGCATGATAAGGGGTACTTCATCATCCTCTCCCCCTCGGTCTCGACCAAGGCCACCAAGGCACCCGCTGAAAAAAAAGAATAAAAGCACTCGGTTCAAGACAAAAACAAGAAAACAAAGGGACAAAGAGTATAAATATGCTCACCTAAGAGCATGCTAGCTACAACTAGAGTACCTAGAGGAGTACTTGGCTTGCAAGACTTCTTGGAAGCAGGCAGGCCAGATGAAGACCCATCCGTTCGCCCCCTCTTCGAGACACTACGAGGACCGCGGGGGACTAGACGAGGAACATATTCTTCATATACGTCAACAAATCTGGAAGAAACTCCAAGAAACACTGTGGAGATTGGGGACTTACTGGTTGTGGAAGCTTCGGCGAGTTTTTTCCCAGTGTTCGCCATGACAGGGGGAACAGCAAGAGAAGGGATCGGGTCAACAAAGTTGCGCCCAAATTCCTACGAAAAAGAATAAAACAACAAGACAAGGAAAAGTTAAACAAAGAGAGATACACCAAGAATACATAAAGAACCCAAACAAGGAAAAAACAACTTACAGCTAGAGGAGGGTTATTGGCAGAGAACTCAAAGACGGTAGGTGGGACAACGCTCGCTCCTTTCAGCATCTTCTGAAGATGCTCGAGTACTTCCTCATCGGTCAGCTCAAGAGCTGGGACCATGCGTGAAGGATCCTCAGCCCCAGAGTACTCGAAGCCAAGGTGCTCTCGCTCCTTCAAAGGCTGAACTCGGCGACGAAGAAAACTCGAAACAATGCCGAAGCTGATTAAACCCTGTTGTTTCAGCACACTAATCCTATCAAGGAATGACTGGATTGCCTAGACCTCAGCGGGCGACACAGGGTTCTTATCCCATTGGTCATTAACCACGGGACCAGTCCTAGAGTGGACAGCAAGGGAAGGGATCAGATTGGCGGCATAAAACTAGTCGGTACACCAATCTCTTATAGAATCAACAAGGTCATAGTTAAAGAACTTGCTCTTAAGACCCTGGCGAAATTGAATCCCACAACCACCAAGAATGCTGGTTTCTTCACGGCGGGGTTGGGGTTTCAGATGAAAGAAGTAACGAAACAGAGAAAGAGAGGGAGGAATTCCAAGGAAAGCTTCGCAAAGATGAACAAAGATAGAAAGGTGAAGGACTGCATTAGGAGCAAGATGGTTCAAGCAAATCCTAAAATAGCTGAGAAACTAATGAAGAAAAGCAGAGGCAGGAAGGCAAAGTCCAGCACGAATGAAAGAGACAAAAAGGACGATCTCACCAAGACCTAGAGCAGGGACCCGATGCTCGCCTGGAACTCTCCATTCAGCAATGGCCTTGCTCTGGATCAAGCCGTCGCTGACAAGCTCACGGAGCTACTCCTCAGTGGTTGTCAGAGCCGGCCAGGACTTCTGGGCGGCCCTCATGGCAACAAACTCCTGATTTTCAATCACGGAGAGTGAAGACTCCTTGTCCATGAAGGAAGATTAGGACTTGCTTATGGTTTTCTTCTTACCCATATACTAACAAAGGAAAAAAGCAACTAGGGGAAGAGAAAGCCTAGACAACGGCGCTAAAGACGGCGGCGGCAATGGCGATGGCGGATGACTGAGAGCTAGGGTTTGAAGGCAAGAGAAAGGCAGTAAAGAAAAAGAAGACGAAGGGTCTTTAAATAGATTTTACAGCGTTAAAACGGCCCACCAGGCCCGTTAAAGCACCGTGTGAGAACGCAACGGTCCATTTACCGACACAGCTAAAATGATGGAGGGCACAAATCCACACAACGGTATAATTCAACGGGCAGATTTCAGACTTATCCATCCAGCGATACTGCGGAGTTATCAGATAACTGCAAGAACAACCCGTCAACAAAGAAGAAAAGAAGGGCAACTTCACAAGGAACATAAGAACTCGGTTCTTACGAAAAGAACTCGGGAATATCATAAGCCATCGGAACTACAGCAGAAAAGTAAATAACAACTCAGAAGACAAAGATTCTTTCCATTACAAGCGACTTCAAAAATAGAATATTACAAATCTTACAAGACCCAACGTACTCGGTACCACGAAAAGCAAAGTAGCAAAGAAGAACACGGACACGGCTGGGTTCTGGAATGACTACGTGTCCCAAATTGCTACTCGGAAGGACAAACCGCCATCGGCTACACTGTTTTCTTCAAAGGACGGACGCAGTGCTTCCAAGGCGGAAATCAGCAGCACGGCAGGACAACATGGAGCAGAGAAGGCCGGCATTATCCGTACCTGTTGCTCAAGATGCTAGGGCCTAATGGAGTTCTTTCTCTTCGGAGCGACTTAAAGCGCGCATTTGACTGCGACGTGCAGGCGATCCAAATTGCAGCAAAGGCACAGGCAAATGATGGAAGAAAAGAAATAGCCACTATCACTGCAGAAACAAGCCAAGAAGAACTAGAGATATCGGCTAAGAGACCAAGCATCCTAGCACCACCAAAAGAAGCCAACGTAAAGCAAATCGACCTAGGCACCGGTGATCCCACAAAAACAGCAACCATCGGTGCCCACCTATCGGCAAAATAGGAACTCGCGCTTACCAACTTTCTTCGGGACAACAAAGATATCTTCGCTTGGAAGCCGGCCGACATGCCAGGGGTCCCAAGAGAGTTGGCTAAGCACGGAATTGATATCAATGAAGGCTCCAAGCCTGTAAAACAACGACTATGATGATTCTCCCCCGACAAGAAGGCAGCAATTAAAAAGGAAATTACAAAACTAATGGCAGCTGGATTCATCAGGGAAATTCTAAATCCGGATTGGCTAGCAAATCCAGTTCTGGTACAGAAAAAGAACATAGACGAGTGGCACATGTGTGTTGACTACACAGATCTCAACAAACACTGCCCACACATTGATCAGATAGTTGATTCAACAGCAGGATCTGCCCTATTATCTTTTCTCGATTGCTATTCCGGGTATCACCAGATTGCATTAAAAGAAAAAGACCAAAGCAAGACATCTTTCATCACTCCGTTCGGCGCCTACTGCTATAGGACAATGTTGTTTGGACTCAAGAATGCTGGAGCCACTTACTAAAGAGCCATCCAAATATGCCTCGGTGATCAGATCAGCGAAAACGTAGAAGCATACGTGGACGACATGGTTGTAAAAACAAAGAACCCGGATGCACTGATTGAAGACTTAAAACAAACCTTCGAGAACCTGAAGAGGTGGAGGTGGAAATTGAACCTAAACAAGTGCGTATTCAGAGTTCCCTCAGGACAACTACTCAGATTCTTGGTCAGTCATCGCAGAATCAAAGCAAGCACCAAGCAAATTCGAGCAATAACAGAGATGGGACCTCCTCGAAACATCAAAGAAGTACAAAAACTAACAGGCTGCATGGCGGCACTCAATCGTTTCATATCAAGACTCGGCGAAAAAGGGTTGCCTTTCTTTAAACTACTGAAGAAGACAGACAAGTTCGAGTGGACAGAAGAAGCCAATGAAGCTTTCAAGAAACTTAAAACATACCTCACCAGTCCTCATACCTCCAAAGAAAGACGAAGACATAATGCTATACATTGCAGCAACTACTACTGTAGTCAGCACAGCAATAGTAGTGGAAAGAGAAGAAGAAGGGCGCGTATATAAAGTACAATACCCAGTATACTATATCAACGAAGTGCTATAAGAATCAAAAATCCGGTATCCGCATGTGCAAAAACTACTCTACGCCCTACTGATTACTTCACGCAAGCTTCGTCACTACTTTGATAGCCACAAGATTACCGTGGTGATAGATTTCCCACTAGGAGACATCTTACACAACAAAGATGCAACATGACGCATATCCAAGTGGGTGGTTGAACTCGGTGCTCTCAACATCGATTTCACCCCGTGGAAAGCAATTAAATCTCAAGCCCTTGCTGATTTTGTTGCCGAATGGACAGAAATTCAACAACCCGTATCAAGCGCCATTCTTGATCATTGGAAGATGTACTTTGATGGATCACTTAAGCTAGGCGGAGCTGGTGCAGGCGTCCTCCTAATTTCTCTAGACGGAAGACAACTAAAGTATGTCCTTCAGATATTATGGCAAGCCACCAACAACGAAGCGGAATATGAAGCTCTCATACACGAGCTAAGAGTGGCTATTACACTCGGAATCAAGCGACTACTCGTATACGGCGATTCGGCAGTAGTCATCAACCAAGTCAACAAAGATTGGGATTGCACCAAAGAGAACATGGGTGCCTACTGCGCTGAAATCCGAAAACTCAAAAAACACTTCCAAGGACTAGAAATTCTACATGTCCTGTGGGACTCCAACATTGCAGCAGATGTTCTTGCCAAGCTTGGATTCGACAGGGCAGAAGTCCCACCCGGCGTATTCATAGAGGAGTTATCAGCTCATTCTATCAAAAAACCTGGTGAGACAACCACAGAACTCACAACAAAAAGCAACCAGATTCTGGTGATCAACACATCATGGACACATGTTTTTATTGATTACATCAAAGAGAATAAGTTGCCAGCAGAAAAACAGCAAGCCACACAAGTCATCCGCAGAAGCAAGAATTACGTCCTAGTAGGAGACAAGCTATACAGAAGAGCCGCATCATCAGGAGTACTCCTAAAATGCGTCTCATTTGAAGAAGGCAAACAAATCCTAGACGAAATGCACTCAGGCTGCTGTGGAAATCACGCCGCTTCAAGAACACTAGTCGGCAAAGCATTCCGCACTGGTTTCTACTGGCCAACCGCTTTGAAAGACGCAGAAGAACTCGTCAGAAGATGCAGAAGTTGTCAGATGTTCATAAGACAAGCTCATATGCCAGCCCACAACCTCATCTGCATTCCACCCGCTTGGCCTTTCTCCTGCTGGGGGCTGGATCAAGTGGGACCTCTCAAGAAAGCAAAAGGCAGTTTCGAGTACATCTTTGTAGCAATCGACAAGTTCACCAAGTGGATCGAATACAAACCACTCGCAAAATACAGCGTAGCCAAAGCGATCGAGTTCATCCAATATATTATGCACCGCTTCGGCATGCCCAATCGAATCATCACAGATTTGGGTTCTCCCTTCACAGCTACAGAATTCAAAAGTTGGGCACAGGATTGCAGCTTTAGTATAGATTACGCATCAGTCGCACATCCAGAAGCCAACGGACAGGTAGAAAGGGCCAATGGACTCATACTAGCCGGATTAAAACCAAGATTACATGAAGAACTAGTAGACTATGGGGCAAAATGGATCGAAGAATTACCCAAAGTTGTATGGGGGCTAAGGACTCAAGTAAGAAGAGCCACCGGATACTCACCTTTCTTCCTGATATACGGATCAGAAGCCGTACTACCCGTAGACCTGATCTGGACGTCACTAAGGATAGAACAATACGACGAAGGAGAAGCAGAACACACCCGAAGATTAGAACTCGACAGCACAGAAGAAGTCAGAGTAAATGCTACCCTGCAATCAGCAAAATACCTCCAAAGATTAAGGCGCCACTACAACAAGAATACTCAGTCTCGATCATTACAAGTCGGAGACTTAGCACTAAGAAGAATACAAAAAACCGACGGATGCCACAAACTACTCAGTCCATGGGAAGGTCCTTTTATCGTCACAAAAGTCATCAGACCAGGCACATACAAGATCATAACTGAAGATGGAAAAGAAGTCAACAATACATGGCACATCAGTCAGCTACGGAGATTCTACGCATAAAAACAAATCAAGAGAGAATATGTATACAAGACGCAAGAGATCAACGTTCATGATCAACAAAGATGCTGCAATATATCATTGTAACACATCAATATTCATGATCAATAAAGATGATTATCTCTCGACAAACATACGTCTCATGGCTCTATCCGAGTTGTCTCTTAAATGCAAAATGGCTGAAAATACGCCTGAGCATCCCGGCCGAGAGCAAAATAGCTGAAAAGACGCTTGAGCCCGCCGATGAGGGTAGCTAACAAGCTGACACCCGAAATAAAATGCAAAATGGCTAAAAATACGCCTGAGCATCCCGGCTAAGAGCAAAATAGCTGAAAAGACGCTTGAGCCCGCCGATGAGGGTAGCTAACAAGCTGACACCCGAAATAAAATGCAAAATGGCTGAAAAATATGCCTGAGCATCCCGGCCAAGAGCAAAATAGCTGAAAAAATGCTTGAGCCCGCCGATGAGGGTAGCTAACAAGCTGACACCCAAAATAAAATGCAAAATGGCTAAAAAGACGCATGAGCATCCCGGCTGAGAGCAAACTAGTTGAAAAGACACTTGAGCCCGCCGATGAGGGTAGCTAACAAGCCAACACCCGAAATAAAATGCAAAATGGCTGAAAAGACGCCTGAGCATCCCGGCCGAGAGCAAAATAGTTGAAAAGACACTTGAGCACGCCAATAAGGGTAGCTAACAAGCTAACACCCGAAATAAAATCAAAACGACTGAAACTAAGCCTGGGCATAGACCAGAGCAATATCAAAAGCAGGACCCTCCAGCTACTTGTACCAAATAGCAAGAGGCTCGGGGGCTACACTGGAAGATACCCAAGAACGTAAAGATCTACATATAACGAAGTTGTTTACAACACGACGGATCAAGAAAGGTCGTCAACACAAAGATCTACATACAACGAGTTGTTTATAGGGCACAAGAGAAGGCCAGACAAGCACTCAACAGATCAAGAAAGGTCGTCAACACAAAGATCTACAGACAACGAGTTGTTTACAGGGCACAAGAGAAGGCCAGACAAGCACTCAACAGATCAAGAAAGGTCGTCAACACAAAGATCTACATACAATGAGTTGTTTACAGGGCATAAGAGAAGGCCAGACAAGTACTCAACAGATCAAGAAAGGTCATTAACACAAGTTGTTTACTTAAACAGAAAAGTACTCAACAAATCATCCGAGGGATAGGCAGGGCATTCAGGCAAAGAAGACATCAACAAAAAGGACCTTCATTCAAAAAAGAAGTATAATGTCATATTACAAGGCACGGGCATAAAAGTCAAATACATCAAGCCTCATCATCAGGAGAAGGGAGGACAATATTAAGATTATCTACTACCCTACTAGCTAAGTCTTCAACTTCAGGCTCCATCCTCTCAACAGCATCGATGTATTCTTGACTATCAGATTCCTCTGCTATCTTGGACAAAGGGACTGCTGGAGCAAGAACCCGGACTTGGGCCAGAACATTCTTGGTATATAGTTGAGCGCACCTCTTCACAAACTCTTGGAAACGAGTCGGAATTCGAGGAATCAACTGAGCCCAAGATTGCTCATCATCCGCTGGAGTTCGAAGAACGTCGACTACTGAACGAAAGGATTTCCACAAAGCCTTCTAGTTTTCAGTAGCCGTCGCCAACCTGCCAGACAAGTCTTCAATGGTTTTCTAGGCCTGCACAAGATCTCTATCAGCTCCACGCCTAATCAACTTAGCAAGCGCAAGTTCCTCTTCGGCACGAGTAATTACCTCCTCAGCCTTGTTATGACTTATACGAACAAGAGTTTTCATTTCTTCAACGCCCTCCGAGAGTTTTTGCTTTTTAACTCGGAAAGCTGGACGAAGCAGCAGACAACAAGTCAGCGGAAAGGAAAGTTTCATTACAAAAACAAACAAAAATAACTCTCAATACCGTTGCACACCTTCTTCATGGCCTCTAAGTCCTTCACGACTGCCGAGTTCTTTCGGGCCTCCTGAAGAGCGGCATCCCTCTGCTTCTCGATTTCAACAGCCCGGGCATGAAGAGATTTTTCGTCATCCTGATGCGTTCGTCGCTCAACCTCTAGCTCAGCTCAGAGGAGATCAAGATCAGCTTTCAGGGTGCTCACTTCTGAAGACAACTTTCTCTCATTTTCAGACGAGAAAAAGAAGCCAGTATGGTCATGAGAGAAGGACTGAGCAAAAAGATACAAAGAAAAACAAAGAATAAGGACCAAAGAAAAGCGAACATCCAAAGAAGGAATGATGAAAAAGCTTACCTGGAGCTTTTCTCCAAAAGAAGTCGCAAGGGACGACAAGTTTCCCCAGGCAGCAGTTAATTTTGATAGCCGATGAGTGACATCGAACTGCTGCACCACATCATCGGCAAAAGGAGGACCGCCGGAAGAGAGAGAAGGAGAAGGAGAGGCCGGCCGAGGCAAAGAAGGAACGACCAGAGCGACCTCTCGGGAAGCCGAGGCCAATCCCTCAGAAGGACCCGACGTAATGGTCATGATCACCTCCAGGGTGGCCAAGTCTACAACGGCGCCATCGCCAGAAAGCTTCGTAGCCCCCGCAGCCACTTCACCAATAGTACGCTACGAGTCCTGAGGCTCGGTACTCGGTGGCACGGCGAAGGGCTGAGAAGAAGTCGACGAAGAAGCGAGAGAAGACGAAGGACTGAAAATTGATAAAAGAAATCGCCGATGAGAACAGGAGAACAGAAGCAAAAGGATGAAGCCAAAATCTACTCACCCGGCCACCTTCTTCCTCACAAAACCAAAAGAAGACCTCGTAGGGGGGACCATGGCGGCAAAAACGTCCCCGCCACTTGGCGACAGGAGTGGTATAGCCGATACCGGAGCCCTAGAAGAAGCCGGGGCTGGAGCCGCGAAAGAACTCGGCAGCGGAGGTGCGGAAGAGCTCGGTACCAAGGCTACCAAAGAACTCAACACCGGAGCTTCAGAAGAAGCCGGCGCGGGAGCCTCAGAAGAACTCGTACTCGATGTTCAGTTACTTCAAAAAGACCAAGACTAAAAGTCAAGAAAAAGAGGACAAATTCAATAGAAGGGGAATATGAAAACAACTCACTGCCGCATGATAAGGGGTACTTCATCATCCTCTCCCCCTCGGTCTCGACCAAGGCCACCAAGGCACCCGCTGAAAAAAAAAGAATAAAAGCACTCGGTTCAAGACAAAAACAAGAAAACAAAGGGACAAAGAGTATAAATATGCTCACCTAAGAGCATGCTAGCTACAACTAGAGTACCTAGAGGAGTACTTGGCTTGCAAGACTTCTTGGAAGCAGGCAGGCCAGATGAAGACCCATCCGTTCGCCCCCTCTTCGAGACACTACGAGGACCGCGGGGGACTAGACGAGGAACATATTCTTCATATACGTCAACAAATCTGGAAGAAACTCCAAGAAACGCTGTGGAGATTGGGGACTTACTGGTTGTGGAAGCTTCGGCGAGTTTTTTCCCAGTGTTCGCCATGACAGGGGGAACAGCAAGAGAAGGGATCGGGTCAACAAAGTTGCGCCCAAATTCCTACGAAAAAGAATAAAACAACAAGACAAGGAAAAGTTAAACAAAGAGAGATACACCAAGAATACATAAAGAACCCGAACAAGGAAAAAACAACTTACAGCTAGAGGAGGGTTATTGGCAGAGAACTCAAAGACGGTAGGTGGGACAATGCTCGCTCCTTTTAGCATCTTCTGAAGATGCTCGAGTACTTCCTCATCGGTCAGCTCAAGAGCTGGGACCATGCGTGAAGGATCCTCAGCCCCAGAGTACTCGAAGCCAAGGTGCTCTCGCTCCTTCAAAGGCTGAACTCGGCGACGAAGAAAACTCGAAACAATGCCGAAGCCGATTAAACCCTGTTGTTTCAGCACACTAATCCTATCAAGGAATGACTGGATTGCCTGGACCTCAGCGGGCGACACAGGGTTCTTATCCCATTGGTCATTAACCACGGGACCAGTCCTAGAGTGGACAGCAAGGGAAGGGATCAGATTGGCGGCATAAAACTAGTCGGTACACCAATCTCTTATAGAATCAACAAGGTCATAGTTAAAGAACTTGCTCTTAAGACCCTGGCGAAATTGAATCCCACAACCACCAAGAATGCTGGTTTCTTCACGGCGGGGTTGGGGTTTCAGATGAAAGAAGTAACGAAACAGAGAAAGAGAGGGAGGAATTCCAAGGAAAGCTTCGCAAAGATGAACAAAGATAGAAAGGTGAAGGACTGCATTAGGAGCAAGATGGTTCAAGCAAATCCTAAAATAGCTGAGAAACTGATGAAGAAAAGCAGAGGCAGGAAGGCAAAGTCCAGCACGAATGAAAGAGACAAAAAGGACGATCTCACCAAGACCTAGAGCAGGGACCCGATGCTCGCCTGGAACTCTCCATTCAGCAATGGCCTTGCTCTGGATCAAGCCGTCGCTGACAAGCTCACAGAGCTACTCCTCAGTGGTTGTCAGAGCCGGCCAGGACTTCTGGGCGGCCCTCATGGCAACAAACTCTTGATTTTCAATCACGGAGAGTGAAGACTCCTTGTCCATGAAGGAAGATTAGGACTTGCTTGCGGTTTTCTTCTTACCCATATACTAACAAAGGAAAAAAGCGACTAGGGGAAGAGAAAGCCTAGACAGCGGCGCTAAAGACGGCGGCGGCAATGGCGATGGCGGATGACTGAGAGCTAGGGTTTGAAGGCAAGAGAAAGGCAGTAAAGAAAAAGAAGACGAAGGGTCTTTAAATAGATTTTACAGCGTTAAAACGGCCCACCAGGCCCGTTAAAGCACCGTGTGAGAACGCAAGGGTCCATTTACCGATACAGCTAAAATGATGGAGGACACAAATCCACACAACGGTATAATTCAATGGGCAGATTTCAGACTTATCCATCCAGCGATACTGCGGAGTTATCAGATAACTGCAAGAACAACCCGTTAACAAAGAAGAAAAGAAGGGCAACTTCACAAGGAACATAAGAACTCGGTTCTTACGAAAAGAACTCGGGAATATCATAAGCCATCGGAACTACAGCAGAAAAGTAAATAACAACTCAGAAGACAAAGATTCTTTCCATTACAAGCGACTTCAAAAATAGAATATTACAAATCTTACAAGACCCAACGTACTCGGTACCACGAAAAGCAAAGTAGCAAAGAAGAACACGGACACGGCTGGGTTCTGGAATGACTACATGTCCCAAATTGCTACTCGGAAGGACAAACCGCCATCGGCTACACTGTTTTCTTCAAAGGACGGACGCAGTGCTTCCAAGGCGGAAATCAGCAGCACGGCAGGACAACATGGAGCAGAGAAGGCCGGCAGGCATCTGTCTACCCAAGACCGATGTGATGCTGGATATGGTGTTGATCTGCACCGGACAGTCTCAAGACAGGTGACGAGGATCAACCCAGAACTGTCAGATGAAGGAACGAAGTCCACATCACAAGACTTCCTCCAACTGCCGCCACGTACATCCTGGTACATTGCTGCCGCAGGATTAGCCAACCTCTAATCCCTATCACAAGACTTCCTCTAACTACGACAAGACGCACAGGAACTACGAAACACGCCCGGGGGCTACTCTACTTCACAAACTACCATATTAGTGATCACAAAGGTTTCAACAGAATATTTAATGGATGAAAGCAATCACTCTGGGAGGGTATTTATAGATCAAAGGAGCGGTGCACATGGACTAGGAGTACCAACAAAATAAGACTAACAAAGGACACAGTGAAAGGACAGGACTCAATAATGGAAGACTCAGACGAGAGGGAACAGTACTCGAAGACGGGCATATTCGGAAGAATATACCGACATAGTACAACCCGTGAACAAAAGGCATTCAAACTCAACCACCACCATACAACTACATCTGACAACAGCAGACTACCAGAAAATATACCAAAATCCTGCTTCCGAGTTCTTCCTGAACAAAACAACCCGAATATATGCCCGGGGGCTGCAAAAGAAGAGGTATACGGTTCTATCGAACAACTCAGACTCAAGACCCTCCAACTTTTTGTTCCAAATAGCAAGATGCTCGGGGGCTACACTCAATGAGTGCACTTTTTTCTCAAAAAAAGCGCACATCACTCAGAATGTTTCTTCAAAACAGACGACGTCAGGACCATAAGACAAAAAGAACCCGAACACAGCATCAGAGCTCCTTTTCAATAAGGAAGTCGGGGAGCCTTTCAACGAAGAATCAGGAAGATTTCAAGAAAAGACCCTCAAGCTCCTTGTGCCAAACAGCAAGAGGCTCGGGGGCTACATCCAAATGGGAGTACTTTTTTCTCCAAAAAAGTACAAAAAGTACACACCACGCAAAGATCTCACGAAGCGCTACATGGGTTCGCTCAAGAAAGCACTCAGATGACGCTTGTTCCTGCAAAACGAGACTTGAAGGAAAAAGACGAGGCTTCTAGAATTCAACCATGAAGTGCTCGGGGGCTTGTCGGTACGGGACCCACAGGATACCCCGCAAGGGAGGAAGAAGACCTAGACCAATTAGGATTTTTCTCCTGTAATCTTAGTAGTAGTATTACTCTATAATCCTACTAGGAACTCTCATTGTAAACCGACTAGGATTCTGGCCTCCTGACTATATAAAGGAGGGCAGGGCACCTTGGATCGGGAGTTCAACAGAGCAATTGTACGACACAACACTTCATAATCAATTCAACGCAAAATCTAACACCGACTGGACGTAGGGCTATTACTCGATCTATGATCGAGGGCCTGAACCAGGATAAACCGACTGTCTCTTGCGTTAACCATCAAGTTCAGCATACGCCGAAGCCCGAACATACTGCCCCGAGTACCCCCGTAGTAGGCTATCGGTGGTAAAACATCGACAGTCTGTCAAACCCATTCCCAAACATATGGGAAATACTCGGTACCTCTTCCACAGCTGTTGAATCTAGTTGATTAAGTAATAATAACCATCCAGCATTAAGTTGTCTCACTATTTAATCATGTGGCATATAAGTGATGCTATTGTTCCGTATTTTTTATTTATCTTTTGTGTGTATGAATTTCATGAATAGAGTATGGCTCTGTTGGAAAAGCTTCACGGAAGAGCGACGTGTTTAGCTATGGGATCATGCTCCTTGAAGTCTTTACTGGGAAGAGACCCACAGATGCTATGTTTGTCAGTGAACTGAGCCTCAGGCATTGGGTCCATCAGGCATTTCCTGAAGGGCTTGTCCAGGTCGTGGATGGTGGTATTCTCCTTGATGATGCTACTGCTACCAGCAACTGAATGCACCCTGTTCGCTTGTAGGGATGGCAACGGGGCGGATTCGGATCGGGTGGAGTCTTTGTGCACCCGACCCCGAAACCCGAAACCAAAACCCGAAACCGCACCGAACACCGATTCGGGTGATAATCCGTCCCGAAAACCGAACCCGCGGATACCCGAAACCCGAATGGATACCCGAAACCCGCTTTGTATGACAGCATAGTAAGAGCAACAAGGACTTTCTATAAACATATGCATGATACATATACACATATTCACATGTATAAACAAGAGGCAACAAATAATAAATATTTTCATGAGTCAACTTAGAATAAATTTAATAATATAAGTAAACAAGTTATTATTAGCATATTATAAAACATGAGTTTTAATTCCAAATGATTTATTTCGGATATCCATTGGATATCCACGGGTGGAAAACCAAACCCGAAACCGAACCCGATTGGTTTCGGGGCCCCGAACCCGAAAACCGTGGGTGAGAAATCATCCCCGAACCCGAACCCGCAAGACCCGAAACCCGCGGATATCCGACCCGAAACCGCCCCGTTGCCATCCTTATTCGCTTGAGCTTATTCAGAACTACTTTTCAGTCATGGAACAGTGTTTTCCTCTCACAATATTTCAGCATAAGCCAAATTTCAGCAACAACGAACAGGGTGTTGTGGCAGTGATGGAGCTGGGTTTGCTCTGCTCGGCTGACTCGCCGGACCAAAGAATGACAATGAAGGATGTGGTGGTGACACTAAAGAAGGTTAGGAAGGATTACATCAAGATGGTCACAATGGAGCCAAGTGCTACCCAGCGCCCAGCATTGATCGATTAGTCGTTGCTTATGACGAATGAGCACGTCATATGTTCTCCGTCTGCACCGCGAATCAAATAAGAATAGCATCAAGAGGATTGTCTATTTGGTGAACATTCACCCCCTTTTCTTTTCTTTTTTGAGAATGTGAACATTCACTTTTTTGTTATACTGAAATTAGCGGATTGCTGGTTTGCCAATAAGCCCTAATCAAAATTTTAATGTATGTGTTTTTTATGACTATTTATTTACTGTTTTTGCAATGTTTCCTTAGTGCCTAGAATCGATTAGCCTAAGGCTTGTTTTTAATTTTATAGGGCATAAGTTGCATTTTAGTAATACTGTACATAATAACATTGGCTAAAACCCAATAACAGGGCTCCCATTTCGCGGGGCCGCGGAGGCAGTGAGTGATGATACTCCGAGAGCAGCCGGCCGGCGAGCCATGTCCTCGCGGCGCTCAGAGCCTCAGACAGGTGGCCCCGTGGGTATGGTGCTGCCGTGCCGACTGAATAATTTCAGCGATGCGGATGCAGATGCGGATGCGGATGCGGATTGTGGACAGAGAAGGAAAATCTCCATGGGAAATGGGCCGTTTCTGCTGCACAGCGGATTTAGGCTCTCGAAATGGGCCGAAGGACATGTGAGCCCAATTGGTTCACAAACGAACGATCGGATGTGTATTGGGCTCCGACAAAAAGAAATGTGTATTGGACATCAGAGCTATCATGAGTTCATGACGACTCTCATCTCAGGAGATAAAGATACTGGTGGACCCGGTCTTGTTTTACAAAGGCTGACAGAATAAATAATTGAGGTCCAGCACTCTTGGGATCACAGGTTTTCTGCTGTTTCGGATGGTTCGGTGAACAGTGTTTTTGGATGGTTTTAGATGATTGAACAGTATTCTGTGAGAAAGAATAAACTAAAAAAACAAGCTGGAACTATACCAGCCGAACGCCCTCTTTGAATTTTTGTGAGGTGTCATGCGCACCTCGCCAGCAACGGACACACAGAAAGTATAATTAGCTGAAAAAAACATGAGCATAAATACAAACATGTGTGTTGGGTTCGAAACTCAAATCTGAATAGGTAGGTTCTAGCTAATAGTAGTACATAATAAGAAACCTAATGCTGGTTAGTTGGTTTAACTTCCTCTCGGTGGATGACTTGGATTAGAATCTTGCACTGCACTTACGCTACAGCTAGTTTTAGGCCCCGTTTAGATGCGAAAATTTTTAGCTTTCGGCTATTGTAGCACTTTCGTTTGTATTTGGCAAAAATTGTTCAATTATGGACTATTTAGGCTTAAAAGATTCGTCTCGCCAATTACGGACAAACTGTGTAATTAGTTATTCTTTTTACCTATATTTAATGCTCCATGCATGTATCGTAAAATTTAATGTGACAGAGAATCTTGAAAATTTTTGGATTTTGAGTGGGATCTCAACAGGGCCTTACTGAAAGTAGTACTACTTTGCTGTCCACGCCCAACTATCGCTTCTGTAGCTTGGAAGCCAATTATTCTTGGATACGCCGCAATGATGATGAATGATGGACTTTTTCATATGTGTGGCACCCACGGATCGCAACAACATCCTTTTTCTTTCTATGCTTGAAAACTCATTGTTAAATTTCTTATTATAGGGAAGTGCATTCCTACGGGAAATGATAATTAACTATGCGTCAGCTCAATGTTCGTTTATCTTTTTACTGTAAATGGTCTTAATACCATAATGACATTTATTTTGAGATCGAGGGATCCGAGTACTCCTAAGTCCCGGCCAATAATTTATTTTGGGATTGTGGTGCTGGTGCCATGTCTCAGCTGCTCCCCATATCCACTCCGTACGCCTCGGAGATCGATGTAGTACATGCATGGGACCCTGCTAAGCTGATGAATAGGGGCTGCAATTGTAATTGGGCCCCGTTTAGATAAAAAAAATTTGGATTTTGGCTCACTGTAGCATTTCGTTTGTATTTGGTAATTAGTGTCTAATTATGGACTAATTAGGTTTAAAAGTTTCGTCTCGTGATTTCTCATCCAACTGTGCAATTAGTTTTTTTTCGTCTACATTTAGTACTCCATGCATGTGCTGCAAGATTCGATGTGACGAGTACTGCGCAAAATTTTTTGGAATCTAAACAGGCCCTTGGTTGAGGTTATAGGGACAGCCAATGTGTCACCTAGTGTCTACACCGTCGTCTATCTTATTAGTTGAATGATATAAAGTTTCTTCAGGAATAATATGGGAAAAATAATTCCTACAAAGATTGTGTCACCTAGTGTCTACACCTCGTCTATCTTATTAGGTCAAAGGATTTTAATGATGGCTCAAGTGGGATAAATGGCCTAATTAAAATTTCTACACAAAGTAGAAACACGACAAACAAATTGGATAACAAGGCGCCCTATTAAACACTACACTAGCTATGATCTTACAGGCCTAGGTGACAGATGCACTACACAATTATAGAATTGAATAAGCAAAGCTATGATCTTACCAGCCTAGCGTGACAAAGACGTACTACACAATTCTAAATCGGATAAATCTAAGTTAGTCGAATTGGAAACTAGCTAGATAAACACCCTAGGTTGACTAAGTCCTACTATCTCTATCTCTATACTCCATTTATTCTAAATTATAAGTTACTTTGATTTTTTTTTACATCCATTTTGCTATGCATGAGGTGTCTAGATACATAACAAAATAGATATATCAAAAGATCAAAGCGACTTATAATTTAGAACGGATGAAGTAAATTGCAAGAACAGAAGTAAAAATACAAAGTAGAGACTAGAGAGTGATCAAACCACATACATTAGAGGATGGCACAAGATATATTATTGTGGTATGGTGATTTGTTTGTCAGTTGTCACCTACATACCTATGCATGTTGAGGCGAGTCCAAGGATCACCCTGCTCCTCTACAAGATCAACAAGTCCTCAAGGTTGGCTCCAACGTGAGCGCTTGTCAATGAGCTGCCTAGATCACCAGATGCTTCTCTAAGCCTCATATCCACTAGAGTGGTTCTCTTCGCCTCTACGGCTAGGATGAACCCAATAGTCCCTAACAATCACCCCTGGAGCATATCACATCTCCAATTGAGTGTTTCACGGAGTATCTGCTAACCCAATCCATCTAGGTGGCGGTAATTATCAACAGTAATTGGCCATGTTCGCTTCTCTTATGATTCGTCTTTTTCAGCTTTTTTCAGCCGAAACAGTGTTTTTCTCTCATAACAAATCAGCCGAAACAGTGTTTTGACTTATTTTTTCAGCGAAGCGAACGGGGCAAAAAAAAAAAAAAACCGTAGCTTAAGGTCACCGTATTCTAAAACGATCATCTCTATTAATCGACTATTTACATAGATGATTGGCTTAAAACGTAAATGATTTGCCTAGACCTGCCTCGTTATTTTTAGATGCGCCCACCTGAAGTCTCTGTTAACTAGCTAGATTAATTGTGTCTCCTGAAATTTTTAGTTAGGCCTTGTTTAGTTTCCATCAAAATTCCAAGTTTTTTCACTCTCTCTCCATCACATCAATTTTTGGACGCTTGCATGGAGTATTAAATATAGGTAAAAAAATAACTAATTACACAGTTTAGTTGAAAATCACGAGATGAATCTTTTGAGCCTAGTTGGTCCACGATTGGACAATATTTGCCAAATAAAACGAAAGTGGTACTATTCATCAGGTTGAAAAAACTTTCGATCTAAACAAGGCCTTATTCATGATTGCATTGATCGGCAAAATAGGAATGGTGTGGTGTTCAAGTCATCATGATCATCACGTGCTACTGCTAGTAGTGGATATGTTTAGCCTTTTAGTTGGGAGGTGTGGTCAGTTCGTTAATCTTCCTCGGCCTGGATAACTTCGATTGGAATCTTTGTTTGGTACAATGGTACTAGTTTCCAGCTACTACCACCTTCGGTACTAGCTAGGCTGTAGCTTGAAAGCTAAATCTTGGATACGCCAATAATGATGTGATCTGATGATCACTTTCTCATTGATTATACGACATATAATTGCACCTTCGAGTGGCAACATTCTTTTTTTTAATTTAGAAAATGACCTTTTCTTCACATGACAATATGGACCTGTGTAAACTAGGCGTACATAGCATCATTAGCTTGGTGTGGCAACGTACTACGACGCCGAACTAGCTCCTATCAAATAATGGAATTGCTCGAATTGCATTATTTATAGCTGCTGATAAGTCTTGCTGGCATGCCTCAGTTCCATATACACATGCACTGCACATAGGTACAGTACATATATATATGTACCGAAGATTCTAAGGTGACAACGACATGGCTTATCTCTATGACAGGAGTATATGGGACCTGTTGAACATGAAAGCGTGTAGGGTTAGAGTTAATCACGCAATGAATATTTTCATTAGCCACACCGGCAGAGTACACGTTACAATGAAAGGAAATAATATAAAACGAAATATCCTATCATGATTGCTATCGTGTACAGAAGATGTCGGACTGGGTAACGGTTCTGTTGCCGTAATTACATGATTGGATTGACATGTCTAACACCCCCTCCGTAGCCTCAGTGTCGTCCTCAGCCACGGGCACTGAGACTTAATGAAACTCGGTGAACACGAGAGGAGACAAATTTGTTGACTTTTCGAAGTACGAGATAATAACTTAGTATTTTAGAACGGAGCGAGTATATAACTATTTTTTGTAGGCATCCATGAAAAATCATGTTTTTTTCCGTTGTTTGTTGTTAAATTTGACAAATTAACAAACGGAGACACGCGCTCTTAAAGGTCCCTTCCGACTACCGTACCATCAACATGGTCGCACGTACACTGGACAAGTACAATCATCAGCATAATAATGGGGCAATTGGTACTGCATGATTAGAATGTAATGGTACAGTACGTCAGCTAGGGATACACGTACTACAGCGAGATACGCGTACACTAACCGGCAGGCAAATGATTTGGACTTATTTAGTTGTACTCATATTCATCTCAACTTACGCGTAGTGAGATTATGTAAAACTAACAAATTTGAACCGTGATCTACATCAATACATATATAGATTAAGATAAATACGGCCAAACAAGCTCGTAATGCTCTAGCTTGTATGGAGCTAGAGATGTGAAGAGAAATTCTCCATTGGTGGTTAGATTACCATTTCATTACAGTGAGAAGAATTTCTAAGATATAGTAGGTTTTTTTTTTGTAAAAAAAGAAACAACGGCGTTCGGCGTTAGATGTCACTGACCTCTTGTACTAGTAGGGAGAGAAGGCTCTACTTTCAGAATTTGATTCTTTACGGCTCCATGGAAAATGTGTGTACAAGGAGCACAAATTAAGGCCCTCTTTGGTAGCTCCGGCCGGCTCCGGCTCCCTCTACTGTGACACTGTTCATCTCATGTGCGGATACTATTTATCAAAGCCAGTTTTTTCTCTCTTCGTTTTCTCTCTCACAGAGCCGTTCTGAAGGGAAGAAGTTCGTTTTTTAGCTCCTCCAACTCTGGCTACAGTGTTGCTACAGAGGTGGATTTTGAATCGATTGGCGGCGGATTCCTCTCGGGGGTTTAGTAGGTGATTGATTTCAGACTGTGCCATGTGCTCAATGATTTTGCCTTCATTCGCGCCTCCCTCTATGTTCGGCGCCGGTGGATTTTGATTTCTCTGCTGCCTCCCTCTTCAGCTGGGGAACGGGAGTAGTCGGTGGCCACAAGTTTATCATGTTTTTTTCCCTACTAATTGTACTTGTGAGCTCTTCGCGAGTACTAACCTTTTGTTGCCACTATAGCTCTGATGCGACAGGGGCGTACTTGACAAAAAAATTTAATGTTTCTAATACTACTTTTACAGCAATGTCTGCCCATTGCATTTTTTTTGGGGGTGTTGGGGGGTTGGGGGGGGGGGGGGGGGGGGGGGGGCGGGCGTCGCCTGTTTTTCCTGAGATTCTACTTGTCAGTGTGTATGAAAATGCTGCCAAGTTTTGCTAAAGAAAGGAGACGGTGGTTTGCTGCACATGTCGAAGGGGACCAATTTTCTCTCTCCTGTTTTTCTTTTCCAAGTTGAATCATCCTAGGCGAGATGTCCTTCTCTTCCTCACCAGATGTGTGGAGCACGTATACAGTTCTGACCAGTCCTGCTACGAGTACTGCTATGGTCGTCGCGCCACGCTCTTCATCGGTGACGCCCTACCGCTCCGCGGGATCCTCGAAGGCACCGTCCTCTGCAAACGTCGAGCACCACGTCGACGACTGTGGTGCCCTTCTCGGGGCGTCCAGGGACTACGCCATCGTCATTAGCCGCGACCCTGACAACGGCGCCTCCGCCAGGGTGTCCAGGGACTACGCCATCGTCATCAGTCGCAACCCTGACAACGGCGTCTGGACGGGGGCGTCTCCCACCAAGGAAAGGCCGCAGCGAACAACGGCAAAGCCGACGATGCTTGGCACCCTCCAGTGCTCCTCCTCCTTCGGCAGCAGTGGCCCCTTCTCAGCAAAGGCGGCCTGCACCATCTCATCTACGTTGGATGACCCCCAGCTCGACATCGCGCTCCGGACTCACCGGCGGATCTATGAGTTTTTCTCTCCTTGGCATTACCCTCTCCCACCTAGGACCCACCACGACGCACGAACGTATTCGGTGAAAAGGAAGGAGAAGAGGTAGCGGTTCAGAGACAGGCGAAGGAGTGGGGCGAGAACTCCCCTCCCCCTCCCTATTTAAGGAAGAGGCGCGGCAACTGAGGAAAGGTGAAAGGTTGGGACGAAAAACTCTCTGTCTTCCCCTATTCAATGCAGGTGGGAGATCAATGCCGATGGGAATCTAAAGAGACGCGCCTGGACCAACGGGACACGCTCTGGTCGACAAGACGTTGCCTGGTCAAACAGAACGTTGCCTAGGAGTGGCCCGCCACTAATGCACGCCGGGCGCGAGAACCAGGGCACACCCGCATGTAGGCAACTCTCCGCTTCCCTAGGCAGGACCATGGAATGACCCGACGGGGGAGGTCCCGTCGGGCCTCCTGGGTCGATCGGATGGCCCAGGCGAAACGACAAACGAACGGCCGCAGAAAGATAAGCACCTCTGTTTTCTTACTTTGCGCGTTAATTTCGTTACCGAGTTTCTGACCCCAGCAGCGGCAGGGGCATGGACATCGCTCGGGGGCTGCCGAGAGTGTCTACCTGTTTAGACATCCTCCTCGCCTGACCCCTCCTTACGTTTAAAACCAGAAGCACGGCGTGTGGGTATAAAATTTAAATACAACTGGACGAACCGCCTGACCCTACGCCCCGATGGCTACGGTGTTTTTGTTCACCAACATAATCGAATTCACAGTTCCCCGCACCACAAGCTTTAGCTCCCGCCTTCCTGAGAAGGGTTTGGGGGGGGGGTCCTCCTACAGAATCTCCTTCGAGGAGAAGCTGCCAGGTCGCCTAAATCAATCGAATGGCTCGGATCGCCGCCAAGAGAAAGAAACAAAAAATGACAATGCTTATGCAGGTTACACCGACCTCGTCGCAAACGTCGGACCCGAACCCCGCACTGACATATTTGGTAAGAGCTTCCCATCGCTCACACCACCAGGGTAACATGACCGACCCCCCGCTTTCATTTCAATTAAGTTATACATTGAATCCATACATCCAAATGTTGCATATGCAAATCACTGCGTCCCAACGCTTCATGTCACGTCACGAAGAGGTAGCCGCCTCATTCAATATGTGCGGCGACTGACCGAGGTTCGAAGGCTGGCCCACAAAGGACTCGAGGACGCCTCGCATCAAACAGAGCCAGGGGAGAAAAACCGAGATGAGCCCCAGCGGCCTTGCCCGACCCTGCTCAGAAGCGGACAGGGACATCTCGACATTTCTCGTTCGATTCTAACCTCGAACCAGACCCACAGAAACTCCATCGAGGAGAGGCCAACGGGCCACCTAAGCCTATCGAACGCTCGGGCATCTACCGGAAGGGGGGGGTTAAGAAGTAGTGAAATGCCACATGAGGGCTCTGCCGACCCCGTCAGCGAATGATGGACCCGGATTTCACACGAACATACCCGTTAGTGAGCTCACTGAGCACGACACTCGAGCCATCAAGGCAAATGTCGTCAACTCAGCCCCTCCGATTGCGGAAATCAAGGACAGGGTCAAGGAGCAACGGAACGCCACCCGAGGGCTTTGCTGACCCTATCGCAAAGCAAATAGGATTGAATTCCATCCGAACATCCCCGTTAGCGAGCTCATAAAGCACGCCACTCGAGCCATCGATGCAAGTGACGTCGCCTTAACCCCTCTAGTTACGGAAACCATGGATGGGATGACAGTCACAAAACGAGCCGGCCCTTGATCGAATCCCCACCACGCGCGGGGGCTCGGGGAAGGCCGGGCCAGCAATAAGACCAAACGCATGGTCATGCAGCGATCCCCAAAATCCTAAGTAAGGGGTACGTGTGACACAAAGTTTGCTACCCTCGCTCCGGTCTCCAGTAACATTTGGCCCCAGCGACCGCAAGGGGTCGGATCTCACTCGGGGGCTGGCAAAGGTACGACCACCTCCTTTCCTTTTTCGAAACAGTCATTACATCAGACCTTTTTCCTCGCGTCGAGACTGGCGGCAAGGTTCGGGGGAACAGATAGGTAAGACTGCAAAAGGCCCACGCCCAGACGGCTACGACAATTTTGCTCACCAGCACAAACAAAATTTCCCCTAAAACACCTCGGGCCCTACAGTCTTAACGAGCGGAAGGGTCGGATCACATAAATCTCTTTCATTGCAAAAAGGGAAGAAGGTAAGATCAAACAAACGAAACAAAATTGCGAAACAAAGACACGAATCTATTTTTGACATGAAAGTACCAACACTTGTCCACATATTACAGACAAATATTTATTTCAACTAACTAACTACCCCTCAGAGGGAGAACCATGTCTTCAATTTTGCTCGCTAGGCTTTCCGCGAGAGGAGTCACCGCCGCTTCTATTTCATCTAGCTCGGAGAGCTCATAGCCAGGCGCGAAACCCAGGCTCATTGCCCTTAGGTTGATGTTATCATCATAATGCGAGTGGGCGATGGAGAAGGCTTGGATAACCCCCAGGTGAAAAGCGTCCTTCTCCAGCTGGCGCACCCGCGCTATGATATCTACGGCACGGGCCGCGAGCGAGCTGGTCCCTTCCACCTGCACCACCCATAGGTCATCACAGACAACGCTCAGACCAACCTTCAAGAGTTTGAGCTCGTCGCTCTCCGCTTGAAAAACACTTCTCGCTTCGGTGAGATCCCTAGCAAGTCCGGCAGTGGCTCCCTCAGCCTCAAGCTTCTGAGTCTTCGCAGTATCAAGCTTGGCCTGGAGGGAGCTGATCCTCTGCTATGCCTCGTCATGCTCTAGCATGGCCTGGTCATGCTCCCCGCAGATTGTACCACGCTCCGAGCGAAGCCTCTCTGAGGTCTGGTGCTGCTCGTCTCACTCTCCACATAGCCGAGTGACCGCCTCGATGTCTAGCTTTGCCCTCTACTCTAGGGCCGCGGACCTCTCCTCGGCTCTCAGCCTGAGCTCTCGCTCCTTCCCCACCTCACCCAGGAGGTCGATGATCTGCTGGCGGGCCTCGGCATCCCGCTGGAGCAGCTCGTCCCGCTGCTTCTGCACCCTGGCGGCCTCCTCCGCATCACGCCGCGCCCTCGCCGCCAAATCCTGGAGCATCCCCGTGGCATCCTTCGTGTGCTGCCAAGACTCGGCTTGCCGCCGCCAAAGATCGTCCCCTCCGCCGCGAGGGGGGTCAGCTCGGCCACTCTCTGGCGGAGCTAGGCGGTCACGTCCCTGTGCAGCCGTGCCGCATCGATGAACCGGTCCCACTCTTCCTTGTGTTCACGCAAAAACTAGGATTTCTCCCAGCTACGAGCAGCAAGAGACTAAAAAAAGACAGGTGATCAGAAAATAAAAATAGACGAAGAAAGGAAAAATCAAGAGGCAAGACCAAGCAAATACCTGGCCGGCGGGAACGATGACGTCTCGAAGGGTGCCCTAGGCATTGTTCAGAGCATCCAACATGGCCATGATCCTGTTACCAAGGCTTTCCCTGTCCATGTCCTCGGTGCCATCATCGAGGGTGAAGATCACCGACGACGCATCCTGTGGACTCCCCCACCAGAGCGGGTGCTCGTCCCGCACGTGCGGGTGGCTGCCCCCCGATGTTAGGGACTAGAACAACTCCCTACCAGCCTCCTCGGCGACCACTACGGCATCCGAGGGTCCCTCACCAGCGACCTCCTCCGTCCTGCCCAGGATAGGCGTTGCCTCGGAGGCCGCCGGTGGCGCGGGATGCGCCGCTGCCTCGGACGCCGCCACCATAGCTTCTGGCTATGGTCCATCCATTGTAGCTACCATCACCTCCGCCCCCATCGGTGGTACCTCATCTGGTTGCTCCTCGACCACCATAGCCGACGCAACAGGTGCGGCCAACAGCTCCACCTGCTCTGGCGCCGAAGGCGGGATCACTTCCGTCGCTAGTCGCGCGGCAGCCTCCGAGGGTGATCCCTCAGCTACGCCGATTGCTCGACCCATCGAGGGCGCAGGCACCATTGTGGGTGGCGCCAGACCCACCGGCGAGGCTGTGGCACCAGCTTCGTTCTCTCCCGAAATGGGAGCAACGTCAGACGGTGGCCCCCACCTTGCCTAAAGGGCGAGGGTTTTCTTGGGCGCCAGCGCTATAGGAATGCCTCGTCTGACCAGCCCCCCGGTGCTGCAGAAGAAACGAAAAGTCGTGAGTCACCACGAAAAATAGAGATAACAGAGGAGTCGGCAAACTACGTTGGCGCTATTAGACGACGTTTGGGGGATGAACCCCTGGCTTTTGGCTCCACCTCATCAGGGCGGGGCCGCTTCGAGCCTACCCCCTGCTCTTGGGCAGAGAGGCTCACCTCCCTTGTCTCCGAGGGCGCGGGGCGGAACCGTCCCTCTCTACCATTACCTCGGGCGTGGCAGCAGATCCGCCTGCCCTTGTCGGCTCATGGGGAGCGGCATCGGAGCCACCCCCCTTCACTGGCACCCTAGGTGCGGCGGTAGGCCTGCCCGCTTCCATCGGTCCTGAGGATGGGCCAACGGTTAGGCCCATCTTCGCCGGTCTCGAGGGCTCGCTTCTCCCTGTGTGGAACAGGAAGGGTCCCTGTAAGGACGGGTGGGCACCTGTCCGCGAATCCTCGCCCTCTAGGACACCCCAATCCACGTTGGCAGCTGCCTCGTCAAACTCATTGTCATCGTCATCGTCATCGTCGTCGTCACTGCCTGTCTCCTCTCCTCGATCTCATGCTTGCTGCTTCCGAAGCAACTTCTTCTTCCTGAGCTCCCTCGTCCTTTTGTCCCACTCGGCCGCAATACGGTTTGCTTTTGCTAGGGTTTGATCCTTCGGCAACGAAGCCAGGCTTTCCTTGAAGAATAGTGCCCTCGGCTGGTACCGCCATCCCAAGGTTAGCTTTAAGGGGTCAAAAATTCAAGTAAAAAGGAGTATGGAAAAAGAAAACTTATGAAGTCGACGAACCTCGGTTCCGGCCACATTGGGGGATGCCCTAGCACCGAAAACACAAAATCGAGGATGACTCCAGTGGTGTCCTTCGAAGGCTCCATCGCTTCCTTGATGCGTTGCGCCACTTCGGAGGAAGGGAGCGCTTCGTCGACAAGCACCGTCCCTTCAAGCGATGCTCCAGGCACCATCTAGGTGCAGGGGGAGCGTGCGCCATGAGCGGCGCCACCCTCCTTGCATGGTAGGCACCGATGATCCCCTGATCCCTTCACGCCCCTAGTCCTTCAGAGTTTAGATGGCTGGCAAGAAGGTCAGTTGATGTGCTTCTTTTCCTTGGCTGGGACACCCCTACTTCCACGACCCCGGGGCCTCCACGATGAAGCGCCTTGGAGAAAACTGGCAAGGGGGACAGCGGCATCATCCTTGACATAGAACCATTGCGAATGCCACCCCTTGTTGGAGGTCGATAGCCGCATTAACGGGTACGCTTTTGCCTTGGTTGTTGCAGAGGTGGATGCCTGGCGCATCCCACCGATGCTTCCAGATCTTGCTTCCCGACCCGCTTCTTCAGAAGATTGACGGCGAAGAGATACCACCACATAGGTCAAAGTGGGGGACTAATCCCCAAGAACCCCTTGCATAGGGTGACAAACGCCGCAATGTGCTAGATCCCATTAGGGGGCAAGGTACTGCAGCTCCACCTGGTAGTAATCCAACAGCCCTCGAAGGAACTAATGAGCGGGTATGGCGAATCCCCGCTCGTGGAAGTGAGCAAAGGACACGACATACCCTTCGGGTGGCGATGACTCGTCTTCATCATCGGGCAGCCGCCACTCCTCGGAGGCAGTCAGCGGGCAAAGGAGGCCACGGCGAACGAGGCCCTCCAGGCATTGAGGGGTGATGTTGGACCTGCACCACGGCTCCATTAACACTATTTAGGCACTGTTACGTCGAAAAGAACCTAAAGCGCCTGTCCCATCGTATCCTAATGGTACCTTCCTGCAGGCGTGCTGGACATGGTCCTCGGTACTACGTTTGACTCGAATGTCCAGTCACACCCTGTGCTTGTCATTATGAAGGAGTAGGGTGCAATCATCGGGCGAGGTGGAGCTAGCCCTTAGCCGTTGGGCGAGGCAGAGGCTAGACCTCGGGGGTCGGGCAGGACGGAGCCTGCCCTCGGACGTCGGGCGAGGCGGAGCCAGCCCTTAGTCGTCGGGTGAGGTGGTGGCCAGCCCTCGGGGGTCAGGCAGGGCGGAGCCTGCCCTCGGACGTCGGGCGAGGTGGAGCTAGCACTTAGCCGTCGGGCGAGGTGAAGGCCAGCCCTCGGGGGTCGAGCGAGGCGGAGCCCACCCTCGGTCGTCGGGTAAGACGGAGCCAGCCCTTAGTCATTGGGCGAGGCGGAGGCCAGCCCTCAGGCGTCGGGTGGGGCGGAGCCTACCCTCGGACATCGGGCGAGGTAGAGCTAGCCCTTAGATGTCAGGCGAGGCCAAACCAGTCTTCCGTCATTCGGGCAAGAAGCGTAGTAGTGCTCTTTGTCTGACTGGAAGCGTCAACATTTGATGGTCATTAGCCCCACATCATTGGGTACCTCGGTATTAGGTCCTCGACAGTAGCCCCCAAGCCCCGGGTGATATGGATAGAATTGCCCGAAGGGTATTTCGATTCGCACGAGGGTGCGCGCGAGCGCACTCATCGGGTGTAGCCCCCGGCCCTGAGTGATTCGGATAGAATCGCCCGGGGGGTAATTTCAGACCCTTCATGGGTAATGCTGTGAGATTCGGGTTTTGTCAACTGGGTAGTTTTTAGGGGAACCCTGGTATCCCATTCGTGGGGATCTCGTCTAGGGTCAGCCTGGCTAGGGCTCGACTGCGGGTCAAGGTCCTACTGATGCTCGTGTCCCTGAATCCTGGTTGCTTGTGGGCCCATCCCTTGTTGGGATGGCCGTTGAGACTGTTGGGCCATCCCTTGGACTTCTGGGCCTAGGTGGGCCGGAGAAAGGGTCCTTTGACCCATATTCCCTCGGTGGGAAAAGAGTCCCGATCTGCCTGGGGAAGGTGAACTGTCTGGCATGATTTTGGTGGGAAAGGATAGGGATCACGGGTGCGTATCCCATGATGTGACGCAGTAGTGTGTCGTGGTAGGCTTGAAGATCGAGGTGGATGGTTGCCCTTCTCGCATCCGTCACCCCTATAAAACCACTGAGGTTCGCCCCTAGGGTTTCGTACTTTGCCTTTTCGCTCTTCGCATCATCAACCCTCCACCGCCTAATTGTCAGAGCCTCCCGCATTCGCATCAACTGCGACCGCTGTCAAGCTCGCTATCCTGCTGCCAAACCCACAGCCACCCCCTCCCAATTTGTGCCAATGGAGCCAGTGGTGCAGGTCCAACATCACCCCTCAATGCCTGGAGGGCCTCGTTCAGCCGTGGTCTCATTCGCCCTGCTAACTATCCAGCCGAGGAGTGGCGGCTGCTCGGATGATGAAGACGAGCCATCGCCGACCCGAAGAGGTATGTCGTGTCCTTTGCTCACTTCCACGAGCAGGGGATTCATCATACCCACTCATTAGTTCCTTCGAGGGCTTGTTGGATTACTACCAGGTGGAGCTGCAAGCACCTTGCCCCTAATGGGATCCTAGCACATTGCAGCTGTTCGATCGCCCTAGTGCGAGGTGTTCTTAGGGATTAGTCCCCACTTTGACCTGTGGCGGTATCTCTTCGTCATCAATCTTCTGAAGAAGCAGGTCAAAAAGTAAGATCTACACGCGCCGGTGGGATGCGCCAGCATCCACCTCCGCAACAACCAGGCAGAAGCATACCCGTTAATGTGGCTATCGAGCTCCAATAAGGGGTGGCATTCACAATGGTTCTATGTCAAGGATGACGTCACCGCCCCCTTGCCAGTTTTCTCCGAGCGCTTCATTGTGGAGGCCCCAGGGTCACGGAAGTGGGGTGTCCTGACCAAGGAAAAGAAGCACATCAACGACCTTCTTGCCACCATCCAAACTCTGAAGAACAGGGGCATGAAGGGATCAGGGATCATCGGCGCCTACCACATGAGGAGGGTGGCGCTGCTCATGGCGCGTGCGCTCCCCCTACACCAGATGGTGCCCAGAGCATGGCTTGAAGGGACGGTGCTTGTCGACGAAGTGCTCCCTCCCTTCGAAGTGGTGCAGCGCATCAAGGAGGCGATGGAGCCTTTGAAGGACACCGCTGGAGTCGTCCTCGATTTTGTGTTTCCAGTGCTGGGGCATCGTCTAATGTGGCCGGAACCAGGGTTTGTCGACTTTGTAAGTTTTCTTTCTCTGTACACCTTTTTACTTGAATTTCCGACACCTTAAAGCTAACCTTGGGATGGCGGGACCAGCCGAGGGCACTATTCTTCAAGGAAAGCCTGGCTTTGTTGCCGAAGGATCGGACCCTAGCGAAAGCGAATCATATTGCGCCCGAGTGGGACAAAAGGACGAGGGAGCTCATGAAGAAGAAGCTGCTTTGGAAGCAGCAAGCACAAGATCGAGGAGAGGAGACAGGCAGTGATGACGACGACGATGACGACGACGATGAGTTTGATGAGGTAGCCGCTGGCATGGATTGGGGTGTCCTAGAGGGTGAGGATTCGTGGACAGGCGCCTATCCCTCCACGTAGGGACCCTTCCCATTCCACACGGGGGGAAGCGTGCCCTCGAGACCGGCAGAGATGGGCCTAACCGTCGGCCCGTCCTCGGGACCGATGGAAGCGGGCGGGCCTGCCGCCGCGCCTAGGGTGCCGACGGAGGGGGGCGGCTCCAATGCCGCTCCCCATGAGCCGATAGGGGCGGGCGGATCTGCCGCCACGCCTGAGGTAATGGTAGAGAGGGACGGTTCCACCGACGCACCCTCAGAGACAAGGGAGGTGAGCCTCTCTACCCAGGTGTAGGGGGCAGGCTTGAAGCGGCCCCGCCCTGACAAGGTGGAGCTAGAAGCCGGGGGTTCATCCCCCAAACATCGTCTAATAGCACCAATGTAGTTTGCTGACTCCTCTATTATCTCTATTTTTCTCTATTTTTTGAGGTGACTCACGACTTTTGTTTCTTCTGCAGCGCCGGGGGCCGGTCAGACGGGGGCATTCCTATAGCGTTGGCGCCCAATAAAACCCTCACCCTTCAGGCTAGGTGGGGGCCACCATCTGATGTTGCTCCCATTCTGGGTGGGAGCGAAGCCGGTGCCACAGCCTCGCCAACGGGTCTAGCGCCGCCCATGATGGTGCCCGTGCCCTCGATGGGTTGAGCAATCGGCGTAGCCGAGGGATCACACTCAGAGGTTGCCACGCGACTGGCGACGAAAGTGATCCCGCCTTCGGCGCTGGAGCAGGTGGAGCTGTTGGCCGCACCCATTGCGTTGGCTACGGTGGTCGAGGAGCAGCCGGATGAGGTCCCGCCGACAGGGGCGGAGGGTGATGGTAGTTGCGATGGATGGACCACAGCCAGAAGCTGTGGTGGCGGTGCCCGAGGCAGCGGCGCGCCCCGCGCCATCGGTGGCCTCTGAGGTGACACTCGTCCTAGGCAGGATGGAGGAGGTCGCTGGCGAGGGACCCTCAGATGCCGCAGTGGTCGCCGAGGAGGCCGATAGGGAGTTGTCCCTGTCCCTAACATATGGGGGCAGCCGCCTGCCCGTATGGGATGAGCACCCACTCCGGTGGGGGAGTCCACAGGATGCATCGTCGGTGATCTTCATCCATTGACGATGGTGCTAAGGACATGGATAGGGAAAGCCTTAGGAAATGAGATCATGGCCATGTTGGATGCTCTAAACCATGGCCCTAGGGCGCCCTTCGAGACGTCATCATGTCCCGCGGCTAGGTATTTGCTTGGTCTTGCCTCTTGATTTTTCTTTCTTTGTCTATTTTTATTTCTGATCACCTGTCTTTTTTCTAGTCTCTTGCTGCTCGTAGTCGGGAGAAATCCAGGTTCCTACACGAACACAAGGAAGAGTGGGACCGCCTCGTCGATGAGGCATGGCTGCATAGGGACGTGACTGCCCAGCTCCGCGAGAGGGTGGCCGAGCTGACTCCCCTTGCGGCAGAGGTGGACGATCTTCGGTGGTGGGAAGCCGAGTCTCGCCAGCACGCGGAGGATGCGCGGGGATGCTCTAAGATTCTGGTGGACGAGGCGTGGTGTGACCGGGAGGAGGCTGCTAGGGTGCAGAAGCAAGCTGGACGAGCTGCTCCAGCGGGATGCCGAGGCCCACTAGTGGATCATCGACCTCCTAGGCGAGGTGGGGAAGGAGGGGGAGCTAAGGCTATGAGCCAAGGAGAGGTCCATGGCCCTAGAGTAGATGGCAAAGCTGGACACCGAGGCGGTCGCTCGGCTACGCAGGGAGCAAGACGAGCAACGCTAGACCTTGGAGAGGCTTCGCTCGGAGCGTGGTATGATCTGTGGGAGCGTGACCAGGCCATGTGGGAGCATGACGAGGCATAGTAGAGGATCAGCTCCCTCTAGGCCAAGCTTGATACCGCGAAGGCTTAGAAGCTTGAGGATGAGGGCGCCACTGCCGGACTTGCCAGGGATCTCGCCGAAGCGAGGAGCATTCTTCAGGCAGAGAGCGACGAGCTCAAACTCTTGAAGGTTGGCCTGAGCGTTGTTTGTGATGACCTGTGGGTGGTGCAGGTGGAAGGGACCAGCTCGCTCGTGGCCCATGCCATAGATATCACAGCACGGGTGCGCCATCTAGAGAAGGAAGCTTTTCGCCTGGGGGTTATCCAAGCCTTCGCCATCGCCCGCTCGCATTATGATGATAACATCAACCTGAGGGCAATGAGCCTAGGTTTCGCACCTAGCTATGAGCTCTCCGAGCTGGATGAAATAGAAGCGGCGGTGACTCCTCTCGCGGAAAGCCTAGGCGAGCAAAATTGAAGACATGGTTCTCCCTCGGAGGGGTAGTTAGTTAGTTGAAATAAATATTTGTCTGTAATATGTGGACAAGTGTCGGTACTTTCGTGTCGAAAACAGATTCGTGGCTTTGTTTCGCAATTTCGCTTTCAGTTTGTTTGATCTTACATTTTTCCCTTTTTGCAATGAAAGAGATTTATGCGATCCGACCCTTTCGCTTCGTTAAGACTGTAGGGCCCGAGGTGTTTTAGGGGAAATTTTATTTGTGCTGGTGAGCAAAATTGTCCGTAGCTGTCTGGGCATGGGCCTTTTGCAGTCTTACCTATCTGTTCCCTCGAACCTTGCCGCTAGTCTTGACGCGAGGAAAAAGGTCTGATGTAATGACTGTTTTGAAAAAGGAAAGGAGGTGGCCGTACCTTTGCCATCCCCCAAGTGAGATCCGACCCCTTGCGATCGCTGGAGCCAGATGTTACTGGAGACCGGAGCGAGGGTAGCGAACTTAGTGTCGCACGTACCCCTTACTTAGGATTTTGGCGATTGCTGCATGACCGTGCGTTTGGTCTTATTGCTGGCCCGGCCTTCCCTGAGCCCCCGTGCGTGGTGGGGATTTGGTCAAGGGCCGGCTCATTTTGTGACCGTCGCCCCGTCCATGATTTCCATAACTGGAGGGGTTAAGGCTACGTCACTTGCCTCGACGGCTCGAGTGGCGTGCTTTATGAGCTCGCTAATGGGGATGTTCGGATGGAATTCGATCCTGTTTGCTTTGCAACAGCGTCGGCAAAGCCCTCGAGTGGCATTCCATTGCTCCTTGACCCGCCTTCCAATAGATTCCCCCTCAATGGGGATTCTATGGGCTCGGCTAGAGGCTGGATTGAACTAGACGGTTGAGATGACCCTTCCTGCCTTAATGTAGGTTGGGCAAAGGCCGTTGAGGCTCATCTGCGTTTTTCTCCCCTGGCTCTTGTTGGATGTGAGGCGACCTTAGACCCTTCATGGGTCAGCCTTCGAACTTTGGTCTCTCGATCATGGATCGAGCGGCTCGAGCCCCTGAGCCCGTTAGGGTCTGTTAGGGTCAGCCATGTTTTGCGCGTTACCCTATCATCGGTTTCCGCAACCGGAGGGGCTGAGTTGACGATACTTGCCTTGATGGCTCGAGTGTCATGCTCAATGAGCTCACTAACGGGTACGTTCATGTGAAATTCGGGTCCATCATTCGCTGACGGGGTCGACAGAGCCCTCATGTGGCATTTCACTACTTCTTAACCCTGCCTCCCGGTAGATGCTCGAGCCGTTCGATAGGCTCAGGGAGGGCCGTTGGCCTCTCCTCGATGGAGATTCTATGGTTTGGCTTGGGGTTAGAATCGAACGAGAAAGGTCGAGATGTCCCTGTCCGCTTCTGAGCGGAGTCAGGGCAAGGCCAGCTGGGGCTCATCTCGGTTTTTCTCCCCTGGCTCTGTTTGACGCGAGGCGGCCTCGAGCCCTTTGTGGGCCGGCCTTCGAACCTCGGTCAGTCACCGCTCATATTGAATGAGGCGGCTGCCGCTTTCGTGGCATGACACGAAGCGTTGGGATGCAGCGATTTGCATATGCAACGTTTGGATGTATGGATTCAATGTATAATTTAATTGAAATGAAAGCAGGGGGTCGGTAACGTTACCCTTGGTGGTGTGAGCGCAGGAAGCTCTTACCAAATATGTCAGTGCGGGGTTCAGGGTCTGACGTTTGCGACGAGGTCGGTGTAACCTGCATAAGCATTGCCATTTTTTGTTTCTGTCTCTCGGGCGGCGATCCGAGCCTGTTCGATTGATTTAGGCAACCTAACAGCTTCTCCTCAGAAGGAGCTTCTACAGGAGGACCCCCCAAACTCTTCTCAGGAAGGTGGGAGCTAAAGCTTGTGGTGCGGGGAACTATGAATTCGATTATGCTGGTGAACAAAAACACCGTAGCCATTGGGGCGTAGGGTCTGGCGGTTCGTCCAGTTGTATTCAAAGTTTTATACCCACACGCCATGCTTCCGGTTTTAAATGTAATGAGGGGTCAGGCGAGAGGATGTCTAAACAGGTAGACACTCTCGGCAGCCCCCGAGCGATGTCCATGCCCCTACCATTGCTAGGTCGGAAACTCAGTAATGAAATTAATGCGCAAAGTAAGAAAATAGAGATGCTTATCTTTCTACGGCCGTTCGTTCGTCGTTTCGCCTAGGCCGTCCGATCGACCCAGGAGGCCCAATGGGACCTCCCCCATTGGGTCATTCCATGGTCCTGCCTAGGGAAGCGGAGAGTCGCCTGCACATGAGTGTGCCCTAGTTCTCACGCCCGGCGTGCATTAGTGGTGGGCCACTCCCAGGCAACGTCCTGTTTGACTAGGTGACGTCTTATCAACCAGAGCGCATCCCATCGATCTAGGCATGTCCCATCGATCCAGGTGTGTCCCTTTGGATTCCCATCAGCATTGATCTCCCACCTGCATTGAATAGGGGAAGGCAGAGAGTTTTTTGTCCCAACCTTTCACCTTTCCTCAGTTGCTGCGCCTCTTCCTTAAATAGGGAGGGGGAGGGGAGTTCTCGTCCCACTCCTTCGCCTACCTCTAAGCCGCTACCTCTTCTCCTTCCTTTCCATCGAATGCATTCGTGTGTCACGGCGAGTCCTAGGTGAGAGAGGGTAATGCCAGGGAGAGAAAAACTCATAGATCCGGGTGAATCTAGAGCGTGATGTCGAGCTGGGGGTCATCCAACGTAGACGAGATCGTGCAGGCCGCCTTTGTTGAGAAGGGACCACTGCTGCCGAAGGAGGAGGAGCACTGGAGGGTGCCAAGCATCATCGGCTTTGCCGTTGTTTGTTGTGGCCTTTCCTCGGTGGGAGACGCCCCCCGCCTAGACGCCGTTGTTAGGGTTGCGGCTGATGACGATGGCGTTGTCCCTAGATGCCCTAGCGAAGGCGCCATTGTCAGGGTCGCGGCTGATGACGATGGCATAGTCCCTGGATGCCCTGGGGAGGGCACCACAGTCGCCGACGTGGTGCTCGATGTTTGAAGAGGACGGTGCCTTTGTTGATCCCGTGGAGCGATAGGGCATCGCCGATGGAGAGCGTGGCGCGGTGACCGTAGCAGTACTTGTAGTAGGGCTGGTCAGAAACTGTAATCGAATAAGCTTGTGGGGGAGCCCCTGAGTGAATAGTCTTTTGTATTTGTGAATACATTAGTCCTTTTTGTGATGGGATCACTTTGTAAGCAATTAATTTTGTGTGAACAAATGCATAAGTTTTTTACTTTCGCTACGGCAAACAACTTTTTAGCTTCCTCTTTTTTTGTATTAGAGGTTTCGGTGCCTTCCGACCCTTCCCATGGTTTAGGTCATCAAAAACTAGGAGTGCGAGTGAATCAATTCTGATCACGCTGGTGAGCAAGGAGGTCGTAGCCGCTGGGGCATGGGTTTCCCGCAGTCCTACCAGTTGTACTCAGAATTTGTTCACGAAATCTTAGTCCTTAGGACTTGTTATGAGAAGAATGGAAAACTTAGAGAACGTTTGCAGAGGTAACACATAGGAAGTGTTTGTAAGATAAACGTACTTATATCGCTTATATCAGCCCCGAGTGAGGTCCGACCCCTCGCAGTTTGCAGGGGTCGGATGTCACTAAAGATCAGGGATTTCTTAAGACAAAACTGATAAGGGAAAGTATGCGTTTATTAAGGGAAAAACGACATAGCTGCTCAATGTTCCAGGCGTTGGTGAAGACCTCACCGTCGATGGTTTTCAACTTGTAGGCGCCTGGCCGAGTACTTCTGCGATGACGTACTGGCCCCTCCCAAGGTGGGGAGAGCTTGTGGCGGTCCTTGTTGCTCTGTATGAGGTGGAGGACAAGGTCCCCAATGTTGAAGGCTTGGTCCCACACCCGTCGGCCGTGGTACCGTCGCAACGCCTGTTGGTACTTGGCCGAATGGAGGAGGGCGATGTCGCGGCCTTCGTCTAGTTGGTCCATGGCATCTTCATGGGATGTCTTAGCTCCCTGCTCATCATATGGTCTGATTCTTGGCGCTTCATAGTCGAGGTCCATCGGGAGGACGGCCTCGGAACCGTAGACTATGAAGAAAGGTGTGTAGCCGGTGGCCTGGCTGGGAGTTGTCCTCAGGCTCCAGAGCACCGTAGGGAGCTCAGTGACCCAGCGTGCGCTGAACTTGTTCAACCGGTTGAAGATCCTAGGTTTGAGGCCCTATAGGAGCATGCCGTTTGCACACTCGACCTGCTCGTTCATTCGGGGGTGCACGACGGCAGCCCAATCGACTCGGATGTGTTGTTCATCGTAGAATCGAATGAATTTCTTGCTAGTGAACTGCGTGCCGTTATCTATGATGATGGAGTTCGATACTCCGAAGCGATGGATGATGTCGAGGAAGAACAAGCACAGCTTGCTCTGACTTGATCGCGGAGGATCGGTCGAGATTCGATCCATTTTGTGAACTTGTCTATGGTGACAAGCAAGTGGGTGTAGCCCCCAGGCGCCTTTTTGAGAGGCCCAACCTAGATTCGAGCCCCCTAGACCACTGAAGGGCCACATGATGGGGATCATCTGGAGTGCCTGGGCCAGGAGGTGAGTTTGCCGAGCGTAGTACTGGAACCCTTCGTAGGTGCGTACGATTTGCTCAGGCGTCAGCTACTGTAGTGGGCCAGTAGAAGCCCTATCAGGAATGCATGTCCCAACCAAGGTTCTAGGCGTGGCGTGGTGCCCGAAGACCCACCGTGGATATTGCTTAGCAGAAGCTTCCCCTGTTCGATGGGAATATAGAGCTGCAGGATCCTAGTGTGGCTCCTTTTGTAGAGTTCACCCTCTATAAGGACGAAGGATTTGGCACGATGTGCGAGCCGTTGAGCCTCCATTTTGTCAGTTGGCAGCGTGTCGCGGAGGAGATAGTCAAGATAGAGTGTTCTCTAGTCGTCCAGAGGGTCAGGCTCTATCGCTGGATCCTCTTCAAGCTCCATGACACCGGGGCCGGGCAGAGCGGTCGGTTGGTCAGACCCCGGGGCTGGATCAGATGGGCCATCGTCGGTCCGTTCTGGCCCTTCATAGCACACCGAGGGTTTGTGTTGGTCACTGGCGAAGATGCCCGTCGGCACTGGCTCTTGACCGGACACCGCCTTTGCAAGTGCATCGGCCGCCTTGTTGAGGCGCCTTGGGATGTGATTGAGTTCGAGGCCATCGAACTTGTTCTCCAGCCATCAGACTTCTTGGTAGTACGTAGCCATCTTGGCGTCGTGGTAGCTTGACTCCTTCATGACTTGGTTAACGACCAACTGAGAGTCACCCCGAATGTCGAGGCGTTGGATGCCCAACTCAACGGTGATGCGTAAGTCATTGATGAGTGCTTCGTATTCGGCCACATTATTTAATGAGGGGAAATGGAGCCAAACCATGTACCTCATGCGGAACCTCAAGGGGTGATACAAAGACTAGCCCTGCATCAGTGCCCTTTTTCATTAGCAGATCATCGAAGTACATCGTCTAGTACTCTTGATCGATGACCGCCGGTGGTGTTTAGACCTCGGTCCATTCGGCGATGAAGTCAGCTAATACCTGGGATTTGATCGTCGTTCGGGAGGCATTTGTGATGCCTTGATCCATCAGCTCGAGTGCCCACTTTGTAGTTCTTCCTGTGGTGTCCTGGCTCTGGACGACCTCGTCGAGGGGGAATGACGTCACAACCGTTATGGGATGTGACTCGAAGTAGTGGCGCAGCTTCCTCTTGATGATGAGGATGGTGTAAAGGAGCTTCTGGATTTGGGAGTAGCGGGTTTTGGAGTCAGATAGTACCTCACTGATGAAGTACATAGGGCGCTGGACTTTAAGGGCGTGTCCCTTCTTCCTCCCTGTTCTACTACCAGGGTGGCGCTGACCACTTACGTGGTGGCCGCTATGTATAGCAGGAGGGATTCTCCGTCGCTTGGAGGAACTAGGATCGGGGGCTTTGTCAGAAGTAGTTTGACCATGTCAAGCGCCTCCTGGGCCTCGGATGTCCACTCGAAGTGGTCGGCTTTCTTTAGGAGCCGATAAAGGGGGAGTCCTCATTCGTCGAGGCGCGAGATGAATCGGCTGAGGGCGGCGAGGCACCCTGTGATTCGCTGAACCCCCTTTATGTTCTAAATCAGGCCCATCTTTGTGATGGCTGAGATTTTCTCTAGGTTGGCTTCGATGCCATGCTCGGAGATGATGAAGCCGAGCAGCATACCCCTCAGGACCCCGAAAAACACATTTCTCGGGATTGAGTTTGATGCCATTCGCCCGAAGTTTCACAAAGGTTTGCTCAAGATCGGGCAATGAGGTGGTCAGCCCATTTGGACTTAACTACGATGTCGTCAACGTAGGCCTCAACGGTCCACCCGATGAGGTCCCCAAGCATCTAAGCATACATCGCTGGTATGTTGCCCCAGCGTTCTTTCAGACCGAATGGCATCGAGACGTAGCAGAACGATCCGAAGGGGGTGATGAAAGACTGTCGCGAGTTGGTCGGACTTTTTCATCATGATTTGATGGTAGTCGGAGTACGCATCAAGGAAGCAGAGGGTTTCGCACCCTGAGGTAGAGTCGACTATTTGGTCTATGCGTGGCAAAGGAAACATGGATCCTTTGGGCATGCCTTGTTGAGGCCCGTATAGTCAACACACATCCTCCATTTCCTGCTCTTCTTTTGTACAAGGACGGGATTGGCTAACCACTTTGGGTGGTGTACTTCCCTGATGAATCCGGCTGGCCGACAGTTTTGCTATCTCCTCACCGATGGCCCTGCGCTTTTCCTCATCGAAGCGGCGTAGGCGTTGCTTCATCGGCTTGGAGCCTAGATGGATTTTCAGGGTATGCTCGGCGACCTCCCTCGAATGCCTGGCATATCCGAGGGTTTCCACATAAAGATGTCTTTGTTGTCACGGAGGAAGTCGACGAGCGTGCTTTCCTATTCGGAGGAGAGCGTGGTACCAATGCGTACCGTTTTACCCTCGGAGCTGTTGGGATCTATGAGGACCTCCTTGGAGCCCTCGGACGTTTCGAATGACCCGGTCAACTTCTTTGCGTCGGGCGCTCCTTCGGTGACCTCCTCCTTGAGGGCGGCGAGCTCCCCGAGGCAACGATTACCGTGGTGTGGCCACAGCACTCGACCTCGCACTCATAGGCACGGTGGAAGGAGGTGCCGACGGTGATGACCCCGTGGGGGCCTGACATCTTTAGCTTGAGGTACGTGTAGTTGGGGATGGCCATGAACTTCACGTAGCATGGACGTCCCAGGATGGCATGGAAGGTTCCTGAGGAACCCAACCACCTCAAAGGTGAGGGTCTCAGTCCTGTAATTGAACTGATCCCCAAAGGTAACGGGCAGATCGATCTGTCCGAGTGGCATGGCCTACTTCCTGAGCATGACTGCCGTGGAAAGGCGCTCGGATTGGGCAGAGGTGCGTTGGTCGATGCCCATTACTGTCGAGCGTCTTTGCGTACATGATGTTGAGGCCGCTGCCTTCCGTCCATCAAAACTTTGGTGAGGCATTTTGGGCCAGACGATCGGGTCGACCACAAGCAGATACCTTCCTAGGTGCGGGACGGACGTCCGGATGGTCGGTCCGATCGAAGGTTATGGCGGACTCTGACCACCGGAGAAAGGGAGGTGTGGCCAGTTGGGCCATGTAGACTTGGCGGCGTGCTGACCTTCTGATGACGTTTGGAGTCGTAGGCCATTGATCCCCCAAAGATCATGAGGCAGCCATCTAGTGTTGGAAAGCCATCGTCCTTCTCCTCGGCGTCGTCCGTAGCGGGGGCAGGTTCCTTCCCCTACTCCCCTTTGTTGGAGCCTCCAGACAAGAACTTCCGCATGAGGCTGCAGTCCTTGATCGGATGCTTTACGGGGAAGGCAGTGGTTCGGGCATGGCCCCTTGAGCATCTTCTCGAAGTGGTTCGGAGCGCCCTCCGCGGGCTTCCGACCACCCTTGCGGTCAGTAGCAGCCACGAGTGGGTCCTCGCGCCGTTGCTTCTTATTTTTTCTTTTGGCAGAACGATTGGAGGTGCCTTCACTGGCACCCTCGTCCCACCTTGCCTTACCCTCGAGGAGATCGAAGATCGCTCCGACCGCCTCTTCTCCTAAGGCATGGCTGGTGGCGATGTCTAGGAGCTCCTTGGTGGTCCGCGGGCCCTTGCGTCCTAGCTTATGAACCAAGGACTCGCAGGTCATCCTAGACAGGAAGGCTCCTATCATGTCGGCATCGGCGACGTTGGGGAGCTCATTGCACTACCGAGAGAAGCACTGAATGTACCCATGGAAGGGTCTCACCGGCCTTCTGGCGATAGTTCTTGAGGTCCCATGGGTTCCTAGGGCGTTTGTACATGCCCTGGAAGTTTCCCACAAGATCTCCTTTCAGATCCGCCCAACTCTAGATTGCGTTGGACGGCAGGTGTTCCAACCATGCTCGAGCCGAATCAGCCAAGAACAGTGGAAGGTTACGGATAATGAAGTCGTCATTATCCGCACCACCGGCTTGATAGGCAAGCCGATAGTCTTCAAGCCAAAGCTCAGGGTTTGTCTCCCTGAGTACTTAGGGATATTAGTAGGTGGTCGATACCTTGGCGGGAACGCAACGTTGAGGATGTGCCGACTAAGGCCTAAAGCCCTGGGAGGCCAAGGCTCGGGCTCTGGTCCTCACCGCTGTCGTAGCGTCCGCCGCGTCGAGGATGATAGCCGCGGTGGGCTCCTTCCCTTGGGTTGCTGTAGGCACATCTGCGGGCGTCGAGGGTGCTGCGTGCGTCGCGGTTGTGGCTGAGACGTTGATGTACCAGGATTGCAGCGCGCTGCCCACCGCCTTGCGTGCGTTGGTGGACCGATGCGTCTCTGGCGGATGATACCGAGGGTGACGCTGGCTGTGTCGGGCTCGCGTCGCCGAGACAACGAGCTCTCCGCCTGCTGCGCTGCCGCACGCTCAACTTAGCGTGCGGATTTCGCGGTGGGCCTGGTGATCCTCGAGCGTTGCGGCCTCTAGAAGGCCATGGAGCAAGGCCTGTTGCGGCGTGATGTTCTGGCTCACCTGAGCGAAGTGGGAAGGGTTTAATCATTGGCGATGATCCTTCGGTTTATGTCAGCAGGGCCACGGCGCGTGCGTGCCCACCATCTCCGCGGTGCCTGATCTCCTCATCGACCTCCACGTACTCCCGAACAAGCTGTTGTTGGGCTTCAGTCTATTTCCTGCTTTCGGGCTCTCAAGCTGCTCCACCCCTACGTGAGGTGGGGTCGCTGTCCCCCTCTCTGGTTGCGTCATCGAGGTTGCCTACCTGAGGTAGTCTCCTCCGCTGGAAGACACTTTCGACGTGTCCCTCAGAGGTTTCTGCCATGAAACATTCCCGAGAGGGATGATGGCTCCCCCTGCCGGAGTGAGAGCTAGAGTGTCGACCCTAGCCCCTCCACGAGGAGGCCATGGAGGGATTCCGTAATGCTTTCGATCATCCCTATGAACTCGTTGTTCGAGGGGGATAGGATCGTGCGTTGTGCCACAAGGTGGCTAACGGTCGCCGCGGCGTTGCGGAGACCGAACGGAAATGCCATCAGGGGCGCTCGTGAGAGTGTTCTGGGGAAAGGGTGAGGCAGTGTGGGTCCTCCCTAGGATGGCTATGGTCCAAGGGAGACTGCTAGGGCTAGCGCTCGAGCCTCCCTGTAGTTGAAGCTGACGGAGGGGAGAGACTGGACTGGTGGCGTGGGCCAGCTGCCAGCTCTCCTCCCAGCATGACGATGAAGTCTAGGTCACCGAAACACACGTAGTGCGCCCGGGACCCAGCTGATTGCGTGGTTAGCCATTCGAGGCCTGATTTGGAACGCGACAAAGGCCCCTACCTGGCGCTGCCAACTAGTCGGTGTTTCGAACAAACACCGGCTAGTAAATTTATGATTGTTGCGCGTTAGGCCCGGATGGTGCACTAAAGGACACAAGATTTATACTGGTTCGGCTGAATGTCCCTACGTCCAGTCTGCAGCTGCTCGTGTTATTAGTATCAAAAAAAGGTTCGTAGTAGGGGGTACAAACGGTCGAGAGAGGGAGAGGTCCCAGGTCTCTGATGGAATGGTCGAAAGGATGCCAAGAGCTCGGTCGCTGCTCGGCTTGTATGCGTGATGTGTTGTGTATGTTGAACTGATCCGTCCAAGGTCCGTCCCTTTGGTGGGGGGCCCTGCCCTCCCTTTTTATAGACCAAGGGGGGAGCAGGGGTTACAGATCAAAGAAAAAGAAAATGCCGAAGGTATAGAAGGTCCTTTGAGGGGGCCGGGTCTTCCTTTTTTTCCTATGCCTGCCCTGCTTAACACGGCAGGCCGTGTCAAGAGGTGGCGTGTTCGCTGATCCTCGTAGGCCATGCCCTAGGCCTCATTTAGCAAGTGGGTGCGTCCCATCCTATGTCGGTGGACGGTCCAATGCGGCGGAGAGCCGAGCTATGACCCCTCGGGGAGTAACAGGGGAAGTGACCATACATTCGTCACTGTAGATGATGTGATTTCTGTCTTGGACCGTAATGGCTGTCGTATGCCTGTGTTAGTATCCGTGCCCGAGGACTGAAGGCGGCGCCTACTACACTGTGGGACAAAAGTCGACGCCTACAACACTATTCGAGCACTGTTACGTTGGAAAGGACCTAAAGCGCCCGTCCCATCGTATCCTGACAGTACCTTACTGCAGGCGTGCAGGGCATGGTCCTTTGTACTACGTTTGACTCGAATGTCCAGTCGTACCCTGTGCTTGTCATCATGAAGGAGCAGGGTGCAATCGTCGGGCGAGATGGAGCCCGCCCTCGGTCGTCGGGCGAGGCAGAGCCCGCCCTCGGACGTCGGGCGAGACTGAGCCAGCCCTTAGCCGTCGAGCGAGGTGGAACCAGTCTTCCATCGTTTGGGCAAGAAGCGTAGTAGTGCTCTTTGTCTGACTGGAAGCGTCAACATTCGATGGTCATTAATCCCACCTTATTGTGTACCCGGTGTTACGTCCCCGACACATTTCATTACCGTGAGAAGAATTTCTAAGTTATAGTAGGGTTTTTTTTTTGTAAAAAAAGAAACAACGGCGTTCGGCGTTAGATGTCACTGACCTCGTGTACTAGGAGGGAGAGAAGGCTCTACTTTCAGAATTTGATTCTTTACGGCTCCATGGAAAATGTGTGTACAAGGAGCACAAATTAAACCAGAAATGTTGCATGGCTGTTATAAGGAGTGCTTTATTTTTCATATAAAAAACTCTTTCAGTCCTATTTGTTTTCCACTTTAGGCTGTGGAAAGCAAATTTTATAAGCGCTAAAGTAACAACGAACATTTTCTCAGCTCCTACGATCTAACACGTAGACTAAGCCTGGGCAAAATACCCGATACCCATTACCCGTACCCGAATTACCCGAACCCGGACCCGAATTACCCGAACCCGAGGTACCCGATCCCAAATTCGGATAGCGATTTTGATTACCCGAAATTAGTTTGGGTAATTCGGGTAATATCCCCCGGTACCCAAACTACCCGAACTACCCAAAGATTTGTTTTGTCTTTGTATTCATCATGTGTTGTTAGCTGAACCATTTAACTTATCACTTTATTAGAATATAATTCTCTCTATTTGAATGAGTGACTGTAATATATTATTCTCTACAAATTGCTATTGAAATTCTATATAAATTGCTGCTGAAATTATGTATAGATCGCTACTGAAATTTAGTGTAGTTTGTTGTTTTCTGTAAATTTGGGAACTGTCACAAAGTCACAACTACACTAGTTTTTCTTGGACCCACGTCAAACACAGAAAGCGGTAGAAATCCATGAGAGTTTATGTACCCAAAAGTTTTCCGACTATTAGGCCATGTTCGGTTTATCCCATATTCGGTTCGGTTTGTTTTGGATTTTTTTCAGCCGGAATAGTGTTTTTCTCTCACAATAATTTAGCCAGAACAGTGTTTTTTTAGCTAGTTTTAGCCAAATTTCAGACCAGCGAACGGGGCCTTAGAAAGAGTGCACTCGTTTATTTATGAGTTTGTTGTTCCATTCGTTCGTTCGTTTGTTCATTCGGCCGTTGATTTCTACGCTGATAAGATCGGCTAGTGCTAGTGTGTTATGAGAGAAAAACACTTGTTGGCTGCTGATACGCAGTGGCGTAGCCACAGGGTATGCCGGGTATGCACCGGCATACCCTGGCAAACCTGACCAGCAGTAGTATATATACTATTATATTGTATATACGCTGTATTTGTTAAAAAAAAGAAAAAAACATACGTGGACACCATCGCGTGATGACGGGAGGCCCATATGATGCACTTGACGTGACCCATGTGGCAAGGGAACTCCAATTCTCTAAAGTCCAAACGTCCGGTATGTGCGCTTCGTATACGTTCGAATTTCCTAATTTAATCTCGATCAGATAGGGGAGCCACGGAGGAACACAGTGCGTCGCCGTCTGACAGGTGAGTCTGTGACGCCCCGGCCATGCCACGACCCCTGGTGCCCTGCCGCCCTCCGACATGCTCTAAATGCTGGATCGGAGGATCAGCCATCTTATTCCTACTGTCCTGTCAGTAGAATATACGGTTGCGCCAGCCACGGACTTATCGTCTTGATTCACTATTTTGGTTAGGTAAATTTTAATCTTTGCTCTTCGTGTTTTTTAGAAAATTATTTTCTACATTCATAACTATTTGGTAACATTTATAGCTAGTTGAACCTTCTAATCCTCCATCTGATCAGGTTGAAATAGTGGTGGAAGATCGGTGGTTGATGTGGTTGATGAAAAAGATATAGTAAAACATTCATATTTCTTGAAAAGCGTCGAATAAAATAGCTTGAAAAAATTGTATTGTAAGCATCTAGTACTCTTTTATGTCTATATTTAAACTATAGGTATAACTTTTGAACTATTTATATTGTATCTAGTAGATGGTTTTAACTTAATCCTTGAATTTAAGCCTTATCATGTTACTTAGTGCATGTATACCAAATCATGTTGTAAAATTTACAATTATTACTGAATTGCTAAAATAGATTTATTAAATTATATATGAAATATTTTTTTAGCGGCATGGCTAAAGTTAAAATCATATATTCGCCACTGCTGATACGTCCTGCCTACGTTCTGATTCTCGGAAATGGTGCTGTTGTTGGCTTTCGAATAAAAAATAAATAAAATGGGGGCCACTGCTGGCCGTTCTCGTTCCGTTGCCGTCACGGTTGCGTTCCCTGTTCCCGTGCCACTGCAGGCTCTGCCCGTTCCGTTGGCCGTGGCGACCGACCGACCGACGGAGGGATCCTCCTGCTCAGTGCCTGTTTCCGCGCCTGCCTGCGGCGGTGCAGCCTGCGCTCCAAAGTCTCAACGCTCATCTACACAACACAAGGCTTACACAGTCTCGTCTCAAAGATAAACAAAACAAAAGCTTACGTTACGTCTCCAATAAAAAGAATAAAAATAAAGCCCAGAGAAAGCAGAACATGTCATGCCAATTGCCAAAAGAATTTTGGACAGGAATCCTAGCGTCCCGTAAGTTAACCCGTCGCTGCAATCTCGCAATCAGGCGAATCTTTAACGACTAATGCAGGCAGCAGTGGTTAGTAACAATGCACTACTGTTGCTTGCTAATCCGATTCCTAGCAGAACCACCAGTCTGCAACTGTACTCAACTCAATGCAGTCGACTGTTGAGGCAGCTGAGCGCCTGAGCTAGGAGTCCGGGAGAGGGGAGAAGGGGGACCGAGAGGAAAGCACACAGCAGCAGGTAGCCTGCTGGTTTGCTTTGCTTGTGGATTTGAGGCCCCCGCGCGGGAAGGGAAGGAGCTGGAACAGGAGCAGGAGCAGAGCAGGAGCTGAAGCGCTGAGCAGAGCGAGCACGGAGCAGGAGATGCTTTCGATGTGTCCCTCGGAGGTTTCTGCCATGAAACATTTCTGGGAGGGATAATGGCTCCCCCTGCCGGAGTCAAAGCTAGAGTCCGACCCCGGCCCCTCCGCGAGGAGGCCATGGAGGGATTCCGTAACGCTTTCGATCAACCCTACGAACTCGTTGTTCGAGGGGAGACAGGAATCGTGCGCTGCTGCCACAAGGATGGCTAGCGGTCGCCGCGGCGTTGCGGAGACCTGAACGGAAACGCCGTCGGGGCGCTCCAGTGCGGAGTGTTCCGGGGAGAGGGTGAGGCGGCGTGGGTCCTCCCTAGGTAGCTGTGGTCCAAGGGAGACGCCGGGCTGGCGCTCGAGCCTCCCAGTAGTTGAAGCTGACGGAGGGGAGAGACTGGACGGCGGCGTGGGCCAGCGCCAGCTCTCCTCCCAGCGTGACGATGAAGTCCAGGCCACCGAAACGCACGTGTGCGTCCCGGGACCCAAGCTGATTGCGTGGTTAGTCCATCCGAGGCCTGATTTGGAACACGCAAAAGCCCCTACCATGACGTGCCAACTGTCGGTGTTTCGAACAAACACCGGCTAGTAAATTTATGGTTGTTGCGCGTTAGGCCCGGATGGTGCACTAATGGACACAATATTTATACTGGTTCGGGCTGAATGTCCCTACGTCCAGTCTGTAGCTACTCGTGTTATTAGTACCGAAAAAGGTTCGTTGTAGGGGTACAAACGGTCGAGAGAGGGAGAGGTCCCAGGTTTCTGATGAAATGGTCGAAAGGATGCCAAGAGCTCGGTCGCTGCTCGGCTGTATGTGTGATGAGTTGTGTATGTTGAACTGATCTGTCCAAGGTTCGTCCCTTTGGTGGGGGCCCCTGCCCTTCCTTTTATAGAACAAGGGGGAAGCAAAGGTTACAAATCGGAGGAAAAGGAAAATGTCGAAGGTATAGAAGGTCCTTTGAGGGAGTCAGGTCTTCCTTTTTCCCTATGCCTGCCCTGCTTAACACAGCAGGCCGTGTCAGAGGTGGCGTGTTCGCTGATCCTCGTCGGCCAAGCCCTGGCCTCATTTAGCAAGTGGGTGCGTCCCATCCTGTCGGGTACCATAAAAAGGGGTCCCCGAAGCAAAAACCGAAAAAATCGCTTAGACCCTGTAAAAATCAAAGCCAAGAGATAACCACCGGCAAACCCTCACCTTATCCGAGGCTCAGCTGGGCCACCCGGCCCACCTCGAACAAAATCCGGGCCCACCCGAAGCGGGCTCGGCCTAAAATTAAACCATAAGGCCTCGGACGGGGTACCGATTCTCCGTCTCGCTCGAGGCCCCGCACGTAAGGCCTCGGATGGGGTACCGATTCTCCGTCTCGCTCGAGGCCCCGCACGTAAGGCCTCGGACGGGGTACCGATTCTCCGTCTCGCTCGAGGCCCCGCACGTAAGGCCTCGGACGGGGTACCGATTCTCCGTCTCGCTCGAGGCCCCACACGTAAGGCCTCGGACGGGGTACCGATTCTCCATCTCGCTCGAGGCCCCGCACGTAAGGCCTCGGATGGGTACCGATTCTCCATCTCGCTCGAGGCCCCGCACGTAAGGCCTCAGACAGGGTACCGATTCTCCGCCTCGCTCGAGGCCCCGCCCATAAGGTCTCGGACGAGGCGCCGATTCTTCGCCTTGCTCGAGGCCCCGCCCGTAAGGCCTCGGACGAGGTACCGATTCTCCGTCTCGCTCGAGGCCCCCGCTCGTAGGGCCTCGGATGATGGTATCGATTCTTCGGCTCGCTCGAGGCTGGCTCGGCAGCCACCCCGTCACCACCGCCTCGACCGGGACGTCATGCGACCGGTCAGCCGAACGATGGCTCGACACAGCGGAGTGACCAACAAAATGGGAGTCGCATCAACGCCATGCTGTCTGGGACAGGACGGGTAGGGGTTACCGGCCGCTGTGCTCGGCACTGTGCCCACGACTGACACCCATTCGGCACTGTGCTGCCTAACCCCACCTGCTCCAAGGACAGCACGGTGTGGAGAGTCAAGTCCGGGTCCCTGTAGCCTTGAACTCAGCGTACAGGACCAATTGCTCCCTCCAAGCCTCGGCTATCCTCTCCGGGGTCTCGGTAGCCTCGGGATTCATGCCCGCCGAGCCCCCCATGATGGTTCGGCCTCTGCACCAACTGGGCCTCGGCTCTCTACGCTGTCGACATACAGCAACCTGCACGTCGTTCACAGTATGTGCCATGCCCTGCATCAAGTCATCACAGGAGCTCCCACGTCACACAGGATCGAGCGTGACCAGCGCGTCGCTCTAGTACACCGAGGATAGGACCACTCCATTGACCATGCCGCCATTGTGACAAGCTACAGGGCCCGGACACGCCACCACTACTCACAAAATGCCACATAGCAGTCCATGTACCACCCCCGTGCCTCCCTTCAACTATAAAAGGGAGTGACCAGGGCCGCTTCTAGGGACAGGGAGTGACCGGGGCCGCTTATAGGCAGGCACTCATGGAACACAGAGAGGCACGCACACACACAGACATCGCTCGCACACACACGCGTGCGCAAGCAACGCGCAACACTCTGTAATACGCACGCTCCCTCATTGCAAGAGATCAACATCTCAAGCAACCCACGCCGCTCCACGCAGAGACCTAGGACTAGCTCCCTCTCTCGCCCTGCTTGTAAACCTCTACTACAAGCACCTCGGTGCAAGGAATACAAGATCGCTCTCTCAGACTGGATGTAGGGCACCTATTGCCTGAACCAGTATAAACCTTGTGTCTCTTTGCGTCACCATCCAGGATTAGCGGCACGCAGTACACTTTCACTAGTTGGTTGAGGGCTCGCCGGTCCAAAACATCGACAGTTGGCGCGCCAGGTAGGGATACTACTGCATGTCAGCTTCATCATCCCAACAAGTTCTGGATGGTGGGCCTCGTACGACCACTGCGTCTTGGCACGGTGATCTGGTTCGGGAGCCTAGAGTTCATGTCTCTAGGATGTGTGTACGATATGGTACTCCTCACACCCAGAGCCCCACCGACCGACGACGACACCACGCATCGGTAGCCCAGGCGCAGGCGGCGCTCGGGCTGCTGCTCTCATCATGCTCACCAGGCATGATGCGGGCGGGACCACCCTGACACCGTGCAAGCTCAGGGCGACGCACTGCGCTCTGCCGGTGCCCCATGCCCGACTGTTGGTACAGAGTCCCTGGTTGGGGACCTGTCCAGCTTAAGCCTGGGCAAGGGCAAAATGCTGGTGGCACGCAACGACGCCCCATCATCAAGCTTTGCCCCGCCACCACCTGATGAGTTGACTCCGGCGGAGCGAACCCCGGTGATGGCACCATCCCCATATCCCTTTGGGTTTGGCAATATCACCGCCGCCTATGCTTCCGCCTACGCTTCTGCTCACGCGGAGCCCTCAGGACGCCACCAACATTTTGCCCTCACCTCGACGCCACTACCTCGACCCACACCCACGTTGACTCCTCGGAGGAGGACGAGGCATGGGCCAGAGCGGACTTCTCCGGGCTTCACGACCCTAAAGCTATGCGTTGCTTCCTGGCCGCGAGCAACTACTGCTTCGGCTACTCCGACTCTGATGATGAAGGCACTTACGACCCCACTCGTGAGTGCTTCCACATCAAGCTTGGGATGCCAAGCACGGGCGATGAGGACGAAGGGGCAGGTTCTCGCTCCCCGCACCCTAAGGGGGCAGGCGGCGGCGCACCTCCACGCGTTGAGCCCCGGGCAGCGTGGAACGAGGACCTTGCCCCTGAGGAACTTCGATGTCTGGACCTAGAGCAGCTCTGTGAGCTTCAGGCCAAGGTCGAACAAGACTGACTCCTTCTGCAGCAGCTCCGAGACACTCTTAAGCAAGAGCAGCGGGGTCGTGGTGATGGTGGAGCAGCCCGGCGGAGGGCTCGCGACGTCAATCGCCGCATCAACAACGATGAAGGGGATGATCAACCCCCTATCTTCCATCGCGCTAGCCAAAACATCACGGCAGTGGTGATGCTACTCCAAATGATGCCCGAGCCCTCTACCTCGGAGGGGAGATGGGCCCACGGCGAGCTCCGGGACCTCCTCGAGACTGCCGCGGTGCAGCAGGCCAAAAGTTCCGCCTCTCGATGGCGTGGAGGCGCCTCAGAACTTCCCACGGCACCGCCTCGGCAGGATAGGGAGGCCTCAGTTCACCCTGAGCCCGCTCAGGCACCGACGGCCAATAGGCCCCCTCGGTGCACGACTACCTCAGCGACCGACGTGAGGCGCAAGGCGACCACGATGTGGTCAGTAGGCGACGGTGCCACGACAACGAGGGGCTCGCCCGAGGCTACCACCCACACCGAGGCGGTCGCTACGATAGTGGGGAGGGCCGTAGTCCTTCTCCTGGGCCACCTAGCCCTCGAGTCTTTAGCAGGGCCATCCGCAGCGCTCACTTCCTGGCCCGGTTTCGGCAACCGGCCAACCTCGCAGAGTATAGCGGCAAGACCAACCCCGAGCTATGGCTGGCCGATTACCGCCTGGCTTGTCAGCTAGGCGGCGCAGACGATGACCTACTCATCATCCGCAACCTCCCGTTGTTCCTGTCAGACTCGGTGCGAGCCTGGCTCGAACACCTCCCTCCCTCACAGATCCACAACTGGCGTGACTTGGTAAAGGTCTTCGTTGGGAATTTCCAGGGCACATACGTACGCCCCAGGAACTTTTGGGACCTTAAGAGTTGTCGCCAGAAGCTGGGCGAGTCTCTCCAAGACTTCATCCGATGATTTTCCAAGCAATGCACCGAGTTGCCCCGCGTCGGTGACTCAGAAATTGTCTAGGCATTCCTCTTCGGCACCTCCTACCAAGACTTGGTCCGAGAGTTAGGTCAGAACATGTCGACCTCGGCGGCCACGCTCCTCGACATCGCCACCAACTTTGCCTCGGGCGAAGAGGCCATTAGGGCCATCTTCCCCGACAACGACACCAAGGGGAAGCAGAGGGACAAGGCCCCCAGGGCCTCGGCTCCCCACCTCCCCAAGAAAAAGAAAAAGGGTCGCTAGGGGAAGCAGGAGGTCCTTAAGGCCGGTCTAGTCGTGGCCGCAGATTGCAAGAATCCCTGAGGCCCCGGGCTCTTTGACGATATGCTTAAGAAGCCCTGCCCTTACCATCAAGGACCGGTGAAGCACACCCTCGAAGAGTGCACCATGCTTCGGCGTTACTATGCCAAGCTCAGGCTCCCCAGCGACGATGCCAAGAAGAGGGATGCCGGTGACAGGGACGACGACAAGGACGATGGGTTCCCCGAGGTGCACAACGCCTTCATGATCTTCGGCGGGCCTTCGGCGTGCCTCATGGCGCGCCAGCGAAAGAAGGAACGCCAAGAGGTCTTCTCGGTTAAGGTGGCCACTCCCCGGTACCTCGACTGGTCTCGGGAGGCAATCACCTTTGATTGGGATGACCACCCCGATTATGTCCCAAACCTCGGGCAGTACCCACTCGTCGTCGACCCGATCATTGGCAACACTCGGCTCACCAAGGTGTTGATGGACAGAGGCAGTGGCCTCAACATCCTCTATGCCAACACCCTGGAGCTCCTAGAGCTCGACCAGTCGCAGCTCCGGGGTGATGCCGCACCTTTCCATGGCATCATGCCGGGGAAACGCACGCGACCCCTCGGGCGCATCGACTTGCCCGTTTGCTTCGGCACTCCCTCCAACTACCACAAGGAGGTTCTCACCTTCGAGGTGGTTGGGTTTAAGGGAACCTACCACGCCATCCTGGGGCACCCATGCTATGCCAAGTTCATGGCAGTCCCCAACTACACCTACCTCAAGCTCAAGATGTTGGGTCCCAATGGCATCATCATAGTCGAGTCCACATACGAGCATGCATACGACTGCAACGTCGAATGCATCGAGTACGCCGAGGCTCTCGTGAAGGCCGAGACCCTCATCATCAACCTCGACCGACTTGGTAGCGAGGCGCCTGACTCCAAGCATCGCGCTGGGACTTTCGAGCCCACGGAGGCCATCAAGCTCATCCCGGTCGACCCCACCTGCTCCAGCGACCGGGTGCTGAGGATCAGCGCCACCCTCGATAGCAAATAGGAAGCCGTGCTCATCGACTTTCTCCGCGTGAATGCCGATGTATTCGCGTGGAGTCCTTCAGACATGCCGGGCATACCGAGGGAAGTCACCAAGCACGCCTTGGACATCCGGGCCAGCTCTAGATCGGTGAAGCAGTGCCTGCGCCGATTCGACAAGGAAAAGCGTAGGGCCATCGATGAGGAGGTGCAGAAGCTTTTGGCGGCCGGATTCATCAAGGAAGTGTCCCATCCAGAGTGGTTAGCTAATCCTGTATTAGTTAAGAAGAAAAATGGGAAGTGGAGAATGTGTGTAGACTACACCGGTTTGAATAAAGCATGTCCAATAGTCTCTTTCCCATTACCTTGAATCGACCAAATCATTGATTCCACTGCAGGATACGAAACCCTATCTTTCCTTGATGCGTATTCCGGTTACCATCAAATCAAGGTGAAAGAGTCCGACCAGCTCGCGACTTCTTTCATCACCCCATTCGGCATGTACTGCTATGTGACTATGCCGTTTGGCCTCAGAAATGCAGGGGCCACATACCAGTGGTGCATGACCCAGGTCTTTGGTGAGCACATCAGGCAAACCATCGAGGCCTATGTGGACGACATTGTGGTCAAGTCTAGGAAGGCCAGTGATCTCGTCGGCTGACTTGGAAATAGCCTTCAGATGCCTCAGAGAGAAGGGCATCAAGCTCAACCCCGAGAAGTGTGTCTTTAGGGTCCCCCGAGGCATGCTCTTGGGATTCATAGTCTCGAAACACGACATCGAGGCCAACCTAGAGAAGGTCTCGGTTGTAACCAACATGGGACCAATCCGAGACCTCAAGGGAGTGCAGAGGGTCATGGGATGCCTCACGGCCCTGAGCTGCTTCATCTCACGCCTTGGCGAAAAAGGCTTGCCTCTGTACCGCCTCTTGAGAAAATCCGAATGCTTTTCTTGGACCCCCGAGGCCAAAGAAGCCCTCGCCAAACTCAAGGCACTGCTCACCAATCCTCCCGTACTGGTATCGCCGGCCAAGGGCGAGACCCTCTTACTCTACGTCACCGCAACAACCCAAGTGGTCAGCGCGGCCATAGTAGTCGAGAGGCAGGAAGAAGGGCATGCTCTACCCATCCAACGACATGTTTACTTCATCAGCGAAGTGCTCTCTGAGACTAAGACACGCTACCCCCACATCCAGAAACTGATCTACGCCGTAGTCTTGGCTCGACGCAAGCTACGTCACTACTTTGAGTCCCACCCAATGACCGTGGTGTCGTCTTTCCCCCTAGGAGAGATAGTCCATAACCAGGAGGCCTCAGGTAGGATAGCCAAATGGGCTGTCGAACTCATGGGGGAAGCCCTGTCTTTTGTGCCTCGAAAAGCAATTAAATCTCAGGTCTTGGCCGATTTTGTGGCTGAGTGGACCGACACCCACCTGCCACCTGCTCAAGTCTAGGCGGAATGCTGGACCATGTACTTCGACGGATCCCTGATGAAGACCGGGGCAAGGCGCGAGTCTGCTCTTCATCTCACCCCTCGGAGTGCACATGCGCTACATGATTCGGCTCCACTTGCACCGCCTCCAACAACGTAGCTGAGTACGAAGCCCTCGTCAACGGCTTGCAAATCGCCATCGAACTTGGAGTACGGCGTCTCGACGTACGGGGCGATTCGTAGCTCGTCGTCGATCAAGTGATGAAGGAGTCAAACTGCCATGACCCCAAAATGGAGGCGTACTACAAGTTGGTATGTCGCCTAGAAGACAAGTTCGACGGTCTCAAACTCAACCACATCGCACAAAAATTCAACGCGGCCGTGGATGAACTTGCAAAGATGGCGTCGGCACGGGCCCCGGTCCCCCCAAACGTCTTCGCTAGAGACCTCCACAAGCCTTCCATCGACTACGCCTCGGTGGGGAAGAGGGCCCACCGGTCGAGCCCACCGCAGGGCCTGAGGCCCCCTCTGTCACCGAGACCCCTTCGGCCGAGCCCGAGGTCATGGAAGTCAACACGGAAGCCTCCCGAGGCCAACCAGGGCACGGACTGGTGAGTCCCATTCCTTGATTGCCTCATTCGAGGAGAGCTTCCTGCAGACAGGACCAAAGCCCGACGGCTTGCGCGATGAGCCAAAACTTACGTCCTCAACAACGACAAGTTGTACAGGCAAAGCCCATCTAGCGTCCTCCAACGATGCATCACCACCGAGGTAGGCCAAGACCTACTTTGGGACTTGCACGTGGGAGCCTACGGGCACCATGCGGTGCCTCGGACGCTCGTTGGAAATGCCTTCTACCAAGGGTTCTACTGGCCGACGGCGGTTGCTGACGCCACCAAGTTGGTATGCTCCTACGAGGGATGCCAGTACTATGTGTGGCAGACGCACCTCCCAGCCCAAGCCCTCCAAACCATCCCCATTACATGGCCATTCGCCGTGTGGGGGCTCGACATGGTTGGGCCTCTGTAGAAGGCCCCCAGGGGCTATACCCATTTGCTGGTAGCGATCGATAAGTTCTCCAAGTGGATCAAGGCTCGTCCGATTAATCGAATCAAATCCGAGCAAGCGGTGCTGTTCTTCACTGATATCATCCACAGGTTCGGGGTTCCAAACACCATCATCACTGACAATGGGACACAATTCACCGGCCACAAGTTCCTGACGTTCTGCGACGACCACCACATCCGTGTGGCCTGGTCGGCCGTAGGACACCCTAGGACAAACGGCCAAGTAGAATGTGCCAACGGCATGATCCTACAAGGCCTCAAGCCAAGAATATACAACCGGTTGAAGAAATTTGGCAAGAAATGGCTTGCCGAACTCCCGTCGGTCATCTAGAGCCTGAGGAACATTCCGAGCCGAGCCATGGGGTTCACACTATTCTTCCTGGTCTATGGAGCCGAGGCCATACTCCCCACTGACTTGGAGTACGGTTCCCCGAGGCTACAGGCCTACAACGAGCAAAGCAACCGCACTACCCGCGAAGACGCCCTCGACCAAGTGGAGGAAGCCCGAGACGTTGCGCTGCTACACTCGGCCAAGTACCAGCAAGCCCTGCGACACTATGAAGCCCGGTGCATTCGAAGCCAAGACCTAAAGGTGGGTGACCTGGTGCTGAGACTGAGGTAGAGCAACAAGGGCCACCACAAGCTGACCCCGCCAAGGGAAGGGTCGTACATCGTTGCCCAAGTGCTAAAGCCCGGGACCTACAAGCTAGCCAACGAGAAGGGCGAAATCCTCACCAACGCTTGGAACATAGAACAGCTACGTCGCTTCTACCCTTAAATTTCCAAGCATTGTATACATTGTTTCTCGAAATACAGTAAAGAAGCGTTCTTTAGTTATTCTAATTTTTTGAGAAACCCCCCGAACCTATCGATGGGGGATCATCGTTACCATAACGCTACAAGGGAGACTCGGCTCTACCTCTGTAGAGGTGCCCACCGCGGGGCTCGAACAAGACTCAGCTTTGCCTCTACAGAACTGAGCCTCCCTCAGGGGCTAGAAGGGGGGACCCCCCTAAGTCATAGGCACCATTTTTTAGTCATTTTTCGAAAAAAATTCTATGCTAAACTCTCTAGCGTGCTCTGACAAATCGATTGTAAAAAACCTAAGGACCGAAAGTCTGTCTTAGGGCCAAAAGGCCGGCCGAGCTGTGAGACGGCCTATGCCTCCGGGCTACGGCAACTCCCTCACCACCTTTTGCCTGAGGGGCAGCTTAGGCTCCAAGCAAGTTTTCTACAAGTGATATGTTCAGAGACAAGATAGAGGGCAGAGGCTCGGAAATACAACAAAAAACAATTAAAAAGCATAGACACATAAATACTTTAAAAAAGGCCTCGACGGCCACAAGCGTTACGATATAATAATAATCCTAATTTATTTACATGGCCCCTTTGGCCCAGGTCAAGGCTCAGGGTCGCCAGCGTCGGCAATCGGCGTAGGAGGAACCACTTCCTCTTCGAACAGCTTGGCCAGCGTCGTGCCAGGGGCCTCAGCCGCCTCCACCAGCTTCGTGACCTCCTCCTCGGCCTCCTCATCATCCTCAGCCAAGACATAGCTGTCGCTGATAGCCTCGAGGTCGATGCCGACATAGTGTGAGGAGACGACGGCTAGGGCGCGCTTGACGCCCGTGTGCAGCGCCCCCCGGAGTCGCTCACACACTTGGCTGCTCAACGCGATCAAGCAGCTCCTAAGGGAGCTGCCCGACTCGACCCCCTCAACCTCTAGGGCCTCGCAGGCTGTACGGGCGGCGCTCTACAGCGCGTTGTGCTCCCCGATCTCGGTCTCGAGCACCTCTTGCACTTCAATAGAGGCCTCAACTGCCCAGGAGACCTCCTTCTCCAACCCTGCACCAAGACAAGCAGGATGGGGTTAAGCACAAAAGAAAATAAGCCGGACAGGGGCGAAGGCCTACGGGGCTCACCCTCGGCTTTCTCTTTCTAGCGTTGGACCTCGACCCGAGAGGCCTCGGCCGCCCTGGAAGCCTCCTTCTCTAGCTCTACATCACATCGAGGAGTTAGGGGTCGAACACAAGAAAAACAAATAAAACAAGGGGAACATGACTCACCCTCGGCCTTTCCCTTCTAGACTAAAGCCTCGGCCCGGGAGGCATCGGCCACCTTGAGGGCCTCCGCCAAGGTGCCTTTCGTCAGCAGGTGCGCGCCCTGCTCTGCCCCCAGCTGCCCGGCGGTAGCCTTGGCAGAGACCTCCAATTGTGCGGCCCGAGACCTGAAGGCGTCCCGCTCGCCGGCCACCCGAGTCAACTCCTCCTCTAGCTCCTTGATCCGCGCCGCTAAAGGGGCAGCCTGCTCTCGAGCCATGGCCGCCTTAGTCATCATATCAGCATAGCGAAGGCGGAGGTCCTCCACCCCTATGCTCCGCACCGAAAGAAGCTCGTTGGCATGGGCGAGCAAGTCCTTCTACTGCTGGAGCTGGTCCCAGATGTCCCTCTCCCGCCAGAGGAACATCGACTTCCCGAGGGACCGGGCCTTGAGCTCCTGGATAGGCAGAACAGGGGTCAAGCACTGCGAGAAAACTCGTGAAAAAGACGACACCACACGAGAAAAGAAGGCGCGTACCTGGGCAACACCGGGCAGATCGTCAGCCACGACGAACAGCGCTGTCCGCAGTGATCGCTCCGCCAGCTGGCGAAATTGCTTGAAGGAGCCCCAGCGCCCCCCTCGGCCGCGTCCTCAAGGGCGAACAGAGGCTCCCGCTCACGGTTGTCCCGGCTTTGCCATAAGACATGTGGGTGATCCCACCCGTGAGGCTCGGGTTGTACCCGGATGAGGGCCGAGCTTCCCTCGCTAGAGGTCGGAGCTGGCTGCTCTGTGGTGCTGGCCGCCTCAGCATCCGCCACCTCCTTCCCTCGGGAAGTATCATCGGAGGAGATCGAATGGACCTCGACTTCCTGGGCGCACCCCTGCGACGGCGGCAGGCCTTGGACCAGGGGTAGTACTGAGGCTTGCCCCACCTCCGTCTCCACTTCCTAGGCCACCAGCTTCGCCGCGCCCACGCTGGCCTCCGCCGCCTCGACCTTGGTGGTCCCAGGGGCTCCGGCCTTCGCCACCTCGGCCTCGGTGGTCCTAGACGCCCCAGCCTCCGTCGCCTCAGTCTTGGAGGTCTTAGGGGCCTCGGCCTCACCCTCAGTGGCCTCAGCGACTGAGGGCACCTCGGCCCCATCTGACTCGTGGGCCTCGGCCTCAAGGGACATAGGCGCCTCATCCCCCACCCGCTGCGAGGCTGCCTCGGTAGCCTCTCCTTGGGCATCCGACTCCTTCAGGTCAGCCCTGGCCGAGGCCACGCCACGCTGTATGGCGGCTGGCGCCTCCATCACCCATTGGGCGGTGGAGCTGGCACTCACCTTGAGCGCCTTACATAGCGCTAGGGTGGGCGCTTTCGCCTAATGCTTTTGGCTGAAGGAAAAGCACTCACAAGGTCAGCATACGACCAAGGGACAAGCAGGAGATGCTACAAACTCCACTGACAAAACACTTACCTCAAACGGGGACACAACCGCTTTTGCACTGCGTCTCTTGTTCTCCGCAACGGCCGAGGCGGCGGCAGTGGCATGGCCTCCGTGTCCGCCAGTGACGGCCGGCCCTCGCTAGACTCCAGCGCCCCCTCGACCCTCTACGGAGGTGGTTGCGTCGCCCCTGCCGCTGCCTGCTCCACCTCCGTTGTTGAGCCCACCAGGCTGACGGCGCGCTTCCCTAACGCCCGTGCCTCGGACGTGTTGGCCTTAGCCTCGAGGCATCCTATCCTCCTCCTCCTGGAGACGTCGAGCCACTCGCCGATGCCCCGGACGCAGTCCCCCCGATGTTCGAGAGATGGTCTAGGGGACCCTGTCCCACCTCGCTCTCATCATCATCGCCCGAAGAGTCCATCGACGGTGACAGCGACGGAGACGGCTCCACTAGGAGACCATCGTGCCTCTGCTGCCAGCGACGTTGCTCTAGCTCCTCGCACTCAAGGTTCTTCCTCTTACGCCTTGCCTCCTCGGTGTCCTTCCGCTTCTTCTGCGCCTCGGCATGCGCCCTATTCACCGCCCACCGCTCTGCGTCTTCGGGAACGCGCGGCGGGGAGGCTCGCACATCCCTCATCCCCTGCAGAAATGGTGAACACAAATAAGGGAACAGGAAAATGCAAGGAGCAAGAAGGCCTCAGGGGCAGCGGCGGCGCGTGACTCACCAGAGAGATGTACCCCCACATCGAGCGCATCAGGAACGGGGGCAGACCACTGCTCCTCAGCCACCCCTCCACCGTCTCTCTCACCCGACATAGAATCTTCTCGTCGGAGAGGGCGACGGCAGACAACCGGACGCCATCGATCGGCTCGTTCGGTGTCATCTCGAATAGGTGCTACCGCCGAGCCATCAGCGGCAGCACCCTCCGGTGGTGGAAGGCTGCCATGACCACAGCCACCATAAGGCCATGGCTGCGTAGCCTCTCCAGCGCCTCTAGAAGCGGCCGCAGCTTGGGCTGATCAACCACCGGGATGTCGTACCTCCACTTCTCCGGCTGGCTCTCCACGACCCGCCCGGTATAGGGAGGAAGCCCGCCGTCGTCATTGCGGAGGTAGAACCAGCTGTTGTACCAGCGATGGTTGGACAACATGAGCTGGGCCGGGATGTAGAGGAGCTATCGGTCTTGGCGCACTTGGAGAGTGCAGCCGTGAGCCCTCATCGCCTTCCAAGTGCCCGTCGTGCCCGTTGGCTTGGTGGTGAGCCCCGCTCGAAAGAGGTAGAGCCAAAGCTCCTAGTGGGGGGCAATGCCTAGGTACCCCTCGCAGATGGCGACAAAGATGGCCGCCTGCGTGATGGAGTTGGGGTTGAAGTTGTGGAGCTCCATGCCGTAGTAGTGCGGGAGCGCCCGCATGAACCAGTCCGCCGACAGGCCGAGACCGCGCTCGTGGAAGGCCACGAAGCTCACGATGTAGCCATCGCGTGGCCTCAGCTCCGGCTCGCCCCCCGGAGCGATCCACTCCGGTCTGTTGGGGTCGGTAACCAGGCGGAGGAGGCCATCATCGACAAGCGACTGCAGCGCCGCCGGAGACATGTCGGACTAACCCCAAGGGTCCGCCTGGACGACAACAGCGCCTCCGGCCATGGATGTGGTGGAGAATGCGGCTGTGGTGGTAAGGCGAGCTCTCGCTATCCCTCTCTCCCTCTCTCTTCCTTCTTCTCCCCGGCGCTCTCTGTTCTTAGCAACGGTTCGAGGGCAGAAAAGGCTCTCTGTTATATATAAAGTATAAAATATATACCATATATATATACACACACACACACTAGTATACTACATGTTCTAGGCATATACCATATATATATACACACACACACACACACACTAGTATACTACATGTTCTAGGCTCTACTGCTCTAGATAGATAGGTCAGCTGGCCACTTACCTGGCTGCTGTAGAGCTCTTTCTTGTCTTGTTGGCTGCTGCTGCCAAACTGAAATTATAGAAAAATAAAGCACATTAACAAAGGCAATTAGGTGAAAGGCAATGAAGTGATCAACAAAGCAAATTAACACAGTAAAGCACATAATTTAAACTAGTCCAGAACTGCATAGTGCATAGTGGCACACTACCACTGCCATAGTGCATATTGCATAGTGCAATAGTGCATACATCAAGTCCAGTACATAAATAGGCAAAATGGCCAATGATAAGAACTACTCAAGTAAATCAGCATCTACACGAAAGCCTCCTCCATCTCCACGGGTGTCTTCATCCTCCTCCATTGGTACCACAGGATCGGATGCATGTTGATCTTCTTGCGCATCATGGTCACTATCATCTTCTTCCCCTCCAGATATATCTGGTGCTGCAGAAGTCCTCCTAGGATGCTTCTTGTTCCTAGTATAAATCTTCTGGATATTGGCTGCAGCATGGGTAGCAGCAGCCCTATGGAAGTTACGACTCCTTAGATTCTCAGATGCACCAATAACTTCATCCACAACAACCCAAGGCGCCTCCTCAGAATTCTCATCCACCCATTCACTATCCCACTGAAACTCTTCTAGCAAGAGAGGGTTGCTCCTCTTTCCTTTGCAACCAAGTTCTCAAATTTTTTGAAACCTGTTTGTCATCTTTTTGTTGTAACTGACATAAACCAATTTGTTTAACCTCTTGTGCTCTAATCAATTCCTCTTTTTGGTGTGGATCTGCAGAAAAAAATTAACATGAGAACATCACATTGATCTACAATTTGCAACAACACTAACACTCTAGCAAAGATACTTACACTAGAGAATTCACTCCAGCTACGCTCACAACCTAATGCTGAGCAGCAAAGACTGATTATTTTCTTTGCTAAACATTGTAGTTCAAATGTATGGCCACCATAGGAACACCACCACCGAACTAAAACACAATTAGACTACAATCAGCACATAGCCAAATAAAATCAGCACAATAGAAGGAAAGAAAATGTTCTAAACTTACTAGGGTTCTTTTTCTCTCTATCCCTTATAGCTAAAGGCATTGAGAAGTCTTCGCCTTCGGATTGTTCATAGTCATCAGCTTGCTGCGAAATCTTGGTTGACACATCGTCATCAGTCTCCATTTTCCATAGAACTTGATTGAACATGCCTCTTAACCTTCCAGCTTGTCTCTTGTCTTTCTCCCTTATGGCAAAGAACTTGCTTGGATTCAAGAAAAGGGCTGCCCCATATAGCTTTTGCTCCATTTGGGTTTCCCACCTCTTATCATATAACACCATTACCTCGGCATGTAAATCGGGTTTATCTTTTAGAGATTCTTTTATGGTGTTTTTTGCAACATCCATAGCTGTAGTGATCTCAGGAGCTGCTGGTGTCTCAACTCCATCTACAATCCGTAGAGCAATGAGAAGTGGCTGTGAAGCTTTCAAGCAATATTCCAATTTAGTCCAAAATGGCGCAGACAAGATAATATCCTCAACTCGTTTGCCTTCATTAGACAAAGACAGGGGATTATTGTGCCATTCCTCGCTGACAACTAAAGCTCTCAAGCCATTCTTATTTTTATACATACTTGCCAAAGTGAGATAAGAGGTAGCAAACTGAGTCACAGCTGGCCTCACAAGATCCCCACCTATTTGTTGTCTCATTAGATTAAGTGTCCTCCCATGCTTGTATAGAAATCTGCTCACCTTCTTTGCTGAATTTATGACAGTGTTCAACTCCTTAATCTCTCCAATGTCTTGCAGCAGCAAATTCAGGAAATGGGCAGCACAAGGTGTCCAAAACAAGTGCGGGATCCTGTCCATTAAAATCCTTCCCGCTGCCTTGAAGTTGGACCCATTGTCTGTGACAACCTGCACCACATATTCCCTTCTAATCTTGTCAATTTGCTTCTCCAACAAATCTGCTAGCATATCCTTATCAGCTACCTCACTTGATGCATCCACTGAACCTAGGAAGAAGGTCCCGACTGGACTGTTTGCAAGAAAATTGATTAGATGACGATGGCTAGTATCTGTCCAACCATCAGACATGAGAGTGCAACCATACTCTTTCCAAGCTTCCTCATGCTTCTTTCTCAGTTCTGTTGTCTTGTTGACAGCCCTTTCTAACAATGGCTCCCTAATTTCATCCATGGATGGTGAGCGGTACCCAGGTCCATACTGTCCAATTGATTCAAGCATAATCTCCCAGCTTCTTGAGTTAATGACATTGAATGGTATACGATTTTCATAAAAGAAATCAGCTACATGGTCATCAACAACTTGTTTGTTCTCTTTCTTTGTGCAATGCTCTAGAGTAGGCTGAGAAGTCTTGAATTTGTGCCTTTCTGAAACTACCTCTTCTGGTGTCTTCCAAAGCATGGCAACAACTAACTTGGTGTTCTTTTGATTTGCTGGTTTAGTTGAACCAGCAGCAGCCATATAGGTAGTGATGGAAGCTTGAGCTATTTTCTTCTTTTCTTGTGCTTGCTTCTGCTTGGTTTTTGTCCCAGAACTAGGCACTTTCTCTTGTTCAACTTCAGTAACTTCATCACCTTCACCCTCTTTAGAATCTTGTTGAACTTTAGGAACTACCACAACTGTAGACCTTGTATGCTTCTTGATGTAAGCATCCATCTCTCTGCCAATAATCTAAGGGCAACTTCCACATTTAATTGCATCACCATAACCTCCAGCAAGGTGCTGTTTGAACCTACTGATTCCTAATGGAGTTATCTTCTTACAAAAAATACATTGCACACCGTCCTTCTTTGCAATATCTGGCCACCACCCATACTTCCATCTAGGGTCTCGAGATTTGGCCTTCCTCTTGGGATCTTTGGCTTCAGCAGCCATTTCTAGAGGTAGTTTTGCTATGGCCTTCTCAATAAGAGATGCAACATCTGGAGCAGCTAAGGATGCTGAACCAGCAACAGCTGAGCCTGAGGCAACTGAGGAGGCTAGAGCAGAACCAACTTCTCCTTGAACGGCTTCAGGCATGTACACTTCCACTGCACGCTGCCGCTGTCGATCCAGATCTACACAAGTACATAGAGAAAGAGAGCATAAGCTTCAAGCACAGGTAGAGCATCAAGCTTGAATGAGGAGGTGATGACTGATGACTAACCTGAGGAGGAGGCACTCATCTTCGTCGTGCAGTCCTCCTACCTTGCATAGTTGGACCTGTGCACCCGCTGGATCTGCAGGCATGTGCGCCTGCAGCAGTAGCCGCAAGGAAGAGGGAGGGTAGCTGGAAGGGAGGGAGGAGAGGGAGCAGCTAGGAACTAGAAGGGAGGAGAGGAGAGGGAGCTACAGAACTGCAGCAATGGAGGCGGCTGCTGCTGCTAGACGGGAGAGGTGAGAGGAGTGAGTGTGTTCTGCTGACTTCTAAGTGAGTGAGAGGCTGAGGGAGTGAGGGGTAGGAAAGAAGAGAAACCCTAATGAGCTTGGGCCAAAATATAAGACAACTAGATAGGCCCAACTCTGAGATGCAGCCCACTCTCTGGCTAGACGCCCACACAGCCTGGACGGACGATTAATCGCGACTGGACGATGACTAATCGGACGTCCAATTTCCTGGACGGTCTGGCTGAGTCGGAGGCCCTGGTCGAGTAGCTCCAACCGTCCAGGACGATTAGTCGCGATTAATCGCGACTAATCGGACGTCTTGAAAACATTGGTCCTCCCTAGTGGTAACGTCGTACACATCTTCGATGACATCTTCCTTCGAGTCCTCGTCAATCACCACGTTAGTGTACGGGGGCTTGATATGTGTCCTCGTAGACCTGTGAAGCCACCGTAGGTACTCGTCGAAGGTGTGTTGGTCATGTGGAGGACCCGCAAGGACCGCATGTGGTACCATGGTCTACCACAAATGGATGTACCAGCTGTGTGTCACGCGCCAATCCTTGGTCTTGTACCTCTTCCTGCGGTCAAACCTGCAACAAAATGATGTTAGTTGTACCAAACACACCTCTGAATTGTAGCATTGTTATTAATCGATAACGCACCCGTGCAATGCTTGATTGGTGGAGTAAAGCGGTGGTGGGCAGCCTGTCATTCTTCCAAACTGTCTGTAGACCCGGATGAGCAAGTGAATCTCGACCACATGGAAGAAAATAAGAAGGACGTCGCAGCGATACTCGTGTGACTCTGGTGTATGTATGACGTATAACGCTCGTCCCACTGATGCGCCCTGGTGTGAGTGCGGGACCTCAAAGGAGGCAAGGACACCTCTACATCGTTGTCACTCAAAATATGTGCTCGGTGCTGGTCGTCGTACTCCACCTCAAGAATGGGGTACAACGGGTGCTGCGTGGAAGGAGCCATCCTGTTACAAATTGATAAACAAAGCGTTAGAGTATTCAAATTAACAAAATTCAAGTTAACATTAGTAAGTTCACAAACAAATCACAAACAAATTCACTAACCTAACTAGCCTAAATCTCTAAACCCAAAATCCTAACTATACTAGATAATAAATAAATAATCAATCCATATAAAACTTTGGTTCTAAAATTACAAGTAATCTCTCCGTCTCAAAATAAATACACATCTTGCTTCTCGAGTAGTCAAATATGTTTAAGTTTGATCAAAACTAAAAAAACGGTATCAATATTTGTATCTCCTAATAAGTTTATTACGAAAGTATACTCCATGCTTAATGTAATAGTACCCATTATGTATCATAAATATTAGTACGCTATTATATAAATTTGGTCGAAGACACTAATAGTCAATGAAAATAGCCTCAATGCCGCTACATGCTCCTAAAAATGCTAGCACTATCAGACCATCATCAACTCTTTTGCTTCTACGTCGGCCGCTCGAGGATTGCGAGGGCACGTGGGGTACCATAGAGATACAAAAAATACTAACTATACTAGATAATAAAAAAATATGAAATCGAGAGGGAGGTACCTTAGGAGCGGACGACCTTGACGCACCGGCGTTCGTGGCGCGTCCGGCTAGGGCGCTGCGCGGCGGGAGTGGCCGGGCGCGGCGTGGGCGAGCGGCCGAGGCCGGGCCGTGCGGGCGTGGGCGGGGCGAGGCAAGGCCGGGCGGGCGCGGACGCGTGCGGCCGCAGGCAGGGCGCTGGCGGCGGGGCACGTGCGGCCAGCGGCGGCGGCGGCGTTCGGGCGGGCGGGCAGGGCAGGGGTGCGTGCGGGCGGGTGGGCTCGCGCGTGGTATATATCTGGTCCAGCCGCACCACGGATCAGGCGCGCGGCACTGCCGTGCCAAGATCGGTGACGTGGCAGGACCCGCCACGTCATCGGGCCCCAGGCCGGCCCACGCCACGTCAGCCCTGTGCCGCGCCACCATGCATGGCGCAGCACAGGCATTTGGCTACGTCAGGACAATAGGCGCGGTCATGTTAGTTTAAAAAAATCCGACAGTGTTAGATTTAAAATTATATTAAAAAGGTTAAAATTAAAAAAAATCTCAGTTGGCCGTGGCGACCGACCGACCGACGGATCCTCTGCTCAGTGCCTGTTTCCGCGCCTGCCTGCGGCGGTGCAGCCTGCGCTCCAAAGTCTCAACGCTCATCTACACAACACAAGGCTTACACGTCTCGTCTCAAAGATAAACAAAACAAAAGCTTACGTTACGTCTCCAATAAAAAGAATAACAACAAAGCCCAGAGAAAGCAAACATGTCATGCCAAAAGAATTTTGGACAGGAATCCCCGCGTCCCGTAAGTTAACCCGTCGCTGCAATCTCGCAATCAGGCGAATCTTTAACGACTAATGTAGGCAGCATTGGTTAGTAACAATGCACTACTGTTGCTTGCTAATCTGAGATTTAACTTTTTACCATTATAAGAATCGGCACCTCATGAAATCTCACTCTAACGGCTGACAATATGAATTTGACACGCAACGAAGAGAAGAGATATAGAATTACCATTTTTGCACTCGTGGCACGATAGCGCGTCAGTTCGGGTGGGATCTGAGTCAGCACGGGAGTGGCAAATGACCGCGGCTGCCCCTGGCATGTGCTGCTAACCCAGCCGGTGCATTCTCATAAAAAGAAGAAGAAGAAGAATGTGGACACAGTGGCCGCTCGGGACCTGGACGGGAGCTTGCCGGCACGGGCGTGCTCGGCACCGACGGCGAGGGCGAGCTCTACTCGCGCTGTACGCGCACGCAAGGCCTTGGCAGAGGCGAGCACGACCTCTACTCGAGCTCCAGCCATGGGAGAGGGGCGAGCTCGGACCTAGCGAGCGCAGCACGGCCGCGGGCGAGCTCGGCCCCGGCGGCCATGGCGAGCTCAGCGCCGAAGCAGACGGCCCCAGTGAGTGCGACCCCGGCAGCCATGGCGAGCTCGACGCTGGTGGCCATGGGGAGCTCGGCCCCGGTCATGGCGAGCTCGTCCCCCGACGCATGCTGCCCCGGCGAGCTCGTCCCCGGCACAGACTGCCCCAACGAGGTCAGCCCGAGTGTCCTAGGCGCGTACGAGCTTGGTCCTGGCGGCCATGGCGAGCGCAGCACGGCCGCGGGCGAGCTCGGCCCTGGTGGCCATGGCGAGCTCAGCGCCGACGCAGATGGCCCCAGCGAGTGCGGCCCCAGCGGCCATGGCGAGCTCGACGCCGGTGGCCATGGGGAGCTCGGCCCCGGTCATGGCGAGCTCGTCCCCCGACGCATACTGCCCCGGCGAGCACGTGCCCGACATAGACTGCCCCAGCGAGGTCAGCCCGAGTGTCTTAGGCGTGGGCGAGCTCGGTCCTGGCGGCCATGGCGAGCACAGCATGGCCGCGGGTGAGCTCGGCCCCAGCGGCCATGGCGAGCTCAGCGCCGACGCAGACGGCCCCAGCGAGGTCGGCCCCGGTGGCCATGGCGAGCTCGACGCCGGTGGCCATGAGGAGCTCGTCCCTGACGTAGGCTGCCCCGACGAGCTCGTCCCTAGCGCCCATGGCGAGCTCAGCGCCGATGCAGACGACCCTAGCGAGTTCGGCCCTGGCGGCCATGGTGAGCTCGTCCCCACCACCCTTGCTACCAGAAACCGCCGCGCCAACCTAGAACGCAGCAGCACCTACACCGCCGCCGCCGCCCTCCCGGCGTTCCTCCACCTGACGCCATCACCCTACCTGGTATGTGCGCTCCGTATACATTCGAATTTCCTAATTTAATCTCGATCAGATGGGGAGCCATGGAGGAACACGTGCGTCGCCGTCTGACAGGTGAGTCTGTGACGCCCCGGCCTGCCATGACCCCTGGTGCCCTACCGCCCTCCGACATGCTCTAAATGCTGGATCGGAGGATCGCCATCTGTCGGTGTTTCGTACGAACACCGGCAAGTAAATTTATAGTAATGCGCGTTAGGCTCGGATGGTGCAATAAAGGACACAAGATTTATACTGGTTCGGACCGAATGTCCCTACGTCCAGTTGGTTGCTGCTCGTGTTATTAGCACCATGAACGGTTTGTAGTAGGGGGTACAAATGATCGAGAGAGGGACTGGTCCCAAGTCTCTGATGGAAGGGTTGAAAGGAGGTCAAGAGCTTGGTAGCAACTTGACTGTGTGTGTGTCTTGTATTATTCGGTCCGAAGTCCGTCCCCTTGATGGAGGAAGCGCATCCCCTTTTATAGATGAAGGGGCTGGCTTTACAAGGGTGAGGGCTTTAGGAAGCGTACTCTACGTCTTGTGGCTCACGTCTCCCCGGCCTCGTCCTTCATTCTGATGAGTGCGAAAGAAGATAAGCGCCTACAATACTATCGATGCCTCTGTAGAATGTCAGGTTGGTTACAGAATGATGCCCTGCGCAGGGTATGGGTTGCAGCATGGTGGTTTGACTTATGAGCCTCCCCAGCCTTGCTCTGCACGCCTTCTGGTTCCTATGAGTCTTTGTCGGAGGGACGCGGGGTCGGGGTCCGGAGTAGCGCCGTGGGCAAGCTGTCCTGACTTGGTGGACCTGAGGGGTCGGGAAGCGGGCTCCGCTCCCTTGGGTCCATATCGTGGCGACGGAAAATCTGTCGTTCGTGGGGATAACAAATTCTTTTCTGGAGCGTAGCGGTTGTCATATGTCTCTGTCGGGTTCCGTGTCCTAGAGCTGAAGGCAGCGCCCACAACTCTACAGGGCGAGGAGCACGCACCTGTAATACCTTTCAGGCCCTGTGGCGCCCGGAAGGGTCTAAAGCACCTGTCCCATCATTTCCTGGCAGTACTTTTCCTGCCAGGGCGCAGGGTATGGTCCTCGGAGCCATGGTTGACCCGAACGTCTTGTCTTGCCCAATCCTTATCTCCTGGGCGAGACTGAGCCCGCCCCTCTAGGGTCGGGCGAGGCGGAGTCTGATGAGGACATGGCACCTTTGGATACGAACAATGATTATAAAGTGCGCTCATTCCTACATTTGCATAGTGGCTTTGGTTATAATTCACTTGGTTCCACATGTACATGTCACTATTTGATTATAGGTTCAAATGCATTTCATAATAGAAGTTCATCAAAGTTGAACTTTTGGTTCATCGGCAGTCCGACAGTGCCTCATTGGGAAGGCCATAACTCATCCATCCAGAGTGCGATCGAGGTCAATGAGCACTTGACAGAAAGCTTGTTTGATAAGCTTTCAAATAGATCTGGTCCCATCTCAATATCACGTCGGTAAGGCCTCCAAATCACCAATATATTTTGTCGCTATTTCTGGCGGGAGCTACACTATCGTCATGGGCTTGTTAGACATCCTTGGGACCCAGGCCCAAGTTGGAGCACGCCCCAAGAAGATGTAGAACACCTAAGAGATGGCCTTGGACGTCCTCCTCCTTGGCCACCACCTTAGGAGGCCAGCAAGGACGTCCAAGCCAAGCTAGAGGCCCAGTCCAATCCGAGTTCGAGTCTGCCTCGGCCGTCAGGACCAGTCTGCAATAAAACGAACGCCCAAGACGCATCCGAACTCCGTTTTCGATGATCCACATATTGATGGAAAGCTAATTTGATAAGGAAGCCAATCCAAGTAGTTTCACATCAAAACCTCTTCGGAATCAATAGGAATAGTCGAAACAATTCAGCATCCAGAATCTGTCAGGGTGCTGCGACACCTACTTTTGGTCCGTTGGACCGTGTATCGTGTTTGGGCCCATTAGGGGGCGCGTCCAGGGTAGGCGACGACCCTAAGACCTTTATAATCATACGCTGTCGCCATCATTAGGTTTTGGGTTTTGCTTAGATTATTCTATCAAGAAACAGTTTCGCCGTTCTTCGGTTTGTGAGACCCTAACTCGTGAGATTAATCTTTCATCTGCAATTTGGTTGCGTTCTTTCTTGTTCTTGCTTGTGTTCTTCATTGCACAGGCAGGGATTAGCCTTCTTGGCGAGGTCAACCTGCTCCGTGACTTGGTTGATAACCAGAGGAGATGTGGTGCTAAGATTGCAGGGTTTGATCTTTCGATCTGAAGCCGGATCGGTGTGTGGCGGAGAATGACACACCGATCCGGCTTCAGATCGAAAGATCGAACCCTGCAATCTTAGCACCATAGCTCCTCTGATTATCAACCAAGTCACGGACCAGGTTGACCTCGCTAAGAAGGCTAATCCCTGCCTATGCAATGAAGAACACAAGCAAGAACAAGAAAGAACGCAACCAAATTGCAGATGAAAGATTAATCTCACGAGTTGGGGTCTCACAAACCGAAGAACGGCGAAACTGTTTCTTGACAGAATAATCTAAGCAAAACCGAAAACCTAATGACGGCAGCGGCGTATGATTATAAAGGTCTTAGGGTCGTCGCCTACCCTAGACGCGCCCCCTAATGGGCCAAACACGATATACGGTCCAACGGACCAAAAGTAGGTGTCGCAGCACCCTGGCAGATTCTGGACGCTGACTTGTTTCGACTATTATCAACTTAGCTTTCTATCAATATGTGGATCATTGAAAACGGAGTTCGGATGCGTCCTGGGCATCCGTTTTATTGCAGACTGGTCCTAACGGCCGAGGCAGACTCGAACTCGGATTGGACTGGGCCTCTGGCTTGGCTTGGACGTCCTTGCTGGCCTCCTAAGGTGGTGGCAAGGAGGAGGACGTCCAAGGCCATCTCTTAGGTGTTCTCCATCTTCTTAGGGCGTGCTCTAACTTGGGCCTGGGTCCCAAGGATGTCTAACAAGCCCATGACGACATTGTAGCTCCCGCCAGAAATAGCGACATAATATATTGGTGATTTGGAGACCTTGCCGATGTGATATTGAGATGGGACCAGATCTATTTGAAAGCTTATCAAACAAGCTTTCCATCAAGTGCTCATTGACCTCGATCGCACTCCGGATGGATGAGTTATGGCCTTCCCAATGAGGCACTGTCGGGCTGACGATGAACCAAAAGTTTAACTTTGATGAACTTCCATTATGAAACGCATTTGAACCTACAATCAAATAGTGACATGTACATGTGGAACCAAGTGAATTATAACCAAAGCCACTATGCAAATGTAGTAATGAGCGCACCTTATAATCATTGTTCGTATCCGAAGGTGCCATGTCCTCATCATCCTCCCCTTCTTGACAACAAACCGTCCTCGGTTTGGGATTAGCTGAAGGAAACGTTGTTGGTAGTAGCCAACATTGCTCCCCTTCTTGAAATTTAACATGTTTCTTTATAACAAAACTAGGGAAACTCGACATGACAAGATTATAGCAATTGGAATCCTTTGGTTGATCATACTTTTGCGCAATATTACGAGATTTCAGAGTTGAACAAATATAGACACGGTGCACCATATACTCTCCTTTACAATTATATTTTACAATAAAATGGTATGTACAAGTAGACAACCATGGCAATTCAACACATTTAAGTTTCTCTTCTAAACTACTAAGAGCATATAAAGTATCAAACTCAATATAACCCAAAGTATTTGAAGAATACAATAATTTCTTTTCTTTTTTTCGGTAGCAATGGGAAGCAAACGTTTATGTTCAGCATAAGTAATTGGTTCCAAAACATGGAAAACTGAAGTATCATCAACTAATTCATCTTTATCACAAGGAACATTAAGCAAATTATCATGGGACAAAGATAAATCAAGAGAGGGTTCCACTAACAATTGCTCTATGATAGCATGGTTTGTGGAAAAATTTAGTACATTAAGACAATTTTCACCTTCCGTGAGTGTAGCACCATGGGCATTACCTGTGTTCTCAGCAGGAGTAATAGGTGCATTGTGAAGTGATGGTTCTGAATTTGCATATGAGGTTGTGAGCTCCTCATTTTCTTCCATGTCATCCTCTCGCTTATGGATATTATCCTGCAGAAGGTTAGTCATAGCAAGAGGAATAACAACAGATTCTTCCTCCAAATGGTGCACCTCATCATATGAAATCAAAATAGGAGGTGGATTAACAAAGGTTTCTCGCATAAGAAGTTTCATATCATTCTAAGTTTGAGATTTATCAGAAGGATCTGAAGACTCCCACCAAGATAAAGCAGAATGTCGCAAAACACTAGCTGCATTTTTTACCTTCCTCCTTGGACACATAAAGCGAGTAGCAAATATGTTGTCGATGGCAATTTCCCACTCCATGTACTCATCAGCACCTATACCATCATAAGTCAGTGGATACGAATAACCTGTCATTGTTAGAAGATAGCAAATGACAATATAAAAATATTATCCCTATCAAATGACTACGTGGTTGCAGTGGTGTCACTTTTGACAGCAAGTGGAAGCGTCTTACCAAGCTCTTACAAAGTTCTTACCAATGCAAGCAGTGGGCGGTACAACCGGCGGCTGGTTCGTGATACCTATGAGGTAGTGGTACCGAGATTGCAAGGACCTTTTTTCTATACTGATCTGAAGTATATATGTGGAGCTTGGGAGGCACAAAAAAAACAAATATATATATGTGGCACACAAGTCAGTGACAGACAGCAATATTGAATAAATGTCCAGAGCACTTGTCCTAGTTGATGGCCTATACGTGTTCCTATCACTAGTTGTTATAAACAAGAGAGGAAACAAGGATGAAAGGAAACAAGTATTAAAGGTAGCAACGGATATGAACAAGGCAAAAGGTACCACAAACAATAGAGCTATTGAGTGTTCCTTACGTGCTCCTTTTCGATATCTTCTATTCTCTTTTACTATTTTTTTCTTTTATTTTTGTGTCCAATCTTTTTTTTTCTTGCTTTTGCTCTTTTGATATTTTTTTTCTCAGCAAGGAGCACACAAGAATAAACCACAAAAAATTTGAGCTCAATTGAATAAAAGATGTGGCCTATAGAAAATTAGGACTGTGCTCTAAAAAGCATACCAAAACTTGTGGGCCCAGAAACTTAATTTTCCTAATCGAATTTCGCAAATCTAATTTTTGCGAACTCAGCTAAGCTGGGATGAAATAGATCTAAAATTTTCTGACGTTCTCCGTAGATATAAAATTTTCCCCGTTTCGAGTTCAGATGTAAAAGTTATGACTGTTTTAAGGAAGCTGCTCGAATAAGGGTTTTAGTGGACACAAGATGCAAACCGATGGTGATACGGAATAGCGGTGGGTGGAGGGATCAACACAAACTAGAAAAGAACACAATCTAAACCAGCAACAAGACTTTGACCTAGGACACAAACTCAACAACGAAATCTGAAACTGAAATATGCAAAGGCTATGGCGCGGAAGGTTCTAGGATAGGAAATAAAAGTATGGCACTGGACTATAGGACGAATGCGAAACTCTCAAACTAGGAAATAAAAGTGAACCTGATGGTATACCTTAGCTCTGATTACCACTTAATGGAGAACGGGGATCCTGATCTTCCGTCAGGTGATGGTAACTATCGTTGTGGCGGAGAATGACACACCGATCCAGCTTCAGATCGAAAGATCGAACCCTACAATCTTAGCACCACAGCACTTCTGGTTACCAACCAAGTCACGGACCAGGTTGACCTCGCCAAGAAGGCTAATCCCTGCCTATACAACGAAGAACATAAGCAAGAACAAGAAAGAACGCAACCAAATTGCAGATGAAAGATTAATCTCACGAGTTGGGGTCTCACAAACCGAAGAACGGCGAAACTGTTTCTTGACAGAATAATCTAAGCAAAACCCAAAACCTAATGACGGTGGCGGCGTATGATTATAGAGGTCTTAGGGTCGTCGCCTACCCTGGACGCGCCCCCTAATGGGCACAAACACGATACACAGTCCAACGGATCAAAAGTAGGTGTCGCAGCACCCTGGCAGATTCTGGATGCTGAATTGTTTCGACTATTCCCATTGATTCCGAAGAGGTTTTGACGTGAAACCAGTTGGATTGGCTTCCTTATCAAATTATCTTTCCATCAATATGTGGATCATCGAAAACGGAGTTCGGATGCATCCTGGACGTCCGTTTTATTACAGACTGGTCCTGACGGCCGAGGCAGACTCGAACTCGTATTGGACTGGGCCTCTGGCTTGGCTTGGACGTCCTTGCTAGCCTCCTAAGGTGGTGACCAAGGAGGAGGACGTCTAAGGCCATCTCTTAGGTGTTCTCCATCTTCTTGGGGCGTGCTCCAACTTGGGCCTGGGTCCCAAGGATGTCCAACAAGCCCATGATGACAGTGTAGCTCCCACCAGAAAATAGCGACAGAATATATTGATGATTTGGAGGCCTTGCCAATGTGATATTGAGATGGGACCAGATCTATTTGAAATCTTATCAAACAAGCTTTCCATCAAGTGCTCATTGACCTCGATCGCACTCCGGATGGATGAGTTATGGCCTTCCCAATGAGGCACTGTCGGGCTGCCGACGAACCAAAAGTTCAACTTTGATGAACTTCCATTATGAAACGCATTTGAACCTACAATCAAATAGTGACATGTATATGTGGAACCAAGTGAATTATAACCAAAGCCACTATGCAAATATAGGAACGAGCGCACCTTATAATCATTGTTCATATCCGAAGGTGACATGTCCTCATCAGAGTCTATCCCTCAGCATTCAGGCGAGACCGAGCCCTTCCTAAAGGCGTCGGGCGAGACGGGGACTAGCCCTGAGTCCTCGGACGAGGCAGAGCTATCTCCAAAGGCATCGAGCGAGGCAGAGTCAGCGTTGGGCGAAGCGGAGTCTATCCCTCAGCCCTCGGGCGAGACCGAGCCTATCCCAAGGGCATCGGGTGAGACGGAGACTAGCCCTGGGCCCTCGGCGCGAGGCAGAGCTATCTTCAAAGGCGTCGGGCGAGGCAGAACCAAACTCCTATCATTTGAACAAGGGACGTAACGGCGCACTTATCCGCCCAAAAGTTTTTAACGTTCGGTGGTTACTGGTTCCACCTTCTGGGGTACCCCGGTATTAGTTCCCCGACAGTAGCCCCCGGGTGATTCGAGTAGAGTCGCCCGAAGGGTTGTATCGGTCCCTTCGCGGGTAAGGCTGAAGGACTTAGTTTTTCGTCAACTGGATGTTTTTCCGAGAGGGTCATGGCATCCCATTTGCGGGGAACTCATTCAAGGCTGGCCTAACTAGTGCTTGCGCCCTTGATTTTGGATCGTTCGTGGACCCTTCCTCAGTTGGGCCAGCCACCGAGCTTCTAGGCCCTAGGTGGGCCAAAGAGAGAGAAAAAAAGGTCTTCGTGGCTTGCGTTTCCTAGGTGGGTAGAGAGTCCAGATTCGCCTAGGGAAGGTGAACCTCCACCATGATTTTTGGGGTGAGAGGATAGGGACTGCGGGCGTGTGTCCCACGACGTGACGTGGTGGTGCGCGTGGCAGGCCCGGAGATCGAGGCGGACGGTTGCCCTTCTCACGTCCGTCGCCCCTATAAAACCATGGGGTTTGCCCCCAAGGTTCCGTATTTTGCTCCCCTGCCTTTGTGTTCTGAAACATCCGCCGCCAATCGCCCCAGCCTCCTGCGCCCGCATTGCCACCGTCGACCGGCTTGCGTTCGTGTTGCAGCCACTGTCAAGCTCGCGCCTGCCCTTCTCCCCAATTGCTTTAATGGAGTTGTGGGATAGATCTAGCATCACCTCATAGCGTTTGGAGGGCCTCGTCCGCTGTGGCCTTCTCCGCCCACTGTCCGCCGTCCAGGAGTGGCTGCTACCTGGCGACGAGGGTGAGCCAGTGCCGCCCGAAGGGTATGTCGTCTCTTTCGCCATCTTCCATGAGCAGGGATTTGTGGTACCCGTGCATAGATTCCTTCGGGGGCTGCTGGATTATTATGAGGTGGAGCTGCAGCATCTAACTCCCAATGGGGTTCCACATATGGCGATGTTTGTTGCCCTGTGCGAGGGTTTCCTGGGGGATCGATCCCCACTTCGATCTGTGGCGGTATTTCTTTACCGTTAGTTTGTCGAAGAGAAAGGTTGGGGGGAAGGATGTGAGCGTGCCGATGGGATGTGCCAGCGTTCATCTGCGCCATACCCGGTCGAAGGGTTACCCGTCCATGCGTCTGGCGACCTCCAACAAGGGATGGCACTCGCAGTGGTTTTATGTTAGGGATGATGTGAGTGCCACCCTGCCGAGGTATACCAGGCGCCTTATTGAAAAGGCTCTGGAGTCGTGGGCTTGGGGCGTCCAGTACAAATACAAGAAACACCTCTTCAACCTTCTTTCTGCCCTCCAAGCCCTAAAGGAACGGGGTGTAAAGGGGACGGGGATTATCGGCGCCTATCATGCGAGGAGGGTGGCGCCGCTGATGGCGTGCGTGGTTCCCCTGCATCGGATGATGCCCGGAATGTCGTTCGAGGGGACGGTGCTTGTTGATGAGGCACTCCCTTTTTCAGAAGTGGTGCAGCGCATTAAGGAGGCGACGGAGCCGACGAAGGATTCCAAAGGCAGCGTCCTCGACATTGTGTATCCGATGCCCCGACATCCCCCAATGCGGCCAGAACCTGGGTTCTTCGAATTTGTAAGCCTTCTTCTCTCGTGCTCTTTTCTTTTTCTGAATCTCTATTTTTTATACTCGCCTTCGTGACATTGGAACCAGCCGAGGGGGCTAGTCTTCAAGGACAGTCCGGTTCCGCTGCCCAAGGACAAGGCCGTGGCGGCGGCGAATCGACTCGCGGCCGAGCGGGACAAGGAAGCAAGAGAGCAGATGAAGAAGGCGAAACGACTGAAGCAGGAGGCACGGGATCGGGGAGAAGACGTGAGCAGTGATGATGACGACGACGATGATGATGATGATGATGAGGTAGTCGTCGACGTGGATTGGGGCGTCCTGGAGGACGAGGACACGCTGACAAGCGCCCACCCATCCGTGCAGGGACCCTTCCCGTTCCACGCGGAGGGAAGTGGGTCGGTGGAGGTCGGAGAGTCCATCGCTTCGGACGGCATGCCGGCCGAGGATCGGTGGATGGGGGAAGGCGGGCCTGCCGCTACCGACCCCATGGTGATGGTGGAGGGGGGTGGCTCTGGTGCCATGCACCATGAGACGATGGAGGGGAGCGGCTCTAGTGCTACGCCCCACGAGGTCAACCCCCCTGCCCCAGAGTAGGGGGCAGGCTCGAAACGGTCCCACCTAGACGAGTCAGGGCAGGGATCTGGGGATCCATCCCCAAAATGCTTCCGCCGGCCGAGGACGTCAACGTGAGCTGTTGATTCCCCTATTTTCATCCTTTTCCCGTTTCTATTTTAAGCTAATGGTTATTACCTTTGTGTAGGTTCTTGCGGATGGGTCATCCCCTAGGGCTGGCGCCCAAGAAGAGCCTCGCCATTCAAGTGGGACAGATGGCATCGCCTAACGTCACCCCTATTTCGAGCAGGAGTGGTGCCGATGTTGGGTCTGCGTTGGCCAACCCGATGGCGTCTGTGGTGGCACCCACGCCCGCGGAGGTTACCGAGCAGGCGGCTTCCTCCATGGCGGACGTGGTACAGCCGGCCGAGGGCCACATACCGCCAGTGGAGGTGGTCGTGACCACGCCAAGCCAGGATCAGCCGGGCGCGGCCATGGTGGCGCTCGAGGGCGTAGTCCAATCTGCGCCACCGGGGGCCCAGGTGGATCCACCCTTGGCGCTTGAAGCAGCCCAGATGGAGGAGGGTCTAGTCGGAGGGTCCTCGAGCACGGCGGTGGTGCCGCATAGGGTCAGGAGGGAGCCGCCCCTGGCCCCTTTGTTGGGAGGAAGCCGCTCCCCCCGCGCGAGGGGAGCCATCGCTCCGGTGGATGGCCGCTCAGGACCCGACGTCGGCTCTTTTCTCGCTCGATGATCATTCCGAGAGCATGGAGCGGGAGGGTCTTGACATCAGAATTTCGACCATGCTGGAGGCCTTGGACCAGACCAGAGGAGCCCTGCGCGAAATCGTTGTTCCTACTACCCAGGTATTCGCTTGATTTTCTTCTTTCTTTGCATATTTTTGTGTTTTTGCATTTCTGATACCAGTCTTCTTCCTCTTCAAGTTCTTGTTGCTCGTAACTGGAATAAATCCCGATTCCTCCGTGAGCAGAAGCCGGAGTGGGATCGCCTCTCCGAGGAGGCCTGGCTGCGAGCAGACATGGCCGCATAGCTTGCTGCCACCGAGGAGCGGGAGGCCTAGGTGCGTCAGGACGCAGAGGAGGCCCACGGGATGTTTGAGGATTTGTCGGCGAGGTCCAAGCTAGATGGGGAGGAGATCGCCAGGCTCCAAAAGGAGCGAGATGAGCTGCTGCAGAGGAATGCACAGGCTAATGAGAAGGCCGGTGAGGTCCTAAAGGAGCTGGAGATGGAGCGGGACCTCCGGCAGAAGGCCGAGAGTAGGGCCACGGCCCTTCAGCAGAAGGTGGACGAGGACGTCGAGGTGGTCCGCTCTCTCCGTGCAGATCTTGGTGACACGGTGAGCCGAAGGTTGAGCGCCGAAAACGTCTCCGTCAAGCTAGAAAAAGAGCTTGCCCATGCACGAAGGACCCTTTAGGTTGAGAGCGATGAGCACGATCTTCTGCAAGCTACGGTCGGGGTGGTCCTTGATGCCCTGAAGGTGGTGGAGCCGGTGGAGACCAACCCGCTCGCGGGTCGTGCCGCAGGTATCACGGCTCGGGTAGGCCAGCTTGAGGAGAGTGCTTTTCACGCCGGGATCACCCAGGCCTTCACCATCGCCCATGCCCATTACGAGAAGGAAATTAACCTGAAGGTGATGAGCGAAGGTTTCCCATCCACCTATGAGGATGATGAGCTAGAGGCAATGGAGAAGATGGTTGCTCCCCTTACGAAAAACCTGGCGGATAATCTGAAAGAGATGGTTCTCCCTTTGCGGGAGTAGTTAGTCGAACAATTTTGAGAACAACTTATATGTAATATGTGGACAAGTGTCGGTATTTTCGAGTCTGGACGCGGTTTCGTGATTTTACGTCGTAATTTCGTTTTGTTTGATTTTTTGCGATCTTACCGATCTGTTCCCCCGAATCTTACCACTGGTCTTGAAGCGAGGAGATTATTTCGAAAGAAAGAAGGGAGGTAGCCGTACCTTAACCAGCCCCCGAGTAAGGTCTGACCCCCTGCATTTGCTGGGGTCGGGGGTTACTAGAGACCAGAACCGTGGTTTTGGTGATAGGGTTGACGAAGTCCTTGGATGGCATTGCAATATTCCCTGCCCTGTCTTCCAACAGAAATCCCCAACTAGGGACTCTATGGGCTCGGCAAGGTGGGGCCTTCGAACCTGTGTCCCTGTATTGATTGGCTCGAGCCCCCGGGCCTTGTCAGGGTCTGATAGGGGTCGGCCATAATTTGCGTGTTACCCCGTCCTCGATTTTCGCAATCGGAGGGGCTGAGTAAATGACACTTTCCTCGACGGCTTGAGTATCGCGCTCAACGAGCTCACTAATGGGTACGTTCGTGTGGAATCTAGGTCCTTCATTTGCTGATGGGGTCGGCAGAGCCCTCTGGTGGCACTCCACAACTTCTTAACCCGCCTCCCGGCAGATGCCCGAGCCGTTCGATAGGCTCAGGTGGCCCGATGGCCTCTTCTCGATGGAGATTCTGTGGGTTTGGCTCGAGGTTAGAATCGAATGAGAAAAGGTTGAGACGTCCCTGTCCGCTTCTAAGCGGGGTCGGGCAGGGCCGCTGGGGCTTGTCTCAGTTATTTCTCCCTGGCTCTATTCGGCATGAGGCGGCCTCGAGCCCTTCGCGGGCCGGTCTTTGAACCTCGGCCTATGACCACCTATATCGAATGAGGCAACGGCCGTTTCATGATGCGACACGAAGCGTTGGGATGTTTTACATATGTATAATATAATCGAAATGAAGGCAGGGTCGGTAACGTTACCTTGGCGGTATCAGTGATGAAAAGCTCCTACCAGATGTGTCCGTGTGGGGTTCAGGCCCTGATGTTTGCGATGAGGTTGGAGTAACCTGCATAAGAATCGCTACTCTTTGTTTTTTGTATCTCGGTGGTGGTCCGAGCCGTTTAATTAACTTGGGCAACCTGACAGCTTCTCCTTTGGGGGAGATTCTGTAGGCGGACCCCTCCAAACCCTTCTTGAGAAGGCAGACGTCAAAGCTGGAGACACGAGGGGCGTTGAGCATGATTTTTCTGGCGAACAGAAACACCGTAGCTACCGAGGCGTAGGATCTGCTAGTTCGTCTAGTTTTACTCAAAGTTTTATGCCCGTATTTCGCATCCTTAGTTTCAAGCATACGGAGGGGGTCGGGTGAGGAGGATGTCTAGATTGGTAGACATCCTCGGCAGCCCCCGAGTGATGTTCGTGTCCCCGCCGTTTGACGGGGTTGGAAGCTCGAGAATGAATTTTAACGCGTAAAGTAAGAAGGCAGAGATGCTTATCTTTCTTTGGACGTTCGTTTGTCGTCTCTTTTGGGCCGAATGGCCGACCTAGGAGATCCGTTGGGGCTTCCGCTTTACAGAGGTCCTATCATCGGATCGCCCCGTGGTCCTGCATGGGGAGGCGAAGGGTTGTCTGCCAATGTGGGCGCCTTAATTGCCGTGTCCGAAGCGGGTCAGTGGCGGGCCATACCCAGGCAGTGTCCAGTTTGACCAGGAGGGGACGCCTCGTCGATCGGGGCTCGTCCTGTCAGTTCCGGCGCGTCCCCTCTGGTATCTATCAGCATTAATTCCGTATTTAAGGAGGGGAAGGGAGAGGGTTTTTCGTCCAACCTTTCACCTTTCCTTAGCTGTAGCGCCTCCTCTTTAAATAGGGAGGGGGAGGGGAGTTCTCATCCCACCTCTTCTTCTACCTCTGAGCCGCTATCTCTCCTTCTTCTCCCTTTCCACCGAATGCGTCCGTGCGTCGTGGCGATTCCTGAGTGAGGAAGAGTAATGCTAGAGAGAGAGAAAACTCACAAATTCGCTCGTGAATCTGGAGCATGATGTTGAGCCGGAGGTTATCTAGCGTAGATGAGATGGTGCATGCCGCCATTGCTGAGGAGTCGCTGTTGCCGAAGGAGAAGGGGCGCTGGTGGGCGCCGTACGTCGTCAACTTCGCCGTCGTTCGCTGCGGTCCTCCTTTGGCGGGAGGCGTTTCCTGCCCTGACACCGTTGTCAGGGTTGTGGCTGGCGACGATGGCGTAGTCCCCGGATGCCCTAGCGGAGGCGTCACTATCGGAGTTGCGGCTGACGACGATGGCGTATTCCCCGGACGCCCCGGCGGAGGCGTTGCAGATGATGGTGCCTTCGAGGATCCCGCGAAGCGGCAGGATATCGCCGATGGAGAGTGTGGCGTGGTGGCCATAGTAGATGAGCTAGCCCATGTACACGCCCCGGGCGTTGCCGATGGAGAGCATGGCGCGGTGACCGCAGTAGATGAGCTGGCCCGTGTACATGCCCTGGGCGTCGCCGATGGAGAGCGTGGCGCGGCGACCGCAGTAGACGAGCTGGCCCGTGTACACGCCCTGGGCGTCGCTGATGGAGAGCGTGGCGCGGCGACCGCAGTAGTGCTTGTAGTAAAGCTAAGCAGAGACTGCAATTGAATAACTTTATGGGGAAGCCCTCGAGTAAATAGTTCTCTGAATTTATAAGTATATTAGTCTTTTTTGTAATGAAATCACTTTGTAAGTGGCGAATTTGTGCAAAAAATGAACAAATCTTCATCTTTTGCCTATGGCAAGCAGCTTTTTAACTTTCTCTCTCTCTCTTTTGTGTACAAACGGTTTTAGTGTCCTCCGACCCTTCTCATGGTCTAAGTCGTAAGAAACTAGGAACGTGGGTGAACTAATTCTGATTGAGCTGGTGAGCAAAGAGGTTGCAGCCGCTGGGGCGTGGGTCTCCCGCAGTCCTACCAATCGTATTCAGAATTTGTTCCTGAAATCTTAGCCCTTATGACTTGTTTATGAGAAGAATGGAAAACTTAGCGAATGTTTGTATAACACAGGAGGTTTCTGCAAGCGTAATACTTGTATTACATATGTCAGATGTTATGTCACATGCCAGCCCCCGAGTGAGGTATGACCCCTCATGATTTGCAGGGGTCGGAAGTCACTAAGGATCGGGGTTTTGTTATGACAAAAACTGATAAAGAAGAGTATACACTTATTTTAAGGGTAAAAACGACGTAGCTGCTCAATGTTCTAGGCGTTGGTGAAGACCTCGTCGTTGATGGTTTTCAACCTGTAGGCACCTAGGCGAAGTACTTCTGCGACGACGTAGGGCCCTTCCCAGGGCGGGGAGAGTTTGTGGCAGTCCTTTTTGCTCTGCACAAGGCGGAGGACGAGGTCCCCGATGTTGAAGGCTCGACCCCGTACCCGTCGGCTGTGGTACCATCGCAACACATGCTGGTACTTAGCTGAACGGAGGAGGGCGATGTCGCGGGCTTCATCGAGCTGGTCCATGGTGTCTTGGTGAGATGCTTCGGCCCCCTGTTCATCGTATGCTCTGATTCTTGGTGCTCCATAGTCGAGGTCCGTTGGGAGAACGGCCTTGGAACCGTAGACCATGAAGAAAGGTGTGTAGCCGGTGGCCCGGCTAGGAGTTGTCCTTAGGCTCCAGAGCACGGCCGGGAGCTCAGCGAGCCAGCGCACATCGAACTTGTTCAATCGGTTGAAAATTCTAGGTTTGAGGCCTTGAAGGAGCATGCCGTTTGTGCGCTCGACTTGCCCGTTCGTCCGGGGGTGTGCAACGGCTGCCCAATCGATCCGGATGTGTTGTTCATCACAGAATCGAACGATTTTGCTACCGGTGAACTGCGTGCCGTTGTCTGTGATGATGGAGTTCGGTACTCCAAAGTGATGGATGATGTCGAGGAAGAACAGCACAGCTTGCTCGGATTTGATCGTGGATATTGGTCGAGCTTCAATCCATTTTGTAAACTTGTCTATGGTGACAAGCAGGTGGGTGAAGCCCCCAGGCGCCTTTTTGAGTGGCCCAACCAGGTCGAGCCCCCAGACCGCGAAGGGCCACGTGATGGGAATCATCTAGAGAGCCTAGGCCGGGAGGTGTGTTTGCCGAGCGTAGTACTGGCACCCTTCACAGGTGCGTACAATTTGCTCGGCATCGGCTACTGCGGTGGGCCAGTAGAAACCTTGTCGGAAAGCATTCCCAACCAAGGCTCTTGGTGTGGCATGATGACCGTAGACTCCACCATGGATGTTGCCCAGCAGGAGTTTTCCCTGTTTGCCAGGGATGCAGAGTTGCAGAATCCCGATGTGACACCGTTTGTAGAGTTTGCCCTCTACAAGAACAAAGGACCTGGCGCATCGCGTGAGCCGTCGGGCTTTCGTCTTGTCTGCCGGTAGTATGTCGTGGAGGAGGTAGTCGAGGTAAAGCGTTCTCCAGTCATCGGGAGAGTCAGACTCCGCTGTTGGGTCCTCTTCAAGCTCCATAACCTCGGGGTCGGGCGGAGCAGTTGGTGGATCAGCCCCTAGGATCGGACTAGATGGGCCATCGTCAGCTCGTTCTGACCCCGCGTAGCATACCAAGGGTTTGTGTTTATCACTGGCAAAGACACCTGTCGAGACTAGCTCTCGGCCGAACGCTGCTTTTGCAAGCATGTCGGCTGCTTCATTGAGGCGCCTTGGGATGTGATCGAGTTCGAGGCCGTCAAATTTGTCCTCCAGCTGTCGGACTTCTTGACAGTATGCCTCCATCTTGGTGTTGTGGCAGCATGACTCTTTCACGACCTGGTTGACGACAAGCTGAGAGTCACCCCTGACGTCTAGGCGTCGGATGCCCAGCTCGATGGAGATTCATAGGCCATTGACGAGCGCTTCGTATTCTGTAGTATTATTTGATGAGGGGAAATGGAGCCGAACCATGTACCTCATGTGGACCCCGAGGGGAGATACAAAACTAGTCCTGCTCCAGCGCCCTTCTTCATCAGTGATCCATCGAAGTACATTGTCCAGTACTCTTGATCGACGGCTGCTGGTGGCATCTGAACCTCGGTCCACTCCGCGATGAAGTCAGCCAGTACCTGAGATTTGATCGCTGTTCAAGGGGCATAAGAAATGCCCTGATCCATCAGCTCGAGTGCCCACTTTGCGGTTCTTCTCGTAGCGTCATGGCTATGGACGACCTCGCCGAGGGGGAACGACGTCACTACTATCACGGGGTGTGACTCGAAGTAGTGGCGAAGCTTCCTTTTGGTGATGAGGACAGTGTAGAGGAGTTTCTGGATTTGGGAGTAGCGGGTTTTGGAGTTGGATAACACCTCGCTGATGAAATATACAGGGCGCTGCACCTTGAAGGTGTGCCCCTCTTCCTCTCGTTCTACTACTAAGGCGGAGCTAACCACTTGGGTGGTGGCCGATATATATAGTAGGAGGGATTCTCCATTGCATGGAGGCACTAGGACCGGAGGTTTAGTTAAAAATCGCTTAACCATGTCAAGTGCCTCCTGAGCCTCGGCTGTCCACTTGAAGCGGTCAGATTTCTTCAGGAGTCGATAAAGGGGGAGTCCTCGTTCGCCGAGGCATGAAATGAATCGGCTGAGGGCGGCAAGGCACCCTGTGATCCGCTGAACCCCCTTTATGTTTTGGATCGGGCCCATCCTTGTGATGGCTAATATTTTCTCCGGGTTGGCTTCGATGCCACACTCGAAGACGATGAAGCCGAGCAGCATGCCCCTCGGGACCCCAAAAACACATTTTTTGGGATTGAGTTTGATGCCGTTTGCCCGGAGTTTCGCAAAGGTTTGCTCAAGGTCGGCGACAAGGTGGTCAGCTCATTTGGATTTGACTATGATGTCATCAACATAGGCCTCAACGGTTCGCCCGATGAGGTCTCCAAAGCAATTGAGCATACAGCGCTGGTACGTTGCCCCAGCATTCTTCAGACCAAACGGCATTGAAATGTAGCAAAATGATCCGAAGGGGGTGATAAAAGATGTCGCGAGCTGGTCGGACTCTTTCATCGCGATTTGGTGGTAGCCAGAGTACGCGTCAAGGAAGCAGAGGGTTTCGCACCCTGAGGTGGAATCGACTATTTGGTCTATTCATGGCAAAGGAAACGGGTCCTTTGGACACGCTTTGTTGAGGCCGGTGTAATCGACACACATTCTCCATTTCCCGCTCTTTTTTCGCACAAGAACGGGATTTGCTAACCACTCTGGGTGGTATACTTCCTTAATGAATCCTGCGGCCAATAGTTTGGCTATCTCCTCGCCGATGGCCCTGCGTTTCTCCTCGTCGAAGCGACGCAAACGTTGCTTTACCGGCTTGGAGCCCGGGTGAATTTTTAAGGTATGCTTGGCGACCTCCCTCGGGATGCCCGACATATCCGAGGGTTTCCACACAAAGATGTCTTTGTTATTGCGGAGGAAGTCGACGAGCACGCTTTCCTATTTGGAGGAGAGCGTGGTCCCAATACGGACTTGTTTGCCCTCGGAGTTGCTGGGGTCCAGGAGGACCTCCTTGGGTCCTTCCGCTGATTCGAACGATCCGGATGACCTCTTCACGTCGGGCGCCCCTTCAATGACCTCCTCCCTGAGGGTGGTGAGCTCTTCGGAGGCGATGACTGCGGATGCGTGTCCGCAGCATTCGACTTCACACTCGTAAGCGCGCTGGAAGGAGGTGTCGATGGTGATGACCCCGCGAGGGCCTGGCATCTTCAGCTTAAGGTACGTATAATTGGGAACGGCCATGAACTTCGCGTAGCATGGTCGTCCCAGGATGGCATGGAAAGTCCTCGGGAACCCCACTACGTCGAAGGTGAGGGTTTCAGTCCGGTAATTGGACCGATCCCCAAAAGTGGCGGGCAGGTCGATCTGCCCCAGTGGCACGGCTTGCCTACCAGGCACGATGCCATGGAAAGGTGCTCGGATGGGACGGAGGTTCGTTCGGTCGACGCCCATCTTGTCGAGCGTCTTGGCGTATATGATGTTGAGGCCGTTGCCCCCGTCCATCAGTACTTTCGTGAGCCGCTTTGGACCGATGATCGGATCGACAACAAGCGGGTACCTTCCCGGGTGTGGGACAGTATTCGAATGGTCGGTCCGATCGAAGGTTGTGGCAGATTCCGACCATCGGAGGAAGGCCGGCGTGACTGGTCCGGCCGTGTAGACCTCGCGGCGCGCAACCTTCTGGCGGTGCTTGGAGTCATAGGCCGTTGATCCTCCAAAGATCATGAGGGCGCCGGTCAACGTTGGGAAGGTGTCGTCCTTCTCCTCTACGTCGTCTGTGGTGGGAACAGGTTCCTTCCCCTGCTCCCCTTTGTTAAGGCCCCTGGCCAAGTATTTGCACATGAGGCCGCAATTCTTGTATAGATGCTTGGCCGGGAAGGCATGGTTTGGGCATGGCCCCTCGAGCATTTTCTCGAAGTGGTTCGGAGTGCCCTCCATGGGCTTCCGGCCACCTTTGCGGTCAGCAGCGGCCACGAGTGAGTTGTCGCGTCGTTGCTTCTTATTTTTCCTTTTGGCAGGACGGTTGGAGGCGCCTTCGCTGGCATCCTCGTCCCGCCTCATCTTTCCGTCAGAGCGATCAAAGATGGCTCTGACCGCCTCCTCTCCAGAGGCGTGACTAGTGGCGATGTCCAGGAGTTCCTTGGTAGTCCGTGGGCCCCTGCGTCCTAGCTTGTGGACCAGGGATTCGCAGGTTGTCCCGGACAGAAAGGCTCCTATCACGTCGGCATCGGCGACGTTAGGGAGCTCGTTGCACTGTCGAGAGAAGCGCCGGATGTACCCACGGAGGGTTTCATCGGCCTTCTGGCGGTAGTTCTTGAGGTCCCATGGGTTTCTAGGGCGTTTGTACGTGCCCTAGAAGTTGCCTATGAAGATCTCCGTCAGATCCGCCCAACTCTGAATGGTGTTGGACGGTAAGTGCTCCAGCCATGCTCGCGCCGAATCAGCCAAGAACAGCTGGAGATTGCGAATGATGAAATCATCATCACTCGCCCCACCGACCTGACATGCAAGCCGGTAGTCTTCGAGCCAAAGCCCGGGATTTGTTTCGCCAGAATATTTAGGGATGTTGGTAGGCGGTCGATACCTTAGGGGGAACGCAGCGTTGAGGATATGTCGACCGAAGGCCTGAGGACCTGGCAGGCCGAGGCTCGGGCTTCGGTCCTCGTTGCTATCGTAGCGTCCACCACGTTGGGGATGGTAGCCGTGGCATGCTGCTTCTCCATCGTCGCTATGGGCGCGTCTCCGGGCGTTGATGATGCTGCGTACATCGCGGCCATGGCCGAGGCGTTGATGCACTGGGACGGCGGAGGGCCGCCTGCCGCCTGGCAGTGTTTGGTGGATGGACGCGTCCTTGGTGGGACGCACTGAGGGCGTGCGCTGGCTGGTGTCGGGTTCGCGTCGTCAGGACAACAAACTTTTCGCCTGCTGCGTCGCCGCACGCTCGAGCAACGTGCGAATTTCTCGGCGGGCGCGGTGATCCTCAGACATCGCGGCCTCCGGAAGGCCATGCAGCAAGGCGGTTGCTGCGGCGATGTTCTGGCTGGCTCAGGCAAAGTGAGGAAGGGTCCCCTCATCGGTGAGGATCATTTGGTGTACGGTACGGGCCGTGGCGTGCCCCCCCCCCCCCCCCGTCTTTGCGGCGTTCAATCTCGCGATTGATGTCCGCGTATTCCCAGACAAGCCCTTGCCCGGCCTCATCGATCTCTTGCTGACGGGCCCTCAGCTGCTCCATCCTTAGGCAAGATGAGGCTGTTGTCTCTTCCCCGAATCTGCCGTTAGGGTTGTTTGTAGGGGTGACCTCTTCCCTGGAGGCACTTTCGACGTGACCCTCGGGGGTCTGCGCCATGAAGCATTCCCGGGAAGGGTGGTGGCTCCCCCTACTGGAATCCGAGCTGGAGAACGATCCTGGCTCCTCATTGAGGAGCCCGTAGAGGGTCTCCGTATCATGCTCAATCGCCCCCACGAACTCGATGTCCGTGGGTGACTGAACCATACGTAGTGCCAGAAGGTGGCCAGCGGTCGCCGCAGCGTTGCGGAGACCGAACGGAAACGCTATCGGGGCGCTCCGTATGGGACCTTCCGGACACATGGTGGCGTTGTGAGAGGCCTCCCTTGATGACTGGGGTCCAAGGGAGTTGCTCGGCGGGCCCTCAAGCCTAAGACGGCTGAGGTTGATGGAAGGGAGAGATGGGGCGGCTGTGTGAGTCAGCGCCAGCTCTCCTCCTAGTGTGATGATGAAATCTAGGTCGCTGAAACGTATGTGTGCGCCTAGGGCCCAGCTGATTGCGTGGGTGGCCATCCGAGGCCTGATTTGGAACGCGTAAGCACCCCTACCTGGCGCGCCAACTGTCGGTGTTTCATACGAACACCGGCAAGTAAATTTATAGTAATGCGCGTTAGGCTCAGATGGTGCGCTAAAGGACACAAGATTTATACTGGTTCAGGTCGAATGTCCCTACGTCCAGTTGGTTGCTGCTCGTGTTATTAGCACCATGAACGATTTGTAGTAGGGGGTACAAATGATCGAGAGAGGGACTGGTCCCAAGTCTCTGATGGAAGGGTTGAAAGGAGGTCAAGAGCTTGGTAGCAACTTGACTGTGTGTGTGTGTCTTGTATTATTTAGTCCGAAGTCCATCCCCTTGATGGAGGAAGCGCATCCCCTTTTATAGATGAAGTGGCTGGCTTTACAAGGGTGAGGGCTTTAGGAAGCGTACTCTATGTCTTGTGGCTCACGTCTCCCCGGCCTCGTCCTTCATTCTGATGAGTGCGAAAGAAGATAAGCGCCTACAATACTGTTGATGCCTCTGTAGAATGTCAGGTTGGTTACAGAATGCTGCCCTGCGCAGGGTATGGGTTGTAGCATGGTGGTTTGACTTATGAGCCTCCCCAGCCTTGCTCCGCACGCCTTTTGGTTCCTATGAGTCTTTGTTGGAGGGACGCGGGGTCGGGGTCGGGGTCTGGAGTAGCGCCGTGGGCAAGCTGTCCTGACTTGGTGGACCTGAGGGGTCGGGAAGCGGGCTCCGCTCCCTTGGGTCCATATCGTGACGACGAAAAATCCATCGTTCATGGGGATAACAAATTCTTTTCTGGAGCGTAGCGGTTGTCGTATGTCTCTGTCGGGTTCCGTGTCCTAGAGCTGAAGGCGGCGGCCACAACTCTATAGGGCGAGGAGCACGCACCTGTAATACCTTTCGGGCTCTGTGGCGCCCGGAAGGGTCTAAAGCACCTGTCCCATCGTTTCCTAGCAGTACTTTTCCTGCCAGGGCGCAGGGTATGGTCCTCGGAGCCATGGTTAACCCGAACGTCTTGTCTTGCCCAGTCCTTATCTCCTGGGCGAGACCGAGCCCGCCCCTCCGGGGTCGGGCGAGGCGGAGTCTATCCCTCAGCCCTCGGACGAGACCGAGCCCTTCCTAAAGGCGTCGGGCGAGACGGGGACTAGCCCGGAGTCCTCGGGCAAGGCAGAGCTATCTCCAAAGGCGTCGGGCGAGGCGGAGTCAGCGTCGGGCGAAGCGGAGTCTATCCCTCAGCCCTCGGGCGAGACCGAGCCCGTCCCAAGGGCGTCGGGCGAGACGGAGACTAGCCCTGGGCCCTCGGACGAGGCAGAGCTATCTTCAAAGGCGTCGGGCGAGGCAGAACCAAACTCCTGTCATTCGAACAAGGGACGTAACGGTGCCCTTATCCGCCCATAAGTTTTTAACGTTCGGTGGTTATTGGTTCCACCTTCTGGGGTACCCCGGTATTAGGTTCCCGACACCATCTTATTCCCACGTCCTGTCTGTAGAATATACGGTTGCGCCAGCCAGGACTTATCGTCTTGATTCACTATTTTGGTTAGGTAAATTTTAATCTTTGCTCTTCGTGTTTTTTAGAAAATTATTTTCTACATTCATAGCTATTTGGTAACATTCATAGCTAGTTGAACCTTCTAATCCTCCACTTGATCAGGTTGAACTAGTGGTGGAAGATCGGTGGTTGATGTGGTTGATGAAAAAGATATAGTAAGACATTCATATTTCTTGGAAAGCGTCGAATAAAATAGCCTGAAAAAATTGCATGGTAAGCCTCTGGTACTCTTTTATGTCTATATTTAAACTATCGATATGACTTTTGAACTATTTATATTGTATCTACAAGATGGTTTTAACTTAATCCTTGAATTTAAGCCTTATCATGTTACTTAGTTATGTATACCAAATCACGTTGTAAAATTTACAATTGTTACTGAATTGTTAAAATAGATTTATCAAATTATATATGAAATGTTTTTTTATGGCATGCCTAAAGTTAGGCCCTGTTTAGATCCCACCCAAAATCTAAAAATTTTCAAGATTCCCGTCACATCAAATCTTACGGCACATGCATGGAGCATTAAATGTAGGTAAAAAGAATAACTAATTGCACAGTTTACCCGTAATTGGCGAGACGAATCTTTTAAGCCTAAATAGTCCATAATTGGACAATTTTTGTCAAATACAAAAGAAAATGCTACACTAACCCAAAGCTAAAATTTTTCGCATCTAAACGGGTCCTTAAAATCATATATTCCCCACCGCTTATACGCCCTGCCTACGTTCTGATTCTCGGAAATGGTGCTGTTGTTGGCTTTCGAATAAAAAATAAATAAAATGGGGGCCACTGCTGGCCGTTCTCGTTCCGTTGCCGTTACGGGTTGCGTTCCCTGTTCCCGTGCCACTGCAGGCTCTGCCCGTCCGTTGGCCGTGGCGACCGACCGACCGACGGATCCTCCGCTCAGTGCCTGTTTCCGCGCCTGCCTGCGGCGGTGCAGCCTGCGCTCCAAAGTCTCAACGCTCATCTACACAACACAAGGCTTACACGTCTCGTCTCAAAGATAAACAAAACAAAAGCTTACGTTACGTCTCCAATAAAAAGAATAAAAATAAAGCCCAGAGAAAGCAGAACATGTCATGCCAAAAGAATTTTGGACAGGAATCCCCGCGTCCCGTAAGTTAACCCGTCGCTGCATCTCGCAATCAGGCGAATCTTTAACGACTAATGCAGGCAGCAGTGGTTAGTAACAATGCACTACTGTTGCTTGCTAATCCGATTCCTAGCAGAACCACCAGTCTGCAACTGTACTCAACTCAATGCAGTCGACTGTTGAGGCAGCTGAGCGCCTGAGCTAGGAGTCCGGGAGAGGGAGAAGGGGGGACCGAGAGGAAAGCACACAGCAGCAGGTGGCCTGCTGGTTTGCTTTGCTTGTGGATTTGAGGCCCCCGCGCGGGAAGGGAAGGAACAGGAGCAGGAGCGCTGAGCAGAGCGAGCACGGAGCAGGAGGAGGAAGACGCCAATGGCGCCGCCTAGTATTCCGACCGTATCTACGGTACGTACTACTGCTAGTACTGGTACTACTAGTAGTGCTCCACTTCATTTTTCTCTTTTCTTGGCTCATTTCGGATGCGGGGGAGAAAAGGGGGCGGCTTTGGATCCTCGCATTTATCGCTCGCTCCGATGCACCATCGCACGCGCGCAACGCCGCTCCACGTCTCCACTCCAGTCGCCTCGAGGCCCGAGAGCATTCGAGGAGGGAGGAAGGAGATCCGATTCCAAGCCGAGCAGAGCTCCCCCACCGGCCCCGCCGTACCTGCAGCCGCTCGCTCAGCTGTGCCGCTGTGCTGCCTGTGGACTCCACTCCACCCCCTCACATGGCGAGAGAGGAGAGCCGCAGGTGCGGTGCGGTGCGGTGGTGCCCGCTAGTAACTAGTAGTCCCTTTCACCTTTTTCCCCTTCCCCAGCTCGTGTTCTTGGGCGCTTGTCCGCCTTTGCTTGTTCCTTGCGCTCTCCTCCCCTTCTCCCCTCTCTCTTCTCCCGTCCTGTGAGCAGGCAGTGAGCTGGCCGGGCATCGGGCAATGCCGCTTTTCCGATCCCACCTGCGCCGCGCTGTCCTACTGACCTAAAGCGGAGATACGGAGGTAGAGGAGAGAGAAAGAGGGAGGCACTGAGTTCGTGAGTTGAGTTCAGTTCTCTCACGGAGAACGAGCGAGCGAGGGTGTGTCCTTGTGCGTTCGCTCTTGTGATGCGCGGCATTCTCCGTGCACCCGTTTAATTCCGCCCAGGTACTCCTATCTATGAATATCAATGCCGCCATTCATGGCTTCTCCCCTCCGTCCTCCCCCAATCGTCCTTGCTTCTTGCTCGCTCGCTATGCTGTACTAGTACTTATTACTCCGTATCTAGTACTGCTCCTCCTCCATGGGGTTTCGGTTTCCTCAAGCGCCCCCGCGTTTTCTTTCTCTCTCTCCGTCGCTCGCTCGGTTTCTCCGCTGAAGTTGGGTTCGGCTCCGGGAAAGATGGGATTTTGAATCGATTGGCGGCGGATTCCTCTCGGGGGTTTAGTAGGTGATTGATTTCAGACTGTGCCATGTGCTCAATGATTTTGCCTTCATTCGCGCCTCCCTCTATGTTCGCCGCCGGTGGATTTTGATTTCTCTGCTGCCTCCCTCTTCAGCTGGGGAACGGGAGTAGTCGGTGGCCACAAGTTTATTATGTTTTTTTCCCTACTAATTGTACTTGTGAGCTCTTCGCGAGTACTAACCTTTTGTTGCCACTATTGCTCTGATGCGACAGGGGTGTACTTGAGAAAAATTTAATGTTTCTAATACTACTTTTACAGCAATGCCTGCAAATTGTTTTACTTCTTTGGTGTTCTTCGGTGATATATTTTTGGTCCTTGGGAGTTCTGGCCATTGCATTTTTTTTGGGGGGGGGGGGAGGTGCGTCGCCTGTTTTCCCTGAGATTCTACTCTGCCGTGGTCGGGTTTCGTGTTGATGATAAGCAGTGTCAGTGTGTATGAAAATGCTGCCAAGTTTTGCTAAAGAAAGGAGCCGGTGGTTTGCTGCACATGTTGACGGGGACCAATTTTTTTTCTCCTGTTTTTCTTTTCCAAGTTGAATCATCCTAGGCGAGACGTCCTTCTCTTCCTCAACAGATGTGTGGAGCACGCATACTAGTATTTGTTTAGCCTCATTCTATCCGGACCACGGAATTTGGATGCTTATGTTGTATCAACGTGTTAGTTTTAGTTCACAAAATATTCTGATAGAGAAGGATCAGCTGCTATCTGCCTTTGGACCATCATCCTACTAATATTTAATTCCAATAGTCTACCTTTCACAGTTTCTGTTATACAAGTTAGAACTGCATTTTTCATAATTTGTTATCATTTTTTCTCAAGTGATAATTTATACTGCATTTTTTTTATTCATAGTAGTAATCAACATCTCTGCTTATGATGCACAGCTGTCTCTCCAATGCCAAGTGTTGATCTCTCAGACCTGCACATGGTGATAGCCCCAAAGAGGGAGAAAGCAGAAGAACCACTTTTGATCTTTTGAGTGGTTCATGGTTATGGATCGTGCGGGTTGGCTCTGGAGGCGCAAATCGTCGGATAAGAGCCCCGGGGGTAGTGACAGCTCTCTGTCTGTGTCGTCACATTCCGAGCAGTGCTCTGATGATCAGGTTCAGCACCATGCCTTAATTTGTGTCCTGTACATTTTTTTATTTCATCAGTACAGTTTGGTCTCAGCTATTACTTTTTTACTTCATGATAATGTATTAGGAGTTTACCATAATTTTTTTTAGAATTGTAGTTCTTTTCAGTTGTATGACACTAGAATTTCCTAGGGAGGAAGTTTCCTAATATTTGGGTAATCATTGGTAATTTCCTTAGTTCTACTGATGCTAGAACTCATTGGTAGTTGTCTATTAGTTAGGTTAATTAACTCAAGTGGGAGTTCTGTAAACTTGATCTGCTGCTACCTTTCACCCTGATATTTGGCTGGTTGATACACTGCTTAGTGTTTAGTCATGATCCATGTGTTTTCTAACTATAAGAAATTCATATTTCGTTACCCTTGCTAAAATGATCAGCTATTGGATCTTCTTAATTTTTTCTTTTACTTTTTTCCCAATACAAAATAAGCAATGAACACATTTGAGGGATTAATGCAGATTTTACTCGGTCTTATTTTTCAGCCTATTGTCTCTCTTCGCCTTTAAAACTGTTGAATTACCAGATGAGAATGCCACCTTTTCTTTTCAATGAACATATGGAATTAGTACCATCTGATAATTTTCTTTGGCCACATGATTTAGCCAGCTAGCTTTGGCAAAAGGAATACAATGAATTATTGAGTAAATAGATTTTAGGTCTCGGAAGTGACATTTATTTGACAGTTTGACTTAAATTTCCCTAGGGTATTAAGTTACGCAACATCAATCCCATTAAATGTATTTTTTGTTAACAATCAAAATCTTTGCATTCAGTGAATGATTTGACCACTCAAATGGTGACGAGTATGTCAGCTAAGGATTTTTAACTTAGTCTAGACATAGATAACTTCTAGTGCAAACTCTGGGACACAGTTTGAATGCTGCAATGAATGATTCACTTTTTTCTATGAAAAGAGTTGGTATATATGTTAAACAGTTGAATCATGAGATTTAAGTCCCATCTCAGATAATGTTTTGCGATTTCAGGGTCAATCTCAATCCCCTGGAGCCTCTTCAGGAAGTAAGTATGATTACAGCCAAGAAACTGGAGCAGCAAGATCCTTGAATGGCAAGCTAGCAGCAGGGGTCAATTTGAACAATTTTAATCCAGAGCATGGTCAATCATTAGAACAACATGTGTCCTCCAATGTTAGAGATGAAGAGATCAAGGAGACCTTGGAGAGTTTGAACTACAAACTTTCTGCTGCGCTTTCGACCATCAGAGCAAAAGAGGACTTGGTGAAGCAGCATGCTAAAGTCACAGAAGAGGCTGTTGCAGGTAACTTTTTTGTTCCTTAATAAATTCTCTCGAAGTGAGTGCAAAAAATATTTTGTTTTTATAATTGAACCTATAAAGTCATTGTGAGAGTACAGTTAGATCCATTTCATCCTTTTTCTAGTAATGAATTGCAAACTTAAATTTGCATGTGTGAGTGTTGCAAAAAATGCATGTGTGACTGTGAGAAGTTTGCTTTCATCCTATGTAGCCATTCTCTTAATCTTGTTTCTGGTAGGTTGGGAACAAGCTGAAGCTGAAGTTACTACTCTGAAGGGGCTACTTGAAGCTTCTTGTCAGAAGAATGCTTCTCTCCAGGATCAAGTCAGCGACCTAGATGAGGCCCTCAAGGAATGCGTCAGGCAACTGCGGCTGGCAAGGGAAGAACAAGAGGACAAAATCCGTGAAATAGTTTCCAAATCTCTGGTGCCGCAGTCTGAAAACCCTGAGCTCCAAAACCATATCGCAGAGCTAAAAAAGCGGCTGGAAGTGACCAGATCAGAAGCGTCATCTTCCATGCTATTACAGCATGATCTACAAGAAAGGCTTCAGGCAATTGAGAGAGAGAACTTGGACCTTAAGGCCAAGCTTCAGGCAATTGAGAAAGAGAATATAGATCTCAAGGCCAAACTTCTGGTACAGTCCAAGGATCTGAAGATACTAATGTTGGAAAGAGATCTGAGCAACCAAGCAGCGGAGACAGCAAGTAAACAACACTTGGAAAGTGTTAAAAAGATTGCCAGGGTTGAGGCAGAATGCCGCAGGCTACAGCATCTAACACGGAAAACAACACTGAGCAATAATTCTAGGTCTACACAAAACAATTGCTGCATGGAATCACTGACTGACAGCCAGTCCGACCATGGGGAGCATATGGTGGGTGTTGATAATGATCTGCAAAATTCTGACTCATGGGCATCGGCTTTAATTGCTGAGCTTGATCAGTTCAAGAATGGCAAGGATGGTTCAAGAAATATTGTGAACAATCCTGTTGAGATTGACATAATGGATGATTTCCTTGAGATGGAAAGGTTAGCTGCATTGCCTGAATCAGACGGTACAAGCTCTAGCTTTGAAATGGAAACAGATTCTGACAAGGCTGTCGCAAGAAGCAGCTCCTTGAAAGTCGAAACTGAAGAATTGCAAAACAAGGTAGCAGATTTGCAGGAAAAGTTTGAAGCAATTGCAAGCGAGAAAAGGGAGCTTGAGATGGCACTTATGGAGGTTAGAAATCAGCTTGACATTTCCTGTGATGCGCTAGTGGCAGCAAAGAACAGGCTGGTCGAAATGCAGATGCAGTTGGAATCAGCAAATGACTCCAAACTTTCTGCTTTGGAAGATGTGGAGCGTTTGGACTCTGAGAGGAAGGCTTTGGAGTTGCAGTTGGAGTCCAAATCTGTAGAAGTTGAGGAACTACTTATGGCTGTTGCTTCGTCGGAGGAAAATGCAGAGCAGAAAGAGTTGGAGTCACAGTTAGAATTGATGTCAGTACAAGCTACAGAGCTTCGCCTGACTGTGGCATCACTGGAAGAGAGAGTTCAGTCTGAGAGAGAGCTTTCTGTGCAACAGAAAGAAAATGCAGAAGCCATGTTGAATGCTAAAGAAGAACTCGAAGCACAGCTGTGTTCAGCAAACACTGAAATGGGGAAACTGCGTGACCTTGTCAAAGCACTAGAGAATGAAGTAAAAAAGGAGAAGGCATTGCGTGAAGAATTAACAGCACAGTTACAGATAAAGGTTGAAGCAGCTGTCGATGCAGTTAAAGAATCATTGGAGGCACAGCTGTGTTCAGCAAATACTGAAGCAGGGAAGCTTAGAGATGTTGTCAAAACACTCGAGGATGAGGTAGAAAAAGAGAAGGCATTGCGTGAAGAGCTTGCAGTAAACATAGAAGTGAAAACTAAAGCAGCAAGAACTGCTGAGGCTCTTAAAGAATCCTTGGAGGCACAGCTGTCTTCAGCAAACGCTGAAATACAGAAACTGGAAGAGATCACAAAACAACTACAGAGTGAGTTAGAGAAGGAGAAGACACTTCATGAGGAATTCTCAGCACAGTTAGAGATGAAGATTGAAGCAGAGAGAGCTTGTTCTATGGAGTCTGCTAAAGAATCATTAGAGGAACAACTCCAGTTAGTGAACTCGGAAGCTGCAAAACTGTGTGACATGGTGACTGCACTTGAGCACGATGTGGAAAAGGAGAAGGCATTTTCTGCAGAGCTCCAGATGCAGCTAGAAGCTCTAGAGGCTGTAAAGAAGGTGTTGGAGTCAGAAGCGGAGTCAGCACATCAGGATGCCAAAATTCTCAGGCAGAAGGTGGAGTCATTGGAAGCAAAACTCAAGGAGCAGATGTCGTTAACAGACGAATTCACTGCCAATGTGGAGACTTTGCAGTCAGATAGGATGGCTATGGAGCATAAACTTAAAACAGCAGATAGGGAACTCATAAAATTGACAAACAAGGTGAGCTTGCTCCATAGGGAGATCCAGCAGGAGAGATTGCTGTCAGAAGAGTACGAACAGAAATGCCAAAAGTTGGAGGCTCAGTTGTCAAGAGATAGCCGGGATGCAAAGCTCTGGCGGCTCGCAAACTCGAATGGAGATCTGAAGGTTAAGAAGGTAAATTTCTTCCCTTTCTATAGCACCTGAACCTAATAGACCCGTATGAATTTATACTACTTTAAGCATTTCATTTCAGGAGGATAATTGGACAGACAAGACCATTAGCATCACTGAATTCAAGTCAAAATGTTCATTTTTGTAGGAGAAGGAGCTTGCTAACGCAGCTGGGAAGCTCGCAGAGTGCCAGAAGACAATTGCTTCTCTGGAGCGTCAAATCAAATCACTGACAGACCTCGACAGTGTGGTGCTGGAGCCTGAAAGGCTTGAATCCAGCAGGGACATGACATTGCCACTGGACTTCAGAAATGATGATGCTGAATTTGCTATGTTTACGGATGACTTATACGACTTTGACCTTCCAAACAACAACACAAGCTTCTTTTCTCCACTCCCATCAATCCAGCCCTCGTCCCCACCCTCGGAGATGTCAGTATTCGCAGGGGGGCTCTCGACTCTTAGCAGTTACAGGAGCAAAAGAGCAAGTAGAAGGTGATGAAAAAAAAAGGCTACCCAGATGTCATACTAACAAACAGTCCATGGATGCTGCCATATGTGTAGGTAGGTCGATGTACATTACAGAAACTGATGGTTAGATTTGTGTGATGAACATCCATTTCAGCAAGCGCAGTTTTTATAGCCTGCTTGATGAGGTCTTACTGGCGGTCGTTTGCTGCAAAATGCAAACCTGGTTATCTGTGTGTGATTCTAGTTACAGGAAAGTGCATATTCAATGTTCATATGATGTTTGTATGTGGTGCTGTTCAACTTTGCTTGCATATTCAATCTTTGTTGTGCAGCGTCGAAATTTTCTGTTCATCTGGAAGGTGTGGATATGGTAACAGCAACTATCACGGCAGATGGAAAATGGTCTCTTGCGTTATTGCCCCTACTTTGAAGTGCAATTGTGATTTTATTCTCGTTTTTCTAACTCTATGATTTTGCCCTTCACTACGAGCAATTTAATGCGGTTTTGCCCCTAGTCAACGGTCAAAGCAGGAGCAAATTCATAAAGACTAGGGGTAAAATCGCGTTGACTTGTTCGTAGTGAAGGGCAAAATCACAAAGTTAGAAAAATGAGGGTAAAATCGTAATTGCACTTCAAAGGGGCAAGAACACACACAAAAAACCTTTTTTTAGACCCACAGTATAGACACATACACGAGTCTACCACAAAAACTTGTAGAATAATAAAGAATATTAGCGCTAAATTGGGTATTCCAACCTAAACGTGGAATATCTCAATTTCTACAAAATTTTGCTTCCTTCCTGAAAGTTAATCATTCCGAAGCTTCTCGTACGAAGGTGTCATGCTGCTGAGAGCCTAACATGGGTATGTTAAGTCCTCGGATCAAAGACGTGACAGTCTGACTAACCCTCGACCTGACTAACCCTCGACCGACTCTCGCTCTGAGTTAGCCGGAGGTCATCGAGTGTGCTTGCGTGCACCCTCTAGCAGAAAAGGGATGGCTCGGCCACCCGCAGATGGCCCTCTCTCAAGGAAGTCCCCAATATCAGAAGGACGAGCCAAGAAAGGCAGAGCCAGACACCCTCGCTCGGGCCTTGAGGGCTTGGCCACAACGTGGAGATTCCCAACCTAACAGGAGCCCCGACCAAGCCTAGCGTGCCAAAGAAGCTAAGAGATGGCTCACCTAGGGAAGGCTCCGTTGCGGCAGACAACACATGGCGGTTAGCGCCAGGATGCAGCGGAACGTCAGGGAGTGGTTACGGTTTTGTCGGATGCCAGCTACCAAGACAAAAGATGAAGAAGACCAAAGTCAAGGCAAAAAGCCCTACGTAGAGATCCAATCGCCTTGTACCCCATGCCCTCCTTGGTATATAAGGGGGGCATGGGGTCCTGTAGAAGGGACTGAATCCCAGTCCGAAAACCAGAACTTAGGGGACTCAACCCTGAGAAAATCCTAGATGAAGCATAGCGCTACCCCCTACATCTCTCTCTATATTCCTCCATTGTAAGAACTCTCGATTGAGCATTTCTAATACAAAGAACACCCGGTACTGGATGTAGGGCTTAGAGGCCCAAACAAGCATAAATCTCCCGTGTCTCTAAGTGTTTTGAGTGCTTAAGCCACCGAAGATCTACACATAGACCCATGTCAAGCAACACGATGCTTGGCGTGGTTACGAACCCACGGCGCCTTCAAACGAAGTAGATACAACTTCCGAGGGTTATGTAATTAAATATAAGGGGATTGTGCTATCTGATGCCGAATCCCCAATAGTAACCTTATCATGGTGCCGGTTTAAGTGCTTCTCTGTGTTTTCGGTTAAGTCAATCTGAAATCTTTGGATATGATCTTCTCATCATCTATACATATCACAAGCTGCAAAAACATGTTGGCACTATAAAACTTGTAGAATAATAACGAATATTAGCACTACATTGGGTATTCCAGCCTCAATGCGGAATAACTCAATTTCTGCCAAATTTTGGTTGGCAATAAGAGGTTTATTTGTCTAGGTATGAAGAGCACAGAAGAATTGGACAAGCAACAGCAAGTTAAGAACAAAAGGAACCTGCATGCATGTGAATATGTGATGGTACCTTCATGTGTCTCCGATATGAATTCCAAATCACAGTAGTACTAGTTTAAAGTTTTAAGATGCTAAAATGGAGTGTCTTAGGCTCCAGCTTACATTTCCAAAAGAAGGCCAATCTGTGTAGGAAAGACTCACAAGCCAGCATGTTCGTTTGGCTGTGGCTTGTCGTAAACGATCGTAAATTTCCAGCCGGAACAGTATTTTTCTCCCACACAAACCAGCCAGTATTACTTCTTCACGAACCAGCCAACCGAAGAATATGATGGGGGCCAGTAACAAAGAACAAAAGGCTCTTCATGCAATGATCTGTCCTTTGCATTGTGTCCTCCCATGGATTGGCAACATAATTTAATTATCGTGTATATAAGAACCAACACAGCTCAAAAGAAGTTCGATAGATCTGAGTAAGGAGAAAGCACAAGATTCGGACAAAATAAAGAAGCTAGGAATATGAGATGGATTCCCAATCTAATAATGAAGTATTTTCTTTTTGCGACCGTACTTTATGACTGTCTGTAACAAATTGACTAGTAACAATGAGGAAATTATATCCAAAATACATACTGTAATATATATACCATATGCCGCTTAAGTGCCGAAATCTTGCATGCACCCAAAGTCGGAACAATGCAATACGTTCTTCCCAGATTATGTTGAGTATGCCTGACGGTGTGGTTATTCTTTTCTTTGGATTTTGTTTTCTCATAAGCTCGAGAGTGGGCATTAATTCCTAGCATAAACTTTGTAATGTGTGGTTTTGCTTTGTGTGGAGCCTAGAGGCAAGTGGAGTACTAAGCATTTAGCACCCCTACAATGCTTATATATATAGCAAGTTTGCTCGTTTCAGCAAACAGCAGAAACTCGGTAACCAGGCAGCTGAAGCCACCGCGATGTGTTCCATGAATCCCTTGCTGCTAGCATCAGCATGTTTTTGGCTCCTGGAGGGCACTGAGCTTTCTTCTCAATAGGCAAGATCATTACGGGCCACCAGCGGATGCCGTGGCAACCCAAGCATTCACTGAACTGCTGGAGGGCGACGACACCTCAAGCCCGGCGGCGCCGCATCAGGAAGCTTCTGACGTCGAAGAAGGCACCGATCACACGGCGACGATGACGGCGGCGTGGCCTCCTACTGCTGCACCGCCGCTTCTGGAGGGTGTCACCGTCGATGGCGACACGGCACTACACGTGCTGGCTACCTGTGGAGACGGCGACAGCTTCTTGAGGAGCGCTGACATCGCCTACCGCCGGGCCAGCTACCTCCTGGCCGCACAGAACGGCAAGGGTGACACACCCCTGCACTGTGCTGCCCGAGCTGGGAGGCCCAGAATGGTCGCTCGTCTCATCGCTCTGGCCAGCGGCGGCGAGGACGGCGGCGGCGGCAGCGGAGAGAGGTTCAAGGAAGTCGTGAGGAAGGAGAATGGGAGGAAGGAGACCGCCTTGCACGACGCCGTCCGGCATGGTAGCAAGCCCACGGTCGACCTTCTCATGGAGGCTGATTCGATCGGAACTGGCTTTGTTTCCTAAACAAGGCACGTCGCCATTGTATCTGGCCGTCTTGCTCGAACGCCTCGACATTGCCAAGTCGCTGTATGTCATGAGTGGTAGGAATCTTTCTTATTCTGGACCTAATGGGCAAAATGCATTGCATGCAGCTGTTCTTCGAGGCCAAGGTACAACACTGATATATACATGCATTTAATTTGTTGATTTTATCTGTATGCTTAATTGTTCAATTGGTCAACATGTGTTGCTTAAAAAGTATTGTTGAGTTTTGAAAAAATTCATACAGAAACAAAATGATATTTGGCAACATGATATTATCTTACATTTTCAGTATAAAAAACAACATGTATTAGGTTTAATTTTCCATGCAAAAAAACTGCGATGTTTTGTATACTCAGCTCCACAACGATAGAGAATTCTTTAATATAATTATATGTTGCAAAGTATTATGAAAAGTTTGAAGTAAAAGATCACACTTAGTTATTGTCTGTGACTCAATATCATCAACTACAATACAAAGATATATTAAATTATTTTACTATTAGTGATTATTACTGATTAGCGGTTGCTAAGCATCCACTTTAATCCTTGCGAGCCCACTAGAAAAACAATGGTAAATATTAAAATACTCATAAAAATTAGAAAGATCTAGCCATCAATTTGGTAAATTCTAATAGCCACTAATAATAATAGCTTTTTGATCGATTTTGTTTTCTAAAATTTTATCAAACTTACATATAAAGTGTATATCCACCTCTGCCTTATTATAAAACATAACAAAATTAAAGTAATCCTCTAAATTTTTATTTAAATTACCCACTTGTCATAATAATAGATAATCTAAGTAACCTCTTGATGTCTAAATTACCCATCTCGTCACTATAATATACAATTTAAGTGAGCCTTTGAATTTGCATACAAATTACGCACTTCTGTCACTTTTATATGTAAACTAAAATATGCCCTCTCGAATCCACGTCTAATTATAAGAACAGTCTGTTATGAAGAAATAAGTAACCATAAAGTATGCCTAGCAGCCTATGCAACTTCTATCACTACAGTATAGAAAAAAAAACTTAAAGTAATGTGTCATCCCATGTCATCATGTAGAGGTCAAGTATAGGAGCATGGATGAGCGATAAATATACGCTTTTGCATTTTAGCAATCATGGAAAAATGTCCTCTAGATGATTCACCTACCAATGACACTAAAAATACATTTTAAATTATATTATTAATACCCACGATAATAATTTATGTATGTCTTTACGTTATATAATCTACACATGTGATGAAAAGGAGTAAGCAAGACTCAGGCCCTATTTGGTAAAGCTCAGATTTGATTACGGTTCCTCTGTGCAACCTAGTAATGAGAAGTCGTTTTTCTTTCTCCTCTTAAAATGTGATAGGAAGCCGCCCAACACCGCCTCGCGCCACAGCCGGCGCCGAGGAAGGGAAAACGAACCTCCTGGCTGTCAAGAAAACTACAGGCTTATATTCTTGTAATTATAGTGCAATAAGGTTCTCGTAAAGAATCGTTCTCTTAATTAGAAACATGCTGACAGATATCCATATTCAGTGTGGCACTCAGAATCTAGAGCTTACCAATTGATAGACTACTATCATATACAATTTAAGTTTATATTTACGTAGGGTTCTTGTTTGCTTGGTTACAAATTAAACCTAGCTGCTACTAAATGAATAGAAGAAGGCAGTAAACAACAAGTGTGTTGTCATTGGCAGAGATGACAAGAATGCTACTGCGTTGGAACATTGGCCTGACAACACAAGGGGATGAAAACGGGAGCACACCCCTTCATTTCGCAACATCAGTGCTGCGCCCAAAAGCTGTAAACTACTGGATCCACCGCCCTTGGATCAGTGGTATTTGGCATCCAGGCATGCCTTTCGAACAGGTGCTGCAAGCCAACCTAGCCCCAATGTTTCAGTCATATAACGAGGGGCTATTCCCAGTGCACATTGCTGCCAGCATAGGATCGAACAAGGCCGTTGTCACATTTCTGCAGAAGTGTCCCAACATCGCTGGGCTGCGTGACACGAGAGGAAGAACTTTCCTTCACATCGCTGTCGAGAAGAAGCGATGGCATGTAGCCTCTCGCATGCTTGCAAAACTCCGTCGCTGTCGTGGATTTGGAACATGCAGGACAATGATGGGAACACTGCACTACACTTGGCAGTAAAACTTGGGTTTCGGGACATATTTTGCTTACTCTTGGAGAACCTGCAGGTGAACTTAAATATAACTAAACAATGGGGAAACTCCTCTAGACCTGTCGGATAGTAATATTCGTGATGGATCTTTTTGTTCTTGGGTAAGCAGTATATTCATATTCATACTGAATATAATACTGATAGCATATATATATATATATATATATATATATATATATATATATATATATAACTACTACCCTGTAGCTGGCTACAAAAATAACTTATTCTGTAGCCCCTTTGAGTTACGATAATTACTATGTTAATTTATGAGATTATAGTAACTCCTTACTAAGTGGTTTACTATAACGTTATGGTAAATATCTCCATGTGTTATAGTAATCCAACTATCGTAAATATGTATTGACATTATCGTAAATTAGTATATAAAATTATCGTAAATGGAGATGGCTACATAATAACTTATTTTGCTGAATATACTCTCCCTATATATAGAACTATATATATATATATATATATATATATATATATATATATATATATATATGTGTGTGTGTGTGTGTGTGTGTGTGTGTGTGTGTGTGTGTTTTTTCTTTTTCAGAATCCCAGATTCTTGATCAATAGCGCATTAAAGTTTTGTCATGCTAAGCACGGTAACCGTCGGATGGATCACTTTGAAGAACAGTACATTAAGCCACCGGATGAAAAGGAAGAATCAAAGAAAATGACAAGTTCCACGCGGACTCTGGGCCTCGGCTCAGTGCTCATGGCAAGTGTGGCATTTGCTGCAAGTTTCACTCTACCTGGAGACTATGGCGACAATGGCAAGCCAAATCTGTCTGGGAGATACGTCTTTGACGCGTTCATCGCCGCCAACTCGCTGGCGTTCGCTTGCGCCGGCATGGCTACCATCAACCTCATGTACTCTGGGACAGCTATCGTCGATGTCCCGTTGCGCATTTGGCCCTTCGACATAGCCATGTTCTTCGCGTTTGGTTCGGTCACAAGCCTGGGCACAGCCTTTGCGTTAGGCTTGTACGTGACTCTGGCTCCGGTGGCTTATATGACTGCAACTGCGATCTGTGTGGTGGCGTCTGTTGTGTCTCTCTGCGGATTCATGGACCCATTGCGAGGCCGCGCAGTAGCAAGAGCGTTGTATGCTAGAATGGGGAATCAGGCGTTGCTGATCTTTGCACGCATTATCATCCTCCGAGGAGCAATGGTCTATTGGTCCTTGGTAACAAGCTTCATTTCGGCAGCGATTTCAGCTAAACATCGCCAGAAATGATCGCCATCAAACATACGTGGGACGGAGGTGAAGATATGAAATGGGAAAATTATGTTCCATACGTGTGTGCACTGCACTATATTAGTACATATCGGTACACAATTGGGAAATAACGATTTTTTGGTGATTTATGGAAAAAAAAATGTGTGCAGCGTATACATTTTGAGAAAACTAGTAGTCGTGCACGTGTGGCACACACATGTTTATTGTTGTGATAATCGGCGTGTCCATTATTATAGTAAGATGTGATTTCTAAATTATTTTGTTGATGAGATATCATGACTGTTTTCTTAACCACTCGGTCGCTCCATAACTCAACCATTCGGTTACTCGATCACTCAGTCGCTCAAGCAATTAGACACTCACGCACTTGTACACTTAGTAACTCAATCACGGGGTCACGGCCAATTAGTCACTTGGTCACTCGATCACTCAATCACTAAGCCACTCAGCCGCTTAATAATTAGTCACTTGCCACTCACTGACTTAGTCACTTGGTCACTCAACCACTCTGACACTCGGTCACTTAGTCACTTGCCACTCTCACTAACTTTTTTTTTGGGCCAAGGAACCAATTTTCTCAGAAAATGAGCCACTCAGGCATTCGGCCACTTAGTCACTTGGCCACCCAGTCACTAGCTCGAACACAATAACTCAATCACCCAATCACTCGACCACTTAGCCAATTAGTCACTTTACTTAGTCAGTCGATGACTCGATCATCTCAGCCACCAAGCCACTTAGTCACTTGGCCACTCAGTCCTCGATCACTCGGTCTCTCGGCTACTGGATCACTCGGCCAATCAGACACTTGGTAACTCGATCTAATCACTTGGGCACTCAAGCAATGAGCCACTCCGCCACTCACTCTGTCACTCAGCTACTCAATTACTCTGCCACTCAGTCACCCCGCCACTTGGGCCATGTTTGGGACAGTTTTTTATAGGAGCTTTTCTTCTAAACTTGATTTTTCTGTAAGCCAGATTTCAGAAGAAGCGTAGTGTGAAAAAACTTCCCGTTTTGGTTCGAGAGAGCCAGATGAGGCCGAGGCCAAGGTGGGGCTCACCAAGGAGGAAGAGGAGAGAGGCCGTCCGCGCATTAGACAACGGTGAACCTTTCTTCTCAAGGAGCCGGTCATTGGTAGCAAGTGCAAGTCCGGCTTTGTCAAAGCTGTGTCGCTCGCGTAGCAACTCCGGCGGCGGCGGGAAAGGTCGTGCTACTCCGAGATGGTGTACCGGTGGGGTCAGTCCAGATCCGGCGTCCGGTGGCCAAGCATATGCAGATCCTTCAACCTCGAGCAAGCAAGGAGGAGGAAGGTGCGGGCGCTCGAGCGAGGCGAGACAACAACACTCGAGCAAGGAGGAAGAGGAAGGAGGCGTGAGCGCCGGTGTGGAGAAGGACCAGGGAGGTGTGGGCGCCAGTGAGTACGGCGACAAGGCGAAGGGTGAGGCGGCTGGGGAATCGGTGGGACTTTCTCCAAAGCTAGGACTTTGGCCGATTCTGATTCTACGTGTGAAAGAGTAGGATTAGGGAATACTCGATACATTAGTGTTTACATATATATATATATATATATATATATATATATATATATATATATATAGAGGCATTGTGGGAGGCTAGGTAGACCCACACGTCATATTACATTACAACACTCCTCCGTAGTCTGAACTGGAAGCACCGCGAACATTGAGACTGGACCTAAACTCCGTGAACACGGATGTCGGCGTACTGGGACCAAGTGAGAACGTGCAGGACGTGGACTTCACCGAGGGCGACTCGTTCTCTAACGAAGTGCAGGTCGATCTCAATATGCTTGGTTCGCTGATGCTGAACCGGGTTGGTGGAGAGGTAAACGGCGCTGACATTATCGCAGTAGACCACTGTAGCACGACGGAGTGGGTAGCGAAGCTCTATCAGAAGTTGGCGCAACCAACAGGCTTCGGCGACTCCATTCGCGACTGCTCGATATTCCGCCTCTGCACTGGACCGAGACAATGTAGGCTGACGCTTGGACGACCAAGAGATGAGATTGTCCCTGAGAAAAACTGCATAACCTGAGGTGGATTTGTGTGTGTCAGGACAGCCCGCCCAATCTGCATCGGTGTAAACAGTGAGATCAGCTGGAGAGGTCCAGTGGAGGTGTAGACCGAGATCCAATGTACCTTGAAGGTACCGGAGAATGCGCTTCAGAGCGCTCAAATGAGGTTCCCGGGGGTCATGCATGTACAGGCAGACCTGCTGAACAGCATACGCAATGTCTGGTCTGGTGAAGGTGAGGTACTGAAGAGCCTCGGCAAGACTGCGATACTGACTTGGATCAGCGACTGAAACACCATCAGCAGAAAGCTTGGAGTGAGTGTCCACAGGAGTGCTGCTTGGCTTGCAGTGACTCATACCGGCGTGGTCCAGAATGTCCAGCATGTACTGTCTCTGAGATAGAAATAAACTATCACCTCTGCGCTTAACACTGCCACCCATAAAATGGTGAAGATGCCCCATGTCTGTCATAGAGAATTCTTGGCGAAGTGCTGAAAGCATCTAGGCCCCTAGTTGGATTTCGGTGATTAATGTCAATACAAGATTACTATGACTAACGTGTGTTTTGCAGAGGCAGTTAAGTTAGGTCATGGTAATGGAGATCGATTGGGCAATCGAGGTTGTCATGCCCCTACGATGGAAATCGTTTCGGTTTTCAAAGGATGGACGACAAGGTTAAGGATGACTAGTTCTTAGTGTCGATTGGAGTTGGAAAGACACTTAGAGTAGTTTAGGACTTTGTTTTTCCTTTGGCCGTACTATGAAGGGGGGTATGAACGGGTAGCTTGACCTAGTTGAGTCTAGTGAGTTAGGTGTGGTGCACACTTGTTAAAACTAGCTCTAGGTAGCTCCTATGAATGCCTAAGATCGTTTGGAGCAAACTTCATTCACATATGTTCGAAAGTTGGAAGTGAATGGAGGGTCAAACACTGACCGGACGCTGGTTCCGGTGCGACCGGACGCTGGCCGCAGGGTCCGGTCAGTTCGTTTGACTGAGGTGATTAAGTCTGGTGTGACCGGACGCTGGAAGGTCATGTGACCGGACGCTGAGGGCCAGCGTCCGGTCGACTCCAGTAAGGGTCCAGACTTGGGAAAAAGTGACCGGACGCGTCCGGTCAGTGCTGACCGGACCCTGAGAGTTCAGCGTCCGGTCGAGTCCAGTAAGGTTCCAGTAAGGGTTTTATGCGACCGGACGCGTCCGGTCAGTGCTGACCGGACCCTGCCAGCGTCCGGTCGACTCGTTACTACTGGTTCGCGGGTTGAACTGACCGGAGCGTCCGGTCATCACGACCGGAGCGTCCGGTCATCCCGCAGAAGCTCATAACGGTTCGTTTTTCAGGCTGCCTTATAAATAGAAGCTCCACTCGTGAGTGGAGCATCCTTTGCTCATTCCAACAGCTGAGAAACACGTTTGTGAGTGCCAAGAAGAGCAAGATCCTAGTGAGGTGTTTTTGATTTGAGAATCCAAGAGAGTAGCCTCACTAGCAAATCAAGAGTAGCAAAGTGTGCATCCATCTTCTCATTAGGCTTCGCGTGGTCAAGTGAGAGTTCGTGCTTGTTACTCTTGGTGATCGCCATCACCTAGACGGCTTGGTGGTGATTGGGAGTTTGGTGTTCACCCGGCGGAGCTTGTGGGTGACCCAACTCAAGTTGTGAGCGGCTTTGGGTGATTCGCCGCGACGGAGTGTCGAAGAATCAACCCGTAGAGAGCACTTGATCCTTGCGCGGATCAAGGAGGAGCTACACCCTTGCGCGGGTGCTCCAACGAGGACTAGTGGGGAGTGGCGACTCTCCGATACCTCGGCAAAACATCGCCGCATTCCTTTCTCTCTCTATTTACTTTGAGCACTTACTTTGAGCATTTACTTTGAGCAATTCAATACTTGTTTTTACATCCATAGAATTGCTTGCTAGAGTAAGTTTGGAACTTAGGTTGCGAGGTTGTTGTGCATTAGTTTGATATAAACACTTTTCTAGGCACAAGGGGCTAATTGGGCTATCCGTAGGATTTGATTATTGAAAGAAAATTTAGAATTAGCCCAATTCACCCCCCCTCTTGGGCATCTTGATCCTTTCAATTGGTATCAGAGCCTCGTGCTCACGTTTTTAACCTTAATCGCTTAGAGCAAGATGTCTCACGGGGATGGACCTCCTCCTATCTTTGAGGGAGATGATTTTCCATATTGGAAAATCCGCATGGAGGCATACTTAGAAGCTCTAGATGTTGGAATTCTTAGAGCCGCCTCTCAAGGGTTCCCCGCACCTAGGAATGCCGCACAACTTCAAGGCGATGAAGTGAATTATGAGAAATGGAATGCAAAGGCTCACAACACCATTTTTAGAGGCCTTTGCAAAGAGGTGTTCAATCGTGTAAGGAACCACAAAGACGCCCATGCTCTATGGTCGGACGTTTGTGCGCTCCATGAGAGAACCAAGAGTGAGCGTGAGGAACGCTATCATCTTGTGATTAAAAAGCTAAATTCTTTTGAGATGCTTCCCAAAGAAAGTGCTAATGAGATATATTCTCGATTGAATGTTCTTGTAGAGGAAGTCAATGGGCTTGGACTCACTCAAATGTCACCATCCGACGTTGTGAGAAAAATCTTGAGTGTCCTCCCCATTGACAAATATGGGCACATTGTGACCGTGCTACATCAAGGTGATCTTTCCGCCGCTACACCGACACAAATCTTGGGAAAGATCAATGCTCATGAGATGTACATGCACATCACACCACAAGATGGCTCATCCTCTACAAAGAAGAAAGAGAAGGACTTAGCATTCAAAGCTAGCCAAGACAAGGGCAAAGCAAGACTTGAGTATGAGAGCTCAAGTGATGAAGATGATGAAGAAAGCCTTGCCCTCATGGTGAAGAAGACCACCAAGATGCTAAAAAGGCTAAACAAGAGTGGCATCAAGTTTGATGGCAAGAAGAAGAAGTTCTTCACTAGCTCAAGAAGAAAGCCAATCTCCGAGATGGATTGCTACAATTGTGGCGAACTTGGTCATCTAGCTCATCAATGCACAAAGCCCAAGAAAGACAAGTTCAAGAACAAGGGCAAGAAAGATGATTCAAGTGATGAAGATGAAAAGAAGAAGAACAAGCCATACAAGAAGAGAGATGGCAAAAAGAGGGAGTTCTACAAGAAGAAGAAGAGTGGCAAGGCCTATATTGTCGGTGATTGGCTCACGGATATTGATTCATCAAGTGGATCATCCGATGATGATAGTGACGATGAAAAGGTGGCCGCCATTGCTATTGATCTTGCATCTTCACCACCACCATCGCCATCATCCTCTACACACCTATGCCTTATGGCCAAAGGTGAACGCAAGGTAACTAAGAGTGATGATAGTAGTGATGATGAACATGCTAGTGATGATGATAGTGATAGTGATGATGATGACTCACCTACTTATGATGATCTTGTTAAAATACTAAGAAAATATACTAAGATCATTAGAAAGAGTAGAGCTACAAATGAAAAACTTGATGCTAAAAATGATTCACTCTTAGCTAAATGTGACACATTAGAAAAGGCTAATGATGAGCTCAAAGAAACAAATGATTCTATATCATCCAAACTCAAGGAGCTCAAATCTTCTAAGAAAGAGCTTAAAGATAAAAATGATAAACTTGAGTGGGTGCACAATGAGCTTATCACTAGTCACAATAAGCTAAAAGATGAATATGCAACTCTAAAGATCAATTATGATACCCTTATTATTGCACAAGAATTCTTACCAAATGAGCCACATGATGCTACTAACCATGTTGTTAAGATTGATATAGCTACCTCATGTGATGATTTAATTGATGAAAGCATTGAGCATGGATCTAGTAGCAAGGGCAAGCAAGTGGTTGAGTGCAATGACCATGATGAGTATGTCAAGCTCAAGAGTAACAATGAGAAGCTCATGAAAGATCTTGAAGAAATGAAAAGTCACAACACCATTGTGCTAGAAACTCTTGATCATGACAAAGAGGTGATCCTTGAGAATGAGAAGTTAAAAGAAGAAGTCAAGAAACTCAAGGAGGAGAAGAACAATGATCTTCTCAAGGAAGAGAACAAGAAGCTCAAGATGGAGAAAGAGCATCTCAAGGTGGGATTGAGCAAGTTTGCTAGAGGCAAGCATCTCCAAAGTGAGCTACTCATGAATACCGTCATGAAGATGGATAGAAGTGGCATTGGATATATGGCAAGTGTAGAGAAGAAGAAGGCTCAAGCTCAACACCAACAATCAAAGCCAAAGCCAAAGCCAAAGAGATGTTTTGAATGTGGACAAGAAGGCCACTTTGCTCATGAATGTCAAACTCCACCACCACAACCCTTGCCCAAGCATGCTAGACCCTTTGCTTTCAATGCTCACTACATGCTTAGAAAAGATTCGAGTGGAAAGATGAAAGTCATGTTCTTAGGTCCCCCAAACAAGAGTAGGCCTAAGAAAATTTGGGTGGCTAAGTCACTTGTTGAGAAGGTGAAGGGCCCTCAACAAGCTTGGATCCCTAAAGCTTGAATCTCTTGTGTGTAGGTGAACTACAAGACCGGTGGAAGTCATTGGGTTATTGATAGTGGTTGCACTCAACATATGACCGGTGATCCTCGTATGTTCACCTCACTAGATGAAGAGGTAGATGGACAAGAGAAAATAACATTTGGAGATAATTCAAAGGGCAAGGTTAAAGGATTGGGCAAAGTGGCAATATCAAATGATCATTCCATCTCCAATGTGCTCTATGTTGCTTCATTGAGCTTCAACTTGCTATCCGTTGGGCAATTGTGTGATCTTGGCTTTCAATGCTTATTCACCAAAAAGGAGGTTGTTGTATCCAAGGTAGATGACAATCAAGTGATATTCAATGGATTTAGATACAACAACTTATATCTAGTTGACTTCACCTCCGAAGATGCAAACTTGAAGACTTGCCTATTCACCAAAACAACACTTGGGTGGCTATGGCATAGAAGACTTGCTCATGTTGGGATGAGCTCACTCAAGAAGCTTATGAAGAATGATTTGATGAGAGGGTTGAAGGATGTGAAGTTTGAGAAGGACAAGCTTTGTAGTGCATGTCAAGCTGGCAAGCAAGTTGCAAACACTCATCCAACCAAAGCTTTCATGTCAACCACAAGAGTGCTAGAACTCCTACACATGGATTTATTTGGACCGACAACATACAAGAGTTTGGGAGGAAATCTCTATTGTCTTGTGATTGTGGATGACTATTCAAGATATACATGGGTGTTCTTCCTTCATGACAAATCCGAAGTTGCATCTTGTTTCAAGAAATTTGCCAAGAGAGCTCAAAATGAATTTGAAGTGAAGCTCAAGAAGATAAGAAGTGACAATGGCAAAGAATTTGACAACACAAACATAGAAGCTTATTGTGATGAAGTTGGAATCAAACATGAAGTCTCCGCAACCTATACTCCTCAACAAAATGGTGTAGTTGAGAGGAAGAACCGGACTTTGATCACTCTTGCAAGGACAATGCTAGATGGGTACAACACCCCCGAAGCTCTATGGGCGGAAGCAATCAACACCGCATGTTATGCATCCAACCGCCTATTTCTTCAAAAGTTCCTTGTCAAGACACCATATGAGTTGCTCAATGGGAAGAAGCCAGACGTCTCCTTCTTTAGGGTGTTTGGTTGCAAGTGCCACATCTACAAGAAGCGGCAACACCTAGGGAAGTTTCAAAGGCGTTGTGATATAGGTTTTCTTGTTGGTTACTCATTGAAGTCCAAAGCATATAGAGTATTTAATCATGCCACCGGCTTGGTTGAAGAAACATATGATGTGGAATTTGACGAATCTAACGGCTCCCAAGGAGCACATGAGAATCTTGATGATGTAGGTGATGAACCATTGAGGGAGGCTATGAAGAATATTCCGGTGGGAGACATCAAGCCAAAAGATGATGAAGATGATGTACAAGTCATTAACCAACCTTCTTCATCAAATGTACCACAAGATGGTGATAAAGTTGGGAGAGTAGAAAATGAAGATACTCATATCTCCCATGAGCAAATGGTGGTACAAGCACAAGATGTTGATGCTCCACTACCTCCTCGTCAAGTGGTCAATAGAAGAAATACACCTCTCCTACAAGATCATCCACAAGATCTCATCATAGGGAGTCCAACAAAGGGGGTGATGACTAGATCTCAAAAACTTACTTCATTTATTGCTCATCACTCTTTTGTCTCTTGCTATGAGCCTACCAAGGTAGAAGATGCTCTTAAAGATCCGGATTGGATCAATGCCATGCATGAAGAGTTGAACAACTTCACTCGCAATGAAGTTTGGAATCTTGAAGAGCGACCAAAAGATGCAAGAGTCATTGGAACCAAGTGGGTGTTCCGCAACAAGCAAGATGATCAAGGTGTTGTTGTGAGGAACAAGGCAAGACTAGTAGCAAAAGGGTTCTCTCAAGTTGAAGGTTTAGATTTTGGAGAAACTTTTGCACCGGTTGCAAGATTAGAAGCCATCCGTATCCTTCTTGCATATGCATCACATCATGAAATGAAATTATATCAAATGGATGTGAAAAGTGCATTCTTAAATGGCTTTATTAATGAACTAGTCTATGTTGATCAACCTCCCGGGTTTGAAGACCCTAGATATCCTAATCATGTTTATAGGTTGTCCAAGGCACTATATGGGCTTAAGCAAGCCCCAAGAGCTTGGTATGAGCGCCTTCGGGACTTCCTTATTAAGAAGGGCTTCACCATTGGGAAGGTGGACACCACACTATTCACCAAGAAGCTTGATGGGCATATCTTCATTTGTTAAGTATATGTTGATGATATCATCTTTGGATCATCAAATGAAGACTCATGCAAAGAATTTGGTGAATTGATGTCTAAGGAGTTCGAGATGTCAATGATTGGTGAGCTTACATTCTTTCTTGGTTTTCAAGTCAAGCAAATGAAAGAAGGCATCTTCATCTCTCAAGAGAAATACACTAAAGATCTTCTCAAGAGATTCAAGATGGATGAATGTAAGCCAATCAAGACCCCAATGCCTACCAATGGACATCTCGACCAAGATGAGGGAGGTAACTCGGTTGATCAAACTCTCTACCGTTCTATGATTGGTAGCTTGTTATATTTAACCGCATCTAGGCCCGACATCATGTTTAGTGTGTGTATGTGTGCTAGATTTCAAGCTAGTCCTAAGGAAACACATTTAATTGCCGTAAAAAGAATCCTTAGGTATCTTAAGCACACACCAAGCATTGGCCTTTGGTATCCCAAAGGAGCTTTATTTGAATTAATTGGCTATTCCGATTCGGACTACGCCGGATGCAAAGTTGATAGAAAGAGCACATCCGGAGGGTGCCATTTGCTTGGTAGATCACTTGTGTCTTGGTCCTCCAAGAAGCAAAATAGTGTGGCTTTGTCCACCGCCGAAGCGGAATACATTGCCGCGGGTGCTTGTTGTGCACAAATATTATACATGAAACAAACTTTACTAGACTATGGAGTAGTTCTAGAGAAAGTACCTCTTTTGTGCGACAATGAAAGTGCGGTAAAACTTGCAAATAACCCGGTTCAACATTCTCGCACCAAGCATATAGATATCCGCCATCACTTTCTAAGAGATCATGTAGCCAAAAATGATATATCATTAGAGGGTGTAAGATCCGAAGATCAATTAGCGGATATCTTTACTAAACCGCTAGATGAAGCTACCTTCTGTAGATTGCGAAATGAGCTCAATGTACTTGATTTTAGCAACTTCACTAAAAATTGAGTTTGTGTTGTCCCTTGCATTCATTGTAATATACAACATGTTTAATTTGTGGCAATGCATATAGGGCTTGTCTAACATGGTTAAGATAACCGCCGAAAAGCGTGTGAAGAAGCTTAACCTTGGATCAAACTTGACAAGCAACTAGATTTACTTACAAGCATTACATATGCATAAATGTTGTTTTGTCGTTTTGTTCAATTTGCCCTCTTGTTGCCTATTTTCTTAAAAAGAATTATAGCCTAAGGCAAAATATTTTGAAAAATATGAGGTTTTGAGAGAGGTCACTCACATCAGTCCCAATTGGTGTTTATTTGGATCTTATTCAAGTTGGGACTTGATTGGGAACAGGCAGCGCGAAGGAAGGTTGAAGGTTTGCTGGAAAAGGTGCACCGGACGCTGCACCGGACGCTGCTGTCCAGCGTCCGGTCAGTTCACAGGAGGTGAACTGCTGTTGAAGGAGTGACCGGACGCTGCGTCTGTGCATCTGGTCAGAAAGGGTCCAGCGTCCGGTCGATGAAGAAAAGACAAGCTGTACTGACCGGACCCTGCCTGCGTCCGGTCATGGACCACCGGACGCGTCCGGTCGCGATTTCAGAGGATTTGGACCTCTCTGGAATCGACCGGACGCTGGGTGGTAGCGTCCGGTCGCTACCACCGGAGCGTCCGGTCAGTGGATCTCGCACGACTTCGTCTCTTTTCGGCTTCCTTTTTCTGTCGCGTCTGGGGGATTATATATCCGATCCCTAGCCCGAGCAACCGCTAGCCGCGCCGCCTTGCCCTAGCCCGAGCAGCCGCTAGCCGCGCCGCCGTGCCCTCGCCTCGCCGCGCCTCCGCGCTCAGCCGCCATCGCCTCGCCGCGCCTCTGCGCTCAGCCGCCATCGCCTAGCCGCGCCGCCGTGCCCAAGCCCGCAGCCGAGCCACCACGCCTGCTCAGCATCTCGCCGGCCTCCTCGTTGTAACACCCCGGTGTTACGATCTCGTTTAGCACTGCAATTTAGGCCTAAGAAAAATTTTGAATCAAGTTTTCTCGTTTTTTTTTTATTTAAAACGTACTCGAGGCGATAAGCGAGTCCGGTGTGCTTTAGTTTTGTGGGCTCAAATTAAACACCCAAAGTTAAACTACACCGTGCGTAGGAATATTTGTGAATGTCCGACGACGATTCTAGCGAACAGTTTGTTCTATTAGATTAAGTATGAAAAACAACTTTTATAAATAAAATAAATCCGTTAATAAATAGAACGATATACACATATATAGCTTTTGAATCAAATTTAAATTTGAGGTTTACTGAGATTTTCATATGCCTAGACGTTACAAATTGACTAAAGTAGTAAACCGTTATATATATATATATATATATATATATATATATATATATATATATATATATATATATATATATATATATATATATATATATATATATACACGTTACGGCAGTAACTTAAATCAACAACGTGTAACTGTGGCAGTTGACCTACTCCTCTGCCCGTTCAGTCTTGTCTCTGTGGCCTCAGTCGTGTCCTGGGCTCTGCTTGTCCGTTGTCTCATGGCCAACCAATCATGTACGTACACAGGAACTAGTATAGAGGAGTAATGGATGGCGTGAATGCTGAGCTGTTGCTGCTTGTCCGTTCTCTCTCTCTCACACAAGTCTGCTCCCTTGTTTTACCTCTGTCTACCATGTCTTGTCTGTCTGCCACTGCATGCTGCGCCGGTCTGTGCATTTTTCTTCTCTCTCATTTCGCTGCACCGCACAGGGAAGCCTGGCAGCCCACGCCTTGCCTTGTGCGCTGCCTCGGGCGTCTTAAGCAGAGGACCGCGCTTCTCCATTTCCCTCGCCTCCCTCTGCTTGCTCGGCACCGGCTCCTCCCCTCTCTCTTGCGCGAGCGCATGCCTGGCCACGTTGCCCGCGCCCCTCGGTCCCGCGCCTGCCCGCGGCTGCGCGCCGGGCCGACGTGCCGCGCCCCCGCGCCCCGCGCCCACCGGGTGCCACCGAGGCACAGCCGCCCACGCCCCTGCCTCCTCGCAGCCGCAGTCTCGCCGGCGGCCGCGCCATCGTCGCCCTGTCTCCCCTCGAGCGCGCCTGGCTCGAGCTACCGCGTGCCATGCCTCCACAACTCGTTGCGCCTCGCACCGGCGCTGCCCTCCCGCGAGTCGCGCCCTCGCTGCCTCGGCGCTCGCGGCGCGCCTGAGCCGCCGCGGCTCTTTCCGTGTCCGTGGCTGCCGTGGCTAGGCCGGGTGCAGCCGCGCGTCTCACTGCAGCTGCCCCGTCGCTCGGTTTCTCCACGCGCGCACGCCCTCGGTCCACGCCGTGCCGTAGCGCCACGTCCCGCATCGCCGCTGGCGCACGCAACTGGCTGCTGTGGCCATCGTCGGCTCCTGGCCTCCTCAGCCCGAGGTCGCCGGTGGGTTCCCGTGCAACCCCCGTCGCTGCCATGCCTCCCCGGTCGGTTTTGGTCGCCGGCCGGAGCTTCTCCGCCTCTACTCTGTACCGAAGGAGAAGATGAGGTGAGGAAAGGGGTATAAATCCAAGACGCCGTTTTATACAGGGTCTTATTTGCTAACTACAAGACTCAAGTGAATAGTACTTTCATACCGCGGGTTAAATTGAGGACAATACGAGGGCGTCGTTGCAAATTGGCGCCGTCGCTGTCTGGCCCTGGCCTTGTGGGCCGGCCTGCTCGCCGTGCCGCGCGACTGGGCCACGAGCGCTGCGCCCCGCCTGGGCCACGGCCGGCTGATTGGGCCGCTGCCCCGCTCCCGGTCGCTGGGCCTCTGGCCGCGTGCCACTTGGGCCGCTGGCTGCACTCCGCGCCTGGGCCGCCTGCGCGCCACGCTTGGCCGCGTGCAGCTGCTTGCCGCCTGGGCCGTTCGCGCCCGCGTGGGCTGGCTGCTCACTCGCCCGGGCTGCCTGGCCGCTAGCTCTGTTCGTTTCTAAAAGCCTTTGTTAATTTAGTTGGAGATAAACTTGTAAAATCCGTAGTGAATCCTAGAAAAATCATAAAAATGTTAAACTAGTTTTGTTAGGCTTCTAAAATCATGATCTACCTGCTAGTATAATTTGTTCATATAGTTGGATAATATTCGTGGAAGCTATATAATTAATTTAAGATACTTAATATTATGAAAATATAAACTTGTACGAGTTTCCATGATAAATTGATAATGTTGTGGAATCTAAAATTTATACAGTAGGCTCTTAGCAATATTAGATACTCGTGGTAATTTTTGTAGCTCCAGAATAATCAGTTACTAGGTAGCTAATGATGCTCTATTTCGAATAAGGATTAAATCGATAGAATGGGATAAAGAAACGACTTGGGTTTATGTAACGAAAATAATTGTTGGGAAATAGCGTCTTATCCGACAACGTATGTATGTAGCATAAGTACGGTCGTCGTCAGAACTAGCCGTTAACTCGAGAGGCGTACGTCGTATTTTACGAGTCACGATTGCAGTTGATTAATTACATCTTTGCATTGCATCGTATGCATATCATATAGGTACGATAATGGATCAATGGGTCGATCAAAGGATGATTGGAAATCCAAAGATGATGTAATGGTATTCTCTTCAGAAGATGATGCAATGGGCTTTCTATCTAGATGATTGTGGATGATCTGAAGATGCAGATACTAACTTTTTAATATATATCTTACCCAAGCAAGCCCCGGTGCATAACCCCTACCTTCTGCAGTTTAAATTATATTTGTGCATTAAGTTTAAGGAGTTGAATGAAACCCACTTGCATATATATCTTTATCCTATGAGTCTTACTAGTATGACAGGATCGTGTAGATTGCTATGCTATAGGACTCCGGTAGAAGTCGAGTGATTGTCTGTCACTCGCGAGATATAGGAAATATGTTACTATATGATTATCACTTGCAATATATAAATTGGTGGAAAGGAAAATGGTGACCGGGCAGGGATGTGGTTTGAGTATTGGTGGGTGTAAGAAGTTGTGTCGCCGCGGAGGCGGGTCATAGCTTGGTTACACCGTGTTTCCCTGTCTGGTCGGTTAAGGACCGATCGTTGCATATGACTCTAGGCAGGTCACAGACTTATTATCTCGAGCACATACTTGTGTATGGGCGCTTGGAAGACTTGTTGCTCTCTTGTCGCGGATCCGGCTCTTTCCGGACCGACTGTCAGGGTTTTATTTTGGTGGAGGAGGTCCTTGCACCGCGCTGAGTCCGGGACTTAGGGGCGGGGCTTGGAGTCCCAGTTTGGACGGGGACCTGGACACCCGGGACAAGAGAGTGATGGGTTGGTCCTGCTTGTGCCTGGGGTACAAGCGGGGCGTGTGTTTTCGGGGTACCCAGCTAGGGGCATTGATTCGCGAATCGCCGGGCTATCCGGTACGGCTTGTCTACGGTTTAGCATCGTAGTAAGAACTGAAAGATGAAGGATGGAAGATGGACAAAGGAAATCTGATTGCTTATCACCTGCTTGAAAGTAGTACAGGTGCTTACCTAGAATGGTTAGTTAATGAACCAATGCGGCTATTATTAAAAATCAAATATAAGGACGCATGCTTAGTAATGCTTTCTGCAAATGCAACCCACAAACCAGATAGCCTTGCATATCCTTGGAGTCTTTTCTTTTCTCCTATCGGGTAAGTCTTGCTGAGTACAATTGAGTACTCAGGGTTTTATTCCCCCTGTTGCAGGTGACAGGTGGATGCTAGAGCTGACCTTTGTGTGTGGATTCCTCCTGGTGGGCTCAGCGAGGATTTCCTTTACGCTGCCATCGTAGTTGTTATTTATAACTCTCACCAAATACTTTTATCAACAAAAGTTTCATAATCTGTTATCGTAGTCTATATATCAATACTTCACCCTGTCATTAATAGATGTTTATTTCCGCTGTAACTCTGATCACATGTTTATATTCCGCTGTTTAATTAAATTATTCATAACTCTGATAAGATGATTACATTCCGCTGTTATATTAATAAATATTATACTCTAATGTTGTATTAAAAGTGATGTAAGAAATGGTTACGAATGATGTAAGCTTTATTCTCTCATTTGTGATCCTGAGGGCAAAAATGTGGATTTTCGGGTTCTCCCTTGGGGTGTGTCCGACGGAACCGAGTAATTTAGTGTTCTCCCTCGAGTGCTTAGTGTCTAATGGAAGACAAGCACTCCTGTGAGGCATTAGATTAGACGGTTCTGCCACAGGTGGTATCAGAGCATAAATGAGGAAATAAAGCTTCAAAAACCTTTTCTAAACTAAAATTTGACAACCTATTGTTGCAAAAAGTTAGGACATTTGCATGCGAAGTTATATAAGTAGCCCTATTACTATGGTTATGTATCCAGGATAGATAGCACTCTGCTGACTCAGATAGGCTTGGTCAAGTTTTCTGCAGGTACACTGACTCGAGCATAGTTCGATAGTATCGACTAGTTACAGGGAGAGAACGATGTGCCAAAACTCTAAGAACGGTTGCCCTATATGTTGGCAACAGTGGAAGGACGTATAGGACGTGCATTCATGCATATCTTGCCTATGCATTGTAGTACTCGTATTACTTGCAGATACGCCATCCATAGGTGTCACGCGTGTCGTATTGTGCACGACTGACTCGTCCTGTTCTAGAGTTAGGTCGGAACTATGGCTTCGTGTTTCGCGTTCGCCCGTGGTTCACGCCGGTCGTGACCCACGTCTCCCCATACCCCTTTCTGCGCTCTTGTCAGACCCTTACCCTGCAGCCGTACTAGTCAGTAATGACATCGCACGTCGCTCGCCTCGAACTCGTGGAATTTGGTCGATCCGCCGTAGTGATATCGCGCGGGAACCCTGGTGAACCGCGCCAGGACCACTGAACGCTCCGCCTTTATAAGTAGAGCCTGGCTTAGCCATTGGTACCACCACTCAGCGCACTTTAGCTCGCTTAGCTTCTCCTTTGAGCCAGCTTTTCACTCAGCCTTCCTTGCAACCACCGCCAGAGATGGCAGGAGCCTGGGTTAGCACCTACTGCCTGAATGTTGAGGGGTTTCCCAAAATCCTGCATGCCACCCTGCAAAAGCTCGGAGTCAATGATCACCCCGAGTATGAGGGCCGTGAGTATGAGGAGCATGGCACTGAGCGGTGTGAGGTTACCGTCTACATCGGGAAGAGTGAGGAGTTCCCCGACCTCACCGAAGCCTGGAGTGTGACCGCAACCGGGTTTAGCTTCACCGACACCTACCAGGTTGTGGCCCGCAAAGCCTTACGGTACCTCTGCCAGATCTATGAGGAGCCCATTGCCCGTACCCCCATGCGGTTCTTTCCACCTTTGGATAGGAACCGACGGGCATGGAGGGCTCGCATGGAGGCTTTGCAAGGGCGGGATGCGCAAGAGGACAGTCCCACCGTGGTGCACTTGACCACATACCTGCTCGCTCTAGATGAGCAGTATGACTGGCAAGCCTTGGAGCTGAGGGCGTGCCTTCGGCGTGCCGAGGAAGCCGAGGTCTTCAACCGGATGCTCCAGGTGCAGCTCGCCGAAGCGCATGCCAGCGCTGCAGCTGCTGAGAGCCGAGAGGCCACCATGGAGGAATCTCTGAAGGAGGCTGAAGATCGGCATGTCCATCAGCTGGGTGAGGCCTATCTGTTCACTAGGGCCAGGCGGAGGTCGCTGGTTGATGGAAGGCAGGATGCCCCGATCTTGGAAGGGATCCCTCTCCACCCGCCAGAGAGAAGAAGAACCGGTGATGCAGAACCGCCAGCACCTCCACCGTCGGAAGTGTTAGAAGCAGAGCCCTTGATTCCTCTCACTCAGCCATTGCCACAAGAAGATGTAGAGTAGTTGCCTTGGGATGTTATACCCATAGTAGTAGTGTTTTTCGTTGCTGTCCCCCTGTATTGTACTCTTGCCGTTGTTGTCGTCCGTAGTTGTTGAGATCGTCCGATCATAGGTGAATGCTATGTCGTGAATGGGAGCATGAATGCCTATATGATGTACCCGTATCAGACCGTTGGAACATGCATTTTAATTATTTCGTTGTGTTTATTGCGTCCATTTACTTAAAGTCTCGTTAGACGTGCTCCAAGTTTTCAAGGGCAATGTTAAGTGAGTTACAAGAGAAGTTGCCATTCCGATGCCAAGCAGATCAGCCGTGATTGGATGTTATTGAACATTGTATCAACTAATTGTGGATGTCCCAACAGAACACTTGAATCTCTTTAAAACAAATCCGCCGTTGGATTTGAATTCCTTGTCCCTTGTTGCGAAGGGAACCTTTGTTGTTTGAATTTTTTTCCCTTGTGATACCCCTTACTCTGTGGTCTATGACCCCACCGCCTTCATGGCGTGTAAGTTGGTAGTAGTTGCCTGGTTAAAAGTTTGGTGCCGCGACGAAACTGAGGGCCCCCTGTGGAACAGCTGCCACATGGTGACGCTGCTCGGCACGCGCTGGTATCGAGGTTTTTGACCAAGTACCTTTACCAAGTTACACCGCCGTACCGTTTTGGTTTTAAAGTTTTCTCCTTAAAAATGTTCAGGTGTTCAAACGGGAAATCCACAATGGGTTCATGCAGAAGTGTTCTCTCCAGGTAAACAAGAGATGGTTTGGAGAAGGAAAGTATGACATGATCTGGGTTTACAGAAAAGACGGATGTGGTCAAGGAAGGAAAGCAAAAGAAGAGTAGTAACGGAAGGTTAGCCGTGGGTAGTCGTAAAGGTCTGAGTGGACGTCTTGTCCTAAGCCTTGTGCTTAGTTGACCGCGCTACGCATGTTGGGTCATTTCGCTGCGTGCCCTGCAAACGCCGCCTGTGTCAGGACCTATGGCACCCTGTTTTCGCGTGGCCGCGGCGTCGTGCAGTGCTCGCCATCTTTGTGCACTGTGCGCTTCTCCTTTTCCCAGCATCCGGTCGGCTCTTTGCCCCGCACCGTTGTCCCCGTACCGGACCCCCTCATTTCCCCTTCCCTCTCCTTTCTTCTTTTGGTGACACGACCGCCGCACGCCTGCCTCGTCGAGCGGACCCGTCCCCCTCTCCTCTCCTTTATTTCCCCCTCCGCCGCTCGTGCAGGAAGCACGCCATGTTTCCGACCTTATCTCCACAGCATGCACCGTCTGTGTATCCCATCCCCGCCGCATCCGCCTCCGGTGTGTTGCTTTCCCCTCTCCGTTTGCATATATAAGACCCCTTGGTCTTTGCTCTTCTTCTTCATCCACCTTCCTCTCACATTCACAGCAGAGCTACGAAATTCATTCGGCGTTGTAAAGCTAGATTCGTCAGTTTGAGGTCTGAGAAGAAGAAAGGATCCGGTTCGCCGAGGAAGTTCAAGTTTCCTTGGTTAGTTGGCCTTAGGATTCACGATGTTTTACTTCTCAGTCGACTGTTTCTGGATCTGTTGGTGCTACGCCATGTTTTGGATAATCATTATCTTGTTGTTTCTCCATTGTCCTCGTCTATCTCGACTTCTGGAGTAGGACTCGGTTGTACCAAGTTGCTCTTAACCCTGTATCCCTAGATTCCCGTGTGGTTTAGTATTTGAAGTCGTGTAATCTTTCGTGTAATCCCTGGTCTACGAAATGTAATCGCATTTCCCCTTTTCTGCTTCCAGTTTCGAATCTCGGGACGAGATTCTTTTTAAGGGGGGTTGGTTGTAACACCCCGGTGTTACGATCTCGTTTAGCACTGCAATTTAGGCCTAAGAAAAATTTTGAATCAAGTTTTCTCGTTTTTTTTTATTTAAAACGTACTCGAGGCGATAAGCGAGTCCGGTGTGCTTTAGTTTTGTGGGCTCAAATTAAACACCCAAAGTTAAACTACACCGTGCGTAGGAATATTTGTGAATGTCCGACGACGATTCTAGCGAACAGTTTGTTCTATTAGATTAAGTATGAAAAACAACTTTTATAAATAAAATAAATCCGTTAATAAATAGAACGATATACACATATATAGCTTTTGAATCAAATTTAAATTTGAGGTTTACTGAGATTTTCATATGCCTAGACGTTACAAATTGACTAAAGTAGTAAACCGTTATATATATATATATATATATATATATATATATAGATATATATATATATATATATATATATATATATATATATATATATATATATATATATATACACGTTACGGCAATAACTTAAATCAACAACGTGTAACTGTGGCAGTTGACCTACTCCTCTGCCCGTTCAGTCTTGTCTCTGTGGCCTCAGTCGTGTCCTGGGCTCTGCTTGTCCGTTGTCTCATGGCCAACCAATCATGTACGTACACAGGAACTAGTATAGAGGAGTAATGGATGGCGTGAATGCTGAGCTGTTGCTGCTTGTCCGTTCTCTCTCTCTCACACAAGTCTGCTCCCTTGTTTTACCTCTGTCTACCATGTCTTGTCTGTCTGCCACTGCATGCTGCGCCGGTCTGTGCATTTTTCTTCTCTCTCATTTCGCTGCACCGCACAGGGAAGCCCGGCAGCCCACGCCTTGCCTTGTGCGCTGCCTCGGGCGTCTTAAGCAGAGGACCGCGCTTCTCCATTTCCCTCGCCTCCCTCTGCTTGCTCGGCACCGGCTCCTCCCCTCTCTCTTGCGCGAGCGCATGCCTGGCCACGTTGCCCGCGCCCCTCGGTCCCGCGCCTGCCCGCGGCTGCGCGCCGGGCCGACGTGCCGCGCCCCCGCGCCCCACGCCCACCGGGTGCCACCGAGGCACAGCCGCCCACGCCCCTGCCTCCTCGCAGCCGCAGTCTCGCCGGCGGCCGCGCCATCGTCGCCCTGTCTCCCCTCGAGCGCGCCTGGCTCGGGCTACCGCGTGCCATGCCTCCACAACTCGTTGCGCCTCGCACCGGCGCTGCCCTCCCGCGAGTCGCGCCCTCGCTGCCTCGGCGCTCGCGGCGCGCCTGAGCCGCCGCGGCTCTTTCCGTGTCCGTGGCTGCCGTGGCTAGGCCGGGTGCAGCCGCGCGTCTCACTGCAGCTGCCCCGTCGCTCGGTTTCTCCACGCGCGCACGCCCTCGGGTCCACGCCGTGCCGTAGCGCCACGTCCCGCATCGCCGCTGGCGCACGCAACTGGCTTGCTGTGGCCATCGTCGGCTCCTGGCCTCCTCAGCCCGAGGTCGCCGGTGGGTTCCCGTGCAACCCCCGTCGCTGCCATGCCTCCCCGGTCGGTTTTGGTCGCCGGCCGGAGCTTCTCCGCCTCTACTCTGTACCGAAGGAGAAGATGAGGTGAGGAAAGGGGTATAAATCCAAGACGCCGTTTTATACAGGGTCTTATTTGCTAACTACAAGACTCAAGTGAATAGTACTTTCATACCGCGGGTTAAATTGAGGACAATACGAGGGCGTCGTTGCAAATTGGCGCCGTCGCTGTCTGGCCCTGGCCTTGTGGGCCGGCCTGCTCGCCGTGCCGCGCGACTGGGCCACGAGCGCTGCGCCCCGCCTGGGCCACGGCCGGCTGATTGGGCCGCTGCCCCGCTCCCGGTCGCTGGGCCTCTGGCCGCGTGCCACTTGGGCCGCTGGCTGCACTCCGCGCCTGGGCCGCCTGCGCGCCACGCTTGGCCGCGTGCAGCTGCTTGCCGCCTGGGCCGTTCGCGCCCGCGTGGGCTGGCTGCTCACTCGCCCGGGCTGCCTGGCCGCTAGCTCTGTTCGTTTCTAAAAGCCTTTGTTAATTTAGTTGGAGATAAACTTGTAAAATCCGTAGTGAATCCTAGAAAAATCATAAAAATGTTAAACTAGTTTTGTTAGGCTTCTAAAATCATGATCTACCTGCTAGTATAATTTGTTCATATAGTTGGATAATATTCGTGGAAGCTATATAATTAATTTAAGATACTTAATATTATGAAAATATAAACTTGTACGAGTTTCCATGATAAATTGATAATGTTGTGGAATCTAAAATTTATACAGTAGGCTCTTAGCAATATTAGATACTCGTGGTAATTTTTGTAGCTCCAGAATAATCAGTTACTAGGTAGCTAATGATGCTCTATTTCGAATAAGGATTAAATCGATAGAATGGGATAAAGAAACGACTTGGGTTTATGTAACGAAAATAATTGTTGGGAAATAGCGTCTTATCCGACAACGTATGTATGTAGCATAAGTACGGTCGTCGTCAGAACTAGCCGTTAACTCGAGAGGCGTACGTCGTATTTTACGAGTCACGATTGCAGTTGATTAATTACATCTTTGCATTGCATCGTATGCATATCATATAGGTACGATAATGGATCAATGGGTCGATCAAAGGATGATTGGAAATCCAAAGATGATGTAATGGTATTCTCTTCAGAAGATGATGCAATGGGCTTTCTATCTAGATGATTGTGGATGATCTGAAGATGCAGATACTAACTTTTTAATATATATCTTACCCAAGCAAGCCCCGGTGCATAACCCCTACCTTCTGCAGTTTAAATTATATTTGTGCATTAAGTTTAAGGAGTTGAATGAAACCCACTTGCATATATATCTTTATCCTATGAGTCTTACTAGTATGACAGGATCGTGTAGATTGCTATGCTATAGGACTCCGGTAGAAGTCGAGTGATTGTCTGTCACTCGCGAGATATAGGAAATATGTTACTATATGATTATCACTTGCAATATATAAATTGGTGGAAAGGAAAATGGTGACCGGGCAGGGATGTGGTTTGAGTATTGGTGGGTGTAAGAAGTTGTGTCGCCGCGGAGGCGGGTCATAGCTTGGTTACACCGTGTTTCCCTGTCTGGTCGGTTAAGGACCGATCGTTGCATATGACTCTAGGCAGGTCACAGACTTATTATCTCGAGCACATACTTGTGTATGGGCGCTTGGAAGACTTGTTGCTCTCTTGTCGCGGATCCGGCTCTTTCCGGACCGACTGTCAGGGTTTTATTTTGGTGGAGGAGGTCCTTGCACCGCGCTGAGTCCGGGACTTAGGGGCGGGGCTTGGAGTCCCAGTTTGGACGGGGACCTGGACACCCGGGACAGAGAGTGATGGGTTGGTCCTGCTTGTGCCTGGGGTACAAGCGGGGCGTGTGTTTTCGGGGTACCCAGCTAGGGGCATTGATTCGCGAATCGCCGGGCTATCCGGTACGGCTTGTCTACGGTTTAGCATCGTAGTAAGAACTGAAAGATGAAGGATGGAAGATGGACAAAGGAAATCTGATTGCTTATCACCTGCTTGAAAGTAGTACAGGTGCTTACCTAGAATGGTTAGTTAATGAACCAATGCGGCTATTATTAAAAATCAAATATAAGGACGCATGCTTAGTAATGCTTTCTGCAAATGCAACCCACAAACCAGATAGCCTTGCATATCCTTGGAGTCTTTTCTTTTCTCCTATCGGGTAAGTCTTGCTGAGTACAATTGAGTACTCAGGGTTTTATTCCCCCTGTTGCAGGTGACAGGTGGATGCTAGAGCTGACCTTTGTGTGTGGATTCCTCCTGGTGGGCTCAGCGAGGATTTCCTTTACGCTGCCATCGTAGTTGTTATTTATAACTCTCACCAAATACTTTTATCAACAAAAGTTTCATAATCTGTTATCGTAGTCTATATATCAATACTTCACCCTGTCATTAATAGATGTTTATTTCCGCTGTAACTCTGATCACATGTTTATATTCCGCTGTTTAATTAAATTATTCATAACTCTGATAAGATGATTACATTCCGCTGTTATATTAATAAATATTATACTCTAATGTTGTATTAAAAGTGATGTAAGAAATGGTTACGAATGATGTAAGCTTTATTCTCTCATTTGTGATCCTGAGGGCAAAAATGTGGATTTTCGGGTTCTCCCTTGGGGTGTGTCCGACGGAACCGAGTAATTTAGTGTTCTCCCTCGAGTGCTTAGTGTCTAATGGAAGACAAGCACTCCTGTGAGGCATTAGATTAGACGGTTCTGCCACAGGTGGTATCAGAGCATAAATGAGGAAATAAAGCTTCAAAAACCTTTTCTAAACTAAAATTTGACAACCTATTGTTGCAAAAAGTTAGGACATTTGCATGCGAAGTTATATAAGTAGCCCTATTACTATGGTTATGTATCCAGGATAGATAGCACTCTGCTGACTCAGATAGGCTTGGTCAAGTTTTCTGCAGGTACACTGACTCGAGCATAGTTCGATAGTATCGACTAGTTACAGGGAGAGAACGATGTGCCAAAACTCTAAGAACGGTTGCCCTATATGTTGGCAACAGTGGAAGGACGTATAGGACGTGCATTCATGCATATCTTGCCTATGCATTGTAGTACTCGTATTACTTGCAGATACGCCATCCATAGGTGTCACGCGTGTCGTATTGTGCACGACTGACTCGTCCTGTTCTAGAGTTAGGTCGGAACTATGGCTTCGTGTTTCGCGTTCGCCCGTGGTTCACGCCGGTCGTGACCCACGTCTCCCCATACCCCTTTCTGCGCTCTTGTCAGACCCTTACCCTGCAGCCGTACTAGTCAGTAATGACATCGCACGTCGCTCGCCTCGAACTCGTGGAATTTGGTCGATCCGCCGTAGTGATATCGCGCGGGAACCCTGGTGAACCGCGCCAGGACCACTGAACGCTCCGCCTTTATAAGTAGAGCCTGGCTTAGCCATTGGTACCACCACTCAGCGCACTTTAGCTCGCTTAGCTTCTCCTTTGAGCCAGCTTTTCACTCAGCCTTCCTTGCAACCACCGCCAGAGATGGCAGGAGCCTGGGTTAGCACCTACTGCCTGAATGTTGAGGGGTTTCCCAAAATCCTGCATGCCACCCTGCAAAAGCTCGGAGTCAATGATCACCCCGAGTATGAGGGCCGTGAGTATGAGGAGCATGGCACTGAGCGGTGTGAGGTTACCGTCTACATCGGGAAGAGTGAGGAGTTCCCCGACCTCACCGAAGCCTGGAGTGTGACCGCAACCGGGTTTAGCTTCACCGACACCTACCAGGTTGTGGCCCGCAAAGCCTTACGGTACCTCTGCCAGATCTATGAGGAGCCCATTGCCCGTACCCCCATGCGGTTCTTTCCACCTTTGGATAGGAACCGACGGGCATGGAGGGCTCGCATGGAGGCTTTGCAAGGGCGGGATGCGCAAGAGGACAGTCCCACCGTGGTGCACTTGACCACATACCTGCTCGCTCTAGATGAGCAGTATGACTGGCAAGCCTTGGAGCTGAGGGCGTGCCTTCGGCGTGCCGAGGAAGCCGAGGTCTTCAACCGGATGCTCCAGGTGCAGCTCGCCGAAGCGCATGCCAGCGCTGCAGCTGCTGAGAGCCGAGAGGCCACCATGGAGGAATCTCTGAAGGAGGCTGAAGATCGGCATGTCCATCAGCTGGGTGAGGCCTATCTGTTCACTAGGGCCAGGCGGAGGTCGCTGGTTGATGGAAGGCAGGATGCCCCGATCTTGGAAGGGATCCCTCTCCACCCGCCAGAGAGAAGAAGAACCGGTGATGCAGAACCGCCAGCACCTCCACCGTCGGAAGTGTTAGAAGCAGAGCCCTTGATTCCTCTCACTCAGCCATTGCCACAAGAAGATGTAGAGTAGTTGCCTTGGGATGTTATACCCATAGTAGTAGTGTTTTTCGTTGCTGTCCCCCTGTATTGTACTCTTGCCGTTGTTGTCGTCCGTAGTTGTTGAGATCGTCCGATCATAGGTGAATGCTATGTCGTGAATGGGAGCATGAATGCCTATATGATGTACCCGTATCAGACCGTTGGAACATGCATTTTAATTATTTCGTTGTGTTTATTGCGTCCATTTACTTAAAGTCTCGTTAGACGTGCTCCAAGTTTTCAAGGGCAATGTTAAGTGAGTTACAAGAGAAGTTGCCATTCCGATGCCAAGCAGATCAGCCGTGATTGGATGTTATTGAACATTGTATCAACTAATTGTGGATGTCCCAACAGAACACTTGAATCTCTTTAAAACAAATCCGCCGTTGGATTTGAATTCCTTGTCCCTTGTTGCGAAGGGAACCTTTGTTGTTTGAATTTTTTTCCCTTGTGATACCCCTTACTCTGTGGTCTATGACCCCACCGCCTTCATGGCGTGTAAGTTGGTAGTAGTTGCCTGGTTAAAAGTTTGGTGCCGCGACGAAACTGAGGGCCCCCTGTGGAACAGCTGCCACATGGTGACGCTGCTCGGCACGCGCTGGTATCGAGGTTTTTGACCAAGTACCTTTACCAAGTTACACCGCCGTACCGTTTTGGTTTTAAAGTTTTCTCCTTAAAAATGTTCAGGTGTTCAAACGGGAAATCCACAATGGGTTCATGCAGAAGTGTTCTCTCCAGGTAAACAAGAGATGGTTTGGAGAAGGAAAGTATGACATGATCTGGGTTTACAGAAAAGACGGATGTGGTCAAGGAAGGAAAGCAAAAGAAGAGTAGTAACGGAAGGTTAGCCGTGGGTAGTCGTAAAGGTCTGAGTGGACGTCTTGTCCTAAGCCTTGTGCTTAGTTGACCGCGCTACGCATGTTGGGTCATTTCGCTGCGTGCCCTGCAAACGCCGCCTGTGTCAGGACCTATGGCACCCTGTTTTCGCGTGGCCGCGGCGTCGTGCAGTGCTCGCCATCTTTGTGCACTGTGCGCTTCTCCTTTTCCCAGCATCCGGTCGGCTCTTTGCCCCGCACCGTTGTCCCCGTACCGGACCCCCTCATTTCCCCTTCCCTCTCCTTTCTTCTTTTGGTGACACGACCGCCGCACGCCTGCCTCGTCGAGCGGACCCGTCCCCCTCTCCTCTCCTTTATTTCCCCCTCCGCCGCTCGTGCAGGAAGCACGCCATGTTTCCGACCTTATCTCCACAGCATGCACCGTCTGTGTATCCCATCCCCGCCGCATCCGCCTCCGGTGTGTTGCTTTCCCCTCTCCGTTTGCATATATAAGACCCCTTGGTCTTTGCTCTTCTTCTTCATCCACCTTCCTCTCACATTCACAGCAGAGCTACGAAATTCATTCGGCGTTGTAAAGCTAGATTCGTCAGTTTGAGGTCTGAGAAGAAGAAAGGATCCGGTTCGCCGAGGAAGTTCAAGTTTCCTTGGTTAGTTGGCCTTAGGATTCACGATGTTTTACTTCTCAGTCGACTGTTTCTGGATCTGTTGGTGCTACGCCATGTTTTGGATAATCATTATCTTGTTGTTTCTCCATTGTCCTCGTCTATCTCGACTTCTGGAGTAGGACTCGGTTGTACCAAGTTGCTCTTAACCCTGTATCCCTAGATTCCCGTGTGGTTTAGTATTTGAAGTCGTGTAATCTTTCGTGTAATCCCTGGTCTACGAAATGTAATCGCATTTCCCCTTTTCTGCTTCCAGTTTCGAATCTCGGGACGAGATTCTTTTTAAGGGGGGTTGGTTGTAACACCCCGGTGTTACGATCTCGTTTAGCACTGCAATTTAGGCCTAAGAAAAATTTTGAATCAAGTTTTCTCGTTTTTTTTTATTTAAAACGTACTCGAGGCGATAAGCGAGTCCGGTGTGCTTTAGTTTTGTGGGCTCAAATTAAACACCCAAAGTTAAACTACACCGTGCGTAGGAATATTTGTGAATGTCCGACGACGATTCTAGCGAACAGTTTGTTCTATTAGATTAAGTATGAAAAACAACTTTTATAAATAAAATAAATCCGTTAATAAATAGAACGATATACACATATATAGCTTTTGAATCAAATTTAAATTTGAGGTTTACTGAGATTTTCATATGCCTAGACGTTACAAATTGACTAAAGTAGTAAACCGTTATATATATATATATATATATATATATATATATATATATATATATATATATATATATATATATATATATATATATATATATATATATATATATATATACACGTTACGGCAATAACTTAAATCAACAACGTGTAACTGTGGCAGTTGACCTACTCCTCTGCCCGTTCAGTCTTGTCTCTGTGGCCTCAGTCGTGTCCTGGGCTCTGCTTGTCCGTTGTCTCATGGCCAACCAATCATGTACGTACACAGGAACTAGTATAGAGGAGTAATGGATGGCGTGAATGCTGAGCTGTTGCTGCTTGTCCGTTCTCTCTCTCTCACACAAGTCTGCTCCCTTGTTTTACCTCTGTCTACCATGTCTTGTCTGTCTGCCACTGCATGCTGCGCCGGTCTGTGCATTTTTCTTCTCTCTCATTTCGCTGCACCGCACAGGGAAGCCCGGCAGCCCACGCCTTGCCTTGTGCGCTGCCTCGGGCGTCTTAAGCAGAGGACCGCGCTTCTCCATTTCCCTCGCCTCCCTCTGCTTGCTCGGCACCGGCTCCTCCCCTCTCTCTTGCGCGAGCGCATGCCTGGCCACGTTGCCCGCGCCCCTCGGTCCCGCGCCTGCCCGCGGCTGCGCGCCGGGCCGACGTGCCGCGCCCCCGCGCCCCACGCCCACCGGGTGCCACCGAGGCACAGCCGCCCACGCCCCTGCCTCCTCGCAGCCGCAGTCTCGCCGGCGGCCGCGCCATCGTCGCCCTGTCTCCCCTCGAGCGCGCCTGGCTCGGGCTACCGCGTGCCATGCCTCCACAACTCGTTGCGCCTCGCACCGGCGCTGCCCTCCCGCGAGTCGCGCCCTCGCTGCCTCGGCGCTCGCGGCGCGCCTGAGCCGCCGCGGCTCTTTCCGTGTCCGTGGCTGCCGTGGCTAGGCCGGGTGCAGCCGCGCGTCTCACTGCAGCTGCCCCGTCGCTCGGTTTCTCCACGCGCGCACGCCCTCGGTCCACGCCGTGCCGTAGCGCCACGTCCCGCATCGCCGCTGGCGCACGCAACTGGCTGCTGTGGCCATCGTCGGCTCCTGGCCTCCTCAGCCCGAGGTCGCCGGTGGGTTCCCGTGCAACCCCCGTCGCTGCCATGCCTCCCCGGTCGGTTTTGGTCGCCGGCCGGAGCTTCTCCGCCTCTACTCTGTACCGAAGGAGAAGATGAGGTGAGGAAAGGGGTATAAATCCAAGACGCCGTTTTATACAGGGTCTTATTTGCTAACTACAAGACTCAAGTGAATAGTACTTTCATACCGCGGGTTAAATTGAGGACAATACGAGGGCGTCGTTGCAAATTGGCGCCGTCGCTGTCTGGCCCTGGCCTTGTGGGCCGGCCTGCTCGCCGTGCCGCGCGACTGGGCCACGAGCGCTGCGCCCCGCCTGGGCCACGGCCGGCTGATTGGGCCGCTGCCCCGCTCCCGGTCGCTGGGCCTCTGGCCGCGTGCCACTTGGGCCGCTGGCTGCACTCCGCGCCTGGGCCGCCTGCGCGCCACGCTTGGCCGCGTGCAGCTGCTTGCCGCCTGGGCCGTTCGCGCCCGCGTGGGCTGGCTGCTCACTCGCCCGGGCTGCCTGGCCGCTAGCTCTGTTCGTTTCTAAAAGCCTTTGTTAATTTAGTTGGAGATAAACTTGTAAAATCCGTAGTGAATCCTAGAAAAATCATAAAAATGTTAAACTAGTTTTGTTAGGCTTCTAAAATCATGATCTACCTGCTAGTATAATTTGTTCATATAGTTGGATAATATTCGTGGAAGCTATATAATTAATTTAAGATACTTAATATTATGAAAATATAAACTTGTACGAGTTTCCATGATAAATTGATAATGTTGTGGAATCTAAAATTTATACAGTAGGCTCTTAGCAATATTAGATACTCGTGGTAATTTTTGTAGCTCCAGAATAATCAGTTACTAGGTAGCTAATGATGCTCTATTTCGAATAAGGATTAAATCGATAGAATGGGATAAAGAAACGACTTGGGTTTATGTAACGAAAATAATTGTTGGGAAATAGCGTCTTATCCGACAACGTATGTATGTAGCATAAGTACGGTCGTCGTCAGAACTAGCCGTTAACTCGAGAGGCGTACGTCGTATTTTACGAGTCACGATTGCAGTTGATTAATTACATCTTTGCATTGCATCGTATGCATATCATATAGGTACGATAATGGATCAATGGGTCGATCAAAGGATGATTGGAAATCCAAAGATGATGTAATGGTATTCTCTTCAGAAGATGATGCAATGGGCTTTCTATCTAGATGATTGTGGATGATCTGAAGATGCAGATACTAACTTTTTAATATATATCTTACCCAGGCAAGCCCCGGTGCATAACCCCTACCTTCTGCAGTTTAAATTATATTTGTGCATTAAGTTTAAGGAGTTGAATGAAACCCACTTGCATATATATCTTTATCCTATGAGTCTTACTAGTATGACAGGATCGTGTAGATTGCTATGCTATAGGACTCCGGTAGAAGTCGAGTGATTGCCTGTCACTCGCGAGATATAGGAAATATGTTACTATATGATTATCACTTGCAATATATAAATTGGTGGAAAGGAAAATGGTGACCGGGCAGGGATGTGGTTTGAGTATTGGTGGGTGTAAGAAGTTGTGTCGCCGCGGAGGCGGGTCATAGCTTGGTTACACCGTGTTTCCCTGTCTGGTCGGTTAAGGACCGATCGTTGCATATGACTCTAGGCAGGTCACAGACTTATTATCTCGAGCACATACTTGTGTATGGGCGCTTGGAAGACTTGTTGCTCTCTTGTCGCGGATCCGGCTCTTTCCGGACCGACTGTCAGGGTTTTATTTTGGTGGAGGAGGTCCTTGCACCGCGCTGAGTCCGGGACTTAGGGGCGGGGCTTGGAGTCCCAGTTTGGACGGGGACCTGGACACCCGGGACAGGAGAGTGATGGGTTGGTCCTGCTTGTGCCTGGGGTACAAGCGGGGCGTGTGTTTTCGGGGTACCCAGCTGGGGGCATTGATTCGCGAATCGCCGGGCTATCCGGTACGGCTTGTCTACGGTTTAGCATCGTAGTAAGAACTGAAAGATGAAGGATGGAAGATGGACAAAGGAAATCTGATTGCTTATCACCTGCTTGAAAGTAGTACAGGTGCTTACCTAGAATGGTTAGTTAATGAACCAATGCGGCTATTATTAAAAATCAAATATAAGGACGCATGCTTAGTAATGCTTTCTGCAAATGCAACCCACAAACCAGATAGCCTTGCATATCCTTGGAGTCTTTTCTTTTCTCCTATCGGGTAAGTCTTGCTGAGTACAATTGAGTACTCAGGGTTTTATTCCCCCTGTTGCAGGTGACAGGTGGATGCTAGAGCTGACCTTTGTGTGTGGATTCCTCCTGGTGGGCTCAGCGAGGATTTCCTTTACGCTGCCATCGTAGTTGTTATTTATAACTCTCACCAAATACTTTTATCAACAAAAGTTTCATAATCTGTTATCGTAGTCTATATATCAATACTTCACCCTGTCATTAATAGATGTTTATTTCCGCTGTAACTCTGATCACATGTTTATATTCCGCTGTTTAATTAAATTATTCATAACTCTGATAAGATGATTACATTCCGCTGTTATATTAATAAATATTATACTCTAATGTTGTATTAAAAGTGATGTAAGAAATGGTTACGAATGATGTAAGCTTTATTCTCTCATTTGTGATCCTGAGGGCAAAAATGTGGATTTTCGGGTTCTCCCTTGGGGTGTGTCCGACGGAACCGAGTAATTTAGTGTTCTCCCTCGAGTGCTTAGTGTCTAATGGAAGACAAGCACTCCTGTGAGGCATTAGATTAGACGGTTCTGCCACACTCGTGCCCAAGCTCCGCCGGTCAATCGTTGCCAAGGCTGCCGGTCTTCGCCAAGTGCTCTTGCCCTTTCCTCCCATTGATTGGTATGGCAAGTTTTGTGTTTCAATCTTGATCTCTAATTGTGACCTAGATCAAATTCTAAACGCACTGATTCCCCATTGCATTCAGGGCATTTGACCTAACCCTAGCCCGGTTCCGAGGATCCCCCACGTGATATCTTATCTCTTCTCGGATCGCCGTTCGTCAGGTAGAAAGCCACTCGATTCAATTTCGCATCTACATTGCTTTCTCTATTAGGATTTCACATCTATTAGATATATGGTATTTATTTGTATATCCATCTATTCTATCGTGCAGCGAGTCGGTTCCGTTGTGTTTCGTCTGGCAGTTGACAGTTAACTCGGAGCCAAGCTCGCGAGTAAGGATCGAGGCCAAGCCTCGAAAGCGGCAGGTTGACAGTTGATCTTCATCAGCGTCAATTCACCATCTTGTCAGTTCAGATGGCTCGCACCAAGAATGTTGGTGGTGGCCCAGGTGATGATGATCGGAGGCCCCCGCCTCGCCAGCCAGCCGGATCGAAGGGCAAGTCAACCAAGCAGGTGACATCCAAGAAGCGGAAGTACCCCGACACAGAGACAGCGAGAGCAGCAGCTGTTGCAGAGGCTGCAGAGCGTGCCGAGAGAGGAGGTGCCCGCAGCGGAGTTGTCATTGCAGATCAGCCGGTTTCACCAGCACTTAGAGCAGCGATTGAGGAGGCTGAGCGTCGTCACGGTAGTCCAGCTAGGACTGCCACGTTTGCAGGACGACGGGTCGCCATTGAGGAGGGTCCGTCAGCACAGCAGCAGCCCCCACCAGCAGAGCCTCAGCCAGCCCAGGAGACTCAGGAGAGTCAGGAGACCGAGCCGGCACCTCAGCTACGCCGCTCGAGTCGTACCAGTGCTGCAGTTCCACCGAGGCCAGTTACACAGTGCAGGGGTTCACGCCCTCCGCCCAGACCATAGGGTCCGCCTCCAGTGGTGCACCTCGACTTGAGGGCCGCTACAGCCAGGCAGGTTCAGCAGCTGCAGTTTGTTGAGTTTGAGGTTTGGTTTCCTCCCAGGAGGGATGAGAGAGCAGCTGAGGGGTTCTACACGCCACTGCATGAGGATTTCTACAATGCATATCTTAACAGTGGGGCAGTGTTCAGATCATAGAGGGTCTGTCAGATAGAGTCCATTGTGGCAGCAGCCGGAGAGGGCATTCGGCAATACTTGTCATATTTGCCAGGACTGACAGATTTGATTGGACGGACGGGCATATATGTACCTTCTTGGGTCCGTCAGTTTTATGCCTCGCTCTACATTGATCCTCATCACAGATTCATTCATTTTGCTTTCAAAGGCAAAGACTACAGAGTGACTAGTGACAGAGTCAGGGAGATACTGAGACTACAGGAGCAGCCTGCAAAGATGCATGAGGTTTGCTATGGACATCAGGAGCCTCCTAGGCGTCCTCATGGAGGGTAGGTGCCCCCTACAGATCTAGTGCGGCATTGCTTCAAGGAGCCGTTTGGTGAGGGGTCGAGCAGGAACCCCAGTGACTTGACTCCTACAGCGAGGATACTAGAGGCCATCATCAGGAGGACACTGCTTCCTAGGTTGGGATACAGGGAGGGCCTGACTCGCTTACAGCTCTGGCTTCTCAATGCCATCATGCAGATGACAGTGTTTGACATCTGGGACCTCCTTCTTTCAGAGATGGAGGATACTATAGCTGAGGGATTCAAGGGTCGCAGGCAGCTTCCCTATGCTCACTGGATCATGTTCCTCATCCGCAGGGTTGTGCTTGATAAGCCCCCTGGCATGATGGATGAGTATACAGGTGCCACTACAGAGTTCCCGGCTTACAACCTGTCACAGAGGATCAGACACGCCACTCCTCAGGCACCCAGTCAGCCTAGTCGTCGCCCCGACGTGCCAGAGTCTGCAGCTCAGTAGGACGAGATTATCAGAGGGATTGCAGCCACTGAGGAGGAGGAGCTAGAGGCACAGCAGGGAGTGAGTGAGTACAGTGATAGCTCTGACGACGACTACCAGCCTATACCTTAGATGCCTCCACGCAGACACGATGCAGAGGCCAGTAGCTCCAGTTCTGCTCCACCTGCTCCACAGACAGACCCCGCTCTCATTGCTATTCTTGAGCGGATGCAGCAGGACCAGACACGACAGGCACAGGAGACAGCTACAAACTTCGCACAGTTTCAGGCTTGTCAGGACGAGTTTCAGCAGCAGCAGCAGCTCCTTCAGCACCAGCAGTTACTTATGCAGCAGCAGCTCATGGGATTCATGTAGCATGTAGTGACAGCCATTGGGATCCCACTGCCACAGACTTCGCCCCAGCTTGCACAGCCACCTACCACTTCGACGACTCCAGCAGTACAGCCCATCGGGCTTCAGAGTCAGGGACAGCCTCCAGCTCAGTTCACGTCACCTCTAGTACAGGTGTCCCAGTGGTTAGCTTCACCTGGTGTAGCCCCGCAGTTCACTCCTTATCACACGGGTTTCTCACCAGAGCAGACCTCTTCGCTATTCGTGCCTGAGTCGTCAGTCTCCAGGAGTCTTGGAGCATCATTCAGCGAGTTGACCGGCATGCCTACTCCGCCTCACATGCATTCTGCCGGTCCGTCTACAGCAGCTCCAGCTATTATGACCACTCAGAGGCTCCCCTCGTCTGTCGCCTCGTCAGATCCTACGACAGACATACTTGCAGCGTCACAGGCAGCACCAGCCCCAGCTCAGACCCAGACCGCTTCAGCGACACTTCCTACTTCAGAGGGTCAGTCAGTTCAGAGCTCAGGGTCAGATGATGATGGCGCCTAGTTCCATCTTGCTCCACGTACTTCAGCGCCCGACTCATCCGCTGCAGCCCCGCCGACCGACCCTTAGTTTTTGGTGTTTGACACCAAAGGGGGAGAGGGTTTTGAGTATGTAGACTTAGGGGGAGCGAGCTTTAGGGGGAGCTAGTTATCCAGTATTAGCTTATTATATACATTTGGAGTTTTATTTGTGTGATACACTATTACTTATGCATTCGTGTGTTTACTTTCATGCATACTACTATATATATGTGATAGTGCTATCTACGTGATTGTGATATTTGACATGTGTGATTTCTATTTTGCATTATCTATATGTCATATCACTTGTGTAATGCTCATTTGTTTTTGCTTCCGCGTTTATACTTCGAAGCAAATGAGCTTTGTTAATTGTACTCATGCTTAATTCATATCCTTTGAGTACATTGTGTTGGCTTGGGTCATATAAGCTTGACTAACTCTTTTGTTCTTATTGACAAAAGCTTATATGAACCAAGCCCGTCAAAAACCTCACTCCATAACATACTCGAGGTGGTATTGTCATCAATCACCAAAAAGGGGGAGATTGAAAGCATCTAGGCCCCTAGTTGGATTTCGGTGATTAATGTCAATACAAGATTACTATGACTAATGTGTGTTTTGCAGAGGCAATTAAGTTAGGTCATGGTAATGGAGATCGATTGGGCAATCGAGGTTGTCATGCCCCTACGATGGAAATCATTTCGGTTTTCAAAGGATGGACGACAAGGTTAAGGATGACTAGTTCTTAGTGTCGATTGGAGTTGGAAAGACACTTAGAGTAGTTTAGGACTTTGTTTTTCCTTTGGCCGTACTATGAAGGGGGGTATGAACGGGTAGCTTGACCTAGTTGAGTCTAGTGAGTTAGGTGTGGTGCACACTTGTTAAAACTAGCTCTAGGTAGCTCCTATGAATGCCTAAGATCGTTTGGAGCAAACTTCATTCACATATGTTCGAAAGTTGGAAGTGAATGGAGGGTCAAACACTGACCGGACGCTGGTTCCGGTGCGACCGGACGCTGGCCGCAGGGTCCGGTCAGTTCGTTTGACTGAGGTGATTAAGTCTGGTGTGACCGGACGCTGGAAGGTCATGTGACCGGACGCTGAGGGCCAGCGTCCGGTCGACTCCAGTAAGGGTCCAGACTTGGGAAAAAGTGACCGGACGCGTCCGGTCAGTGCTGACCGGACGCGTCCGGTCAGTGCTGACCGGACCCTGAGGGTTCAGCGTCCGGTCGAGTCCAGTAAGGTTCCAGTAAGGGTTTTATGCGACCGGACGCGTCCGGTCAGTGCTGACCGGACCCTGCCAGCGTCCGGTCGACTCGTTACTACTGGTTCGCGGGTTGAACTGACCGGAGCGTCCGGTCATCACGACCGGAGCATCCGGTCATCCCGCAGAAGCTCATAACGGTTCGTTTTTCAGGCTGCCTTATAAATAGAAGCTCCACTCGTGAGTGGAGCATCCTTTGCTCATTCCAACAGCTGAGAAACACGTTTGTGAGTGCCAAGAAGAGCAAGATCCTAGTGAGGTGTTTGTGATTTGAGAATCCAAGAGAGTAGCCTCACTAGCAAATCAAGAGTAGCAAAGTGTGCATCCATCTTCTCATTAGGCTTCGCGTGGTCAAGTGAGAGTTCGTGCTTGTTACTCTTGGTGATCGCCATCACCTAGACGGCTTGGTGGTGATTGGGAGTTTGGTGTTCACCCGGCGGAGCTTGTGGGTGACCCAACTCAAGTTGTGAGCGGCTTTGGGTGATTCACCGTGACGGAGTGTCGAAGAATCAACCCGTAGAGAGCACTTGATCCTTGCGCGGATCAAGGGGGAGCTACACCCTTGCGCGGGTGCTCCAACGAGGACTAGTGGGGAGTGGCGACTCTCTGATACCTCGGCAAAACATCGCCACGTTCCTTTCTCTCTCTATTTACTTTGAGCACTTACTTTGAGCATTTACTTTGAGCAATTCAATACTTATTTTTACATCCATAGAATTGCTTGCTAGAGTAAGTTTGGAACTTAGGTTGCGAGGTTGTTGTGCATTAGTTTGATATAAACACACTTTTCTAGGCACAAGGGGCTAATTGGGCTATCCGTAGGATTTGATTATTGAAAGAAAATTTAGAATTAGCCCATTTCACCCCCCCTCTTGGGCATCTTGATCCTTTCAAGTGCTGCGATAATCCGATGGAGGAGATTCGGAGACGACGTAGTGAGAACAATGTCATCAACATAGAGTAAAAGAAAAGCCATGTCAGCACCTTTGCAGTAGATGAACAGCGACGTGTCGGACTTGGCCTCAACAAACCCGAGTGAGGTAATGTGAGAGGCGAAGCGACTGTGCCAGGCGCGAGGAGCTTGCTTCAACCCATAGAGTGACTTGTTCAGGCGACAGACATAATTGGGCTTGGAAGAGTCGACAAACCCAGTCGGCTGTGCGCAGTAGACTGTCTCAGTCAAAGTGCCATGAAGAAATACATTCTTCACATCAAGCTGGTGAATCGGCCAGGAGCGAGACAGTGCTAAAGTGAGTACCATCTGGATGGTTGCTGGCTTGACAACTGGACTGAAGGTCTCATCATAATCAATGCCCGGACGCTGTGTGAAACCGTGAAGCACCCACCGGGCTTTGTAGCGGTCAAGAGAGCCATCGGACTTGAACTTGTGACGAAAAACCCACTTGCCGGTGACGAGGTTGATGCTAGGAGGGCGAGGCACCAAGGTCCAGGTGTCGTTTGCCTGCAAGGCATCGAACTCGGCCTGCATAGCAAGATGCCAGGCCGGATCCGAAAGAGCAGCATGGACGGACGAAGGTACTAGAGCAGTAGCTGCAGCCGTCGTGTGGAGATTAAGGCGATCCACGGGTTGCCAAAAACCGTCCTTGCCACGGATGCGCATGCTGTGGGCATTAGTGACAGGAATGATCGCCTCCAGAGTCGTCGTGGTGGTGCGGCCGGTGGTCCAGCCAGCGCCGCTGGCAACAACCTGGGACACTGAGTCCGTAGGGGCAGCAGCACCAGCCGGACCGGTGGGAGTGGCGCCACCTGAGGGGGCCACGGTAGCACCTGACATCGTGTCAGGCACCGCACCACCGGCGGGAGAGGCGCCAAGGGTCCTAGGTGCGGCATCCATGCCGCCAGGGAGACGAGTACCTACAGGCACAGCTCTTGGCCACATAGGCAAAGAGGAATCATCAGCATCATCCAAAAACGCAAGTGTGTTTGGGTCCTGGGGGGTGGTGGACATCTCGGAGAACGGAAACAAAGTCTCGTTGAATACAACGTGACGGGAGACAATGATCCGATTGGAATGAAGATCGAGACATCAATATCCTTTGTGATCGGATGAGTACCCGAGGAAAACACACAAGGAGGAGCGAGGTGATAATTTATGTGGAGCTGTGGATGAGAGGTTGGGATAGCATGCACAGCCGAAAACTCGAAGGTGGGTGTAGGAAGGCTGTGTGCCGTAAAGAGCGAAGAAAGGGGTGCGGCCGTCTAGGGTTTTGGTGGGTGACGATTGAGAAGGTAGGTGGCAGTGTGGAGTGAGTCAGCCCAATAAATCGGAGGAAGGCTGGCCTGAAGCAGAAGGGACCGCACGATGTTGTTCACGGTGCGAAGGGTGCGCTCGGCACGTCCGTTCTGCTGAGAGGTGTATTGGCACGACATTCGAAAGATGACTCCATGAGTGAGGAAAAACGTGCGGGCCGAGGAGTGGTCAAACTCGCGGCTGTTGTCGCACTGAACTGCCTTGATGGTGGAGTCGAACTGCGTGCGCACATATGAGAAAAAGTTAGAAAGGACACTGAAAGTATCGGACTTGAGACGTAATGGGAACGTCCAGGTGTAATGAGCGCAGTCATCAAGAATGACTAAATAATATTTATAGCCCGACACACTAACAACTGGAGAAGTCCAAAGATCACAATGTATTAAATCGAAAGGATGTGCAGCGCGAGAGTGTGACGCACTAAAAGGTTCTGATGTTTTAGTGTCACCAAACATTATTAAGAATCTGATTTCCGTACGTCGTTTCACCACTGATAATAATTGTTCCATTGAGTTTGACCCGTTTGGCCTCTCTGTGAAGGACCTTCAGACACGGAGCGTGATCGCCAGGTGCAATAGCATGGGTGACCTCTACCCGTTCTTCCCAGCACCATCCAGCACTCCCGCTGCCCTCGCTACCACCGCATCATCCACCTCACTCTGGCATCGTCGCCTTGGTCATCTCGGACATGTGGCTCTTTCCAAGCTTATTAGTTCCAATGCAATTTCATGTAATAAAAAACATATTGATCATGTTTGTCATGCCTGTTAGCTAGGTCGCAAGAGGACGTCGTGTGGTGGAGAATGAGTGTGACCCAATAGATGTAACGGGAAGCGAAGCTCTGTTACCAATAATGATAGATGAAGGACTAGATGACGAAGGATGGTGAAAGGTAGAAAGAATACCAGTGTTGTTGACCATATGGGCACCGGCGCCGGAGTCAACGTACCACTTGGCCGATGAAGGGGGCGTCAGCGTCATGGTGTTGAAGTTGCTAACGAGGGCGGACGGATCCCAGGACGCGCCCTGCATGGGCGTCCACTGTTGCTGCTGCTGTGGCGACGATGGTCCTCCATATCTGAACCCGGGAGGAGGTCCGAGGGTGTATGGCTACTGTATGTACTGCTGTTGCGGCTGAGGAACAACAGTGAAGGCAGCCGGCGGAGGTCAAAACGGTGTCCCCGGACCGCCCGGCGAACACGGCTAGAGCTGCACGGTGCCCGTCCATGGGTTGTAGAACGGTGTTGGGGAGCGAGAGCCGCCTCCAGTGTTGGAGACCTGCTGCTGCTGGTTGCGGCCGCGGCCACCACGGCGACAGCCAGTGCGCTGTGAGCTGCCCTGGCCAGCGTGCCCGCCCTGGCCGCCTTGGCCCTGGCTGCCCTGGCTGGTGCCGGTGTAGCCGCCGTGGCCGTGGCCGGCATGGCCGCCCTGGCCCTGGCCTGTGTAAGAGCACCCAGCAAGAGGGCGTGGGGCAGTGACGAGCGCTGTTGTCACAGAGGATACCGGTGGGTCCGATGCCCCGGCGGCTTCGCTTGCAACAACATCGTCGATGTCGATCTCCTCGAGCAGGAGGAGTGTGCGAGCCTCCTCGAAGGTGGGGAAGGGTTGCCGCATCTTGAGGTTGGAGACCATGGGGCGGAACTTGCCATTGAGCCCGCGAAGGAGAGTGAGGACCAAGGTCTGATCACCGATCGGATCGCCGAAGTCACTGAGGGTTGCCACCATCGTTTCAAGACGGCCGCAGAAGTCGGTGATAGAGGCCGACCCCTGTTTCACCGTGCGGAACTCCGCCGAGAGCAGTAGGGCGCGCGATTCGCGCTGGCCGAGGAACTCATTCTCGAGGTTGGTCCCGGCTTGCGGTTCATCATCGACTGCTGGAGATCGGCGTGGATGGTGCAGTAGATCCAAGTGAGCACGGTGCAGTTCATCTGCACCCACGCCGGTCGATCGGCGTTGACGACGTCGGAGAGGACATGGTCCGTTAGGGCATACTTGCCCAGGACAACGAGGAACATGGACCGCCACCGGTTATAGTTGTCAGCGGCGCGATCCAAGACCAGGGGCACGAGGACCTTGATATTGAGGACGGCGATGGCCGCGGCGTGGACAGCGGCGTACTTGGCCTCGTACGCGTCGAGGTCCGCAACACGATCGGCCTCTGCTCTACGGGCGCGCTCCTCGTGAGCCTGGTGTTCGGCGTCGATTTCCGCCATGGGAGAGGGTGAACGACGCGGTCTCAGGTATGCGGGCGGATGCAGGCAGATCGTGACTTCGCTGTGGGCAGGCGGATCGCGCGACGTGGCAGATCGTGACTTCGCGAGTCAGCGACGTCGGGTAGCGCGGGGGATCGGGCCGGCGAGCGAGATGTGCTCTACGACGGCGCGCGGTGGGAGGGGCCGGCGAGCAGGACAGGCTCTGCGACGGCGCGATCGATCGGCCGGCGAACGTGGGTTCAGCGGCGGCGCGATTAGGGTTTGCGGAAGCAAGAAAGGAACCATCTCATGATACCATGAAAGAGTAGGATTAGGGAATCCTCGATACATTACTGTGAATGATCAGCGTTTACATATATATGCATTGTGGGAGGCCAGGTAGGCCCACACGCCATATTACATTCCAACAATGTGGTAGGGAGAAGAAGCACGAAAAAATGTAGCAAGGGAATCGATCCGTTTGGAGGCGGTTCACTGTTTTTTTTCACTATGCGCTCATGAGAATTAGCTCCAAACAGGGCCTTAGTCACCCAGCCGCCTAATCATTCCATCACTCAGCCACTCGCCCTCATAGTTACCTTAAGTTCTTAGTCACTTGGCCGCTCAGCCACTTTGGCACTCAAAGAACACGTTTATATATAGTTGTGATAGGCACACATTATGAAAATTTAAACTTACATGGCCACGAGCGACCTGCGCGTATCTATGAAAATATATATAAAATAAAAACTATGTATGTATGAAAACTAGAATGCCTTACATTTTAGAACAGAAGAAGTACATTTTTTCCCATATAAAAAATAAATTAGCAAATATTATTCACATACATGTACATGCACCTGGAACCGGTGGCCATTCTTGGCTGTCCCTACCAAAAGCAACCTCTTTGTATCCTTTTATTTTGATAGAGATAAAAAGTTTGATGAAAAATAATCTATAATAGTTTTTTAATTAGATCTCTATATATTGCTATAATATATTCTTGATTTCTCGCTAGTCAAAATGGAGAGCGGAGCTAGCTCTTTAGAGTGTGCATAAGATATAAAGAAATTGTTGAAGGATAAAAATACATAGATAATGATTTTTTGTTTAAATGCTCAAATAAGGATTTGAAAAGTGATTTTAAGAAAGACTCATCGAGATGCTTTAAGATCTAAGGCTGAGATCATCTCTGGCGATTTAGTTCCAGACAACTACGTGAGTGCGTTTACAGATAGGAGCGATAAAATCATTATTTTGAGAAAGAATAAAACTCTGATCCGGTCCAATCAAATGCTGACCCTGACAAATGTAACGATAATGGTGCGGTGGTCACTAATATAAGTTGAGAATTTTTAGTATGGTTGCCGGAAAATGGACGTCTCACGAGGAGCGATCCGACGGTTGAAAAGGTTAGTATGGTAATTGCCGCCCCACCCCACACAACCCAGTCCCCAAGCACCCAAACCCCCACGCCGAGTCACCAAAGGGGTGAACTCATGCGAGGCTACCCTACCCTCGCCCTAGCTCACGCGGCGCCGCCACCTCGTCCTCGCTGAAAGGTCCTTGTTTGGTTTTGGCAATTGAGTGACAACCTAGGTGGACTAATTGTGTTTAAAGTGAGACACACAGGTAATTAGTCCACAGGTACATGTGTGTGAGCAACATATACCTTGGAGGTGAAAATGGTTCGGAGATATTGCAAAGCTCACGCATGTGATGAAGGAGCTCATTACATATGAGACATGACATTGAGTCATGTGACTAAGGTGGAGAAGATCAAGACAAGACTTGGCTCGACGGACCGGTTGCAAGTGTGAAGGACAAGTTGAGTGATGACTTGGCGTCGATGGACCGAAGCAATGGAGAAGAGCAAGTGAAGTCAAGATCGATGAACCAATACGGTCATGTGATGATATAAAGTGGATCATATCATTTATGATTGGTTGGTGAATGTGTTGCATCAACATTGGAGGAGATGGAATAGAATGTGCAAGGCAAAAATATATTTGTAGGGCATTTGTAACACCCTCGGTGTTACACTGCAAAAAACTTTTGCTAAAACATGTCATGAGCATCATGGTTATGTGTCAATGCATGTGATATAGTGTGTAAATCAATTTACGTAACTTAAAAATGACCAACAAAAATGCGTAACGAAAGGGTGTTGCGACTTATGAAATTATCAAGTAAGAATGTTCGTGAATTTTTATTGAACGAAAACACTATAGCACGTGTATGTGGAACTTTAATAAAGTTAGAAGTACAAACCTTGTAGATGACGATGAAATACCTGTGGTTGAAAAATGAATTCACTAGCTAGCATACCGAATAGCTTGGAAATCGAATTTGACGCGAATCCGATCGAGACTTAGTCGATTTCGTAAGTCTGAAAAGTGGTTTGACAAAGTTAGGTTTGGTGATTTTTGTAGAAGAATCGGGTTAAGGGGTGATGGAGGATTAAGGCTTGTTTTAGTAGCCTAGCATGCCCTCTTAAGTATAGCATAGGTGGTTTGACAATTGAATCATCGAATTGGATTTTTGGGACGCTTTAAAAAGCGTGCATGGCACGTTTTGGGTCGGGTTCCTCGCGTTGACGCGGTCACCGTGCTCCTGTGCCGTCGTCGGCGCACCGGCCATGCACATGCGCGTGTCTGGCCATGCCCGGCTGGTCACGGTGGCCGGCTGCCCGAGCGTGTAGCTGCTCCTCCCCACTGCTGTGAGGTGCGCTGCTGCTGATGTCGCTATTGGTGCCTTTGGACCGCTCGCGTCGCTCCGTTGCCGGCTCTGCTCCACCAGGCGCCGTCGCTGTTCTGCTCGGGTGCAGTGGCATCGCTGCTGCCGTGCCCAGGCACATGTTGCATGAGCAGAGCACGCATACTCCCGCACCGCGCACCGCCACGCTCGGCGGGCCCGATGCCCTGGCCGCCTGCCCTCACCGGGTCACTGCCGTTACTTTGCGTTGCGTCGCGTCATCCTGAGCCGCTGCGCCACCGCCGTCCCTTCACCATGTTGCGCCGCGCTATCACCACCACGCCACAGCGTTGCGTCATGTCCGCCTGTGTCTCTGCGTCGTTGTTGTCGAATCCCACTTGTCGTTCTCCATTAATGGCGCCACGACCGCACTGCTGCGCTGCCACCGCCTGCACGCGGGCATGCCCCCTCTCCTGGCTGCGTTGGCTCATAGTGCTTGCCCATGTGCGTCAGCCATGTCCCGCCAGAGCTTGGACAAGCAACCGGCCCAATTCTTTTCTTTTCCCCTCCCTCCTCTGCTACCGGTCTAGCCAGGCCGCGCCACCAATTTGGCATGAATAGGTCGTGTCTAGTCAATTCATTGCGCTCCCAACTCCATCTTCTAGCCGGATAGCCAACCAAGCCCACACCGTGTCAAATTGTGCCTTGGCAAGCTCCAATTTGGAGCTGGCGTCTACCGTCGCGCCATTAAAGGCTTAGACGCCGCTGCCGTGGGCATTACCCGCCTGGTCCTGTTGAGCCCAATTGGTTGCACCCCTAACTTTGCCTCGTAGTACTTCACCCCGTGCGCACCCCATTTGCACGACTACTACCTGCCCAGCACCGCTGACGCGGTTGCGCCACCGCATCCATCGCTGTGCTTGTCGTGTGCACGTGGCCGGACGCACCTGGTCCGTCCCCGGTCAAGCCATCACGTCGGGTAGGTTCTGGGTGAGTTGTTGATGCCCATTCTTTGGTTCATTCATGCCGTTTGTGCCTTGGCTCACGAGTATATGGCCGTCGCCGCAGGGGGAATCCAGCGTCGTGGAGAGAGCTCTAGACTACGTCTCCGTTCACTGTTTCACCACCCATCGCTTCGCGTTTGCATCTAGGTGAGCATCGGCTCGCTATTGGGGGCGGGGAAGGGCTAGGCTGGCCGGCGGGACTGCCCAGTGCAATCGTCACCGTGCTGGTGCGCGCGCGGGTGCCCGAGGACCTGGCCGTGGTAAAGATAGGATGTTCCAAGGGCTAGATTGCTTAGGTCCAGATGATAGGAATAGTGTTGTGGACTGCTGATTGATTCGGTATTAGCGCAAGGACTTTTTCGCAATTGTGCCGGCGCGCGTGGACCTTCCCGTCACGGGTCGTTGCCGCGTGATTGGGCCACGCCCTGCGTGGGCCACGCCGTGGGTCGCACGTGCGTGCGCTGTGCGTGCGTGGGCCAAGCCGCGCTGGGCTGTTTCGCCCTTTTCTTTTCTAATGAATTAGTTAATGTTTTTCTAAATTAAATTGTGAACTGATCTTTGATAGTTAGTATAAAATTATGTAAGTGTCCAAAAATCATGAAGTAAATTTTATTAGTTTCCTAAATTCATGATCTAGCTTTTAGTGTATTTAGTTCATACAGTTCTGTGGTATCTTTAGGGTTACTTTATTTGTTGTAATATGCTTGTTGTTATTAGGATTATTTAGAGAATGAATTTTCGTGATGAAATGGTAGAAGTGCTAGCTCTAAAAATTTTATAGTAGACTCATAACATTATTAGACACTGTAATTTTTGTAGCCTTAGAATAGGTTGATAAATATGGTAGATAGTACTCCTTGTTTTATTATATATAGTAAATCAATATTAAGAGTGAGAATGCCTTTAGTTGCTAGGTTAATACATGAAATGTTTCGTACCTGCTTAGTAGAAATGATAGGTAACTTAGCGTCTCAGTCGGTAGAACTAGCTTAGTAGCTTAATAGATGTATTCTTATTTTAAGAGTTGTTGTTGCCGTATTACTAAGTGTTGCATCATCATTTCATGCATGTAGATAACGAGTTGGTAGAGTTCGTGCTTGCGGGTGAGCAAGAATACGAGGAGATCATCGAGGAGTATGAGGAGGAGATTCTCATACAGGAGGGAGCCTCGGAGCCATCAGTTGCTGACTTTGTTGACACCCCGCCTGCCCAAGGCAAGCCCCGATGCATAACCCTTATTTTGAATGATCACTGAGTATATATATGATGTACATTTACATTACAGGCATTTTATGGAAACTACATGCATAGATATACTTACCTATGAGTCCTAATAGTATAGGTCGGATAGCTGCTATGCTCAGGATTTCGATAGCATGAGTAACCTATCGTTACTCACAATAGAAAATTATTATTATCACTCAAGGTAAAAATGGTGAAAGAAAAAATGGAGACCAGGCAGGGATATAGTTTGGGTATTGGTGGGTGTAAGAGGTTGTGCCCTACGGCCAATGGGGCATAGCTTGGTTACACTGTTTCCCTGTCTGTGTCGGTTAAGGACCGGCCGTGGCATTGGATTCTAGACAAGTCACAAACTTATTATCCTGAGCACAAACTTGTGTATGGGCGCAGGGAAGGCTTGTTGCTCTCTTGTCATGGGTTCCAGCTCTTTCCGAACTGACTGATTGGAGGTGGGGATGGTGGAGGTCTAAGCACCGCACTGAGTCCGGGACTCAGGAATGGGGGCTTAGAGTCCAAGTTTGGACGGGGACCTGGACCCCGTGACAGGAGAGTGGTGGATTGAGCCTACTTGTGCCTGGGGTATAAGCGGGGCATGTGTTTCGGGGTACCCAGCTGGGCAGATTGATTCACGAATCGTCAGTGATCTGATACGGCTTGTCTACAATCTAGCACCGTAGTAAGAACTGAAAGAGGAAAGGTGGTGAAATGGAACTGTTTGCTCAACTCGTGCTTGAAAGTAGAACATGTGCTTACCTAGAATGGTTAGATAATGAACTAATCATGAATGCTAATAATTAACATACATAAGGATTCACTATTAGTATTGCTTTCTGCAAAAAGGAACCCAGCAAACCATAAAGCTTATCATATTCCTTGGAGTCAGGAAATTATTCTCACTAGTCGGATAAGTCTTGTGAGTATATTGTGTACTCAGGGTTTATTTACCCCTGTTGTAGGTACTGTCTGAGGAGTAGCCGTTGTGTGAAGGATTCTTCTGGTGGGCATAGACGGATCCTTGTATATTATCGCTAGATGTTTCTTTTCATTCCGCTGTTAATTTCCACACTCTAAACTTGGTACTGTAATAATGTATTTCTAAGAACTCTGGTTGTATGAAATGTACTAAGTAATGTAAACTCGTTCTTATTATTGGATCTTGAGGGAAAAATGTGGATTATTCAGGCTCTCCCTTGGGGTGTGCTCGACGGAATCCGCCCAATGTAGCTCGATCTCGGTGTGCTTAGTGTCTGGTGGAAGATGAGCGCCTCCGAAGGTGTGTTATTTCGGGCGGTTCTGCCACAGCATTCTATTTCACCGGTCAAAGGTTGTGTAGAGAAGTACATAACCAGGTTTAGGATAGATGACCATAGTATTAAGAGGACCAAACTTGTTTACATATCAGTCATCTAGTGCCACTTGAGTGGTCTAACTTTGCATACGTCTTAGGATCGAGTGGCGTTGTGAAAAGAATGCTAATCCTTTGGGAAAAAGTTTGTGAAAAGCTAACACACATGCATAAAGGTGGTGTTCAGTTGGTGGTTGTAACAGAACCGACCAATTATACGAGATTAAGTAAGAAAATCTTCCACCGAAGCAGATAATTTAACGAACTTAAGCCCGTATAACCCGGTAGTTCGTGAAACCACGAAGGATTTCAAACCAATCGACATACAAACCAAGATCGTACAAGTTTAGCAAATACCATCACACGTTACATAAAGTTCACAACGACAGTGGATACATCAGAGTTTAGAACATAAAGTTATTACAAACCAAGTTCAACTGAAATAGCGGAAGTAAATAGTTTTAAAGCCACACACACACTTTTAGTTCAGATACAGTGCCAGTAGGTAGTCATCTCCAACAAAAGCATCAGATGAGAGATACGGAGTGACCACTTGCCCTTGGTCCTAGTTATCACCCATCGCCGGGTACAGGTAGTTAATGCAATAGCCGTAGTACATTTGACCATCTGCAACAACAATGGGAACAACGCCCTGAGTACGAGAAGGTACTCAACTAGACTTACCCGCCTTAAACCAAAATAAAACGACACCAAGGATTATGCAAGGCTTTCTTTAGTGGACTAGCTGACTTGTTTGCGAAAAGCATAATCTATCCTGAAAACATCATTTTAAATACTTTGCATCCTCTTTTATTATAACCTATTCTTCTAGGTAAGCACCTGTACTATAGCACTCACATGATTAACCATTAACATCCAGTACCAATTTAGCTTTAGCATGTCTATGCCATCCAGATAACCATCATTGTTCCAGAATAATTACTACGATGCCGTAGCTCGAGTCAAGTGCTCACTATCCAGGAGCGATGGCGATTCGAATCAATTCCTAACCAGCTGGTGATTTATTCCTCACACAAACCACACTCATCGATCAAGTGAGCTACAGATCACCAATGACACTTTCCAGGTAGCCGCGGGACAATCTGGAGCCGCAGTACCCAGGGACCGCCCGACTGCCAGGAATTAGGTCGCACCTGCCCTTGGGCTCACTCTTCGTGCCCCTGTCATACCCCCATCAGCACCAATACGCGCACTCGTGTAGATCCTGGCCCGAAATGTGCCACTAGCTTCACGGTTGAAAGGTACTTTATTCGGCCAGCTAAATGTGAGGCATGCGTTCAAAATGACAAGAGGGATGAGCAACGATCGGTCCTTAATCGACACAGACGGAACTAATAGCACCCCAGAACCCTGTCTGGTTGCCTCCAACTTTTCCGTCTAGTCTCCAGTTTTCCATCACATATGGTTAATTCCAGGATATCATTCTTTCCATAGCCAATTTCCTCCAGTAACCACCTATAATGTAGGTGATCGGGTATCACCGATCGCTACCGGTCTAAGCAAGGCTAAGCAGTTATTCGATCCTGACCTAACAGGGAAAGGGTAATAAGGTGGGCAAGGATAGTAAGGAATGCATCAACGGTTTCAATCAACTCCTACAACTTAATGCAACAATATATAAACTCATATATATATATATATATAGAAAGAATTGCTTTCGTAAAGTAGGAGACTTAGTGTCGGTGTTTTGGAACCGGGGGTCCCTCAACCAACGAGTGAATTTGTGCTGCGTGCCCCTAATCCCGGATGGTGATGCAAAGAGACACAAGGTTTATACTGGTTCAGGCAATCGAGGCCCTACGTCCAGTCTGAGAGATCGATCTTGTATTCCTTGCACCGGAGTGCTCGTAGTAGGGGGTTACAAGCTAGGTGAGAGAGGGAGCTAGCCCCAGGTCTCGGCGAGGGTGGCGCGGGCTGCTTGAGGCGTTGTTCCCAAGCAGCGTAGAAGTGTGTAGTTCTATCGGTGTGTTCGTCTTTCTGCTTGTTCTTTTTTCCCCCCCAGAAATGGCCCCGGTCCCTCCCTTTTATACTCTAAGGGAGAATCGGGAACGTACATATGTTGCTACATAGCGCTTCTATAAATGGGGGTGGCGTGTCCGAGTCCTGTAGCCAGCACTGTTGTGGTATGGTCGGTGGAGTGGCCCTGTCCTTGTCGTGCAGAAGTGACGCGCCGGTCATACTTGATCTTATGCGTCGTGGGGCTCCAGTATAGCTTGATGCAGGACACGGCGGGCGACGTGCTGGTCACCGTGCGATGACGTCGTAGGGAGCTGTGGCTCTGCAGATGCCGAGGCCGAGCCATTGCGGGGGGCTTGGCGGACATGGATCCTCAGGCTGCCGAGCCCCTAAAGCCAACTGCCGAGGCCTTGGAGGGAATTATTGGTCCTGGGTACTGATTCCGAGGCCACAGTAGCCCAGACGTGGCTCCCCACGCTGCGTTGTCCTCGGAGCAGGAGTTGGCAGCACAGTGAGGCATGGGCATCAACCATGTGCATGGTGGTTAGTACAGTGGCGGGTAACCCCTGCCCAGTCCGGGCGACATGCAGGTCATCGTGTGATGATGTCGTAGGGAGCTGCGGCTCTGCAGGTGCCGAGGCCGAGCCATCGCGGGGGTGTTGACACCATTTTTTGCACGTGTCAAAATAATCGGAGTGGACTAATCGGCAAGGGGAAAGTTATTGAATACTTTGATAGCCGATGAAAGCCAGCTTGTAAAGATGGTTGCCGATAGCTGGTGATGGTCGATGGAAAGGTTGATTTGGACTCGGGCGTTGCCGATGAGGTTGGAGGTGTTGTTGTCGATGCCGATGAAGGGAGGCTTGAAGACTACTGCCGATAAAACAGGGAGTATGCCGATGAAGGAAGACTTGAAGACTACTGCCGATAAAACAGGGAGTATGCCGATGAAGGAAGACTTGAAGACTACTGCCGATGAAATAGGGAGTATGCCGATGGGAAGGAGGACGGTGAGATTTCCATCGTAATTGAGGCGGACAGGGAAATAGATAGAAGTTGATTTCCTTTTCTATATTAGTTAGAGTATGATTCATGTAAGAGTCACGTGTTTCCTTAGATATGGGATTGGTGTCCTAGTTGTGTTTGGTTGTGTCTCTTTAGATCAGGGTATAAATATGGAGTAAGGGGCAATGTAATAGAGATATATCAATCAATATCAAAACCAATTTTTACTCCTATTTGCATCTACTTACTTTTTGGCGACTTCGTCAATTTGCATATTTTTTTCCCTTTTTACGAGTTCTCATTGATTCGGCGAGCTGCATCGTTTCAGTACGATCTTCGGCGATTCTCAAGTTCCGCATGAACACCTCTTGGCCGTGACTTCCGGGCGTATCGCTGTTGTCAGGACCAAAGTGTTCGTATCTTCATCCTTGTCGATTAGCAGGTCAAATCGACTGGCACGCTTTGGATATCGATTCGGGTATTAGCCCTTTGTGTTTGCAGATCCACTTTTGCATCAACACATCTTTTGGCACGCCCGGTGGGACCAATCAATCAATATGTTCAATCCCGAGATCGATTCAGGGAACATTATCGCAGTATCAGAAGAAGATCTCAAGGAAGAACAGAGGCAGGCTATGGAAAAGGCTGTAGAAGAATACAAGCAGCTTTGTCTGAGATCGTTTAGCTGAACAAGAGTGGACAAGTCATCCAGAAGCAAGATTTGCCGTTGCCTCGGCAGGTTACCTTTGACTCCAATCCTGGTAAACTTCAAGAGATGGTTAATTCTGCAGTAAATCATGCTTTGATTAATCATTCCAATGTGCTGTCCAATACTGTTCATAATGCTGTGGTTCGAACTCTCAAAGAAGGACAAGCGGCACCACATTACGTTGGGCCTGCCTATCATCAACCAGAGCCGGCATCTGTCAAAACTCCATCGGCTCCTTCGGCCGTTGTGGGTACAGAAGTTACTTCCCCTCCAGTATTGGCAGGCTCACCTAATATTCAATCTACACCGATACAATCAGATCAGGTACTACTAGGAGGGCGAGTTCAGCTTAATACAGATCTATCGGCATCAGCTATGTCAGGCCCTGTGTCTCAGAATAGCCAGATTCCTACTAATTGGTGGGGATATGGCATGCCTCCGGAGTCATCTGCTTTCAATCCTAGATTACCTCAAGGGTTTGATGCAGTAGGAAGAGCGCCTATACCATCGGCCGTTTCGCCGATGGCTCAAGTGCCTCAATATGCCGCAACTACTTCTGTGCAACCAACTCCAGGAGGTTTCCAGATGCCTATGGTTCAAACATTCAATTCAAGTCCATCGGCGAGCTTACTGCCGATGCAGCAGAAAGCCCCTGCTATGAGTCAAACTGGGGTTCAGTTCATGCCTCAAACCGGTTTTAATTATCCAACAATATCAGCAAATTACCAGCCATCGGTAAGTTTTGTACCGATGAGTTCTAATAATGATTGGTCAGGACAGTTACCTGTTCAACATACAGTTCAGCGAAATCAGCAGGTTGCAGGGATTCAACAAGGTCATATGCAAGCTGGTTTCCAGAATCAAGCATCGGCAGCCCAGCCGATGAATCCTTTCCAACAGGCTAATGGACCACAAGTAACGGCAAATATGCCGATTGCTGGAGATCGTGGGCCACAAAGATATGTGGAGGGATGTCAGCAGGCACCTGTAGAAATTCAACCGGTTCGTCAGCAGGAGGCTGATGCTTTTTGGGCCGATAAGATAGCAGAAATTATGAAGGATCAGTTTGGGATAAAGCCCAAGGTCAATACTTATTCTTATCGGACTCCATACCCTCCTGCATACGATTTAATTCCTCTCCCAAATCGGTACAAGGTACCGGATTTCACTAAATTCTCTGGGCAAGATGATACATCAACAATGGAACATGTCAATCGCTTCATTATTCAATGTGGAGAAGCAGCTAACAGAGATGAATTAAGAGTTCGATTATTTTCATCATCTTTGTCTGGATCAGCATTTACATGGTTCATTTCATTACCACCAAATTCTATTATTACTTGGGTTGATCTAGAAAAACAATTCCATAAGTATTTCTTTGCTGGAATCCATGAAAAGAAGCTTACCGATTTAGTAAAATTGAGACAGCGTAATGATGAATCGGTAGAGAGCTTTGTGCAAAGGCTACGAGATGTAAAAAATAAGTGCTACAGCCTGGTGCTGGATGATCGGCAGCTTGCCGATCTGGCTTTCCAAGGGTTATTGCCACATCTTAAAGACAGATATGCTTCTCAGGAGTTTGAAAGCCTCAGTCATCTTGTGCAAAGGATCTCTGATCAAGATACTAGGGTTTTTGAACCTAAAAAGAATTGGAGTAAAAAGGTATCATTTGTTGAAGAAGTAGGAGATTCTGACTCTGATGAAGAACCAGTTATCGGCTTAGCTGAGTGGGTTAAGAATAAAAAGCCGATATCATGTCCCTTTGGTCAAAAAGAGCCAGAAAAGTTTACCTTTGATATCACCAAGGCCGATAAAATATTTGATCTTTTGCTTCAAGAGGGCCAAATTAAGCTGTCACCTAATCATGTGATCCCATCGGCAGAAGAGTTGAAGAAGATCTTGTACTGCAAATGGCACAATGCAACTTCACACAGTACAAATGAGTGCAAGGTATTCAGGCAACAGTTACAATCGGCTATTGAATCTGGGAGAATTAAGTTTGGTACTTCCAAGGCCCAGAAGCCGATGAAAATTGATCAACACCCTTTTCCAGCAAATATGTTGGATGCCAAAGGAAAGACCAAGGTATTGACGTCAGAGGCTGCTGAGAAAAACGTGTCAGTGGACCCCCAACATCGGATAACTACCGATGATGCAAAAAATAAGGGTTTGCTAGGAGAAAGCAGTAGTTCCAAAAATCCTCCTCGACCTGGCATTGTGATTACTCATCGAAGGCAGCAGGAGGGTTGGCGTCAACGTAATGACCGATATCGACAACAGCAAGAAGTGAGACGTCAGGAAGAATGGAATCGACATAAAGATCATTGGAGATGTCCGTTTTTCATCCATTGCTGGGAAGAAGGTATTAAATTGCCAACTGTTGAAAATTGCCCTGAGTGTAATGGTTATTACGGGGTCAATCGCTCAGAAAGGAGGTTTCAACTTGGTAATCAGGGTTTGTCTATCAATGAGCCGATCAGAGGCAGAGCATCAGTGCATGATCGGCTGGGGGGCAGACTTAGTGTACATGAGAGGCTTGGTAAACGCGCTGGATATTTTCCAAGGAATCAAGAGGAGCTTGAGGAGATGGCAAACGCAAGAGTTCCCGATGAGGAAATATTCTACAGGGACCCTAATATACGTCGTGTAGAACCAACTAGGACTTGTTATCAGCCGGTTTGGAAAACCAAGTTTCCTCGATGGTGCCCAGAGGGTCTGACAAAGACGCAGAGAAGGAGGATGCAACGTGAGCGTCAGGAGGATTTATACCAAGAGGAAAATTCCTCCAATGAAAGGCCTGGTCATCAGCAATGGCGGGTAAAACACAAAAATAAGGGTCCATCGGCAGATGTTAATATGGTATTCATGTTGCCGATGGAGTTTTTGGCACTATCTGATAATGAGGAAGAAGTTGTTCTCTCTGATCAAGTAGCTCAGTTAACACTAGATCCAATGATGGCTGTTTTTGAGAAACCTACCGATGACGAGAGACAGCATCTTAAGGCTTTATTTGTGAAGGGCAGAGTTGATGGGCAGCCTGTGTCTAAGGTACTTATTGATGGAGGGGCTGCGATTAATATTATGCCTTATGTGATGTATCGGAAACTTGGTAAGGGAGATCAAGACTTGACCAAAACCGATATGATGTTGAAAGATTTTGAAGGCAATGTGTCACCGGCTAAAGGGGCAGTGTGCGTTGAATTGACCATCGGCAGCAAAACCTTGCCAACGACGTTCTTTGTTATCAACGGCAAGGGTGCATATAATCTGCTTCTAGGGAGGGATTGGATTCATGCTAATTGTTGTGTTCCTTCTACAATGCATCAATGCCTCGTACAGTGGATTGGGGATAAGATTGAGGTCGTCCCTGGTGATTCTTCTTATATCATTGCATAGGCAGAATCAGATACTTATGAGCGAACTAAATGCATATCAGGAGAAGCTTGGGAAAAAGAGTTCCTTAGAGTTGCTGATTATGAAATTCCACCGATCCAAGCAGTCGGTTCTGAAGAGGAGTTTTAATGGATAGGTTTGCCGATGATGGAAAATTAGGTCAAGGGTTCACATCGGCAGATGATTTAGTAGAAGTAGATATTGGTGATGGAGATCTGGTCTGGAAATTGATTTTACCGATTGGGACTAAAAGTTCAAAGTTTGGAAAGTGGTCTCCTAATTGGGAAGGTCCATATCGGATAAATCAGTCTGTTCCTGGTAATGCATATATTTTAGAAACCCTCGAAGGGGTTGTGTTTCCCAGAGCGTTAAATGGAAAATATTTAAAGAAATATTACCCTAGTATCTGGATGGATGCGTAAAAGTATAAGTGCCGATAACAGTACTATCGGCTAGAATTATGCAAGAATGCCAATGTCTCATAAAGTGCCGATACAATAAATAAGATTACACGTTCAACAAGGATTGGATAGCTAATATCGCACGCAGGCGAATCTGGTCGGCTTCTTCCATTTCTTTGATATCGTCATCGGCAACACCCTCCACAGGCTTGAGTTTTTTCTTCATGGCCAAGGCTTTGCGAGCCTGGATGTCTCTTTCTTGCTGAAGGGCCTTGATGGCATCGGGTAGCTGGCTTTCTTCTTGTTGGGCATGAGTTAAGGCTGCCTCGACTTCTTTCAATTCAGCCAATAGAGCCATCTTCCTTGCTGATAAATCTAAGATTTTCTGCTTAAGTTCAGCGCCCGAATTCTGCAAGTTGCCAATGCCCTTGTGCTTCTCATCGGCAATCTGTTTCAGTCGTAGCATATCTTCCTTGAGTTGAGCCTGAGCTGCTCTATCGGCAATGCGCTGAGCAGCCCGTTGATATTGCAGTTAGCGGCTTTCTAAGTGAGCTGCTGGGAAAAGTACTTCTTCAACATTGGCAGGGACCTGGCCACGAATTGTTTTGAAAATTGCCTTTGCGGGGTCCGAGTCATCTACCAGTTGGGCGGTACCTTGTTGTAGCAAGTTCAGGAGGGTTTCCAACTTGGATTTAGTCTCTGCCGATATTGTTCCCAGTGCAAGGGAAGAACTTGTCTCCTCTCCATCGTCGTCAGAAATGTCAATGGCAAAGGAAAATAGGCTGTTCGGGGAATCTTGTTCCTGAGAGAGAGAATGCCAAGGATTGGAGGCTGAAGGTAGAAAATGAGGGTTCCGGAGAAATCTATTTATAAGCCGCCCGGAATAAGGGTATTTTGGACTTATCTCTATGTCGCGCGCATATAGGTCAAGGCGGTTCAGAGGGATATGGTAACTGTTCGCGCGATAATCAGGGGATTGTACAGATGAGTTGATGACCAGTAATCATGACTTGGAAGGGATATCGGTACAGGATATTTTAATTCTGAAAATGGCAGCATTATCATGTTAAGATCTTGCCGATGGGTTATTGTTTCGGTATCTTAACCATAATCAAGGCAAGAGTGGTTGGCGATTGTGCGATATTTACTGAAGTGCGTGAATCAAGATTAGATTTGATTGGATTTGATAACAAATCAAGTTTTGGCTTGGAGAATGAGTTACGGTAATCGGGCGAAGGCAAGCGTTATCTGGAGTAAATTTCGGAGCATTAATGGTTTTATACTCCGAAATTGGGGGGCATGTGTTGACACCGTTTTTTGCACGTGTCAAAATAATCGGAGTGGACTAATCGGCAAGGGGAAAGTTATTGAATACTTTGATAGCCGATGAAAGCCAGCTTGTAAAGATGGTTGCCGATAGCTGGTGATGGTCGATGGAAAGGTTGATTTGGACTCGGGCGTTGCCGATGAGGTTGGAGGTGTTGTTGTCGATGCCGATGAAGGGAGGCTTGAAGACTACTGCCGATAAAACAGGGAGTATGCCGATGAAGGAAGACTTGAAGACTACTGCCGATAAAACAGGGAGTATGCCGATGAAGGAAGACTTGAAGACTACTGCCGATGAAATAGGGAGTATGCCGATGGGAAGGAGGACGGTGAGATTTCCATCGTAATTGAGGCGGACAGGGAAATAGATAGAAGTTGATTTCCTTTTCTATATTAGTTAGAGTATGATTCATGTAAGAGTCACGTGTTTCCTTAGATATGGGATTGGTGTCCTAGTTGTGTTTGGTTGTGTCTCTTTAGATCAGGGTATAAATATGGAGTAAGGGGCAATGTAATAGAGATATATCAATCAATATCAAAACCAATTTTTACTCCTATTTGCATCTACTTACTTTTCGGCGACTTCGTCAATTTGCATATTTTTTTCCCTTTTTACGAGTTCTCATTGATTCGGCGAGCTGCATCGTTTCAGTACGATCTTCGGCGATTCTCGAGTTCCGCGTGGACACCTCTTGGCCATGACTTCCGGGCGTATCGCTGTTGTCAGGACCAAAGTGTTCGTATCTTCATCCTTGTCGATTAGCAGGTCAAATCGACTGGCACGCTTTGGATATCGATTCGGGTATTAGCCCTTTGTGTTTGCAGATCCACTTTTGCATCAACAGGGGGGCTTGGCGGACATGGATCCTCAGGCTGCCGAGCCCCTACAGCAAACTGCCGAGGCCCTAGAGGGAATTATTGGCCCTGGGTACTGATTCCGAGGCCATAGTAGCCCAGACGTGGCTCCCCACGCTGCGTTGTCCTCGGAGCAGGAGTTGGCAGCATAGTGAGGTACGGGCGTCAACCATGTGCATAGTGGTCAGCACAGTGGCGGGTAACCCCTGCCCAGTCCTGCCTCCCGTCCCGTCGGCCATTCCGCTGTACTATGTCGAGCATGCGGCCGATGTCAGGGGCAGCAGTTGGCTGAGTTAATGCGACACGACGTTTTGTCAGAGGGATGGGAGAAGGAAGAGGCAGCGGAGTGCTGCCGAGCCCGCCTCGCGCGAGACGGAGGGTCGGTGGCCCGGCCGAGGCCTTTGGTGGGGGATCGCTCGAGGTCATTGGTGAGGGGGCCTCGGGCGAGTCGGAGAATCGGCCGAGGCCAGCGATGTTTAGCTGGTTTCGATTTTTACGAAGTCTAAGTAGTCGTTTTTTAGGTCTTGCTTAGGGTACCCCTTCTCACGGTATCCAACAGTAGCCCCCGAGCCTTGGGGGGAGTGGAGGCACTCCCCCTGAGGTTCTGACGAGAATTGGCTCTTGATAGTTCCTGTCGGGATGGTGTTTTGTACTCGAGGTTTCGGTGGGTGCGCGCGAGCGCACCCACCGGGTATAGCCCCCGAGGCCCTGGAGGAGTGATTTCACTTCTTTAGGGGCTTTTTTCTCTTTCGAGTGAGGCGTTTTCATTGTGTTTGCTGGGCCCGTGGGTGCGAGTTCGGATCGCAGGGCCTCGACGATGCTGCGGAAAGAGCCCCTTAGCCTCCGTCTGGAGCGAGAGGGCCGTCAGGGGTTCCCCCGGCTTTTTGTACGACCCTCGTGCTTCCTTTTCGCTCGGAAGGAGGGGTGGATGATGCCCTGCTACCCTCGGTGGGCACGAGCGACGGCATTTTCGGTGAGCTGTTATCGGGTAAGTCCGAGTGGAGGCCCGTACCCCGTTCGCTGGGGGTCGGCTAGCGGTCCGGAGATGCGCTCCAAGAGTACCGGCGGGTTTCTCTAGTGGGTGCCGAGGCCGTTCGTTGGGCCTCGGTGGCTCGGTGCCTCCCTATGGTGGGATCCCATTCGGAGACCTTCCTACCGGTCTCGGACACGACACAGGGCGCGCCCGTACAGGCTCGCCCGTAGTCGTCCTTGACTCTTTTGCCCTGGGGCAGCTGTCGAAACCCCTGGGGACCCAGCCTTCGAACCCCTGGACCGTAACAGGCTTGGGTCGCTCTATCTTTATCTTGGGTGCAGGAAGAGCCCCCGAGCCTCTGCACGGAGCGAGAGGGCGGTCAGGGGTCCTCCCGACTTTTTTGTCCGTCCCCCGCACGTCCTTTTCGCTCGGACGGGGGGCTGTTTGCCGAGCCCACTCGTGTGCGAGCTTGAGCCGCTGGGTCTTGGCAAAGTTGCAGGAGGAGCCCCCGAGTCTCTCGCACGGAGCGAGAGAGTGGTCAGAGGTCCCCCTAGCTTTTGGTTCGCCCCTCGCGCGTGAGGGTCTGTCTGCCGAGCCCCCCTCGGGTGCGAGCCTAGGTCGCGGGGTCTCGGCGTCTTTTGCAGAAGGAGCTCCCTAGCCTCTGCATGGAGCAAGAGGACCGTCAGGAGTTCTTCTGGCTTTTTGAATGACCCTCGCGCTTCCTTTTCGCTCGGAAGGAGGGTTTGTTTTGCCGAGCCCCCTCGTGTGCGAGCCTAAGTCGCTGGGCCTCGGCAATGTTTTGTAGAAAGAGTCCCTTAGCCTCTGCGTGGGGCAAGAGGGCCGTTAGGGATTCTTCTGACTTTTTATTCGACCCTCGCGCTTCCTTTTCGCTCGAAAGGAGGGGTGGAATGTGCCACGCTACCCTCGGTGGGCGCGAGCGATGGCATTTCCGGTGAGCTGTTATCGGGTAAGTCCGAGTGGAGGCCCGTACCCCGTTCGCTGGGGGTCGGCTAGCGGTCCAGAGACGCGCTCCAAGAGTACCGGAGGGTTTCTCTAGTGGGTGCCGAGGCCGTTCGCTGGGCCTCGGTGGCTCGGTGCCTCCCTACGGTGGGATCCCATTCAGAGACCTCCCTGCCGGTCTCGGACACGACACAGGGCGTCCCAAGCGTTTCGCTTGCTTGGGCCTCGGCCTCGTATAGGCTCGCCCATAGTCGCCCCTGACTCTGTTGCCCTGGGGCGGCTGTCGAAACCCCTAAGGGCCCAGCCTTCGAACCCCGAGACCATAGCGGGCTCGGTGCCCAGTTCCTTTGCCTAAAAGGAATCGGGGGGGGGGGTTATTTCTCTCCCTACGGCTAATAACGGCAGGCGCGTCTTTTGAGGCGGCTTTTTTGGGGAGGCGAAACGGCGCCTGCTGCTGCTGCGGTTGGACGCGACGTGGCGTCAGCCGACGGGGCGTATCTGCACGCGCGATTTAATGAGGAGGGAGCGGGCGCGTGGGCGATAAGACCGGATCTAGATAACCGCGCCGGATTTTTTGGGGGAAACTTCCCCGATTTCGTCGCCCGGTGGTTTTGACTCGTCCCTGCATAAATACGCAAACAGCCTCGCCCTCCCCCTCCTTACCTTTTCCGCGTTCGCTTTCGCTGCCTCCGTGCCATCGTTGAGAGCATAGAGCGGGGAGGAGAAGGGCGAGAGAGAGAGACCGAACGAAAGAGAGAGAGAGAGATTACCACCGTAGCAGCATCCTCCACCGCACAATGGCAGGTGGTCCCATCATCCTCCCGGTGGATCCCTAGGAGCAGTCTGATGTCACCGAGGAGAAGCTGCAGTCGCTCGTGGAGGCCGGTCTTCTTTGCCCGATCACCGACCCTGACGAGCCGGAGTGGATTGCTCTGGGGAACGAGTCGGAGCCGAGGCCGTGCGACGGCTACGTGGTGAGCTTCGTCGTCTTCCACGAGCGAGGCCTTGGGTCGCCGGTGGATAACCTCATGTAGGCGCTCCCGCACTACTATGGCGTGGAGCTCCACAATTTCAGCCCCAACTCCATTGCGCAGGCGGCCATCTTCGTCGCCGTCTGTGAGGGGTACTTGGGGATCGCTCCCCACTGGGAGTTGTGGCTCCACTTGTTCTGGGCGACGTTCACCACCAAGCCGGGGGGGACGAGGGGGGGCCGGAAGGTGCAGAGGGTCGGCGGCTGCACCCTTCACGTGCGCCAAGACCGGCAGTCCCTCTACATCCCGGCCCAGCTGTCATCGTCCAACCGTCGTTGGTACGATGGCTGGTTCTACCTCCGCAATGACGACGGAGGACTTCCTCCTTATACCGGGCGGGTTGTAGAGAGTCAACCAGAGAAATGGGGATACGGCGTTATCAAGGCTGATCAGCCTAGGTTGGAGCCACTCTTGCGGGCCTTGGGGAAGCTGCGTGACCGCGGCCTTTCGGCGGCCGTGGTCATGGCGGCCTTTCACCGCCGGAGGGTGTTGCCGCTGATGGCCCGGCGGCGGCGGCTGTTCGAGATGACCCCGAGCGACCCGATTGCCGGTATCAAGATGTCCGCCTTCCCCCTTACCGACGACGAGACCCTGCGTCGGGTGAGAGAGGCGGTAGACGGGAAGCCGAAGATCGACGATTTGATGCCGTTCCCGATGCGCCCGTCGCAGGGGCACATTTCACTGGTGAGTTGGATGTTGCCGAGGCTTTCGCGGCCTTCTTGTTTTTCGCCTTTTTTGTCTGTTGTCTTACTTCGTCATTCCCACAGGGGATAAGAGACGTGCGAGGCTCCCCGCCGCCCGTTCCCGAGGACGCCCGGCGGCGATCCATGAACAGGGCGCGCGCCGAGGAGGAGAAGAAGAAGAAAGATGCCAAGGAGGCGAAGCGCACGAAGAAGCTCCTTGCGCGCGAAAAGCTGGACGCCCGTCGCCGGCGTCAGAAGCTCGACGGTCTCCCATTGGAGCCGTCTCCCTCGTCGTCGGTGTCAGATTCTTCGGGCGACGACGGCGGGCGCGAGGTGGGGACGGCCTGCCTGGAACACCTCCCCGACATTAGGGAGATGGTGCCCGGGGCACCGGCAAGGAGCCTGACGCTCCTAGGAGGAGGAGGTGTCCTGGGGCCGGTGGCGGCCCGTCCCGGGGCCGAGGCCGACGCGCCCGAGGCGCGGGTGTCGGAGGAGCGTGCCGTCAGCCCGATGGGTTCGACGGTGGAGGTGGAGCGAGCGACGGTGGGGGCGACCCCATTGTCTCCGCGAAGGGTCGAGGAGGTGCCGGGGTCCGACGGAGGCCAGCTGGCACCGGTGGACACCGAGGCCGTGCTGCTGCCACCACCGCCGCCATTGCAGAGGAGGCTGGCGGTGTCGAAGCGGCTGCATCCCCGTTCGTGGTAAACGTCTTTTCTGGTGGAGTCCGTAGTACTTCTTGTTTGCCCCTTGGTCGCAAGCTGACCTTGGGAGTGTCTTAGCTTCCAGCCAGACGCATCTGGTGGAAGATCCTGCCTTGGCGCCCCGTAAGGCGCTCAAGGTGAACGTTAGCTCCTCCGCCCATCAGGCAGCGGAGGCGTAGGCTGGCGTGCAGCGTGGCGCGGCGTCGGGCGGGGCCGTTTCGGAGGAGGCGGCTGCCCAGGAAAAGGGTGCCGAGGCGGCCGCGGAGCGAGTGGAGGAGGAGGAGCCCACGCCTCGCGATGTCGCGGGCCTTGGGGCGAAGGAGGCTGGGGCGTCCACCATTACTGAGGCCATTGAGGGTGAGGCCGGAGCCCCCAAGACCTCCGAAGTCAGGGCGGTGGACGCCGGGGCCACCGAGGGAGAGGTGGCGGAGGCCAGAGCCCCCGAGTCTGTCGAGGCCAAGGCGATGGAGGTGGAGACGGAGCAGGTTTTGGCACCGCCCCTGGTTCAGACAATCTCGTCTGATGATTCCTCCCGAGGGAAGGAGGCGGCGGACATCGAGGCGGCCAGTACCGCGGAGCAGCCAGTCGCAGATCCCGCCGAGGGGAGTTCGGCCCTTGCCCGGCTACAGCCCGAGCCCCGTGGGTGGAACTTCCCACGTGTTTTCTGGCGGAACCAGGCTGATCCCGAGGGGGAGCCTGTGTTCGCCCTTGAAGATATCGCAGAGGGGGGGGCGATGGGATACCCTCGAGCAGTACCGCCAACTGGCAGTGCGGTCGCTGCAGACAGCGATGACTATTATGGGACGGGACTTGCCCGGTGTCACCCAGGTACGTACTTTCCTCTCTCGTGCCGCGTTGTTTTCTCTCCGAGCCCCCTCGCAGTGTTTGACGTGCGTTTTTTGTTTTGCCTCTTTAGGAGCTCGAGACCCGATCCCTTGGGAAATCGGTATTCCTACGAAGGGAGAGGGATATCTGGGACCAGCTCTGGTGGCAGAAGGGCCTACTCGCCGATGCCCAGGGGCTTTTGTCGGCGCGGAGTGCGGAAGTGGAGGACCTCCGCCTTCGTTGTGCTAACATTCAGGCCGAGTTGGCCATGACTAAAGAGCAGTCTGCCCCTCTGGTGGCGAAGATCAAGGAACTAGAGGAGGAGCGAGACTCCTTCAGGTCTCGGGCCCAAGAAGTGACGACCTCTGCGAAGGCCACAGCTGGGCAGCTGGGTGCGGAGCAGAGCGAGCATCAGGCGATGAAAGTCGCCTTGGCAGAGGCTACCAAGGCGGCCGAGGCCTCTCGGGTCGAGGTCTTAGCCTGGAAGAGCAAGGCTGAGGGTAAGTTCCGCTAAACCGTGTTCCTTGTTTCATTTGTTCCGGTTCGCGTTTGACTCCTGACCCCTCGTTGCGACGTAGATCTGGAGAAAGAGGCTTCCCAGGCGGCTGAGGCCTCCGTCGCAGTGCAAGCGGCGCTGGATGTTGAGGTCCGGGAGCACGAGGCGCTGCGCAGCGCTGTCCGTACCGCCTGCGAGGCCCTAGACGTCGAGGAGGTCCAATCAGCCAGCTCCCTTGGGAGCCGCCTGATTGCGTTGAGCGGCCGCATCCACGAGAGGCTCCGGGGGGCGTTGCACACGGGTGTCAAGCGCGCCCTGGCCATCGTCTCCTCGCACTACGCCATCAACCTCGAGGCTGTCAGCGACGGCTACGTGTTGCCAGAAGTTGACGAGGAGGCTGATGCGGAGGTCGTGAAGCTGTTGGAGGCGGCCGAGGCACCTGGCACAGCGCTGGCTGGTCTATTTGAAGAAGAGGTGGTCCCTCCCACGCCGGCCGCCGATCCTTGAGCTTTGACCTGGGCCAAAAGGGGCCATGTAACCGGATTGAGTTAGTTGCCGTATCGTGACGTTTTTGTGGCCGTCGAGGCCTTTAAAGTATTCGCGTGCGTGGGTCTTTTAACCGTTTTCTGTTCTACTTCCGAGCCTGTGCCCTCTGTCTCATCTTGGGAACCCGCGAAGAAATCCCTCGGAACCTAAGCCGTCCTTCGGCGAAGGGTGGTGAGGGAGCTGCCGTAGCCCAGAGGCGTAGGCCGTTCTCACGACTCGACCGGTCCTTTGGCCTCCAGACAAGCTTTTGGTCTTTGGGTTTCTTGCGAAGGTCCCGTCGGAGCGCGAGGGAGTTTGGCGTAGAAATTTTTGAAAGACTATTAACAAACGGTGTTCAGGACTTAGGGGGTTCCCCTTTTTAGCCCCCGAGGGAGGCTCGGCTTTGCAGAGGCAGAGCCGAGTCTCCCTTATAGCGCTATTGTGATGTCGAGCCCCTATTGATAGACAAGCTCTCTGCACAGAACTTCCTTGGAGCCTACGCTGTCCTTTGGGTGAAAAGGTGGTGAGGGAGCTGCCGTAGCCCGGAGGCGTAGGCCGTTCTCACGGCTCGGCCGGCCTTTTCGCCTTTGAGACGATCGTACGGTCCTTAGGTTCTATACAATCGACTTGTCTATAGGGGGGTTCCTCGAAAGATTATAACAACTAAGAATGCTTCTTTATTGCATTTCGAGAAACAATGTAAACGTTTGGAAATTTAAGGGTAGAAACGACGTAGCTGTTCTATGTTCCAAGCGTTGGTGAAGATTTCGCCCTTCTCGTTGGCTAACTTGTAGGTCCCAGGCCTCAGCACTTGAGCGACGATGTACGGCCCTTCCCAGGGTGGGGTCAGCTTGTGGCGGCCCTTGTTGCTCTGCCTCAGTCTCAGCACCAGGTCGCCCACCTTCAGGTCTCGGCTTTGGACGCGCCAGGCTTGGTAGCGTCGTAGGGCTTGCTGGTACCTGGCTGAGTGTAGCAGCGCGACCTCTCGGGCTTCCTCCAGTTGGTCGAGGGCGTCTTCGTGGGCAGTGCGGTTGCTTTGCTCGTTGTACGCCTGTAGCCTTGGGGAACCGTATTCTAAGTCAGTGGGGAGGATGGCCTCGGCTCCATAGACCAGGAAGAACGGTGTGAATCCTGTGGCTTGGCTCGGGGTATTTCTTAGGCTCCAGATGACTAACGGGAGTTCGGTAAGCCATTTCTTGCCAAACTTCTTCAACTGGTTGAATATCCTTGGCTTAAGGCCTTGTAGGATCATGCCGTTGGCACGCTCTACTTGGCCATTCGTCCTTGGGTGTCCTACGGCCGACCAGGCCACTCGAATGTGGTGGTCATCGCAGAACGTTAGGAACTTGCGACCGGTGAATTGTGTCCCATTGTCAGTGATGATGGTGTTAGGAACCCCGAACCTGTGGATGATATCCGTAAAGAACAGCACCGCCTCTTCGCCCCAGGCGAAGTTGGTGGCGATGTCGAGGAGTGCGGCCGCTGTGGTTGGTACGTTCCGGCCCAATTCTCGGACCAGGTCTCGGTAGGAGGTGCCAGAGAGGAATGCTTGGACGATTTCCGAGTCACCGACGCGGGGCAACTCGGTGCATTTCTTAGAGAAGCGCCGGATGAAATCTCGAAGAGATTCGTCCAGCTTCTAGCGGCAACCTTTGAGGTCTCAGGAGTTCCCGGGGCGCACATAGGTGCCCTAGAAATTCCCGACGAAGACTCTCACCAAGTCGCGCCAGTCGTGGATCTGTGCGGGAGAAAGGTGTTCGAGCCAGGCTCGTGCTGAGTCTGACAAGAACAAAGGGAGGTTGCGGATGATGAGCAGGTCATCTTCCGCACCGCCTAGCTAACAAGCCAGGCGATAATCGGCTAGCCATAGCTCGGGGTTCGTCTCGCCGCTATACTTTGTGAGGCTGGCAGGTTGCCGGAACCGGGCTGGGAAGTGAGCGTTGCGAATGGCTCTACTAAAGACCCGAGGGCCAGGTGGCTCGGGAGAAGGACTGCGGTCCTCTTCACTGTCGTAGCGACCGCCTCGGTGTGGGTGGGAGCCCCGGGCGGCTCCGTCGCCACGGCGCCGTCGCCTGCCAACTACTTCGTGGTCGCCTTGTGCCTCGCGCTGGTCTCCAGGTCGATCGCGCACCGAGGGGGCCCCGTTGGCCGTCGGCGCGCGAGCGGGCTCGGGACGGACCGAGGCATCCTGGCCCCGGCGAGGTCGCGCCGTGGGTTGCTCCGAAGTGCCTCCGCGCCAGCAGGAGGCGGAACTTTCGGCCTGCTGTACCGCAGCGGTCTCGAGGAGGTCGCGGAGCTCTTCGCGGACCCGTCGCCCCTCGGTGGTGAGGGCTCGGGCATTGCTCGGACCAGCATCGCAGCCGCTGCGACATTCTGGCTAGCGCGATTAAAGATTGGGGGTGGCTCTCCCCCCTCGTTGTCGTTGATGCGGTGATGGACGTCGCGGGCCCTCCCTCGGGCTCCTCCGCCCTCACCGCGCCCTTGCTGCTCCTGCTCGAGAGTGTCCCGAAGCTGTTGTAGAAGGAGTCGGTCTTGTTCGACCTTGGCTTGAAGCTCGCGGAGCTGCTCCAGGTCTGGGCGTCGATGCCCCCCGCGGACGGGATTCTCGTTCCATGATGTCGGGGCTTCGAGACGCGGAGGTGTGGCATCACCCGCCCCTGCCCAGGGCGGGGAATGGTTGCCTGTCCTCTCTTCCTCTTTGCCCGCCCTTGGCATCCCAAGCCCGACGTGGAAGCACTCACGGGATGGATCGTAAGTCCCTTCGTCGTCGGAGTCGGAATAGCCGAGGTAGTAGTCGCTTGCGGCCAAGAATTGGCGCAAAGCCCCAGGGTTGTGGAGTTCGGAGAAATCCACCCCGGGCCATGCCTCGTCCTTGTCCGAGGGGTCGGAGTGGGTGCTCAGGTCAAGAGCGAAGCGCTGGCGGCGTTTCGAGGGGTGCTCGTGAGCGGCAGCGTAAGCGTAGGCATAAGAGGCGGCAGCATTTCTCAACCTAAAGGGGTATGGGGATGGTGCCGTCTCCATATTCTGCCCCGCCGGGGTCGGCTCTTCAGGGAGTGGTGGAGCGAAGCTAGATGACTGGGCATCGGCGCGAGCCACCGGCGATTTTCCTTCGTCCATGCTCAGGCCAGACAGGTCCCCAGCCAGGGACCCCGTACCAACAGCTGGTCGTAGGATATCGGCGGGGAGTGGCGTGCCGCCCCGGGCTCGCGTAGCGTCGGGGTGGCCTTGCTCGCGTCGTGCCTGGCGAGCGTGGCGAGAGCGGCCGCCCGGGCGCCGCCTGTGCCTGGGCTGCCGGGGCGTGACTTCATCGTCGGACGGTGAGGCTCGAGGAGTGAGGAGCACCATGTCGTACTCATGCCCTAGAGACATGAACTCTAGGCTCCCGAACCAAACTACGGTGCCGAGACGCAATGGTCGTATGTGGTCTGCCATCCAGAACTTGCTAGGATGACGAAGCTGACACGCAGAGGCCCCTACCTGGCGCGCCAACTGTCGGTGTTTTGGAACCGGGGGTCCCTCAACCAACGAGTGAATTTGTGCTGCGTGCCCCTAATCCCGGATGGTGATGCAAAGAGACACAAGGTTTATACTGGTTCAGGCAATCGAGGCCCTACGTCCAGTCTGAGAGATCGATCTTGTATTCCTTGCACCGGAGTGCTCGTAGTAGGGGGTTACAAGCTAGGTGAGAGAGGGAGCTAGCCCCAGGTCTCGACGAGGGTGGCGCGGGCTGCTTGAGGCGTTGTTCCCAAGCAGCGTAGAAGTGTGTAGTTCTATCGATGTGTTTGTCTTTCTGCTTGTTCTTTTTTCCCCCCTAGAAATGGCCCTGGTCCCTCCCTTTTATACTCTAAGGGAGAACCAGGAACGTACATATGTTGCTACATAGCGCTTCTATAAATGGGGGTGGCGTGTCCGAGTCCTGTAGCCGGCCACTGTTGTGGTATGGTCGGTGGAGTGGCCCTGTCCTTGTCGTGCAGAAGTGACGCGCCGGTCATACTTGATCTTATGCGTCGTGGGGCTCCAGTACAGCTTGATGCAGGACACGGCGGGCGACGTGCTGGTCACCGTGCGATGACGTCGTAGGGAGCTGTGGCTCTACAGATGCCGAGGCCGAGCCATCGCGGGGGGCTCGGCGGACATGGATCCTTAGGCTGCCGAGCCCCTGAAGCCAACTGCCGAGGCCTTGGAGGGAATTATTGGTCCTGGGTACTGATTCCGAGGCCACAGTAGCCCAGACGTGGCTCCCCATGCTGCGTTGTCCTCGGAGCAGGAGTTGGCAGCACAGTGAGGCATGGGTGTCAACCATGTGCATGGTGGTTAGTATAGTGGCGGGTAACCCCTGCCCAGTCCGGGCGACGTGCAGGTCATCGTGTGATGACGTCGTAGGGAGCTGCGGCTCTGCAGGTGCCGAGGCCGAGCCATCGCGGGGGGCTCGGCGGACATGGATCCTCAGGCTACCGAGCCCCTGCAGCAAACTGCCGAGGCCCTGGAGGGAATTATTGGCCCTGGGTACTGATTCCGAGGCCACAGTAGCCCAGACGTGGCTCCCCACGCTGCGATGTCCTCGGAGCAGGAGTTGGCAGCATAGTGAGGTACGGGCGTCAACCATGTGCATAGTGGTTAGCACAGTGGCGGGTAACCCCTGCCCAGTCCTGCCTCCTGTCCCGTCGGCCATTCCGCTGTACTGTGCCGAGCATGCGGCCGATGTCAGGGGCAACAGTTGGCTGAGTTAATGCGACACGACGTTTTGTCAGAGGGACGGGAGAAGGAAGAGGCAGCGGAGTGCTGCCGAGCCCGCCTCGCGCGAGACGGAGGGTCGGTGGCCCGGCCGAGGCCTTTGGTGGGGGATCGCTCGAGGTCAGTGGTGAGGGGGCCTCGGGCGAGTCGGAGAATCGGCCGAGGCCAGCGATGTTTAGCTGGTTTCGATTTTTACGAAGTCTAAGCAGTCGTTTTTTGGGTCTTGCTTAGGGTACCCCTTCTCACGGTATCCGACACTTAGAATGCTCCGAGGCTTGCCTCGTTCGAACGAACTAGGTTGGTGATCCACGCACTCCGGCAAGTCCTCTCCTTGCTCCTCTTCCTCTGGCACCTCCGGTGCCTAGACTTCTTGTGGATCGGTCCCGGTCTGCTCTTCCTAAACTGCTACTGGCAACTCCTCCTGCGATCCTGTATGATGCAGATGCATAAGTGCTAATGCAGAGGTGCATCGGAGAGATGACATGTAATGATTATGATGCATGAAATGTAGAGGAGCATGTATAGGTCGTAGCAAAGCTCTTCTACAAGGTAGTCAACATCATCCAAGAACATGTACTATTATCTACTATGACAACCACTGTACTAACATGCCAAATCACCACAGCAAATCAAGATGCTTCAAAGATACACCAAAGCGAACATTATTAACTAACTTGCATTAAAGAGGATTATTTTATTTCATTTTAAACTAGGGCTACAACAGCAACCTATATTTTTGGTGCTTATAAAAATCTAAGAAAATTATAGTAGCATAGTACTACTCTAAGTAGACTACCATAAAATTTTCATGGCATTTGGATAAGTAAAATAGTCTACACAAAAATGACAAGGCATAAATGCTTAAAAAGGCATAAATAGGAAACCTTAATTAAAAGTGTCAAGCAACAGATTTCTCATTTTTCCTAGTATCACTCTAGCATAAGAATAGCACTCACCAAATTTTACCTTTACTGGATCTATAGAAAAATTATGAAAATTCACATAAGTATTAATCAATGATAAAAGGAAAATCTATAACTCAAAAACCACACATGCACTAGCTCTGAAATTTTAACCAGAGCTTCTACTAAGCAACAATAGATTACCCACAAAATTTCATAATTTTTGGATCACAGAAACTCAAGATAAAATTTCAACAAGTTTGCATGCATCTAAAAACACATTTCAAAGTCCTATTTAATTCATCCAAAATTTCTAAAACCTATGCTCATATAATATTTTTATTAAATACTAGATATTACCAGGAACTCAACAAAATTGGAACCATAACATTTGGATCTACCAAACTTGATTTACACATTTTTGAATCGTGCACACAAATCTGTGAAAAACAAAATAAACAAAACAAAAAGGAAAACCTAATCAGCTACTGGGCCATCCCGAACGGATTAGGCGGCCCACGACTGCGCGCGCACACAGCCCAGAATGGCGCAGCCCAGTTCCGGCTCCCTCTCAGCAGCGGCGACTGACAAATGGGACCCGCGCGTCAGCGAGAGAAAACAGGGGACGGAGGAAGACGACAGCGCGGCAACTGCGAAATTCGCCGACGGCGGCTCCTCCGGCGAACCCGACGGCACCGGCGTGCTCCCCACAACGATGCGCACCCACCCATACCTTCACTTCAACCTCTACCGTACCCTAGCGATGATGGCGTCAGCAACGGCGGGCGGCAGCGAGGTCGCTGCGGCACTCCGGCGACGGCGAACCCCCATTGCCCCCAAACAAGCTTGGTACAAGCTTCACGAGACTACTACGGAGCTACCCAAGCAACTAGAAGAGGACGGAAGAGTTCCTAGCTACCCCGACCATGGTGGCCTCAACTCCGGTGAGGACACGCGCATGGCGGCGATGGTGGGAATGATCAATGCGCCCTTACCAAAGCTCAAACGGTGCAGCCAAGGGGTGGAGGAGGTAGAGGAGGACACGGCGGAGCCGCGCGCTAACTGGAGGTGGTCATTTCACGGCGGCGAGCGAGCTGGGCGACGATGGCTTGCTCGGCGGCGATGGCGGAGGCGCGCGCTCGGCTCTGAGTGGACTGACGAGGCGAGGGGACGCGGGCGAAACAAATAAGCGAGCTGATGGGCGCGTGGCGTCTTTGTGGCGGCGATGGCCTGACTGGTGGGGGTAGCGTCGACGTACGGCTTCCACTTGGCGCGCTCGGCCACAACGGCCTGAACCCGAAACACTGTAGCGTGATTCAGAGAACAAAGAGCTGACTGACAGCGCCAAATGGTGATGCTCTATCTCCTAATCCGTTGATCGTTAGCGAAAGAAATCAAAACAAAAGTTGTACACCTACATGCCAGCTACAAAACTCATTTAGAGATCAATGTCTAATTCGCAAAGGACAGAGAGTAAAATCATGCCAAAGTCGTGTTCAAGAAACTGAAAAGTGGAGTTGGTACTTAGAAAATTTCTAAGTGTTGAACCAAACCCAATTTCTGACTTGTAGGACCATTTAGAGCATGTTGTGCACATTTTCATGACTTGGTCACAAAATAACTTTTGTTCCTTATATAATTTGCTACAACTTTGTTTTAGGTTGCTCAGACATGCAAACATTCTAAGTGGTACTTTTTGAACAGTCAAACCAAAAAGTCCTAGGGTCAAAACAAGTCAAACCATGACTTGGAAACTTAATTAGGCAAAATGATCAACATGAACATTGTTCCTAATGACCTTCTAAGTATAGCTAAGTTGTTCAACAATATATTTAGCCATACCACACATTTGTCATACAAGAATCCAGCACTGAATGTACTGAAACGATGAAAAACAATTGAAATGATACTTTTGTTTCATAGTCATGTTTCACATGTTTCACGTGATATATGCTCTTGAATGGATGAATGATGCTCATGTTCATGGAATGTAAGTGTAATTAGGCAAGCCTAACACCAGGGGTGTTACAGTGGTGTTAGCACATTTGCAAAGGTGTTAGAAAAAGTGAAGAAGAGGAGGCGAAACCGGGCTCAAAGTGCTACCTGGGTGGCACCGCCACCCCTGGTCCGGTGGCACTGCCAGCTCTAGGGCGGTGCCCACCTGGAGGCCGAGAGGGAGGAGTTGGCTGGTGCCCTATGGGGTACCACCACTGCCTGTCCTGTGGCACCGCCACCTCTAGTGCGGTGCCCACCAAACCGAGGCCGAGAGTAGTAGTGGATGACTTGGTCATCGCCGTGTCCGGCGTGCACTGCTATGTGGAGAGTAGTGGCACCGCTAGGGGCTGTCCGGTGCACCACCCCTTTTCGGCCGAGAGCGAGGGAGCAGGGCTTGGTCACCGCCTGGACACCGCCGTGCCTAGGGCGGTGCACCACCCTATTTTTCCCAAGGGCAAGGATTTCGCGCAGTTGGCCAGGGGGGTCACCACCACCCCTATGGCAGTGCACTGCCCCTAGGTGTCTGGTGACCAATGGCTAATTTGGAATTTGACCGTTGGGAGAGGCACCGACGCATCCGGTGCCAGGCACCGCCATGTCCGGTGCCCTCGCAGAAACCAACAGCTTTGCTCCAACGACTCTATTTGGCTTGGGGCTATAAATAGATGTGGAGCTCAGGCTTGGACTCGTTGTTGAGCACCCTTAAGCCTTGGTGGCTTGTGTAGGTGTGCTTGGGAGCCCTCTAACTCACTTGTGCTTGCAAGAGTGTGATCCGATTGCGAGTGAGTGTGATTCTAGTGCATTGCATCGTGAGGCTACATCGAGTGGCACTAAGTGATCGAGTTGTAAGCCGGTAGTGCTTGTTACTCTTAGAGGTTGCCACCTCCTAGATGGCTTGGTGGCTTGTGACTCCGTTGAAGCATGCAAGAAGATTGTGCGGTGCTCCGGAGGAGGGTTTGTGAGGGGAATTGTGCTCACCCCGCGTGGATCGCGAAGAGCAACTCTAGTCGAGCGTGTCATTGAGCTACCCTCACTTGGCTTGTGAGGTTCTTGCAGTGTCCAACGTGTGGACGAGGTTCGTCCAACACCTCTTAGCTGCCGAACCACCACATGAGCGGTCGACACAACAGGGACATAGCTTGGTGGCAACCAAATGAACCTTAGGAGAAAATTATCGTGTCAACCTTGTCTTCCTGTTGGTTTGCATCCTCGTTACACAAGCTTGTATTTACTTTCACATACATTGTACTTATGTAGTTGCTCTTGTAATTAGTTGGCTTGTGTAGCTTGCTAGTTATCTTTTTGCTTATGTAGCATAGAAGTAGCTCTCTTGCATGACTAATTCAGTTTGAGTAACCTTATTAGTCACATTGTTTAGTTTGTATAGCTAAGTAATATGCGCTCTCTAATTTGGCATTAGTTGCCTTATTATTGAGCATTGCTAGTGAGTTTAGAAGCTTTGTGCTTTTGCTACTAGCATGTGTAGGAGCTCCCCGGTGCTTGAAGTACTAGCAATATAGGTTTGTGTGACCTTGCTCCTAGAATTGGTTAGGTGAGCTCTAGCTAGCCCGGCACCTTTGTTGTATAATTAGGATCTTTATAAGGTGCTTGAGAACTTAGATAGAGGTGTGTAGTCTTGGCTAGATCGATAGTTTTAATTCCACATTTGTTTCGGTTAGCTTGCGCGATTAATTTTAGAAAGGACTATTCACCCCCTCTAGTCCGCCATCTCGACCCTACACTCGCCCTCACGTGCGCCGCCGCCGCTGGCCTACCCTTGCCCTCGCTCTCGCTCGTCGCCGCCACCCAGTTTGTCGCTCCTCCCGGCGCCCCAGTCTGACGCGAGCAGCCCCTATGCCCCGCCTAGCGCGCAGGGGACCCTGTGACCCCACCCGCGCCGTCGTCGCAGCTGCCGCCTCCGTCCTACGTTGAGCGACATTCGGTAGGCGGTGAACGCGGTGGCAGGGCGTCGTCGAGGGAGCGACGAGGGACATTCGGTGGGCGCGGTCCGCGGTGGGGACGAGAGGCCCACTTCATCCTCCCTTGATTGAGATTAGCGGAGGGCGGCTGGCAAGGGTGGTTGGTGGGCGATGTGGCTGGTAGCGGGGCGTCGTTGGTGGGCGAGGCGAGCGGCGGATGGGGTAGAGGTGGAGTAGAAGTCGACGAGTCCTCCAATTCGGATTAGTGGAGAGGGGAGGGGAAGGCAGAGGTGGGCGGCGGGGCGAACGGTGGGGGAGTCGTTGGTCGGAGACGAGGGCGGTGGCGGAGGCCAGGGCGTGGGATGGAGTGACGACTCGATGCGAAGGAAGACGAGTAGGCAGAGTTATGGAGGGAGATAAAGAATCGCGTGTCCCAACGTTTACGGACGTGCGAGTATCCGTTAAGGGATATAGAAAAAAATAGGGAGGGAGGATGAGAAAGAGGATCTCCAGCATATTTTTTTATCACATTCCCCTCTATATGTCAGGTTTAGAAAAAGAGAATTGTTTTTATCAATCGTGAAATGTTCCAACCTCTAACTACCACCAATACATACAAGTGAATACGCTAGCACTGTTGAGGCCATCTCTAACAAGAGACCCAAACCTAAAATGAGTCTCCAACAGAATACTTATAGCCTCTAACAGAGTACCTATATGGAAGACTTATTTTGGGTGTCAAGAGAGGTATAACCCAAATCTAAGTATCATCTCTTCTGGAGACTCATTTACAGAAAGAGTTCTCTTTTTAGTTTTGCTATTGGAGAAAATAAAAATGAGTATTGATGGATACCCAAATATGTAATATGTCTTTTATTTTGGGTAGGAGCTCCTCTATCTCGTGCATGACGTCCATGGCAAACTGACAGATCAAGCCCCTGGTCTCTATCCATGACGTGGACCTTTGCTGCTCTCTGTGGATAATCCGCAGTGATTGTGCGTTGCGTTTGTTTTTTGAGCAAAATGATTGGGCGTTGCGTGGAGTATCATCCTGGCTCGTTTGGCGATTTTTTTAAAAGGTACTGTAGTACTTCAGTTGTTATTTGGTAATTAGTGTTCAATCATAGTTTAATTAGGTTTAAAAGATTCGTCTCGTGAATTTTGTCTAAACTGTGTAATTAGTTTTATTTTTATTTATATTTAATACTTCATGCATACATCCAAAGATCGGATGTGACGGAGACTCTTAAAAATTTTTACAAAATTTTAAGAACTAAACACCACCCTATCAAACAAACCCAACAAAGAAAGAAAAAACAAAAAAAAAAAACAAAAGAAAAAGCGGCCGGTCGGCGGTCCCATTTCCATCTCGCTAACTCCACCGCTCCTGATATTTCTCTTCCCCGTGCGCTTCCCAGTTTCCACTGTGCTCCCTTCTCTGTTCTCTCCGACTCCGCCATGGCCGCCTCGCCCTACCCGACGACGCCGTGGCTGCGGCCACCGCCTCTCATGGGACTCCTGGGTCTCCTCCTCCTCCTCCTTGTCTGCCTCTCCCCGTCGATTCCACTAGTGGAGGCGGGCGCGGAGGCGGCGGGGGTTCTGAGGCAAGTGGTTGGTGGGGACGACGACGGCGGGACCTTCTTCGAGCCGTTCAACGTGACCTACGACCACCGCGCGCTCATTCTTGGCGGGAAGCGCAGGATGCTCGTCTCTGCGGGGCTCCACTACCCGCGCGCCACGCCCGAGGTGAGCAGTGACGTTCTGTGGTGCTTCGTTCGCGGGCTCTGGCGCCGGCGCCGGCGCGGCGGGACGGGGCTCGGGAGCTCCGGAGGGGGAGTTGGCTCTAGCTGTGGCCGCCGCTTTAATAGCTGGATTTCTGTGGTCTCAGTTGTTGATTCGCGGGGACCGGCTGGGTTCAGCTGTTGCTGCGGTTGGTCGGGCGTTTCCAATTACTAGCGAATATGTTCCGTTCTACTCATAAGTCATAATGTTGCTGCGGTTGGCCGGGCGTTTCCACTTATGAGGAGCCTAAAAATTCTGTAGTTAGATGAGGGGCCTAAAGATTCTGTAACAGGGGTAGTTCCTAATTACATAATTTTCAGGCTCCTCATAATAATGCTGTTTTTGTTCTCCATGGAGTTCGTTGGCAAGTTTGTGTTTGTGGCATCTACATTCATGTTATTTGTAGCTTCCGATGAACTGACACAATTTGGGCTCCAGATGTGGCCAAGTTTGATTGCAAAGGCCAAGGAGGGTGGGGTGGATGTAATTGAGACATATGTCTTTTGGAATGGGCATGAGCCGGCCAAAGGCCAGGTACCTCGTTGACTCATTTGTTCACTTCAAATGACAGATATGATGTCCTCGAGTGTTAACTTTTTCTTCTTCTAATGTGCCTTGCCCAAGTATTACTTCGAAGGAAGATTTGATATTGTCAGGTTTGCTAAGCTGGTTGCTGCTGAAGGTCTATTTCTTTTTCTGCGTATCGGCCCATATGCTTGTGCTGAATGGAATTTCGGGTCTGTCTATATCCTGGCATTCAACTACTTGAATATACTCACAATATTATTTATTTCTGTCATATGTGAAAATTGGCCTGTTTTGACTCAATAGTGGGTGTGCATGTACACACACTAGAACATTAGGCGCCCTTCGGGTGCCTTGCCACACCATTTGAAACATATACACTAACGCTTTTTATCTGAGGTGGCGTTTTTCTTACATCTTTTTCTCAGATGTCCTTCCCTACAAACGTGACAGCTTCTTATATGCTTACAAGCTTTTATTGTATGATAAAATTTCAATCCTATTAGGAAACATTCGATTACAATTGTTCATCCTGTTTATTTTAATTTTGTTTTGTCATGCAATTATGTATTCTTATACTTTTCTCCAGATGCAATGTTACGAGCTCTCCTGCGTGTACTAAGAAAATAATCCCTTATATTCTCTTTTCATGTTCTCTGTATCTAACCCCACCAAACTGAACATTTCTGTCTCCCTTTAAGCCTACATGGTTTTATCCATGCCTTCAATTTTGAAAGACGTGAGTAGAATTGTTTTCTTTGTTTATTTATTTTATGTTGTTTTATCATACATTTCTGCAGTGGTTTCCCAGTTTGGCTGCGTGACATCCCTGGGATAGAATTCCGCACTGACAATGAACCCTACAAGGTAGAGGAGCTACTAAGCATAAGTTTCGTCTGAGAGTATGATGAGCATTCTTCATTCCTTTATTTTGATCCACTAATCCTTAGAATGTTCTTGCAGGCTGAAATGCAGAATTTTGTGACAAAAATCGTAGATATCATGAAAGAGGAGAAACTTTATTCTTGGCAAGGTGGTCCCATTATACTACAGCAGGTCTGAAAATGATTCTCAAAATTCACTTATTGGTGCTTTTTTTTTCTTGAACACGTAGGAGAATGTGTTGCCTTTGTATTAAAGAGAGAGAAGAATAAATGGCCCCTTAAATAAACCACTGTATCTTGTCAGGGAGACCAGATAGGTTCAGGTTTTGAGAAATACAGAAACCACCTAAAAAGAGGGGAACCCCCCCCCCCCCCCCCCCCCCCCCCCCGACCCAACCAAGGCTGGTTAAACTAACCCCTCAACAAGACCTAGCTCAAGTTGTTGAAGCTTACGTAATTCTACACAATGTTACATTACATTCTTTTCATTTCTATAACGAATCTTACAAAGTATTACCAATTACTTAAAATGTGCAAGAGGAGCTAACATCTTCTCCATGAAATGGCATCTTGTCAGTGCCTTATAACTACGGCAGTTCATTCTTGCTAGTGCCTTGACTTTCTAAGAAAAAGAACTATCTGATAATATTATTAATGTCGATGATGGTATTTAGAAAACGATAGTAATGGTTTGTTTGGAAAGCCGCTTTACCTCTCAGATTTGGAACTGGTCCTCGAGTTCATCAAGATGCTGCAGACCTGGATCGTTACTGCGTTTCGGATATTAGTCTCATTTAAAAAAAAAGATAGCTTAAGCTATTATCCATTAGTCAGTACACAGAGAGATTTGAAAAATATCGATGGCAGGTGGGTATTATGTTATTTGTGGCTTAAATAATTTTTAGTTGGTGTCGTTTGGTGACAACATTGCTTAGTATCTTTGATGTCTCATTTAATACATTGACATTTTAAACCCAGCAGTGGTTATTCCTTTGTTTAATAAAAAAAAGTTAGATGACGTTCTATATATGGATGGTGCTCATGATAGAGTTAAATGTTGAACCATAATGTGGTAAAGGATACAATGCTTAAGTATGTTATGTAGCCAAAAAGCTAGATGTTGGCTGTTTTACCTGCTGAAGTAGCAGAACTTCTGGTGTTTCCTCTGTGCTCTAGTTAATGCAGCACAAACACCTGAAGGTTGGTGGATGTAAGAGGTTCATATTAATAAAAACTCGACCAAAACTAGGAGGAACTTAGTTCGAGAAAATCTGGGAGGAACTAGGCATCTTTTAGTAAGAAGAAATAGGCACCAAAATTTGAGTTGGAAAGGACTTGGACATGAGTGATCAACCAAATGAGCAGGGCTCAGTTTCCTAAGAGGCTTATATTCATGCTTAATGTGTCAGTTGAATTATATATACACTAAAAATGTGTATAATCTTTTTCTCTGGAAAATGTTTGACAGATTGAAAATGAATACGGTAACATTCAAGGCCGGTATGGTCAAGCAGGGAAGAGATACATGCAATGGGCAGCTCAGATGGCACTTGCACTTGATACTGGTGTTCCTTGGGTAATGTGTAGGCAAACAGATGCTCCAGAACAAATTGTAGGTTACCTTAAAACTCTATTGAGATTGACTTTGTATTACATTAGAGATTATGTCAAATGTGCTAATTATAAAGTAATAGATTACTGTTTTGTCCTTTCTGGCAGCTTGATACGTGCAATGCCTTTTACTGCGATGGGTTCAAACCAAATTCCTACAACAAGCCAACAATATGGACTGAGGATTGGGATGGATGGTATGTGGTTCCTTGATTCATTTAGCTCTTGCTAAAGACTTTGCAGCAATGGATTCAATTATCTGGAAAATTTTAAGCGAGGATAGTATCTCCATTTTATATTTACTCTTTACTGTTGTACTGACTCACGTAGGGCCTATAATTAGTTTAATTTGCCTTAGATGTATATAATTTTAATTAGTTGTCTTTCCTTACAACTGGTTAAGGTTACTCATTTCACCCAGATGTTTAATACCCAATGATCGTGTGCATGTGTTTGACTTTTAGAAATGGTATGGGAACCTAATGTAGATTCAAATTTGTTCTCTGTGGTGATGCTATGTGCAAAAATGGATTGCTATTTCCCCAAAAAGAATGAGTGCAAATGAACTTTTGCAATATATTTGTTCTAAGCCTTATAAAGGTATTGGTTATAGTTGTGAGGAACAGGGGGCACAAAGTTAGTGACCCTAAAGGCCAGCATTTTGATGGCATCCTGGCTGATTATGGTGCCCAAATGAAAGAGCGGAGTTAAGATCCTTCTTATTTCTTTCTTGCTTAACTAAGGTGAATGTTGAGCTTTATATAACTATACCGCAGTCTGACCACAAATACAAGAACAATACATAGTACATCATTATAGCAGTTGACTGAAATCCATTAGGGGCCCCTAAGCATGCCCCAGATTCTTATCTAGGTCCATGAACTCTTGAATTGCAAATTCAGTCCCTTAAAGTGAATTGTCCATTGCTGGTCGGTACCCTTCAAAACACCCCTGGATGCATATGTGTTGAAATATTAAAGTGAATTGTCCACCTTCCCATTAGGTTAAGCTTTTGGGTTGAACTGGTTAGTGAATGAAATTTAATATGGTATTAGGATCAGAGGTCTTGAGTTCAAATCCTAGCTAGTGCAATTAAATAAAATGATTTTGCTCACTCCTATTACCCATCCGAGGCCTGAGGGAGCCTCCATGTGAGGGGTAGTGTTGAAATATAAAGTAGATTTGCTCGCCTTCCCCATTGGTTTAAGCTTTTTTTGGGTTGAGTTAGTCGGTGCATGCAACTCAATATGGTATCAGGGCTAGAGGTCTCGAATTCGAATCCTTGCTAGCGCAATTAAATAAAATGATTGTTACTTGTTCCTATTCCATGTCTGAGGCCTGACCGCTTGGAGGAGCCTCTACGTGAGGGAGAGTTTAGAAATATAAAGTGAATTGCATGCCCTCCCTATCAACTTAAGCTTTTGGGTTGAATTGGTCGTTGCTTGCAACTCAATAGAATGTTTAAGAGCTAATGATGGTAAGTTTAAAGGTCTGAGTCTGCAATTTTGAGAGTTCATGACCCTAGATGAGAATATGAAACAAGTCTAGGGGACCACCGATGGATTTCACTTCTTTTTTTTTTGGAAAAAAATTGGGTGAGGATGGTCCTCACCTAGCACCATGCGGACATTCAATCAAATCACGACACATGGATTTCTTAATCGACCGGCTTGGCCTCCCAGTGCTCTCACAATAGGAGTCCTCGACTCGCACTCACAGGCTCTGGCGGTGGCTCGCACTCACAAGCTCGTAACTCGTGGCGCCTTTGATTATAGATGGGAAAAGCGCCACAATTGCAGCGACGAGAGATGGCCGCTGCCATCACGCGGTAACCAGGTGTCCAGGTGGCACAGAGGTCGCCGGTGGTGGTGGTGCATCTGGATTCGAGGCAAAGGAGCTGGGCGCAGAGGAGATTGCTGGCGGTGGTGACGCAGGCAGAGGAAAAACCAGACATGGGCGGACGATCGAATCAGGCAACGGCACCAATTGCAGATGAGTTGTGAGCGCTTGGGGCGGATTAGCCGGCCAAGCCAATTAGCCAGATTGGAGCATATGGCCTCAATCGCGAGCCAGCCGAGCCAATTAGCCTATAAGTAGTAGAGTCGATTAAGTAGTCCACGCGTCGTGATTTGGTTGGATGTCCGCACGGTACCAGGTCAGGACCATCCGCACCGAATTTTTTTCCTTTTTTTTTTGGGTTGAATAGAGTACTGGGTCAAAGCGTAGATCTATGCTTTGAATTGATCCTGCTCTTAGAGATCAATGAATATATATGACAAAAGAAATCCAGAACTTATGCTGCACAAAGCAAAATCCATCCTTGTCTATGGGCAAAGAAATTATAAAATAAGAGCTGCTGCATTGCCATCCTAGAAACAGAACTAAGGACAGAAGTGCTGCAAATGGGTAGAGTCTATGTTGCCCAGATACGGGTATTGGGTGCGCTATTTTCAAAAACAGAGTGACACGGGGATATGCCTAGGATATTTTTTAATGATAATAATTACACATGATTTAATATGTGATAGATATGTACATTAGGAAAGTGTATATTAGGCAAGTCTATATTTAGTATGATTAGCACCTGCCATGTATTGCATGTAAGCTGCCATGTATTGGCTATATATATCAAGGTCACCCCCCACGTTGGGTGTGTGGTGTTTTCCCTTCTATCTCTGTTATTCTACATGGTATCACAGACCGAGATCAATTAGATCCCGGACCTTCTACTTCCGCCTCCTTCCTCCCCACCTCTCTCCTGGGCGCTCCTCCTCCCTGTGGCGAGATGTCTTCCAACGCCGATGCCTCGGCCGCAGCCGCTGCTGCACCACCACCGCAGGCCGTCGTCGTCCACCCCTACACCGCCGTGAACGTGAAGACTCACATTCCGGTTACCCTGGAGATGAAGAATCCCAACTTCACCAAGTGGGCTTCGTTCTTCAAGGCCTTGTGTGGGAAATTCAGCCTTCGCCCCCACATCGACGGGCCAGCTCCTCCGGCTGCTGATCCATCGTGGGACATTGCTGAGTGCACTGTCCGCGGCTGGATCCTCAACACCGTCGACGACTCGGTTCTTGATCTTGCCATCACCGACGAGAACCAGTCCGCCCGCGAGCTGTGGGTGGCGATTGAGGGCCTCTTCCGCTCCAACCGCGCGCCCCGGGCCGTCTTCCTGCTTGAGTTTCACTCCTTGAAACAGGGTGACTCGACGATTGACGAGTACTGCCAGCGCCTCAAGATCAAGGCCGCCGCTCTTCGGGACGTCGGCCACACCATCGAGGACTCCCAACTCGTCCTCAGCCTCCTACGCGGCCTCAACCCACGCTACACTGCCACTGCCGACGACATCGCCAACTCCCCCGAGCTGCCTTCCATCTCCAGGGCGCGAGAAATGGTCTCCCTCAAAGAGCTGCGCCTCACCAACGACGAGAAGACCACGGCTGCATCTGCCATGGTGGCCGCCTCTGGCTCCTGCACTTCTCCAGGGTGCCGCCCCTCCTCTGTGGCCACTGGCGCTGCTCCCAAGGGCTCTGGGGCCGGCAAGAAAGGCAAGGGCGGCAAGAAACAGGGCGGCTGGCGCGGCCAAGGCACCGGCGCTGGCTGGCAGCAGGGCAGCGGCAGTGGACAGCAAGGGGGCAACCGCCCCATGGGGCCCTGGTTCTGCTACAACCCATGGGCTTTCCAGGGCGGTGTTCCTCCAGGCAGCAGCTGGCAGCAGGGCAACAGCCCCGGCGGCTGGCCCCCTCACGGTGACCAGGGCGGGCGTGGCCAGGGCATCATGGGTGCCAGTCCGCAAGCCCACACCGTGTTCGCTCCCCCTCCGTCAGCTCCATCCGCTCCACTGTGGGATCAGGCCGGCCTCATCGCCGCCTTGAACCAGATGGCGCTCCAGAACTCCGGCTGGGTCATGGACTCCGGCGCCACCTCCCACATGCACAACTCGGATGGTATACTCCTCTCCCGTCAACTCTCTTCTATCCCATCCATCACTGTTGGCAGCGGCCATCATCTTCCTGTCTCTTGCTCCGGCAGCTCCACATTACCAGGCCACGCGTCTCCCTTCTCGCTTCGCAATGTTCTAGTTGTCCCCTCTCTAGTGCGCAACTTACTTTCAGTTCGTCAATTCACTCGTGACAACAATTGCACTATCGAATTTGACGCATTTGGTTTTTCTGTTAAGGACCTGCAGACCAGACGCGTGATTCTTCGCTCCAATAGCTCCGACGGCCTCTACACCGTCCCTGCCACGCCACAAGCCAACCTCGCCACCTCCACCGACCTATGGCATCATCGTCTTGGTCATCCAGGAGCTGCTGCCCTACATTTGCTTAGACAAAATAATTCCATTTCCTGTAATAAATCAGCTCATACTCTGTCACTCATGTCAACTTGGCAAGCATGTGCGGCTGCCTTTTGGCAATTCCAGTTCAGTTTCCTCTTTACCTTTTGAGCTTATACACTGTGATGTTTGGACATCCCCGGTCGCTAGTATTTCTGGTGCACAGTACTACCTTGTCATCCTCGATGACTTCACCCACTTTTGCTGGACCTTCCCCCTAGTCCACAAGTCCGAGGTAGCTACTCACATCACTCAGTTTTGCGCCTTCGTCCACACACAGTTCAGCCTTCCTGTCAAGGCTGTTCAGGCCGACAATGGCACTGAATTCGTCAACAATGCCCTCGCCACCTTTTTCGCCTCTAGCGGCATTCACTTACGCCTCTCCTGCCCTTACACCTCCCCTCAAAACGGCAAGGCTGAACGTATCATCCGTTCTCTGAACAACATATGTCGCACGCTGCTCATCCACGCCCACATGCCACCCAAATATTGGGCAGAGGCGCTAGCTACAGCCACATATCTCCTCAACAGGCGCCCCTGCTCAGCCATTCACCATAGAGTTCCCTATGAGCAACTCTTCAAGCAGTCCCCAGACTACACTATTCTTCGTGTCTTCGGTTGCCTCTGCTATCCCAACCTCACCGCCACTTCCAAACACAAGTTGGCCCCTCGCTCCACAGCCTGTGTCTTTCTCGGATACCCCTCCTCTCACAAGGGTTATCGGTGTCTCGACCTCACAACTAGACGGATTATCATCTCCCGTCATGTTGTCTTCGACGAGAATCATTTTCCGTTCAACACTGACCCCACCAGTGAGCCCACAAGCTCTCTGGATTTTCTTCCAGGTCCTGCTGCGCCGGTGCACCACACTGCCACCATGGTGCCCCCTGCGGTCGCTCCGTCGCCAGTCGCCGCTGAGCAGCCACGACGCCGAGCTCAACTGGAGGAGCTCGCTGAGGACCCCGCCATCCTACAGATTGGCCCGGTCCTTACTCCTGGCACGGCTGCTCCTGCTCCGACCGGTCCACCTCTATGGGTCTACGTTCGGCGGCGTGCTGGTGCTCCCGCACCGGCTGCTGAGCCGGCTCCTGCACCACTGTCTGCACCAGTCGTGGAGGTGCCCCCGCCGGCGCCCGCTGCTCCAGTTGTGGTAGCCTCTCCGCCACCTCCTACTTCGAGCCGACCTGTGACGCGCCTCCAGACAGGCTCGCTGAAGCCAGTTGATCGTTACGGCTTCCCATCGTCTGCTCACGTCGCCGCCGCCTCCACTGCCTCACCCATTCCCCGCGACTACAGAGGGGCCCTTGCCGACCCCCAGTGGCGCGCGGCCATGGCTGAGGAGTACAAGGCTCTCGTCGACAACGACACGTGGCGACTCGTTTCCCGGCCCCCAGGTGCCAACGTGGTGACAGGCAAGTGGATCTTCCGGCACAAGTTCCACTCCGATGGCACCCTGGCTCGTCACAAGGCTCGCTGGGTCGTTCGCGGCTTCACACAGCGCCACGGCATCGACTACGACAAGACGTTCAGCCCCGTCGTCAAGCCTGCCACCATTCGGGTCGTCCTCAGCATCGCCGCTTCTCGTCAGTGGCCCATCCACCAGCTGGACGTGAAGAATGCCTTTCTTCACGGTCACCTGCACGAGACGGTCTACTGTCAGCAGCCCCCCGGCTTCGTCGACCCGGCGCGTCCCGACGCCGTCTGTCTTCTTCAGCGCTCCCTCTACGGCCTCAAGCAGGCCCCGCGGGCGTGGCACCAGCGCTTCGCCACGTACGTTCGCCAGCTCGGCTTCGTCGCTTCTGCCACCGACACCTCCCTCTTCGTCTACACTGAGGGCGGCGCCAGTGCCTACTTGCTGCTGTACGTCGACGACATCGTCCTCACGGCTTCCTCGGATGCTCTGCTCTGCCGCATCATCGGTCGCCTTCACTCTGAGTTTGCCATGACGGACCTTGGGGAGCTCCATCACTTCCTGGGGATCTCCGTCACTCGCTCCTCCGACGGGCTCTTCCTCAGCCAAAGGCAGTACGCGGTGGATCTTCTTCAGAAGGCGGGCATGGCCGAATGTCACTCGACATCGACGCCTGTCGACTCTCGTGCCAAGCTCTCCTCTCGTGCCAAGCTCTCTGCCACGGAGGGCGTTCCCGTCGCTGACCCTGCCACGTACCGGAGTCTCGCCGGCTCACTTCAGTACTTGACGCTCACTCGCCCCGACCTGGCGTACACTGTGCAGCAGGTGTGCCTCTTCATGCATGATCCGCGCGAAGCTCACCTTGCTCTGATCAAGCGCATACTTCGATATGTGAAGGGCACACTGTCGGCTGGCCTCCACATCAGTACTGGGCCTATCGACAAGTTGATTGCCTACTCCGACGCTGACTGGGCAGGGTGCCCCGACTCCCGCCGCTCCACCTCAGGCTTCTGCGTCTTCCTCGGCGACAGCTTGGTGTCCTGGTCGTCCAAACGGCAAACCACGGTGTCCTGGTCCAGTGCGGAGGCCGAGTACCGGGCTGTTGCTCATGTGGTCGCAGAGTGCTGTTGGCTTCGACATCTTCTTCAGGAACTTCACGTTCCATTGAAGGTCGCCACAGTTGTCTACTGTGACAACGTCAGCGCTGTCTATATGACAGCCAACCCGGTCCACCACCGCCGTACCAAGCACATTGAGATCGACATCCATTTCGTCCGTGAGAAGGTGGCTCTCGGCGAGGTTCGCGTTCTCCATGTGCCGTCCAAGTATCAGTTCGCTGATCTCATGACAAAGGGGCTGCCGGTACAGCTCTTTGAGGATTTTCGGTCCAGTCTGTGCATCCGGAATCCTGACGCTTCGACTGAGGGCGGCTGATAGATATGTACATTAGGAAAGTGTATATTAGGCAAGTCTATATTTAGTATGATTAGCACCTGCCATGTATTGCATGTAAGCTGCCATGTATTGGCTATATATATCAAGGTCACCCCCCCCCCCCCCCCCCCCCCCCACGTTGGGTGTGTGGTGTTTTCCCTTCTATCTCTGTTATTCTACAATATGAAATGATATAGTACCAGACTACATTGCATGGATACGTGAGGTTGTCCATGTATCCCGTATCGGCTACCGCTACATATCCGCGAAGTATCAGTAAAAAAAAAATATAACAAAATTCCGATATGTGGACTGATACGTATCCAAGCTGTTTAGCGATACGTCCTAGCCCACACACCATGTGACTTGTGACCTCCGGTACCATAGGCGGATATGCCCCCACCTGGACGCACATCATCACAGCCGGCCGCCGGCCTAGACTCGCTGTTGCACACCCGTATGCGTGAGCGCGCCGAGGCGCCAACGCTGCCTGCCGTCCTGCACGAGGCACAATGCCTCCTGTCCGGACGCATGGCAGCATGAGCACCACCGCCCGACTCGCCAGTGCCTGCCTGCACTCGTGAGCGCCGACGATGCAGCCCACACGACGCCTCCTGCCTGGCTGCCCACCTGCCCCGGAGGCTGTGACGACCTGCAGCAAGTCCTGGTTGTGATTCAACAGCAACCTTTGGTGATTTCTCCTTCTTGATTTTGTTCTTCCCCTCCTGATCTAGTCACTAGTTCTTCCTCAATGGTGACCTCCAGTTTGTTTCTTGCCTTTTGTCTTCCCGTATGGAAACTGGAAAGGGGTGAGAACTGGGGGAACGAGCTGTGGAGAGCTGACTCTGACTTTAGGGTTTCAGTAGGATAAGTGGTGGACGTCAGAGAGCTGTGTCAGGGATAGCTCAATGCCCAATGTTTGTTATGCTACTAGTGAAGTAGCGACTAGAAGCTGTGAAGTAATTGGAGTAGTCTCCAGAGAGCATCCATACATACTGATTGGATGCCACTAATTTTAATGTACCTTATTATTTATTTTTGTAAAAAATAATAAAACGTATCCACATATTGTTTTTTTTTTCAAAAAATGGTGTATCCGTATCCGTCCGATACCGATACACGTATCTGTATCCATGCTGCATAGGTACCAGACTACTGGTAAATAAGTGATGTTCAGCAACTTAATAGACCACAACCACAACCATAGCAGCTTAATTGGAGCACGTTCATCACCCGGGACCATCTACTGTACTAACAAAGAACACAAAAGAACAAAACTAAATATCAAATCGGAGCACACACGGGGAGTACCACTGTAGTGGATGCACGGTGCACGTGAGAGGCTGAGAGTTCACGGTAGCAGCCTAGTAGGGAGGAGACGAGGAGCTTACTTTGTGATGAAGCCTGTTGGGGTCCTAGGGATGGAGCCGCCGGCTGATTCGGCGCTGAGGGATGCGCAAAGCAGGGGACCGGAGCCAGGAAGTGGCGCCACTCACCGGTGAGCCATTTTGTGTCGCCGGCAGATCCTCCTTGGGTCCGCAGCTTGTGGAAGTCGGACGTCGGGGGAAGCGAGTGCGGGAGTGCTGGCTGCTGTGCGGCTAGGTCATGAGTCATGACATACTGCACGGGTGTGTGTCCTCGGTATATGTGTCTGGTACACGTAAATACGTATCCAAAATCATGAGTACGGCCTGGATATGTATCCAGGAGTATCCGGGAATATCTGTATCCAATACAGACAGACCCCCTTGGAGTATCCGTGCATGAGAGAGTAGAGTGGCCAAAGGGGGACACAGCACAACATTGTGAAGTTGCAGCACCTAGGAGTGAGTGTAGTAGTCATGGATTTAGTTACCTAGGTCAAATGAGCTTGCTCCTAGACGTGGTTGGGTTGCAAACGATCATTCTTTGAAAACAGGGTTGTCTTTTCTGAAGCTGATCTGAACAAATGCCTTCTTTCACCATCATATTTAGTATAGCTATTACCTGTGAACTACGACCTTACAGCATTTCACTTGTATAGGTATGCCGACTGGGGTGAAGCGTTGCCACATAGGCCTGCTCAAGACAGTGCTTTTGCTGTTGCTCGGTTTTATCAACGTGGTGGAAGCTTCCAAAATTATTACATGGTAAGAGCTAAGATATCTCAAGACTTAAAGTTAGAGAGATCTCCCTAACTTGTCAATCCAATTACAAATACCTTAATTCTTTTCCCAGTATTCAGACTTGAGACATGCACTGGTTTATATGCAAGATTATTCAGTCATTAACTCAATTAGGGCTCATAGAAAAGCTTTATATGCAGCATGAACTGGTTGGGGAAAAAAACATGCTGAACCAATTCAGTCACAGACGACATATGTAAACTGAGGATCAAAACTAACTGTTACTCACTGTTCCTCTGTATTCTGCGTAGAATGGCTAGTTATATTCAGCTACTACCATCGCAGTAAAAGGAAAAAAATCTGCTGATTCAATAAAGCCACAGATGAGATGACCATATGTAAACTGAAGTTCAGAACTAACTGTTACTTGCACATGTATCCAACCACTTAGCATTGCTCAAAATGGTCATACTATGTAATCTTCCTGCTTTTAGTATCTATATTTAAGTTAATCTCATTATTTTATTTAAAATTTTGATATTATTTATTCTGAAGCCTGATTTTGATGTTTTTTTAATGTTTAGATCTGAGTGTACTTCATTTATTTGCAGTATTTTGGTGGAACAAATTTTGAGCGGACTGCTGGCGGTCCACTTCAGATAACTAGCTATGATTATGATGCACCAATTGATGAATATGGTATGTAGAAATCTGGAAAATCTCTGTGGTTTGGATGTATCAGATATATAAGAGATGCCTGCTATGTTCAGGTATCTTAAGGCAACCTAAGTGGGGGCATTTGAAAGACCTACATGCAGCTATTAAACTTTGTGAACCAGCTCTTACTGCAGTAGATGGCTCACCTCATTATGTAAAATTAGGGCCCATGCAAGAGGTATGTACTGATTTATAATGCAAACAACCTACAGTTTTTGTCCATCTACTTCAGTTTTGCATATACAATAATGGTTTTCATTTCTGTTCATGTTTTCTTTTTTAATTTTTTAACTAGGTATTGGCCCGTTCATTGATATATACACATAAAATTTGAACTAAATAATGTAATGCAGAACACCAGATAAAGAGATCACATTGAATACAATTTCAACAGATAATATAGGTCAAAGAGGCTGGAGATAAGGGGTATCCAACATGGCAAATGTCTTAAATTGAACTTCTGGTAAAATTTCCGGCAACACCTAGATAAGGGAATGCTGCAACAATTTGGCCTGTAATTCATTGAGGCCCACCAGCAGCCCACCATTGTGCTATGTGTTTTTGGCCTGCTTAAAGGCCCAGTGCAGCCGAGCATACGCCCAATTCAATCCACTTAAGTAGTCCAGTCTGCCAACCCAAATGCGTGGCTGTTTTCAGCTGTTGATCTCGGATGGATGGTCAGTAATCAACCGGTCCTAATGGTGCTCATATAAAAACCAGTTGATCATGGCAATCTTATTTGTTGGATTAGGATCTGACAAGGGGGACCATTACTTGTGTCCCAAATAGATCACGGGATTAGCTCGAGATCACCTTCCAACGTTCAGATGTATTCCATCCATGCACCATGAAAATACTGATGCATTGCTTACTCTTGTTTGATCCAGGCACATGTATATTCCAGTGAAAATGTCCACACAAATGGAAGCATTTCAGGAAATGCTCAGTTTTGCTCAGCTTTTCTTGCCAACATTGATGAACATAAGTATGCTTCAGTTTGGATTTTTGGAAAATCTTATAGTTTACCACCATGGTCTGTGAGCATACTACCAGACTGTGAAACTGTGGCTTTTAATACAGCCAGGGTGAGTGGTTTCTAACTGCACATCATATTTCTTATGAGGCCACAGCCTGTGAACAACTGAACTTCTTTACATACTGGTACGAATACAATGGACGATTGCATTGTAGGAGTGGAAACTGGAAAGTATTCCCATAGTTTTGTGCAAACTCAGAAACAGAATTTGATGAATTTGATTTCTGTGTACATGGAATTTTCTGTATTTTATCATAATTGTTGATAAATTTTGTTCTCGAAAAGTTTTGAAGTTTGTTTCTCCTGTGATCCACTTATCCGTCAGGTGAATATACCCTTTAATTCTGAATTGAAATTGAAAATATCAAATCATAAAGCAAAAACATAACTCAGTAGTTATGTTTACATTTGGGAACTGCTGCATAATTCCTGTTTCTGACGAGGGGAATTTTTAACCCCAACCTGAAATTCGCTCCCACGATGAGTTGAAACTAGACCTGAGGAGTGCTACTCATTACTCAAGCCATCTAACCAACTCACGCCAAAGCACAGGTCTAAGGCCCAGCCTCAGTCGTGGTCGTTCTTACATGGGCTACGGTTCCGCTATGTATGGGTGGGGTAGGAGTTTGGGGGGTTTTCTTGACCTGCGTGAGAAGGTCTTCTTAATGCAATGCCCGGGGGCTGTCTTAACCCCCAGATTGATTTTTTTTTAATTCCTGTTTCTGCCAATCTGATATTTCCTCTGTTCTATAGTCTCTGTCTTTTCAGCGTTCTTACAATTGAACTTTCTAACTTCCATCACTAATATACTTAATTTTTATGAAATGGTCAAATGTGTGTTTTGATAGTATTGTATTGAGTCAGCCTAGTTCTATTGTGGAATATTTCATTTGCTTGATTCCATATAAGCAACCTAATGTGTCAACCATTAGCTTACAAATTTTATGTGCTGGAATTGTTACAGTAGATTGGAACCTATTCTGAGTTTCTGACATTGAAGCCTTGAACGTTCTCCGGAACTGCCAGCTTATTATTTTCATGCCTTTTCAAGTTGATCATGAGTTGTATTAATAAAGAAACAAAAATGACTGGGTTGACATTTTTATCTAAATGTTCCACTTGAAGATGATAAACATGGGTATACACTTAACAGGAAACTGAACATGTAATAGGTGATCATTTTTTAATTGCTAGCTCATATCTTTTCAGGTTGGTACACAAACGTCGTTTTTTAATGTCGAATCTGGGTCCCCCAGTTATTCAAGTAGACATGAGCCTAGAATTCTATCCCTTGGTGGCTCCTATCTCTCAACTACTTGGTGGACTTCTAAAGAACCTGTTGGCATATGGGGTGAAGGCATCTTTACTGCTCAGGGGATATTAGAGCACTTAAACGTGACAAAAGACATCTCTGACTACCTTTCATATACTATCAGGTGAATATTAACCTACAAGCTGTTCAAGAAAGTTTGTTACCTCAGACCTGATTGAGAACCATGTTTGCATGTCTCCACTAACTAGATGATGATTAGTTGATTTGAAATTCCACACTTCGCTGCATGTTGCCATTATAGATCCATTTAAACTTTATGCTTTCTTGAATTCTGATAATAATTCTATTTGTATGAGTACAGAACATGCAAGAGGTATCATAATATGCCCACATGTCCAACCAACATACCAGGGGAATGATAATAATATCGTACACATGTCAAAGATGTTATGGTGATACATTAATTTGTAGCCGAAAACGATAATACTTAAATTCTATATGAACCCAAACACTCTTGGTCTTTTGCGCCTCCATGTAATAGTGAGTAGTGACCAAGCTCTAACAGTACAAGTCTTAGCTGAGTACCTTCAGCTTTGGGATCTTGTGGATGGCCTTGTTTTGCATCAGGGTGTTCCTGATCAGTACTGATGGAAGTTTACACAACCTGGTTCATACAGCAGTAAGTCAGCATATGCTGCTTCTTTTTGGGGACCATCAGGTTTGCTCCTTGGACAAGAATTTGGAAGAGCTGGGCTCCCTTGTGCTGCAAATTTTCAATTGGTTAGCCATCAACAATCGGTGCTAGTCAGCCAACTGTCTTGCCAAGCGAGGGTTGCATCATCTGTCTGCTTGCCCTTTTTGTGATCAGGCTGTGGAAACAATTCAGCGCGTCCTTATCTCTTGTGTTGCCTGGCAAGTATGGACGCTGATTTTTCAGAAGCTAAACCTGTCTGCTGTTGCTCCTTTGATCACGGCAACCCATTTCTCTAGCTGGTGGGTTAGCACCATCAGGAATGTCCCCAAGGAGATACGGAAAGGGCTCAATTCTCTAATCATCCTTGTGGCTTGGGAAGTTTGGAAGCATTGGAATGCTTGTGTTTTAGAGGGAGCGTTGCCAAACACTCAAGTTCTCCTTCAAACGTTGGTGGATGGGTGGGGTTTGTGTAGCATGGCGAGGGCTTCTAATCTCCACTTCCTTAGGTTGCCTTCCCCAGACTTCTATTCGCTGGGAGGCTGGCTGGTCTTTCTTTTGGTCATGGCTGTTTGTATTGCCATGCAAGCCTTGTTATTTCTGTTTCTAGTTGGGTGTGTTGTGTGTGCTTGGACAGAGCTGCTTTTTTTTTCTTCGCCCTCTGTACCTTTTTCTCTCCTAATGAAATGACATGCACCTCTCCTGCGTCGTTTGAGGAAGAAAAAACAATGACCAGGCTTCACATAATGCCCCCCTTCTACAATTTTTTAAAAAAGGGGCGTACCCAGTGCAGAGAGCTCCCGCTCTGTGCGGGGTCTAGGGGAGGGTGTTAGTGGCAAGCCTTACCCTCACCTGTGCAATGCGAGGAGACCGCGACTCGAACCCCCTTCTACAATTTTAAAGAATGAAAATGTGCACATTTGCTACCATGTGGTAAAAATGTGTTACTGCATATGTCCCGTTCACTTCATCTAAAATAGAAATGAAATTTGCATCCAAGAAAGAGAAACCCCTAGATTTGTAGCTTGGCTTTCTAAAGTACAGAGCAGGTCTTTAGGTTGCTAGATTGCTGACATAAAATGACACAATTGAACTAGCTTTGTTGGAGGATTTTTATTTTTTCATGTTTAAATGCTGCCTTCAATTGTTCGTGGGTTGTTGGCATCACAGTAAACTTACATTTGGATCCAACATTTAGAACCATTTATTTTTTGTGCACACCAAGTGATCTTTAAAAATTACTGGACTATTTAGTTGTTGCTTGTGGAAGTATTTCTCCTCTCTATGAAATTCAAAGTTAAACTAAGAGTAAAATTTTAGGAGAAGTTTGCTAAGTAATTTCGATCACTGCCAATTTTATTTTTACTGTTGGTTTATTCCTCCTATTTTTTGTTTCTTCTATGGTTCATTGGATTTTTGAATTGATTATTCATAGAAGCAGGCTAAATTGAGAAAAAACTCACTAAATTCTTTTGAAAAGAAGATTCATGTTGATTTGATACATGACCAAAGTCTTTTGTCTCACAAGCTATTGGTTTGCGACTAACTAGTGTTCATTTGTTTTCTCTTGCATTGTTGGCTCTACTGTTCTGCAGTTTGTGTATTTCACTTTCTGTTGTGTTGACAGTCCACTTATTTCGAAATGTAATTACTATACACATTGATTCAACAGGGTGAACATTTCTGATGAGGATGTTTTATATTGGAATTCAAAAGGTTTACTTCCATCGCTAACCATAAATCAAATTCGCGATGTAGCGCGCATATTTGTAAATGGGAAGCTTGCAGGTATTTATTTGCATTCACAGTCCTGTGAATTATGTTAATAATGTTCGTGAGAAAACATACTACCTGCACAGCAAGCTTTAAATTCCTCCATATCTTAATCTGTTCTGATATTACGGGCCATTTATTGTAAGTAAATTATTGTAGGGATTTCATATGATATAGTAGAGTTCGACACTCAGGGGCGGATCCAGCAATCTGGCAAGGTCTGGCAGCCGCCAGACCTCACTGCCGGCCAGACCCAGACCTACCCTTACGGAGGTGCACACGCTTCCATGCATGTTTGTGGCCAGCTGACAGAACACAAGTACGCGTGGTACGCGCACGTCGTATATTCATGCTGAGCGGCTGCAACAGGAAAGTCGTGAGCGCGTGTGGTGCCTGGCAACTTGCAAGTATAGGATACGGCTCACCGCTGTGCACTTTTCTCTCAATCAATGGATGCTATCGCTAATTGACCTTCATTTGTTCTTGGCCTTTACTAATCGATATGAATGCATGAGCCAAAAAACCAATGTTTGCACAAGTTAGGCTCTACTTGGTTCGCGTCCGCACGGCGCCGCACTGCGCTGCAACTTTGGCGCCCGTTTGATTAGCTGCCGCACTTGCGGCGTGCCGCGGCGCGACCACAACCCCATAGTTCATTTCAGCGCCACATTCTGCCAAATGTTGGACGAGCAAATCGAGCACCAATGTTTTGGCGTTGCCCGCGTTGCGGCTCGGCAGGCGGAGGCGTGAACCAAACAGCCCTTAGCATCTTGGATAGTAGTTGCTTGGTCATGCAAACTAGTAGAAAGTTCGCCATACGTGAATTTTTATCCTGGATCCGCCGATGTCGACACTAATCCAATTTTTCAATCGTTTGAGTTCCTGAGTCAGTCTCTTAATGTCAGTAATATGTTTTTCGTCTATAGCTAATGTCTAGATGAGAACTTGTATCAGCATGCAATTACTTACCTATATAATTTCTTGAAATAGAGTCTTGTGTGGCCTTGTATTATGTTTACTCATGTCCCATTTGTAAATGATTCAGTTATTTGATAATTTATCTTTCAATGTGAAGGTAGTAAAGTTGGTCACTGGGTTTCACTGAATCAACCACTTCAATTGGTTCAAGGACTTAATGAGTTGACATTGTTATCAGAGATTGTTGGCTTGCAGGTATGCTAGATATGAAAGTCTTGTTTATGCATATACACTAGTATAAACAGGTTTTTAGTTATTATTCAAATTAGTACTTAGGATAAATTATGCAGTGGATTGTGTGTTCGAGAAAAAATTATGCAGGGACCCCTATGTAGCACACATACGGATATGCCTATGAGCCTATCGGTGTCAGACCAATACAGATACGTGGATATGCCATTTTCCCAAAAGGAAAACTCAATATGTGGCTTGCAGGTATATATATATATATATATATATATATATATATATATATATATATATATATATATTATGGGACACAGTAAAATTTAACAGCAAATCCAAGCATATCCATAACTCCATTCTCCAATTTTCCAATTACTTGTAAAAGCCAAATAAGAATGTATACATCTTATATATTATATAAGATACAAAGTTACAAGTGATTTGTGTTTTAACTTTGGGGGAGGAAGTACACCTTTGTGGCTCAGATGTGATCCATTGATCTAGTTCATTACATGACACTCCCTCCGTTCTAAATATGTTCATTTTGGCTTTGTCCAAAATATATTAACATATACAAGTTCAAATAAATGCACTATGAAAACATATTTCATGGAGAATTTAATAATGAAACTAATTTGACATTGTAGATGTTACTGCATTTTCTATAAACTCGGTCAAAGTTAGACAAGTTTGACTTATGACAAAACTAAAGTGAACTATAATTTGGAACGGAGGGAGTAGTTGATACTTAGCCAGCTAGGCTAGGAACTGCAACCTTGCAACTCAGGTTTCTTCTTCACCCTCATGTGCTTGTGCTTAAGTGCTTTATCCCCAATGGTTGCTGCCATCTAGTCATGACCAGGAAAATCAAGGTATAAGAACACAAGATCACTTGTCAGTAGCACTAATTGATCATATTAACTTGCTAGCAACTACTTGATTCAGGGAAGGTCAAGGGTGGAGAGAGAAGAAACTAACTGATTGATCTTTTCTCAAGCTAGTAGGCCTCAATTTTTAGTTTCGTACAAGGCCTCGGATTTCCCCGGGACGGGCCTGGCGCACCCGTGGCGACACATCTGATCTGCAGCGAGCCAGCGGGTGCGCCAGCTGCAGATCAGATGTGTCGCCACGGGTGCGCCAGGCCCGTCCCGGGGAAATCCGAGGCCTTGTACGAAACTAAAAATTGAGGCCTACTAGCTTGAGAAAAGATCAAAACCCATTGTGAATGAATTGGATTAAATCCTCTATTCTTTGTTTCTTCTTACGCTTTTCCGAACCCGATTCAAATTTTCTAGACCTATTTGCAGACAAGACATGGCTTCAATATTTGAACACTATTGTAGTAGGCGTCTAGATGAAAAGAACAAAATTTAGAGATCGACCCACTACTCGCTATATAGTTTGCTGTGATTGTGAATGAATTGAAAAAAAATACGAATGATTACTATTTACCTTTAGGGCCTCAGCGCCTCGCCTCGCCTGGGTCTGGGTGCCTCGCCGCCGTCAGGTCAGTTCAGCACGCTCGACGCGATACGCGGCCGATAGGGCGTCAGGGCGATAGGAGGCGTCGAGTCGAGACTTGGGATCGCAGCAATCGGGAGACAAAACGACGTCCGTCCAGCGGCCAGGAAATCATTTTTCTATTGGGCTAATAGGCTTGTTAATGGGCGATGTTGCTATTGGGCCAAGGCTTCTGTGCTTACTGCTTAGCTATATGGGTAATGAACTATATATTTGGAGGCCTATGGGAATTGGAGGCCTTGCGCCGTCGCACATGCTGCACGCCCCCAGGGACGGCCCTGGGTGCGCACACTGTGGTTGCACGCGGATAGGTTTGTGGGTGGCGTGCGTCGCTGGCTTGCTGCCAGCTGTTCCTGAGGGCATTGAGGTGGAGCTGCAACTGTGAAACAAGTATGAACGGGAGATAATGGAACATGGAGGAAATAGGGAGGAAATGAACTCACCTGACTCTCACAATTGACTGTTAGCTATGTGCAAGAGTTTTGAGTCTGTGTAATTGCCTCACTCATTTTGGTCCCCGTATGAGTGAGGAGCCTGCTGAGGACCACCGCTTCTCTCTAATACATGAAACGCAGCTCTCCTGCGTTTTCACAAAAAAAAAGGTTCACCAGGGGCCACCTTTGCTGGAGGTGGCTGTACACCTGTGTGTGCTGCTGTGGTGGCTAGGCAGGTAATGACTTCAGCGAGTAGCAATGCCTCGAGTACCAATCTGATAACTTTGCTGGGCTGTGTCCAACAGAAATAGATGGGCTGATATATATTATCCCAAGTATCCAATATTCCTATATTTATTTTTATTCTCGAAACTCCAAGGATACGTATTGGGGCCATATCCTTATTGGATATGTATCTAATACGGGAGATGGAGATACCTACTCAGCATGGCCAAGTTCCACCATGTTCCTTTTTCTCGAAAATATGGGAGAGCTGTGTTTCTTTCTGTTTATAGATAGAAGAATGAAGTCACCTGAACGGTATCCCTAGAGGCAAGGTACAGCGGAAAGTACAAGAAGGAGCTTAAACACTGAATGACTGAAAAATAAAAAGAGAAAAAAGAGAAAAAAAGGAAAAACGAAAGGGTGGCAGAGAGCAGAATTCCAAGTGCCCAGTCCAATATGACGCCAACTCCGCCAAGCCCTTTTGCTCCTGCGGAATCCACGCCTGCCTGACAAACGCATGTCATATGGATGTGATAGATTGTTTCTTCAACTTGATCACACCCGTGATTGCACACTGTTTATCTTCTCTTATTATTCTTAAAATATTGTAGTTCTTTTGGTGAACCCTACACAGTAATTGTTGTTAGCTACTTGTTTGGTGTCAACACTGATCAATCTTACTTCAACTATCTCATTTGAATAATGTACGGATATATTACCCATATTTAATATGATATATCTTTTTCATTTTCTTCTGTCCGCATCATCAAGCATGAGATGAAAAATGTTGTTTCTTGTTTCATAATGATTGGTCATTCGCAAGAACTATGGTGCTTTCTTGGAGAAGGATGGTGCTGGATTTAGAGGTCAAGTAAAACTCACTGGCTTGTCAAATGGGGATATCGACCTTACTAATTCTCTTTGGACATATCAGGTATTGACTAGCTTTAGCATTGAAATTAAATTTTAGTTTCAACCTCTTCTATGTTGTTTGTTGTGATTTGATGCTATTGTTTTCAGTTCTGTTTATTCATGTATATTCATACTGTTATGTACCTACAAAGGTTTACATTAGAAGGATAAGATTGCTCAAATATTGTGCTTATGAGTTACGTTGTGGATAAAATGCAGATTGGATTGAATGGTGAGTTTTCAAGGATCTATTCTCCTGAGAAGCAAGGATCTGCTGAGTGGAGTAGCATGCAGAATGATGACACACTTTCACCCTTCACATGGTTCAAGGTAACTTATCTTTTCACCACATGAATTGCTAACTTGATGATATCATACTATATGTTCTATAGTATGATATTTTTTTTAATTTTTTTTTATTCCTAGCTTAATCAGGAAAATCAGCCTTCACTTATAATACCTCCATGCTCCATCTTGAAGTATACGGGATTTTGAGTCTGTCCTAAGTTTGACCAAGTTTGTATAGAAAAGTATTGTCATCTAACACATCAGAAAGGTGAATTATGAAAAATAATATTTCATAATGTATCTAATTGTGCTTATTTGATATCGTAAATATTATTGTTCTTTTTCTATAAATTTGGTCAAAAAGAAAAAAGATCTTACTGGGGTTTTTTTGCCGCACAGTTTCTGGTAAAAAAAGGTCAAACTTCTAAGTTTTGACTTGAACAAACTAATGGTTCAGGATGGAGGAAGTTTCATCTGTACTCCAAGGAAATTCAATCTACATCTTTTCTTTTTTTCACGTCTTCACAACTACTTTGTGTTGCAGACTATGTTTGATGCTCCAGAAGGTAGTGGTCCTGTTGCCATTGATCTTGGGAGCATGGGAAAGGGCCAGGCTTGGGTGAATGGGCATCTCATTGGGCGCTATTGGTCACTAGTTGCACCAGAGTCTGGGTGTCCATCCTCATGCAACTACGCAGGAACATACGGTGATAGCAAGTGCCGATCGAACTGTGGAATTGCTACACAAAGCTGGTATTAACAAAAAATAATTTATGGTTTAGCTGTTTAGTTAGTTGGCTTTTCCATGTCATGCTTTGCTGTCCTTAGTACTTATTACATGGCAACATATTACATGTAAACAAGTCAGGTTAGAATCTTTTTAGTTCTTATATGAGAGTCCACACAACTCCGCCTATGGTGGGGCGCCTTTGGTGTTCCAGCATAGCAGGTCCCAAGCCCTGGTAAAGGAGGAGGGTTGTGTTAGGCGTGGCGAGCCAATGTAAAAACTTAGCCACTTAAATGGAGATGAAACCCGAAACTCAACATAAGCTTTTGGTGGCAGATTTTCGTTTTCAGGTGCGTGCCCGTAGGGATAAACAAGCTAAGATTGAAAGAACAAAATGGTGGAAACTGAAAGGGGAGACGTCAGAGGTATTTAAGGAAAGGGTTATCAAAGAGGGCTCTTGGAAGGAAGAAGATGACATAAACAATATGTGGGACAAGATGGCAACCAACATTCGGAAGGTAGCCTCAGAGGTGTGTGGAGTAACCAAAGGAAGGGGACGCGAGGATAAAGATACTTGGTGGTGGAGCGAGGAAGTCCAAAGGGCTATTAAGGAGAAGAAAGAATGCTATAGACGCTTGTACCATGACAGGAGTGTGGACAACATAGAGAAGTATAAGGTGGCAAAGAAGACTGCAAAGCGAGCTGTAAGTGTGGCAAAGGGTAGAGCGTACGAGGATCTTTACTAATATTTGAGTACGAAGGAAGGAGAGAAGGATATTTATAGGATGGCTAGGGTTCGTGAAAGAAAGACACAGGACTTCAACCAAGTTAAGTGCATTAAGGATGAAAGGGAGCATCTCTTGGTAAAGGAGGATGAGATCCGACATCGATGGCAAGAGTATTTTGATAAATTGTTCAATGGTGAGAATATGGACACAACCTTTCAGTTAGATGACTCTTTTGATGACACCAATAGGCGCTTTGTGCGAAGAATCCAAGAATCTGAGGTCAGAGAGGCGTTGAAAAGGATGAAAGGAGGTAAGGCGATGGGACCGGATGGTATCCCAATCGAGGTGTGGAGATGCCTCGGGGACATAGCTGTAGTATGGTTAACTAAGCTGTTCAACCATATTTTTCGATCGAACAAGATGCTTGATGAGTGGAGGAGAAGCATATTGGTACCGATCTACAAGAATAAAGGGGATATTCAAAGTTGTACAAATTATCGGGGAATTAAGTTGATGAGCCATACTATGAAGCTATGGGAGAGAGTTATCGAGCATCGCTTGAGAGCAATAACGCGGGTCTCTATGAACCAATTTGGTTTCATGCCCGGAAGGTCAACCATGGAAGCCATTTTCTTAATAAGACAAGTTATGGAGCGGTATAGGGAGAAGAAGAAGGACCTACACATGGTTTTTATTGACTTGGAGAAGGCTTATGATAAAATACCAAGGAATGTTATGTGGTGGGCTTTGGACAAACATAAAGTCCCAACGAAGTACGTTGGGCTCATTAAGGACATGTACAGCAATGTTGTGACTAGAGTTCGAACAAGTGATGGAGACACGGATGACTTCCCGATTAGGATAGGACTACATCAAGGGTCAGCTTTGAGCCCTTATTTGTTTGCTTTAGTGATGGATGAGGTCACAAGGGACATACAAGGGGACATCCCTTGGTGTATGTTTTTCGCGGACGATGTAGTGCTAGTTGATGAAAGCCGGACAGGAGTGAATCAGAAACTGGAGTTATGGCGGGAGACTTTGGAGTCCAAATGTTTTAGACTTAGTAGAACTAAAACTGAGTATATGAGATGTGACTTCGGCACTACTACTCGGGAGGAGGAAGATGTTAGTTTGGAAGGTCAAGTAGTGCCTAGGAAGGATACCTTTCGATATTTAGGATCAATGCTACAGAGGGACGGGGATATTGATGAAGATGTTAGCCATAGAATCAAAGCAGGGTGGATGAAGTGGCGGCAAGCGTCTGGTGTCCTATGTGACAAAAGGGTACCACAGAAGCTAAAAGGCAAGTTTTATAGGACGGCGATTAGACCTGCTATGTTGTATGGTGCAGAATGTTGGCCTACGAAAAGACGACATATTCAACAGCTAAGTGTCGCGGAAATACGTATGTTGCGTTGGATTTGCGGTCATACAAAAAGGGATCGAGTTCGGAACGATGATATACGTGAGAGATTAGGGGTAGCGCCAATTGAAGAAAAGCTTGTCCAACACCGGTTGAGATGGTTTGGACATGTGCAACGGAGACCTCCAGATGCACCGGTGCGTAGTGGAATCCTAAGTCAGGATAGTAACGTGAAGAGAGGCAGAGGAAGACCGAAGTTGACTTGGGTAGAGACAATAAAAGGAGACTTGAAAGGATGGAATATACCCAAAGACTTAGCCTTAGATAGGAGTGCTTGGAAGACAGCTATTCACGTGCCTGAACCTTGATTGTCTCTATTGGGTTTTAACTCTAGCCTACCCCAACTTGTTTGGGACTTAAAGGCTTTGTTGTTGTTGTTGTATATGAGAGTCCACACCAAAGGATGTGATCATAGAGAATATTGGAGTAGCGAGCCAATCCTGGTATCTGCAGAATTAGAAAATTGGAGGGACCAAGTCAGGAAATTTGGTTATAGCATGTGTTCTTCTATATCTTATGAGATTTGAGTGAGGATCATTCTGTATCAGAATAGTCAGTTTGCACTCTTCCAGTTTGTAGATCACTGAGATGTTACGCACCTTGTCATTAAGTTAAATAATATTTCAATGCGCATGTGGAAATATAACCTCGTAAGTGCCTTGTTTCCTTTCAGGTACCACATACCACGCGAATGGTTGCAAGAGTCAGGCAATCTATTGGTACTCTTCGAGGAAACAGGGGGAGACCCTTCTCAGATATCTCTGGAGGTTCATTACACCAAAACAATCTGCTCAAAAATATCTGAGACTTACTATCCTCCCCTTTCTGCCTGGTCACGTGCTGCCAATGGTCGTCCCTCAGTAAATACGGTAGCACCAGAGCTTCGCTTGCAGTGCGATGAGGGGCATGTGATCTCAAAGATTACATTTGCGAGTTATGGGACCCCTACAGGAGATTGCCAGAACTTCTCTGTAGGGAATTGCCATGTGTCGACTACTCTAGACTTGGTGGCAGAGGTAAGTTGACAAGCACTAACATGCATCTTGTATATATATATATATATATATATCAGCAACTCGGCCTCTGTTATCTTTGCGCATGTTAAGCCTATATATACGTCCATGAAACGCAAATAAACTCATTCGAAAAAACCACCACATGCCAAACCTGTAATGGTAATACTCAATTTACTGTATTCGCAGGCGTGCGAGGGCAAGAACAGATGTGGGATCAGTGTTACCAACGATGTATTTGGCGATCCATGCCGAAAAGTCGTCAAGGATTTGGCAGTTGTGGCCGAGTGCTCCCCTCCATCAGCTAACACCTCGAGATGATATGTGATCATGGTACTGTAATGTGGTGCTCAAGTCCTAGAAGAGTCATGGTGGACGTTGCCGCAGCTTTGCAGGGTGAGCTGGGCCGTGCAGGCGTGCACAGTGGTCCTGCATCATTGTCTCTCCTTGACCTTTGCACCCATATTATACGTAGTAAAGACAGTACTATCCTACTACTACATGTTAAAAAAAAGAGTTTTTTTTGAAACCAGAATTTATTAAAAACCTCTATCCAGAGAGATCCCTGGACACTAAAACTGTAACAGCGTCTGGAACACGGTCCTGCCAGAACAAGGGACCGTTTGTACAACTTAAGCCCATGGCTGCTAGTGTGTGAGCTACAGAATAGCCCTTGGGCAGTGGGAAACAGAACATTCAGTAAAAGCGTAGATCATTTTTTATCTAATCTCCCTAAACATTGTGCCTAGAACTGATCTGTCAAAGGTTGTATCCTGCAGTGCAATAGCCACATTTATAGCATCAGTTTCAACAACAATGCGCTCCATTCCTAATGCTGCTGCCTGCTCAATGGCCTTCATACAGGCCACTGTTTCTGCATGTAGGGCACTCATCAGTATAGTTGGCCACCGTGCCGTGCCGACACGGCACGCGGCACGGCCGTGCTGGCACGGCACTGCGCCGTGCCGCGGCGTGCCGCCGTGCCGGCCGTGCCGTGCCTGGCCGTGCCATGGGCCAGGCCTTCGGCCCATGACACGGCACATGGGCCGTTTCTCCGTGCCGTGCCGCCCATGTGCCACGGCCATTTTGGCCGTGCCGTGCCGGCCCACGGCCCATCAACAGAAAACACTCAAAATCAACAGAAAATTCCAAAGTCTAAGTTTAAAACTTCAAATGATCACATGTCACAGAATTATAAAGTAGTAAAGAACAGAACAGCAGAAGATATAATGAAAATGATTATCAAAAGTCAAAAGAGCTGTTGTGCAATGCTGCCTCATTAAAAACCTTTCTAGGTAAAACTCACCCTTGTGAGAAACCCTAGAAAGGAAAAGAGTACAGCTAGCTCAAGTAGTCAAGTCTTAGTTCAAGCACAAGTCTAAGTAGTTCATCCTATTACAATAGCCAACATCAGTGGCAGACTGGCAACAGCCAGCAGCAAATGTTCTTCTATCCTATTACAAAAGCCCAACAGTGGCATTGTGGCAACAAGAAGCAGCAAATGTCCTTACTTCATCACTTCATGCTTCAAGCTTCATCATGGTGAATCAGCCTGACAGCCACTCCCAAAAGTGCAATCAACCTGCAAAAATGGATCATGATGGATTGATGGTCATGGACTTGAAGATGTAATGTAAACAAGCTAATGGAACAAGCTAATGGAACAAGTTTTAGAATTTCAGTGTACTCTACCTCTCCTTTTGTAGAGGTTCTCTTCTTCTTCTATCCAGCACCAGCACCAGCAGTACCGCCGCTGCCGCTGCCGCTTCCGCTTCCGCTTCCTTCGCCTTCATCCAGGTACAAGTTGTCGAACAGCTCCTCCAGTGCCGTGTCCTCAGGTGCATGCTGTTCCTTCCTTGCTGCTTGATCCCAGTCCTTGATGCAGGTGAGCATCTCCACATGCTCAGGCAACAAGCGCCGCCGCCGGTCTTCAAGTATCCTTGCTGTACAGCTGAAACAAGACTCGGAGGACACAGTAGATACAGGAACAGACATGGACTCTTTCACATCACCATAGTAAACACCATAAGGGGTACCAGTCTGTTTAGCAAGTAACTCAAGCACATTAAAGAAGCCTTTCATCTTAGCTCTTGGATCAAGAATGAATGCATAAGAATACAGCAATGGGATGTCCCCCCAGTACTTAAGGAACTTAAGTTTCATAGGAGATGCAATACTTCTAAATCCAGGATCAAGTTCAGCTTTATGCAAATGCTCAGCAAAGTCAAGGATATGATGCATTATAAGTGGAGCAGTTGGATAGTAAACACCAGACAAAGCAACAGTTGCATCATAAAACATCTCCAGGAACTTCATAATCTGATCAGCAGCATACCAGTGCTGGGGAGTCAACAGTTGCTCACCATAATTTGACTCAATCCACACAGAAAACACATCTCTATATGGCAGCAAGTGTTTAAGCATCAAATAGGTGGAATTCCACCTAACATCCATATCCAATCCAAACTTTCTAGGTCTGACACCCCTAGCAATGCAATAGTTCTTAAACAATGCAATTCTTTGATTAGATGAATTCAAAAAGTTGATTGCAGTCCTAAAAGCTTCAAGATAAGGACTGAACCTCTTCAAGCCAGACTTAACAATCAGGTTAATGATATGGCATGCACAGCGCTGATGCACAAGCAAGTACTTGACTTTGTGAGGATCTTCCTTAGTAGGTGTTGGGTAAGAGCCCAGGTAACCAAACAACATAGGTTGCAAGATATCAAAAGCCTTAGAATTAGCAGAAGCATTATCAAGACTCACAGCAAAGACCTTATCAATCAAACCAAACTCCTCAACCACACTACAAATTTTCTCAGCAATGTTGTCACCAGTATGTGCTGCCTCAATCAGCCTAAACCCTATAACCTTTTTATGCAACTCCCAATCAGCACCAACATAATGAGCAACAACAGAGACATAATCTTCCTTAGCATTACCAGACCAGATATCAGATGTTATGGAAACAGATGAACAGGCAGGCAACAAAGAATGCATAAGCAAAGCACGCTCTTCAGCAAACAACTTATGCATGTCCCTAGTAGTGGTCTGCCTAGAAACCTTCTGGAAAGCAGGATTATGAGCATTCTGAATGTAATCTTCCCAGGCCTGTGTGTCACCAACACCTAATGGAAGATCCAGCCTAGCAATCAACCGGCACAGCTCATTACGAGCACGAGCAACATCATAAACCCAGTTATGCAACCCATTAGCATTCATAGAAAGCCTAGACTGAACCCTACGATCATTGTCATGCTTCTTCCTACATGTTGCCATGTGCCTATTCAAGGATCCAGTGCCAATATTGGCCCTAGCAACAAATTTCTTACCACACCGTTTACAGATGGCATGAGTTCTAATCTTTCCTGACTCGTCAAAGATCGGGACGAAGTCCTCCCAACAAGCAGCAGTGAGCTTACCAGATGAGGCACCATTGGTGTCCTGAGACTGAGAGGTGTCCACCCCACCATCGCTCGGGTGCTCGCCGTCACCCATATTGATGCCGAACAGCGCAGCTGCGCCTTCGGTGATGTCGTCGTCGTTCTCAATCTCCAACTCCTCCACGGCCTCCTCGGCCTCGGGGTGCTCGCCGTCGGCACGGTGGTTGTACTCATCCGCAGGCACTGGCATCGTCACCGAGGCCATAGGAGGTTGGGGTTGGGGAGGCTGGTTCCGGCCCCTAGCCGCAGCTCCAGCACCGTTCCTCGACGGTGGGCAGGGGCGCTTCAAACCGGACGGCTTTGCCATCGAGCCTCCAGAGGAGGAGGACAAAGCGTCAGGCACCAACCTGCGAAGCACATGAGCACAAGAAGAAGAAGAGCATTAGAACACAACACAAGAACTCAGGAAGATGCAGAGAAGAAGAAGATGAAGAACAACTGAACAAGAACATGAACATGCTAGGGTTAGGGTTTTGACTGACCTACGCCACCGGAGCCCAGTGCCGGAGAAGAAGCCAAGGAGCCAGCATCCAAGCAGAGAACGACGAGACAAGCACCCACCGTTAGACCGACGGCGTCACGGCGAGTGGCGGCGGAAGAATATACAGCTCAACGACTCACATGGTACACCGGAGGAGGAGGAGGAGGACTGGAGGAGGTACGAGAGGGAGAAGGAGGGCCTGCGAGGTCAAGTCGAAGTGTCGAACGGCGGCGGCGGATCGGATCGGATCGAGTTCGTCTCGACTTCGAATCGAGACTCGAGAGCGAGAGCGGAGGGAGAGCTGCGGCCTGCGGCTGCGCGGAGGGAGGAGAAGAAGTGGCCGGCGAGGTGAGGTGTCGAGGTCACCGGAGCAGGGCCGGCGAGCTCAAGGCGAACGACGGCGGCGGATCGAGTTCGAGAGGTCAGAGCGAGGCTGGCTGCGGCTGCGCGGAGGCGGAGGGGGGCAAAAGAATTAGGGTTAGGGATTTGGGGGGGGGGGGGGCTGCGGGCTGCGGCCGCGCGGCTTATATATGGCGCGGGGTGTGGGCGTGGGCCGCTGGGCCAAAAGAGGCCGTTGGCCTGGCGGCCGTGCCGGCCACCGTGCCGTCCCTCTGGCTGTGCCGTGCCCGTGCCGTGTCATGGGCCAGGCCTGCGGCCCATGCACTGCACGGGCCTCCGTGCCGTGCCGGCACGGGCACGGTGGCAGCCGTGCCGTGCGGCCCATGGGTCGTGCCAAAAGGCCGTGCCGCGTGCCGTGCCACCGGCCCATGGGCCGCCTGGCCATATATACTCATCAGAAAATCAGTTGCACCTGCTCCTGCAGCCATCACCTGACCAAAGTGATCACGAATAATGAATCCCCATCCTCCTTGGCTAGTCTCTGGCAAAAAGGCCCCATCATAATTTATCTTATAAAATCCGTCAGGAGGAACCTTCCACCTTGAAATGGTAGATTGTTTGTGTATTGGATCATTCTTGTTGTGCGCTAAATTCCATGCGTTCAGATGATAAAACACATCATTAACAACTTCTTGGGTGCTCTTCCTTCGTTCCCCAGCGTTCACTTTGTTGCGTGCAGACCACCAGCACCATAATAGTAGAAAATCATATGTTGCTTATGACAATCCAAATCCCAAATTTTCTCTAATATTTCTCTGATTGAACATAAAGACAATAATTTACCCCTCACTTCGTCCAAATTCAGCAGCAACCAACATAGCCTCATTTGCTTGCATTTGAAAAACAAGTGGCCAATATCCTCATCGAATCTCTGACATAGGACAGAGGGTATCCAACTTGACTCCTCGCCTTGCAATATTTCGCTTAACCGGCAAAGAGTTGTGGGCAAATTGCCATACAAAGACCTTCACCTTATTTGCCATATTCATTTTCCAAATCTTCTTCCAATCAAAACTGCATGTAGCTGCAGAGGAGGTCACCACAGGTGTTTGTCACCAGTTAACCAATGGGTTTGAGCTCAAACATGACATGTTAAGTGGTGATGAAGGTGTCAAGATCAAATCTACAAGAGTGAGCTTCAACTTAAACTTGGACAACACACCTTTGCTTACATGTGGACCCTTGTTAAGTTTATGCAAGAGTAAGGTTAAACATGCTCATTCCATGTACATTACGTCATTATGCATCCATCTAGACTAGTGGAAAAGTTTCATGAAGTTTGGAATCAAGAAGTCACATGAAATGATAAGTTATAATCTTTCTTAGATTGCTTTATTAAGTGAATGGAATTATAGGTCATCAACCAAACCTTGCTACCTTTCCCAAACGACTCTAATTGATCTCTACAACAATAGTCATGAAGGGTTCATGTTGGGCACATGTCAAGAAAAGGCCTCAATTGGTCGAAAATCCTAATTCCAGGGTTAACGAGATGCTGCGTTGACCAAGATGATGAATTGGTTCATGTACCAGATATGAAGTTTGACCTTTAATAAAAGTTGAAGTTTGAGTGGAGTAGAACAAACTTTGTTTTTGGACCGAGAGCTAGATCAGCTTGTAGCAAGTCAAACCGAGGCTCAAACTTTGAATCAGCAGCTGTTTTCAGTACTTGAAATTATTCTAAGTCTGAGATTAGTGGCAAGAATGGTTGACATCCCGCGTTCTCCAAATTTTGCTAAGCAACTAGTCTTGATCCAAAAATATAAGTTGGAGCTAATTCATTGGAGAAGAGCATACAAAAATCTGGATTGCGTTTGACCGAGTTTTGACCTCCGAAAGCGAGTTTCCATGACCATTATCAACGTGTTGGTGCTATCATCTTAGAGATTAATTACCCATTGATCTATTGCTCAAATGACCTGAGTGCTTTAATGAAAAATGTAGAGCAGGCCGAGGTGAACAAACTTCGTTTTTGGACCAATGTCTGATTCGGCCCAGAAGCGGCCCAAATTGGCTTCCCACCATGTCCACTCCGGCGCCCGCCACCTGCTCGACCGAAGGCCGACGCGTCGACCATGCAGCAGTGCGCGCCCCACTATTGCTGTCGCGCGTCCCACCTCTGCACCATGCGTCCCTGCTGCTCCCTCTCATGTTTGAAGAAGCCCGACGCCCTCCACGCTCGCTCAGCGCTCTCCCTCACCCGCCCCTTCTGCTCTCTCACACTGTAACGCTGGGCGCGGCCGCCTCCGCCATGGCCAGCTGACCAAGCTCGCCGCTGTCGTGTCCCCACCGCCCCGAGCTCCCTCGTGTCCCTCTGCCTGTGCCACCGGCTCCACCAACCTCTCCTTGTTCTCGCGCGCTCCTTCGTCGAGCCAACCCAGGCCAAGAGGCCGAAGGACCACCACCGTCGCCGTTGCATGCCGCCGACATGCGTGGCTAGGGTGCCACGGCCCATCTCCCGATCATCCGCGGTAATATGAGGGTGAACGTGGACCCCCTGGTGCTCCCCCGCAACTTCACCGATGCCGTCGACGACCATAGCCGCCGGAGCCGCGAGCCGGCCAACCCCTCCGTGCTGTCGTCGAGAGGAAGAAGAAGCGGGACCACATGCATGAATATGATGTTTCCTAGGGGGTTAAGTGAAGAATCAGTGACTCGTTTGAGTAGTGCTGAAAAGGACCGGTCCGCTAGCGTTTAATTTGTGTTTTCTGCAGGGACCCCAATGCATGATTTACATTTCTTTGCTTTGATTTTTGCAGATTTTAATGATCAACTTTGAAAATTCATAGTAATTAGTAGAAAAATTGCAAAATAGTAAATGAGGAATTTTTGGAATCCTTGTGAAATTATCTATGCAGTAGATCTATAATATGACATGCTTTAGTTTAAAGTTTTTGCTGTAAAAATCAGTTTATGCAGTTAGATTTTTAATACTAGTTGTGTCTTGTCTTTTTTATAACTGCAGTTGTTGTACTCAAATAAAGGTGAAAATTTGATGGAGTGCTAATAAGGTGATGTTTGATGTCTGGTTAAAAGTTCAGGAGTTTAGGTTTGATGGTTTAAGAGTTATAAAAATAACAAATGTCCTGTGTTGCTTTGCTCCTATTCTGAATAGGCCTCCATGTTTGAATTAATTGGCTCAGTTAAATTATGAATCATGACTTTATGACAATACATGAGTTGTATTACTTTTCTTAAGCTTTCCAAAAAGCTAAAGGGCATAATTTTTTGTTAAGTATATTTTTAGTTATAGTTGCTTAAATTTCTGTGACTGTTTCTGCCCAAACCCAGATAGGGTTGCCTTGTTGGTACTGTGGGTACTTTTTAATAGTTGAATTATCTTGAGGTGTTTATAACAAAGTTGTTTAGAATTTCCTAAGCTTTCTAAAAAGTCTAGAAACACATTTATTAGACATGTAGAACTCAAGTTATAGCTGTTTAAAGTGGCATGTTAGATTCTGTCCATGTTTTGGACAGAGATGCATTCATTGGATTAATTGACCTTGTTAGCTATAGAATCATCTCAAGATGATAATAAAAAAGTTGTAGGTAAGTTCATAATATTTTCAAAAAAGTTATGATTCATGATTGTTGGAGGTCTAGAACTCCAGTTATGCTTCTCTGAAGTTCCTATCAGTTTTTTGTAACACTGTTGTTTGGGATGCATGTGCAATTTTGCTTGTGCAATTATTTTCGTGGTGTAAATGATGTTTTCTGTGGTTTTGGTGAATACCAAAGTTGTAGGTAACCTCATAATCTATCGTGTGTTAAATTTTCATGACCATATGCCTGATAATTTAGGAGCTATAGATTTTATAATTTCCCGGTCAGGTTTTGCATGCTCTCTGTATAGATCTAAATGATTGTGTTGTTTGACCCAACTAAGCTTTGAATCATGTCTAGGAGATAATAGAAGAAGTGTATTGCTTTTTCATGAGCTTTCTAAATTGTTAAATATCACTCCTTTTGGTGGTCTAAATCTCTAGTTATAAGCTTGTGAAGTTGCATGGTTGAATCTATCAAAGTCTGGATAGATGTGCTCAATTGTGCTTGATTGACCTTGTTACTTGTGGAATCACCTTGTGATGATATTAATAATGTTAGATAATTTAATAAGTTTTCTAGAAAGTTAAGGTTCATGCTTGTTTAATGTCTGTAACTCCAGTTATGCCTTTTTAAAACTACTACTACTTTTCTGTCCTAGTTCTGTGTAGATCTAAAACATTGGTATATTTGACCTAGTTAGCCTTGGAATAAGCTTTTGGTGATAATAAAATATTGTTGGCAATTTCATTAGATTTACATAAAGTCTAGGGTCACCCTTGTTGGATGCTTATGTCTCTAATTATGGTTAAAACAAATGACTGTTGTGCTACTATTTAGATTTCTAAACTTGTGCTAGGTGATTGTTTTAGCTTGCTCTTGTTGTGACTAAACATGTTGGTTAGTTCTTGATCGATGCATAGGTGAAATATCTGAACTTAAGTTCACTTGTGTGCCATGCCTAATATGCTAGCTATCCCTTTATAATAGGTTATGTGATGTTTAGTTAAATAACTCTAGGTGCCTATGTCTTGCATGACCTTATGGTTGCCTTGAATGCTATTATGTGATGCATCTCATATTACCATTCTTCATATTCATACATTTGTGTCTTGCATCTCATCTAAGTATGCTAGATGAACCACGTGAAGGACATGATGATGGAGCCAAACCCGAAGACGGTGTGTGGTGGACCTATCCCGAAGATGGAAGGACTAGACAAGTGCTAGGATGGGAGATAGTCACCAAGCGAGTGTCACCTAGCAAACACTAACCTAGTGTTGGATTCCAGGCAAGGCCCAGAGCATTCTAAGTCTCCCAGTGTTTTATAAAATATTACTTGAGTCCTTTATGGTTGATGCATTAGGTTATAAGAGTTAACTAGAAACACTTGATGCATAGAACTACCTTGTCTAGATACATATACCTTTAACCCTGTGTAGGTTCAGGATCGAATATATGCTTAGCCATGCTTAGACCGGTAGAAGTCGGGTGATTTCCTGTCACCTGCGAGATATAGGTGGATACCGAAGCACGGTTGGCTATATTTGATATCGTGGAAAAGAACCATGGGGTAATGTAAATGGAGACCGGCCTGTCTGTATAGATTAAGGACCGTACCGTTGTTAGCACTTCTAACAAGATTGAACGCATGCCTATCACTTAGCTGGCTAGATAACTCGTTCTGACCACGAAGCTGAGTAGCTCAACTCAGGCCGGGCCCCACTCTGTAAGAGTGCACACTCTGGATGGTAGTAAGGATGTGTGGGGAGCGAATCAATAGACCATGGGCAAGCATGACCTGAGCGACCTAGTCTGGGACCGTAGGTAGGCATGGCTTGAGTGACCTAGCTACCGTCAGTCCCTGATTGTGCGGCGCTAGGTGAACCCGCAAAATGTGAACCTGAGTTGTACCAAAGGTGACCTAAGGTGACTAATGATCTGGTTTGTGTTAGGAATAAATTCTCAGCTGGTTGAAATCGATTCGAATCACCGTCTCTCCTAGATAGTGAGAAACTTGTCTAGCTCCAACATCGTAGTAATTGTATTATGGAATGTGATGGTTCGGATAAACATGGAATTACTACATATGCTATGGTTACTATTGTACGCTATTAAATGATATACCACATGTTTGGCACATGTTAGTTGCTAATCTAGAGATGAATAGTTATAATTAGCTTGGTTACTGAATTATAAAAATGTATAGCTCAACTCTTGGCTTTTTATGCAAAATGTTGTCAAGCTAGCTCCACCTATAAAGCCTTGCATACTCCTTGGTGTTACTTTATTTCTGGTTTATGACGGGTAAGTCTAGTTGAGTACATTCAAGTACTCAGGGTTTATCCCACCATGTTGCAGGTGAAGTTCTCGGTCTACTGAAGATGGTGGCTAACCACCGGTGGGCTCAGTGACTATCTTTATTTCTCATCTATATGCTTTTATCAGAGGATATCACTTATGCTAGCAATGTATTTGGAACTTATATTAATGTAATCATTTGAAAGCTATGTTGTTTTCACTAATCGGTTTTGAAACCCAAACTTGTACTATTATTTGTGAACTCATTTGTAATATTATTTTTGTTGCAACTCGATGCATTTGATGTGTATTTGCTTAATCACGTGATCTTGGTTGTGATGTTGATTTACCGAGGTCCTTCGGGACACTCGGTGGACTACCGGGTTTATAAAAGTGAAAGTATGCGCGTGTCAACGTGTTAGCGGGGACAACCGTACTTGATCTTGTATAAATTGGGCGGTTCTGTCACAATATGGTTGACTATGATGAGGTTGGTTATTTTTGTGGTAAATATGAAATCGTATTTTGTTTATTTTGCTAAGACATATATGATATAATTTTTCATTTGAATAGAGCACTAGGAAATGCAGGTGGGAATGTTATGATGGTCAAGCTAAGTTCCTGGATGAACTGAAGGGGAGGCAAGTAATTGCACGGAAGAGATGATATGGACCTGACTACGCCAACCTATTCGTTAAACATCACAAAAACAAGATGCGTGAGTTTGCTATACAGCGCGGTATTCGTAACCCGATCGATGTTGGGCTTGACAAATGGGGATTGGAGAGACGGAGGGTGTTAGAGGAGGAGAGGGCAAGGAAGGAGGCAAGGGAGGAGGAAAGAGTACAGATGTAGGTCTAGAACGACCATGTTGTTGCATTATGTGCCAGTGAGTCATTAGAAGCCTTGTTATTTTCATTGCCTGATTTTAAATATAATATAACCGCATTGCTAACTTGTTGTATTTTATACATGAAGGGATTGGATGTAGCGAGAACCATGCCGCAGAGGTGGCCCATGCAAGATTTAAGGAAAAGAAGTTACATGAGCACAGAACACGAGCTGGTCGCACCGTTCAATCTCTGATTGTGTTATCTGATGTGGGGGACGAGGATAAGAATGACACTGCCAGGTTGAGCGATCTCATCGCTCTTACTGAGGCGGGCTTGCAAGCGGAGGACGCTGAGGACGACACTGACAGACTAAGCGAGCTCATCGCTCTAGCAGAGGTGGGCGGAGGCTAAGGACGACACTGGTAGACTGAGCGAGCTCATCGCTCTAGCAGAGGTGGGCTTGCAGGTGGAGGAGGATGATGACGCGTTCTTTACTCAGGCCATAGAGGCCGTAGATGAAGCAGAGGCCACTTACTACAGGCGACAGACAAATCAAGGCAATGCAGGTGAGTCTAGCCACAAGAGCCAGACAGAGGAGGACGCGTTCTTGACTCAGGTCGCATAGGCCGTAGGTGAAGCGGAGGTAGCTTACTATAGGCGACATGCAGATCAGGGCAATGCCGGTGAGCCTAGCCACAGCAACAAGGTTGTGTTAGAGGACTAGTACTCGGATGATGAGTTGCTTACTCATATGTTTCAGACTGAGGATTGATATAGGTGTGCTAGTTCAATGTTTTAGATTTGGTATTTCTATCGTAGTAGAACTTTTTCGGTGCTACATTGTGTTTCATTTGAACTATTTATGTATTGTACCTATGTAACAAACACTGTTTAATTTTTGTAACGGACATTGTGTTATATCATTAAACTTTTGCCATGAAAAATGGTATTACAATGCTACTGCTGAGCATGGCGCGCCCAGCATGGCACGGCGGTCAAAGCGGCAGCAAAAGGAACAAGACACTTCTGTTATGTCATCATGTCGATTTAACAAATAGGTCAATATGAAGGATAAGTGCATGACACAATCAATACACAAGTTCAACAATACTAACTTATATACGTCCCATGTTCATCACAAGTTCAACAATACCACTGTTCGACATAAGTTCAGCAAGTCATAACTATGAAACAAGTTCATCAATACATAAGTTCGACATTACTCGACATACTACATGTTCCATCAGTATATGGGTGTCTGAGTACAAGTGCATCCTAAAGAACTCCTACGACCCAGGAGTATATGGTGACCATGGACGTCGTTGCCTCTTCGGACATGAAGGCGGCACGTTAGGAGTGAATCCAACGTCGGTACGGTCTCACTGGTAGTACACCTAGTGGTACTGCTGAGTGTAACTAGGACCCTGCAATTATAATATAGGCATCGTTACTTACAATGTTTAAGTAATTGTGACGTATATGGCGAAGGGTTGTTTCAAGTACCTATGCATTGAACTGTGTAGGAAATGGTGCATCACCAAGTTGAGACATCCTAATCTCATCATAGTCCTCCTCATCCTCATCCTCCTCAACGTCGTGCTCCGCAGGACCCTTGCCGTGATTGTCGGGAGTACGAACATAAGACGTCCCACCAGCCGTCGTGTCAGAGGAACCTGCTCGTGTCGGCATAGTGCTCGAGCGTAAGGAACTAGATAGGTCCGGGTCATAGGGCATCTCCCACAGAGTATCCATGGAGTTGAGCTTCTATGCCAGCTTCTCGCAACTCCTCCTCACTTTCTGCAAAAAAAGAAAACACGGATGAATGAGTCATGGGAACCATTTAACCACTATCATGTGTCTGAGAATAGAATGTACATCGATGAAGACGTGTAGAATGCCGTGCGGCTCCCCTCTGGTCTCGTGAAGTCGCATGGCTGCTTCGTTGGATAGACTTGTCAACTATGATGCCTGCATACACAAGAGAGCTAAGTTTGTATCACTATAATTCATAGGAACACCAACGTGCAGTTGTATTGAAATTCACAATTCTTACCACATATCTCTGTAGCGGGGCTCTCTGAAGCTGTGTCTCCATCTTTGTTGCCTCGTCGTACGCATCATCGATGTCATCCTCGTCTTGTTAGTGTAGGGGGCCTACATATGTGTGCGGGTATTCATATGCAACCATTGGAGGTAGCGGTCGAAGTTGCGTTGGTCGTGTGGCAGTATCTCAGCGATCAGGACCCTTTGCCGACTGTCCCATTCATTGATGAATGGGGCATGCGTCACGGCCCAATTCTTCTCCTTGTACCTATTCCTTCGATTGTACCTACAAGTTTAACGTAAGTTAGTGGTTGTATGTATGAACATGACTGCTAAATTATTATGTTTTAGTTGTTGCACCTATGTAACTTTCTGTTGGTTGTGTACTGCGGCGGTGGGCATGGCTGCAATCTTCTGAACTGCGTATACACCCTTATAGGGTAGTGCATCTCGACCACGTGGAAGAAAATTAGTGGCCCATTAAACAGCCACCTGTCCGACTCTTCCTCAGTGCAAGGACTTAGGTACCCCTCTAGCTTGAATCTAGACCACGGACACCAATTCACCTAAAAGTTAGGTAACTACAATTAGGTTTTTGGAATAACAAAAAAGCAACAACACCAACTAGCAGTATCAAAGTGGTCGTTACCTGGTGCTATGTCAGGACGTCTACCGTTTCCGAGTACTGCCTGTACCGACACTTCAGGTTCCCTCTAACTACCTCCGCTTCTTGCCAGACGTACAGAGCAGTCGATCCTACGTCCACGTGATTCCATGCCTGCATTAAATAGGATAGTCAGTCACAAGTGCGACATCAAGTTTGAGGAAAATAAAAAATCGATGCACTTACAGGTAAACCGTGAACAATAGGCCTCCCAACTGGCCATCGCTCCCAACACCACACCTGTAGTAGGTGGGAACAACCTCCTAGGTGGGCACCTCCTGTACTACGTCGGCAGGCAACGCAGACCTGACGATAGATCCATGCTAGGACCACGCTGCTCCAGCTGTATGCTCCTATATTCTCCCATGGCTGGCTCAGTATGTTGAGGAAGGCCCAGCTGATGGTGTTACCCGACACATCGGGGAATAGGAAGGCACCTAAGAAGTGCCACAACCACACCCTAGCATACCTCTCAATCTCCTACTCTGGAGCGTCTGGGTGCAACGACGCCCTGAAGTTTTCTGTTATCTAGACCGAACTGACACCAGATGTTTTCCTGCAATTTTTGAAGGACAGTTACATGAGAGCTGAGGGATAAAAAATAAACATTAAATTAGGCAAAGACAATATGAATCATAAAAGTTATGTACTAAACCCTCCATTTAAATAGCAAAATAATTTGCAGAATATGTAGACCAATGATAGACTTAGACCATAACATATATTTGTGATATAAGAGACCAACCAAAGACTTGCATGTGCTGGTATCAAAATGGTAAATGTTTGGAACATAGAAATTCTTACTTTGCTCTCTTAGCATCATCGTCCTCGGGTGGTCTTCTGCCACAGAACTGCTCCACCAAGTCCATCTAGTGATCATTATCAAGGATCCTAGTCACTAGAAGACAACCCAACCGCAAACACAGAATCATCTTCACGTCTTGCATTGTGATAGTCATCTCACCGCAAGGAAGGTGGAAGGTGTGGGTCTTTGGCCTCCACCTATGGGTTTTTAATTCAATACAAGAAGTTTTTTAATTCAAACAATGAGACAAATCAATGCTTTGTACTGTCACAAACATGTATCAAATCATACCTATCGACAGCAGTAGTGAGAAGTGCAAGGTTGAGGATTGGTAGCCCAGTGTTGAAGATGCGAACGATCTCAAGGAACCCGACACGCTGTATGTATGGCCGGTATCATTTGTCCCAGCGATGCGGCTGGTGCGTGCGTAGTCTAAGAGGTACCAAGTCCTCCTGAAGCTCTGATAGGCGCTTGGCTCGGTGGTCCTTGTCGTAGTGCACCTCAAGAATGGGGTACTGTGGATGATGATCCCCCATCCTGGTTCAAATTTCAAATGTATATGTTTGACACATGTTAGTTGCACTTATGAAAGGAGAACTCAACAATTTTAGACACAGGCAACAAATATTTTGTCAAGAGGTGAAAACTTGCGCAGAGGAATATAGCTGAGAGGGGCATTTTGGAAAGGTCGGAGCAGAACATTTGAAGTAGGCCGAGGAATTGGCCAAGCAGCACACCGCCAACCCATATGGACCCCGCCGCCATATCTTTAGTGTATGGGGCAAGGGTGGAACAAACTTGGGCGGCGAACGTTATGGTGGATGAAACTACTGAGTGGATCTTGAAAAAGTAGAGTGCAGTTGCAACATCCCTCAGATCATGCATGCCCCTTGCTCTCATATGATCATGGCCTGTAGGGTTCACGGGTATAACTATGAAGATCTACCATATATGTCACCCTTGTATCTCCGTTCAAACACCATTAGTATTTGGGAGACGAGCTTCGAGCCATACCTTGACCCGATACAGTGGCCACCTTATCATGGTTATGACTACATGCTGCATCTAGATCTAATGAAGGTAGGCAAGGGTAGGAGGAAGAAGAAGCAACTCAAGGGGGACATGGATGCTATGAGAGGGTACGACGAAGACATGTACGGAGGGGGAGACTTTAATGAGACCCATGGCAGGAATCTTTGCTTCATTTGTAAAGAACCTGGTCACAAGGCTAGCAGGCATAGAAGGCAAGGGCAGCAGGTGCATATAGCATACATTTTATTATATTAATGTTAATTATTTGCTATGCTATTTAAAACTACTATGTTAGTACATTAGAACTTTGGAGCTATGTTTATTATGATATATGTTTATTCTATAATTTTGCATAATAGTTTATTTCTTTTATATTTACTTTGTTTTTATGCACTAATATTCCATCAAATTATAGTACTCTTAATATTTGTTCTAACATATACATGAAATTTGAACCAGGATGGGGGATCATCATCCACAGTACCCCATTCTTGAGGTGCACTACGACAAGGACCACCGAGCCAAGCGCCTATCGGAGCTTTAGGAGGACTTGGTACCTCTTAGACTACGCACGCACCAGCCGCACCACTAGGATGAGCGATACCAGCCGTACATACAGCATGTCGGCTTCCTTGAGATCGTTCGCATCTTCAACACTGGGCTACCGATCCTCGACCCTACACTTCTCACTGCTGCTATCGATAGGTATGATTTGATACACGTTTGCGACAGTACAAAGCATTCATTTGTCTTATTGTTTGAATTAAAAAACTTCTTGTATTGAATTAAAAACCCATAGGTGGAGGCTAGAGACCCACACCTTCCAACTTACTTGCAGCGAGATGACTATCACGATGCAGGACGTGAAGATAATTTTGTGTCTATGGTTGGGGGTCTTCCAGTGACTGGGGTCCTTGATAACGATCACTGGATGGACTTGGTGGAGCAGTTCTGTGGCAGAAGACCACCCGAGGACGAGGATGCTAAGAGAGCAAAGTAAGAATTTCTACATTCCAAACATTTACCATTTTGACACTAGCACATGCAAGTCTTTGGTTGGTCTCTTATATCACAAATATATGTTATGGTCTAAGTCTGTCATTGGTCTACATATTCTACAAATTATTTTGCTATTTAAATGGAGGGTGAAAGGATCAAGATGCCCAAGAGCGGGGTGAATTAGGTTAATTCTAAAATTCTTTGCAATAATTAAACCCTACACTTAGCCCACTTCACCCCTTGGGCCTAGAATGTGTTCCTATTGTTCTACCGCACAAAAGTTTTACACCCTAGGTTCTAATCCTACTCTAGTATGGCAATTTTAAGAATATAAAGACAAGAAATGAATTGCTCAAATATAAATGCTTAAAGTAAAGAGAGGAGAAGGAACACGGTGATGTTTTACCGAGGTATCGGAGAGTCGCCACTCCCCACTAGTCCTCGTTGGAGCACCTGCGCAAGGGTGTAGCTCCCCATTGATCCACGCAAGGATCAAGTGCTCTCAATGGGCTAATTCTTCAACACTCTGTCGCAGTGATTCACCCACAACCGCTCATAACTTGAGTTGGGTCATCCACAAGCTCCACCGGATGATCACCAAACTCCCAATCACCACCAAGCCATCTAGGTGATGGCGATCATCAAGAGTAACAAGCACAAACTCTCACTTGACCATGACAAGCCTAATGAGAAGGGTGGATGCACACTTGCTACTCTCCTTGCACTAATGAGGCCTTAATCTTGGATTCTCAAATCTCAATCACCTCACTAGGCTCTTGCTATCCTTTGCACTCTCAAGGGTGTTTCTTAGCTGAACAAATGGGCAAGAGACCTCCCTTAGATGAGAGGAGTAAGTATTTATACCCCCCTCATTCAAAACATAATGTTTATAGGTTGAGTCATCACTATGCGGGGTGACAGGACGCTTCGGTTAGGGTGACCGGACGCTCCGGTCAGTTATCCCCGCCACTGTGTCAGAAAAAGCCATTAAGTTGTGACCGGACGCGTCTGGTCATAAAAACTGCTCTCTAGAACCTTACTGATGTTGATCGGAGACTGGCACCTAGAGTTCGGTCGCTACGCTGTTCAGCGTCCAGTCAGTTACCGGATCCTGACCAGCGTTCGGTCAGCACTGACCAAACACGTCCGATCAAGAATCTCCCTCTCTAGAATCTCTTTGGAGTTGATCGAACTCTGGCACCCAGTGTCTGGTCACTTTTCAGTCAGCGTCCGGTCGCAACCAGACGACTCCAGTTGATCAAATGAACTAAGCGGACTCACCCTTCAGCGTCCGGTCACAACCAGACTAACGTCCGGTCAGTCATTTGACCCTCCATTCACTTCCACTTCAAAATCATATGTGAATGAAGTTTACTCCAATTGATCTTAGGGCTACTCCGGAGCTACCTAATGCTAGATTTGACAAGTGTGCACCACACCTAACTCACTAGACTCACCTAGGTCAAGCTACTAGTCCATACCCCCCTTAATAGTACGGCCAAAGGAAAAACAAAGTCCTAAACTACTCTAAGTGTCTCTTCAACACCAAACGATACTTAGAACTAGTCCATCCTTAACCTTGTTGTCCATCCTTTGAAAACCAAAATGATTTCCATCGTAGGGGCATGACAACCATGATTGCCCAATCAATTGTCATTACCATGACCTAACTTAAATTGCCTTTGCAAAACACACGTTAGTCATGGTAATCTCGTATTGTCACTAATCACCGAAACCCAACTAGAGGCCTAGATGCTTTCGATCTTCACCTTTTTGGTGATTGATGACAATACAACCTCGAGTATGTAAAAGAGATGAGGTTTTCAACATGCTTGGTTCATATAAGCTTTTGACAATAAGAGCAAAGGAGTTAAACATGCTTATATGACCCAAGCCAACATGGTGTACTCAATAGATATGAAATAAGCATGAGTATAAGAAATAAAGCTCATTTGAATCAAAGTAAAACGTGGAATCAAAGGAAATGAGCATAACCAAGTGACATGACATATATATAAATCAAAGTAGAGAGCACAGATGTCACATAAGTATCACAATCACACATAAGTATCACAATCACATGTATATAGTTCAATGCATGAAAGTAAACGTGAATGCATAATGTATCACACATAATGTCTCTTGTGCCTAGCGTGCCTAGTCCTGCCTCATCTGCTCAAGTACTACAAGAAGAGCTAGATCTGTCTGTGGTGGTTGTGGAGAGAAGCTAGAGCCACTAGCCTCTCTGTCATGTGGTCAAGGAGGCATCTGAGGAATATGCTGATAATCATCATCTAAGCTATCACTAGGGTCGCTCTCAACCACACCCTCCTACTGAGCATCTAGCTGCTCCTCCTCTGTCGTTGCAATGCTCCTAATGATCTCATCCTACTGGGCTGCTGTCTCTGGGACCTCTAGGCGTCGACTTGGTTGGCGATGTGTCCTCGCACTACTGTGGCGGAGCATCTGAGTCATGTTATATGGAGAGAACTCTATAGTAGCACCTATGTACTCAGCCATTGTCTCAGGAGACTTCTGAGGAAATTTCTTTCTAATCAAGAAGGTAATCCAATGAGCATAAGGCAGCTGTCGATGACCTCTAAAACCCTCAGCAAGTGTGTCCTCCATCTCTGAAAGAATGACATCCCAAATATCAAATACGGTCTGCTGCACCAGAGAGTTCACTAACCACAACTGGATGCGAGTCAATCCCTCACGGTAACCCATCCTCGGGAGCAGAGTCCTCCTCATGATAGCATCAAGAAACCGAGCTATAGGAGTAAGGTCCCATGGTGTCCTGCTCGACCCCTCACCGAATGACTCTGTGAAGCATGGTCGGATCAGATCTATGGGTGGCACAAGTCCACCATGAGGGCATCTAGGAGGCTGAAAGCTCTAGTTTGGTTTTGGTGAATTGATGTAACCCTAAGTGCTAACCTAGTTTATCAAAAGTGATTATGAGATAGGTAGCACTAGCCCAAGTGGTGGAGCAAATAAAGATCATGACATGATGATGGTGATGCCATGATAATGATCAAGTGCTTGTACTTAAAAAGAAGAAAGAGAAAAACAAAAGGCTCAAGGCAATGGTATAAATGGTAGGAGTCATTTTGTTTCGATGATCAAGACACTTAGTGAGTGTGATCACATTTAGGTTCGATAGCCGTACTATTAAGAGGGGTGAAACTCGTATTGAAATGCGGTTATCAAAGTGCCACTAGATGCTCTAATTCATTGCATATGCATTTAGGATCTTGTGGAGTGCTAACACCCTTGAAAACATTTGTGAAAATATGCTAACACATGTGCACAAGGTGATACACTTGGTGGTTGGCACATTTGAGCAAGAGTTAGGAACTTCATCGGTGGAGTGTCCGACGGTGCCACCGGCGCCCTAGACAGAAAAAATGGAGGTCAATGTAAGTGACCAGACGCTGGTCTCAGTAGGACCGACACGTCTGGTCAGGTAAAGCATGAAGACGCTGGCGTCAATCTCTAACCGGACGTTGGGTCACTTAGTGACCAAACGCTGGAAGGTTGCGTCCGGTCCTGCTGACGTGGAAGCGCATAGGGGAGTTGCCATGTGACCAGATGCTAGGTGTGTCCGATCGAGCATGACCAGACGCGTTCGGTCATAAAAAGTCATTTCTGGATGCTTACTAGAAACGACCGGACACTGGGGTTCAGCGTCTGGTCACTTTGAGCTGCTGCGTCCGGTTATCACTTGACCATTGAGATTGGGCGATCAACATTTGAAAAGAGGGGACACATGGCACGCATCGCGTGATCAGACGCTGAGGTCCAGCGTCTGGTCGATTTGACCGGAGCATCCGGTCACCCCGTGTTGTGCCCAGTGAAGGGGTACAACGGCTCTATTTCATGGGGGCTTCTATTTAAGCCCCATGGTCGGCTCAAGCTCAGTCTCTTGGCCATTTTGCATTGACATAGCAACCTTATAAGCTTAGCCAAAGCCCTCCCACTCATCTCCATCATTGATTCATCATCTTTGTGAGATTGGGAGAGAATCCAAGTGCATTGCTTGAGTGATTGCATCTAGAGGCACTTGGTATTTGTGTTTCGCTATGGGATTCACTTGTTTCTCTTGGTGGTTGCCACCACCTAGACGGTTTGGAGCAGCGGAGGAGGATTGGCATGAGTTGGTGATTGTTCGTGGCCATCTCTGGTGATTGTGAGGTGATTTGTACCTTCCCCGGTGGAGTGCCAAAAGGTAACTCTAGTGGATTGCTTGTGTCATTGAGTTACCTCACTTGTGGGTAGGTTCTTGCAATGTCCAATTGTGTGGACGAGGTTCGTGCAACACCTCTTAGCTGCCGAACCACCAAGTGTTGGTCAACACAATGGGGACATAGCGTGTTGGTAAGCACGTGAACCTTGGGAGAAAATTGGTTGTCTCTTGCCCTTTGGTATTCTCCCGGTGATTGATAAAGTATTCATCTTGTGATTGGTTCACTCCTCTACGTGGCGGTATAATCACCTCACTTACTCATTCACATTCCCGCAAACTAGCTATATCAAGCTCTTTAGTGTAGCTAGAATTGAGAGCTTGCTTTGTGGATTAAGTTCATCTAGTGGAGCTCTTTAGTGTAGCAATTGTGAGAGCTCTTAGTGAGTAGTGGCCTAGTGGATTGTGTGCCTAGTGATCATAACAACTAGAATTATTGGATAGGTGGCTTGCAACCCTTGTAGAGCTAGAGCAAGTTTGCATTTTGCTATTTGTTATACTAATCAAATTGCTCTAGTTGACTTAAAGATTTTAAATAGGCTATTCACCCCCCTATAGCCATATTAGGACCTTTCAAAGGCTCTATCTGACCATAGCAAACCTCATGAAGGCAAATGGGTGACTCTGGAATCCTGAGAATCTCTCTGACCCTCGAGCTCTGCAGCCTGTAGTCACTGCCTTTGAATGCAAAGTGTATGAATCTGTGCCTCGGGTCAATCCAAAGTGAAGAGTAGAACTCACAGACCTATGATGGAACATAGCGGCCAGTCCGTCCAAGAAGGTCTATCAACCCTGGTAGATATGATAGATGGGGACAAATCTGCTCATCTGCTGCTGCAATAAGTCACTCAATGGAGCAAACTCTCTGAGATCTGAATGCAACTCCACTGTTCAATAAGCATTATAGAAATCCTCCTGCAATGGTGTATAGAAGTGCTTTGAAGCACGCTCATCATGCCTCGGCGGAAACCAGTCCTTAAACTGCATGAAATGGAGCTGCTCCACCTGCTTGGCTGTGGCTGCCCTCAGGTCAAGGTGTGTCACCAGAAGCAGACCCTGTGGTCTGGGAGGCAGACAAGAACCCCCTCCTCAGTGTCTCAGGCCTCGGCGGCACCTGTGTACATGTACGACCAAAGCGTCGAAGCTGTGGCTACGCTACCTGCTCAGTCTGCTCAGTCTGCTCTGCCTGCTGAGTATCCTCTGACTACTCTGCTGGCTATGTCTGCTGCTCAATGGTCTCCCCCTAAGGCTGACTCTCCTCTATACCAACACACCATCCTCCAAGCATGACAGTCCTAGCTAGACTACCATGAAGACTCTCAACCCTCTCGATGGCAGCCCTCTGAGTTGGTGATAGCTGATCTACAATGCAGACACCACTCCTAGCTCCACCTCTCTCTGCTCGCTCAGCGGCGGCTGCCACTGCTACTGCTCTCTTAGCCTCAACATCAATGAGCTTCTGCTTCTTTGTTGTAGTCTTCTTCGCCTTGCCTTTCTCCTGAACAGACAGGTGAGACAGAGGCCTTGGATCCTCATCACCGGGACCACCTCTGGCATTCTTGACTCATGCCATTGTTGGAGCTAAAGAGAACTACTGCCACGGACAAGAATTGACTGCCAACTGACACTCACGAGGCTTGGCCTTGATCCGTACTCATGGGCTTGGCCCCGAGTTCACTGACAATTGCAAAGATAACCACAAAAAACTGACTTATCGCACGATATAATAGATAGAATATATAAATAATCACAATATATATCTAGAGATGCAAAACCCTAAGAAGCAAGCAGTAGATACAAAATTAAAAGCAATGGCTTGCTACCTGACGAAATCAGATGACCCAGTGATGAATCAACAGAGGAAAGAACCATGGGGCACCACCGGAATCGACAAAGGCTAGGGTTAGGGTTTGGCGAGGTAGTACGGCGGCTGAGAAGACGCGGTGGCTATGGCAATCGGCGACGTAGGTGAAGCTCGGCAGTGGATGGCCCTGGTGGTGGTGCTGGTGCACGCATGATGAGGTAGTGGCGAGGGAGACGTAGGTGGTAGCACTGGTGTGTTGTGGGCATGTTAGAGTAGTGTGGTGCAGGCGAGTGTGGCGGTGCTGCTGCTGTGTGGGCGTGGTGGCGCGACTGTGGGGCGCAGTGGCGGTGGCGCAGTTAGGGCACAGGAGCATGATAGCAAGGATGGAGTAGGAGCGGTGGTGCTAGGGAAGCACGGAGCCAGCGCGGCTAGGGCACAGGCAAAGTCGGCACGGGCGAGATCGGTACGAGTGGCGTAGGTGCGGAAGAAAACTTATTTATGGTGGCCCCATGTGATGAATAAGGAAAGGAGAATAAGATCCACTCGATTTCCATTGATCGGATGCTCTAGTGGCAATGATCGGACACTACCACCTAGAGTCTGGTCGACAACAGAGAGGTCCAAAAGACATCAAATCATGACCGGACGGGTCCGATTACCCTTGACCGCACGTAGCCAGAGTCCGGTCGATCCGGAGTTCGTCTTCTTCATTTGACCTGACGTAGGGACATCATCTGACGGAATGTAGGATAGATATTGTTTCAGCATCCGGTCACTCATGTGAAGCAATGGTTCACCTCCTGTGAACTGATCGGACGCTAGAAGCAGAGTCCAGTCCAGCGTCTGGTTGTCCTTTTTCAGTGAATCTTCAATGTTCCTTCGCGCTGCCTATTCCCAATTAAGTCCCAACTTCAATAAGACCCAAATAAACATCAATTGGGACTGATGTGACTGACCTCTCTCAAACCCTCAAATTTTTCACAATATTTTGCCTTAGGCTATACCTTTTTTTAGAAAATAGGCTATAAAAGGGTAATCAAAAGGAAACGATAAAGCAACACACATGCATATGCAATGCAATACTTGAAAGTAATTCTAGTTGCTTGTCAAGTTTGATCCAAGGTTAAGCTTCTTCACACGCTTTTCGGCGGTTTTCTTAACCATGTTAGACAAGCCCTAAATGCATTACCAAAAAATTAAACATGTTGTATATTACAATGCAATGCAAGGGACAACACAAGCTCATTTTCTAGCGAAGTTACTAAAATCAAGCACATTGAGCTTATTCCTCAACCGACAAAAAGTAGCCTTATCTAGTGGTTTAGTAAAGATATCCGTCAATTGATCCTCGGTCCTTACACCTTCTAGTGATATATTATTTTTAGCAACACGATCTCTAAGAAAGTGATGGCGGATATCTATGTGCTTAGTGCGAGAGTGTTGAACCAGATTATTAGCAAGTTTTACCACACTCTCATTCTCGCACAAAAGAGGTACCTTTTCTAGAACTACACCATAGTCTAGCAAAGTTTGCTTCATATAAAGTATTTGTGCACAACAAGCACCCACGGCAATGTATTCCGCTTCGGTGGTGGACAAAGCCACCCTATTTTGCTTCTTGGAGGACCAAGACACTAGTGATCTACCAAGCAAATGGCACCCTCCGGATGTGTTTTTTCTATCAATTTTGCAACCGGCATAATCTGAATCAAAATAGCCAACTAGTTGAAATCTAGCTCGTTTGGGATACCAAAGACCAATGCTTGGTGTGTGCTTAAGATACCTAAGGATTCTTTTAACGATAACCAAATGAGCTTCCTTAGGATTAACTTGAAATCTAGCACACATACACACACTAAACATGATGTCGGACCTAGATGCGGTCAAATATAACAAGCTACCAATCATAGAGAGGTAGAGAGTATGATCAACCGTATTACCTCCCTCATCTAGGTCGAGATGTCCATTAGATGGCATTGGTGTCTTGATTGGCTTATATTCATCCATATTGAACCTCTTAAGAAGATCATTTGTATATTTCTCTTGAGAAATGAAAATCTCTTCTCCATTTGCTTGACTTGAAAACTAAGAAAGAATGTAAGCTCTCCAATCATTGACATCTCAAACTCCTTCGACATCAATTCACCAAACTCTTTACAATAATCTTCATTTGATGATCCAAAGATGATATCATCAACATATACTTGACAAATGAAGATTTCTCCATCAAGCTTCTTGGTGAATAGTGTAGTGTCGACCTTCCCAATGGTGAAGCCATTCTCAATGAGGAAATCCCGAAGGCATTCATACCAAGCTCTTGGGGCTTGCTTAAGCCCATATAGCACCTTGGACAACCTATAAACATGATTAGGATATCTAGGTTCTTCAAACCCAGGAGGTTGATCAACATAGACTAGTTCATTTATGAAGCCATTTAAAAATGCACTTTTAACATCCATTTGATATAATTTTATTTCATGATGCGATGCATATTCAAGGGGGATACGAATGGCTTTAAGTCTTGCAACCAGTGCAAAGGTCTCTCCAAAATCCAACCCTTCAACTTGAGAGAACCCCTTTGCAACTAGTCTTGTCTTGTTCCTCACTATAATGCCTTGATCATCTAGCTTGTTGCGGAACACCCACTTTGTTCCAATGACTCTTGCACCTTGTAGTCGCTCTTCAAGAGTCCAAACTTCATTGCGAGTGAAGTTGTTCAACTCTTCATGCATGGCATTTATCCAATCCGAATCTTGAAGAGCTTCTTCTACATTCTTAGGTTCAACACAAGAGATAAAAAGAGTGATGTTCAATAAATGAAGCAAGTTTTTGAGAGCGAGTCATTACACCCTTTGAAGGACTCCCTTCTTGTGGATGAGCTTGTAGTAGAGGTGAATTTCTTCTATCAACCACTTGAGGGGGAGGTTGTGGAGCATCAACGTCTTGAGCTTGTACCACCATTTGATCATGAGAGATATGAGTATCTTCATTTTCTACTCTCCCATCTTTATCGCCATCTTATGGCACATTTGATAAAGAAGGTGGATCAATCACTTGTACATCATCTTCATCATCTTTAGGTTTGACGTATCCAACCGGAATGTTCTTCATAGCCTCCCTCAATGGTTTATCACCTACATAATGAAGATTCTCATATGCTCCTTGGGAGCCGTTAGATTCATCAAATTCCATATCATATGTTTCTTCAACCAAGCTGGTGAAAAATCATCTCCCTCAAAGATAGGAGGAGGACCATCCCCGTGGGACATCTTTCTCTATGTGGTTAAGCCTAAATACGTGAGCATGAGGCTCCGATACTAATTGAAAGGATCAAGATGCCCAAGAGAGGGGGGTGAATTGGGCTAATTCTAAAATTCTTTGCAATAATTAAACCATACACTTAGCCCACTTCACCCCTTGTGCCTAGAATGTGTTCCTATTGTTCTACCGCACAAAAGTTTTGTACCCTAGGTTCTAATTCTACTCTAGCATGACAATTCTAAGAATGTAAAGACAAGAAATGAATTGTTCAAATGTAAATGCTTAAAGTAAAGAGAAGAGAAGGAACATGGCAATGTTTTGCCAAGGTATCGAAGAGTCACCACTCCCCACTAGTCCTCGTTGGAGCACACGCGCAAGGGTGTAGCTCTCCCTTGATCCGCACAAGGATCAAGTGCTCTCTACGGGCTGATTCTTTGACACTTCGTCATGGTGAATCACCCACAACCGCTCACAACTTGAGTTAGGTCATCCATAAGCTTTGTCGGATGATCACCAAACTCCCAATCACCACCAAGCCATCTAGGTGATGGCGATCACCAAGAGTAACAAGCACAAACTCTCACTTGACCATGACAAGTCTAATGAGAAGGGTGGATGCACACTTGCTACTCTCCTTGCACTAATGAGGCATTAATCTTGGATTCTCAAATCTCAATCACCTCACTAGGCTCTTGGTATCCTTTGCACTCTCAAGGGTGTTTCTCAGCTAAACAAATGGGAAAGAGACCTTCTTTGGATGAGAGGAGTAAGTATTTATACCCCCTCATTCAAAACATAACATTTGGAGGTTGAGTCATCACTCTATGGGGTGACCAGATGCTCCGGTCAGGGTGACCGGACGCTCCGATCAGTTATCCCCGCCACTGTGTCAGAAAGAGCCGTTAAGTTCTGATCGGACTCTGACTGTGACCGGTCCGATCACGAAAACTGCTCTCTGGAACCTTACTGATGTTGACCGGACACTGGCACCCGGAGTCTGGTCACTTCACTATTCAGCGTCCGGTCAGTTACCGGATCCTGACCAGCGTTCGGTCAGCACTAACCAAACACGTCTGATGAGGAATCTCCCTCTCTAGAGTTGATCGGACTCTGGCACCCAGCGTTCGGTCACTTTTCACTCAGTGTACGGTCACAACCAGACGGCTCTAGTTGATCAAATGAACTGACCAAACTCACCCTTCAGCGTCCGGTCACAACCAGACCAGTGTCTGGTCAGTCATTTGACCCCCCATTCACTTCCAACTCAAAATCATGTGTGAATGAAGTTTGCTCCAATTGATCTTAGAGCTACTTCGGAGCTACCTAGTGCTAGATTTGATAAGTGTGCACCACACCTAACTCACTAGACTCACCTAGGTCAAGCTACTAGTCTATGCCCCCCTTGATAGTATGACCAAAGAAAAAACAAAGTACTAAATTACTCTAAGTGTCTCTTCAACACCAAACGACACTTAGAACTAGTCCATCCTTAACCTTGTTGTCCATCCTTTGAAAATTGAAATGATTTCCATAGTAGGGGCATGACAACCATGATTGCCCAATCAATTGCCATTACCATGACCTAACTTAAATTGCCTCTGCAAAACACACGTTAGTCATAGTAATCTCGTATTGTCATTAATCGCTGAAACCCAACTAGGGGCCTAGATGCTTTCAGAGGGTTTAGTACATAACTTTTATGATGCGTATTGTCTTTGCCTAATTTAATGTTTATTTTTGATCCCTCGGCTCTCATGTAATTGTCCTTCAAAAATTGCAGGAAAACATCTGGTGTCAGTTTGGTCTGGATAACAGAAAACTTTAGGGCACCGCTGCACTTAGATGCTCTAGAGCAGGAGATCGAGAGGTATGCTTGGGTGTGGCTGTGGCACTTCTTAGGCGCCTTCCTGTTCCCCGATGCATCGGGTAACACCATCTGCTGGGCCTTCCTCAACATACTGATCTAGCCTTGGAAGAATATAGGAGCATATAGATAGGGCAGTGCGGTCCTAGCATGGATCTATCATCAGCTCTGTGTTGCCTGCCGATGCAGTACAAGAGGTGCCAACCTAGGAGGTTGTTCCCATCTACTACAAGCGTGGTGTTAGGAGCGATGGCTAGTCGGGAGGCCCATTGTTCATGGTTTACCTGTAAGTGCATCGATTTGTTATTTTCCTCAAACTTGATGCCGCACTTGTGATTGACTATCCTATTCAATGCAGGCATGGAATCACATGGATGTAGAACCGACTGCTCTGTATGTCTGGCAAGAAGCGGAGGTAGTTAGAGGGAACCCGAAGTGTCGGTACAGGCAGTACTCAGACACGCTAGACGTCCTGACACAGCACCAGGTAACGACCACTTTGATACTGCTAGTCGGTGCTGTTGCTTTTTTGTTATTCCAAAAACCTAACTGTAGTTACCTAACTTTTAGGTAAATTGGTGTCTATGGTCCAGATTCGAGCTAGAGAGGTACCTGAGTCCTCACACTGAGGAAGAGTCGAACGAGTGGCTTTTTAACGGGCCACTAATTTTCTTCCACGTGGTCGAGATGCACTACCCTATAAGGGTGTATAGGCAGTTCGGAAGATTGCAGCCATGCCTACTGCCGCTGTACACAACAAACAGAAAGTTGCACGGGTGCGACAACTAAAACATAATAATTTAGTAGTCATGTTCATACATACAACCATTAACTTATGTTAAACTTGTAGGTACGATCGAAGGAACAAGTACAAGAAGAAGAATTGGGCCATGACGCATGCCCCGTTCATCCACGAATGGGACAGTTGACAAAGGGTCCTAACCGCCGAGATACCGTCGCACGACCAACGCAACTTCAACCGCTACCTCTAATGGTTGCATAGGAGTACCCACACACATATGCAGGCCCCCTACACTAACAAGCCAATTGATGAGGACGAAGACGAGGATGACATCGCTGATGCGTACGACGAGGCAACAAGGATGGAGACACAGCTTCAGAGAGCCCCGCTGCAGAGATACACGGTAAGAATTGTGAATTTCAATACAACTGCACGTCGGCGTTCCTATGAATTGTAGTGATACGAACTTAGCTCGCTTGTGTATGCAGGCATCACAGTTGACAAGTCTGTCCAACGAAGTAGCCGTGTGACTTCATGAGACCTGAGGGGAGCCGCACGGCTTTCTACACATCTTCGTCAATGTACATTCTATTCTCAGAGACATGACAATGGATAAATAGTTCCCATGACTTATTCATCCATGTTTTCTTTTTTTGTAGAAAGTGAGGAGGAGCTGCAAGAAGCTGGCATAGAAGCTCAACTGCATGGATACTCCATGGGAGATGCTCTATGACCCAGACCTGTCTAGTTCCTTATGCTCGAGCACTATGCCGACACGAGCAGGTTCCTCCGACACGACGGCTAGTGGGACCTCTTATGTTTGTACTCCCGACAATCACGGCAAGGGTCCTGCGGAGCACGACATTGAGGAGGAAGAGGACAAGGACGAGGATGAGAAGGAGGACTACGATGAGATTGGGATGTCTCAGCTTAGTGATGCACCATTTCCTACACAGTTCAATGCACAGGTACTTGAAACAACCCTTCGCCATATATGTCACAATTACTTAAACATTTTAAGTAACGATGCCTATATTATAATTGCAGGGTCTTAGTTACACTCAGCAGTACCACCGGGTGTACCGCCAGTGAGACCGTACCGACGTTGGGTTCACCCCTAACGTGTTGCCTTCACGTCCAAAGAGGCAGCGACATCCATGGTCACCATATACTCCTGGGTCATATGAGTTCTTTAGGATGCACTTGTACTCGGACACCCATATACTGATGGAACATGTAGCATGTCGAGTAATGTCGAACTTATGTATTGATGAACTTATTTCGTAGTTATGACTTGCTGAACTTATGTCGAACAGTGGTATTGTCGAACTTGCAATGAACTTGGGATGGGTACAAGTTAGTATTGCTGAACTTGTGTATTGATTGTCTCGTGCACTTATCCTTCCTGTTGACCTATTCGTTAAATCGACACGACGACATAACAGAAGTGGCTTGTTCCTTTTGCCACCGCTTTGACCACCGCGCCATGCTGGGCGCGCCATGCTCAGCAGCAGCATTGTAATACTATTTTTCGTGGTGAAAGTTTAATGAGATAACACAATGTCCGTTACAAAAATTAAACAGTGTTTGTTACATGGGTATAATACATAAATAGTTCAAATGAAACACAATGCAGCATCGAGAAAGTTCTACTACTATATAAATACCAAATCTAAAACATTGAACTAGCACACCTATACCAATCCTTAGTCTGAAACATACTGAGTAAGCAACTCATCATCCGAGTACCAGTCCTCTAACACAACCTCGTTGCTGTGGCTAGGCTCACCGGCATTGCCCTGATCTTCCTGTCGCCTGCAGTAAGCTGCCTCCGCTTCGTCTGTGGCCTGAGTCAAGAACACGTCCTCCTCCGTCTGGCTCATGTGGCTAGGCTCACCTGCATTACCTTGATTTGTCTGTTGCCTGTAGTAAGCAGCCTCCGCTTCATCTATGGCCTCTATGGCCTGAGTGAAGAACGCGTCATCATTCTCCTCCACCTGCAAGCCCACCTCAGCAAGAGTGATGAGATCGCTCAACCTGGCAGTGTCGTCCTCATCCTCGCCCCCCTCATCAGACAACATAATTGGAGATTAAACGGTACGACCAGCTCGTGTTCTATGCTCATATAACTTATTTTCCTCAAATCTTGCATGGGCCACCTCTACGAGATGGTCCTCGCTACATCCAATCCCTTCATGTATGAAATACAACAAGTTAGCAACATGATTATATTACATTTAAAATCAGGCAATAAAAATAACAAGGCTTCTAATGACTCACTGGCACACAATGCAACAACATGGTCGTTCAAGACCTGCATATGTACTCTTGCCTCCTTCCTTGCCCTCTCCTCCTTTAACACCCTCTGTCTCTCTAATCCCCATTTGTCAAGCCCAACATCGATCGGGTTACGAATACCGCGCTGTATAGCAAACTCACGCATCTTGTTTTTGTGATGTTTAACGAATAGGTTGACGTAGTCAGGTCCATATCCCCTCTTCCGTAATTACTTGCCTCCCCTTCAGTTCATCCAAGAACTTAGCTTGACCATCATAACATTCCCACCTGCATTTCCTAGTGCTCTGTTCAAACAAAAAATTATATCATATATGTCTTAGCAAAATAAACAAAATACGATTTCATGTTTACCACAAAAATAACCAACCTCATCATAGTCAACCATATGGCCGCAATAATGGCCTAGTCCAAGCTCCGAAGGGACTAGACCATAGTTAGATTTAACACCACATTCGCACTTGACTGGAGGTGCTTTGTAAATTAACCTTTCTTTCTTTCTTTTCCTTTGCCTTTGGTGGCTCCGGTCATTGATTCTTAGGACCGTAGAGGCACTCATTGAAACGTCACTTCACAAATCCATAACGCTACAAGATAATACATTAGTACACGCACACATATAGAGCTAAACATTTAAACAGATACATTTTCTACTTACTTCGTGTTTGTTTGGACACACAAACTCCAACGTAATCTCAGGGTTTATCACAGATCGATCTCCGTATTCGCACAGAGGAGGTTCCTCGAGTAGTCTAACTGTGGCTAGGTGCTTCTCCTTAGCCATCATTGGCAGAGGGTTAGGGGGTGGAACCCACCGCTTGAAGTGCTCATATGGATGCCTCCCTCTACACCAATCATTGAAAAGGAGTTATCTAGGATCAAACTTGTCTGCACCGTCGATCCACTGAAAGAAAAATCACCTCTCATGGTCCTACACAATAAGATTTCAACAAAATATTAGTAGCATACTTACACAAATGAAGAAAAAAAGATAGTGGAAACAATTACTTATATTAAAACGACTGCATGTGTAGAAGCAACGCGCCGTTGTGTCTGGATGTCTCGATTGAAACACGTCGGCTGGGAAACCAGTGATAGGGAGGTCAGGAGGGACGGGGGCATCTTTGTTAGACGCGTCGGGGTATAATTCTCGAGGATGACCCCGTTTTCGCCAAAACTCCTCCCGATACATTTCTTGCATCTAACAAAACGGTTGTAATTTAACAAACAAAAATTAAAACATCACAAATTAATGTCAATGAGAACCATTTATATTATAACAAATAAAATATAACCTACACTTTGGTGCAAACTCTATCTTAGATGCAAATAGGAAAACTATATAGGGCTTGTTCGCTTGTCTTAAATTTGGCTTGTTCGGCTTGTTTTTTCAGCCGGAATAGTGTTTTTCTCTCACAACAATTCAGCCGGAACAGTGTTTTCAGCCAGTTTCAGCCAAAATTCAGACCAGCGAACGGGGCCATAAAAACTATACTTTGGTCAGTAAAAAATAAAATTTGGTACATCATTAGTGTGTCCATATATTTATTCACATATAAAAGTTGAGATGCAAACTCAAACAAGCAAAATACATGGTAATCATAATTCTAACTAACCAATTAACCTTAACATTGGCAATCCTAATCCTAATCTTTCAATCCAATGTTGTAACGAACTCATATTTTTCTCCATACCCTAACTACTCATTCAAATCATTCGATCCACCGTGAAGGCTGAGGAGGAGCTTTCATTACCTTGACAAGGTCGAGGAGGAGCTTCGGGGAAGGTAAGGAAGGGAACGGCAAGGGAGGAAAATTCGGCGGTTGGCCGTAGGGGAGCCGGGAGGCAATGGCGCGGCGGCGGGGGTAGGGCGGCACAGAGGCGGCTGCTGCACGGCGTGGAGTGAAACAGAGAGGGACGGGCGGGACTAGGCCGCGGGCCTATATTAGGCTCTGTCGTGCCCTGGCGAGTGGCGCGTCACTGCCGCGCCTTGATGCGTGTCGTGTCACCGCCGCGCCCTGATCGGTGGCGCGGCAGAGCTGGCCGCGTCACCGGTCAGGGCCTTGGCCGCTGCCACGTAGGCAGCCTCGCCGCGCCCCCTTACATGACGCGACAACGTTAATTTACCATGCCGTGCGAACATGTGCGACAAAAAAATGTTAGATTTGAAAAAAAATAAACCGTGTTTGTTTTTAAATTAGTTTAAAATATGTTAAAAATAAAAAAAAAATCGCCATTGCCGTAGGGTACTGTGACCCGGCTGATCCCCCTTTCTATCCGGTAGGATCTACAGCGATCCCCGCCCTGTGTCCAGGCCAAGTGCAGTGAGTGTACTTTTTATCATTTCAGTTCAGAAACATTTAGCATAACATCTGCGTGACAGTTGCTTTTCCATTTGTTTTGACGGTTTACAATGAGACGAGGTTTCGATGGAAGAGTGCCCAGAGACTGTTTCCACGTGTCCTGCCGTGGCATGGAAGGCATGTCGGGTGGCCCCGTGATCAGCACCGAGGGTGCCTTCGCCATGGTTTCTAGAGGTAACATTCTCGGGGTGACTGCCATCTCGATGGACACGTGCAAACTTGTACTCCAGAGACATCTCCGCATCCACGACGAAGTAAGACAACAACTTCTTATATTTCTAATTTCTACTTCTAATACAACGAACGTCTTACCGGGACGAGTACTTACTCTTGTGCCTTGTGCTTTTTTCAGGGTCTGTCCATGGAGCAGCTGGTGGCCATGATCCCATGTTTATTTTGATCAACCAATACCCATACCATGTTGATTTTGATCAACCAATACCCATAGGATTTTTTTAACCCTCTTGCTAGACCTTCTTGGTGAACTAGCAAACGTGCCCGTGGTGCGCACGAAATTCAAATTTTGTTCCATGGCTGAATTTTGTATCGGTATGTTATAGTTGGATTTCTAATAGGATTAGTCCTTCTCAAACATGTCTACGTATCTATGGGAATGAATAAAAAAAATTTGTATCCGGTTGTTCTAGTTGATTTCTACAACATATTGAATGGGCCATAAACGATCGTATATGATTATGAATTATAAACTGAAATAATATTTGTCTCTCCCATCGAACCAGTCAAATCAGCCCAATAAAGAATCACGATCCAGAACGGTCAGCCGAACAGTCTGCTAATCGGATTAGTAAGTTCTCGACGTATCTATGGGAATGAATAAACCAATTAGAGATCTGCCCCGGGACCAAATGCCAGGGTCCCCGACGCTTCTCCCCCGCAGCGCTGCTGCTCAGGCGCTCTCGTCTCCACCGAGCGCCGCCCCTACCCCCGGCCGCACCCGCCGCTTGGCCATCCCGACCTCGCACCCGCCCACTGCCGCGCCGGCGGTGGGCGCACCCGGCCTCGGCGCACCGCGCGGGCGGGACGAGGACGGAGCGCCCGCGGCGGTGCCCCCCAACCCCTCTCCCCACGCGGCTGGCGCGCGCCGGCGCGGCGGGTGTCGACTCTGGGCACTGTATTCAAATCAAATAGGTTCTTTCCTGCAATTTGATTTGGTGGGAATTGTATTCGTTTTACTTCTCAAAATGTCATAGTGCTCATTTTTTTCTTCTCTCTCTGTCCCTGGTGCTATAACAGCAATCTTGTACTGACGGTACTGTGACATCGTTCTTTTACTTTTTCCCATTATTCCTTTGTGCAGTTGGTTTGTTCTGGTGGTTAAGGTGCTTGTTGATTAGGTTGCTGAGTCTTTGATTGACCTTGTTTTCATTTGTGCAGTTGGTTTGTTCTGGTGCTTCAAGGTGCTTGTTGATTAGGCTGCTGAGCCTTTGATTGAGCTTGTTCTTAATCATCAATCTGCTACAACAAACTGCCATGTCATAACAACAACCAATATGGAGGTTTTCGAGGATGTCGTTGCTTGTTTGCTTGGATCTAAACCCCGTCTCGAGGTTAGTCTGCCTGGACCAGTTTATATGGTATATCGGCACATGTCCTTTCTGCCTTGCAGCTTACAAGGTGTTTTTGTGAGAACCATTAGAGTTGATTAATACAATTTGTTGGTTGATATCAGCTAAAGCTGTTTTTTTTTCATTTCTGGAAAAACGCGTTTGATGCGCCCATTCGAGCCTGCAATAGAATGGTTGACCCCAATAAGCTCTGCCGTAAATATTTTATACGGACACATTTTGGTAGTTTTCCTATTATTTTGTCATCCAACCTGTGCTTAGTCTTTCCCAACAAATAAGTTCTAATTTACAGATTATTTACTCCAGTTTCTCTCATACCATACTGTCTGTTCTTGGCTCAAGTAGGTAGAACGGATACAGCCATGTAATTTCTTTGGTCATATTTAAAACATGGGTTGTCAAATTAGCTGAGTTCTTAGTTATGACTAATCATTCAATCCAATATGTGCTGCCTACCGGTTACTTCTTATTTATACTGCCTAATTATGATATCATGCCCTTTGCTAGACTCTTCTTACTGCTTATTTATACTGCCTAATTATGATATGATGCTTGTTGCTAGACTAAACTCGCTCTGTTGCTACTCATGATAGCGACTGTTTACAGGTTTAGGTTAAGCTCTTCTGACCAATTATTTCTGCTCCAAAGATCATCCTAATTGTGAATTTTGCATTTTGGTACGTTCTCTTTCTATGTTTTGGTCCCACCTGGGTTCTAAGATTTTTTTTTCTTCCATGTTTTTTTTAGCCTTGTTCCAGTTCAGTGCCCCACCACATTAGTGCTTCCCATTTGCTGTTTGTCTGTATTAACAGATTTTGCAGTTTGTCTGTATTGATCTATTTGTGTGGCCTGAACACTATGGTCCCCATTTGCTCATAGGTTTGTTTCAGCACCCACCATTTCTTGTTCATTTTCTTTATACTGTGTAACATACCATGTGTTCATGATCTTGGCAGGTTAGGTACCTCTCCATTTATTGTAGTACCTCTCCATCGGGTTTGATCCTGTTAGTCTTTTGTGCCACTTCTTTTACTATAAGCAAAGGTTTATGATTTAGACTGGGTTTTGCAGCAAAGTTGCAAAATATGCCTAAAAAAGTGCAAATTTGTCAAAGTGTGCAATTTATTATTTAGAGATAGAGAAAACATTTTTTCTGAAAATTTATTAGAGCCCACTAATAAGCCATAATGGTAATTTATTTACTATGAAATATTACGTTTCCTGACAAGTCTATATGTCAATACGGATTCTCCAATGCTTTGAAAACTTTTAGGCCTGAATATGCTTCCTTCAGTATTTTCTCAACTTGCCTTCCCCTGTGCTTTACTTTTCCAACCATTTCCTTCTGTGCAGTTTATATTGCCAGGGGAAAACCATTCTCAGACAGCAAGGTTAAGAGTGGAGTTGGTTCTGAGCTGCAGATATATATTCCCATAATATAGTAGAAAAAAAGCATTTTTAGAGTGAGTTCTCGCCAAGTTCTGGAAGAAAAGAAAGGTAACTAAAGTTTCTACGCCATCCCTCATGATTTATGGAGTTCGAGTTTGCTTCTATTAGTGACAGGATTTGTAATTCAGACATATAGTATTTGTTACGTGCATTTTTCCCTATTGTTCTTACTACTAATATTACATCCCTATAAAAAAACAGATCACCGACAGACACTGAAAAATGCTGCATGCAAAAAAGACTTTGGTCACAATAGTGATAATGAACAGGTTACCAGCTTATGCTTCCTCTCCCAAAAATTCTAACAGCTTTATGCTTACAATGAAACAAAACTATAAAACATATTTTATTCCTCATGGAGCTATAGGGAACAGAAGCACAGCGATCTCATTCACACAGGAAACACACAAAAAAATCATCCTCATGGAGCTTCAGACTCTTCTCCAAAAAAGTAAGCCATTTGCACTTTGTATACACTGCTCCTTTTCTGCTACGATGCTACTACCGTTCTACAGAAGGCACACTGCATCAAAGGTTTTAATACACTGCAAATAACCAGCAGATCCAAAATTGAAGATCCCAAAGCACAAGGAAAAAGCAGGGGACGCAGAACCTCTTTCAGTCACCAGCACAAATGAACAAGGTTCGTCTAGATGTATTACTTTCTATTTCTATGTGCACCGATGTTAACTTTTTTTGAGCGGAAAATACAGCAGGGGAGGCCCCCACTGTAAACTTTTTATTTAAACAAAAGGAGCAGCAACTCTATACAAGAGATAACAAAAAAAGGGAAGCAAGCCCGAGGTGGGCAGCAGAGCTAAACTAGAGCAGCTGTACAAGAAAGGAAGACAGAGCGCTTAGCAGAACTAAATCTATGGGCCTGTAGCCTAACTTCGTCATAGAAGGAGCTTTTCCAAGAATCAAAGGATGGCCGGCCTCTGTCAAATATAGAGTTGTTTCTCTGCTTCCAAATCTGCCAGGTGGCAATGATGAAGGTCTCCATAAAAAAAGGGGTTGTTATGTTGAGCCTTGGCTTGCTGCATCATCCGGAAGAAATCCATTGTGAAGTCCCAATTTATACCAAGGTGTTGCCAACAGGCTTGGGTAAAGGGGCAGGTGAAGAACAAATGAAATGCGGTTTCTTCAATGTTGTTGCTGCATAGGACACAATTGTAGTTGTTTCCCTGAAGCTTGTGCTTTTTCCTTCTCAGAATGTTCCTTGTGTTCAGTCTGTCCATCAAGAGGAGCCACGAAAAAACTCGAAGTTTGTTACAGCATTTGGAGTTCCAAATCCAGAGAAAAGGGGATGGGGGCTGTATATTCTTGTAAGGAAAGTTGTAGCACTTTGATGAGGAGTAGTTCTTGCTTCCCCAAATGTATTCCCAGGAGTCCTTTGAATTCTGATCGACCTGCAGATCTTGAATTAATTCCTGGAGACTTTGGAATTCTTGGAAGGCCTGCTCTGATAAGGGCAAGTGAAATTGGGCCTCCAGAGTGTTATTAGACAAAAACCTGGCCACTGAAATGTTCTTATTCCGGGCAAAGGAATAGAGCCTTGGGAATTTGGATTCTAAGATGTTGTCATTCCAAAGGTCAGACCAAAAAAGCACAGTGGAACCATCTCCAAAAGTGCACTTTGCAATTCCTCTGAACATGTCACATAATTTTAGGACATCCTTCCACCAAAATGAACCCCTATCTGTCGAAGCATGTGGCACTTGACCCTGGGAATAATGCGCATTCCAGATCAGCTTCACCCATGGGATATCCTTCCTATTATAAAATTTGTCCAGATGCTTCAAAAGAAGGGTCTTGTTTTGACTCCTAAGATTAATAATTCCTAATCCTCCTTTTCTTTTTGGCTTTGAACATTTTCTCCAGGCCACCAGTGGTTTCATCTTTGCATTGGAATCTGAACCTCTCCAAAGGCAGTGACGTCTTGCTCTATCAATATACTGAATGACCGCAACCGGCACCTCTAAGGTACACATGGCATATGTGGGCAGCGAAGAGAGGACTGAATTGACTAGCTGAAGCCTTCCAGCATGGGTCAGGAAGGTAGAAGTTGCCGTGAGCCTTCTCTCAACTTTAGTCATAATGGGACCATAGTGTTCAACTCGAGGTTTTGTTGTTCCCAACGGCAGTCCAAGGTAGTTAAAAGGGAGAGATTCCAAATTGCAGCCGAAGACACCAGCAAGGAGTTGAGCTTTTTCAAGAGAGAGATTTAAGGGAACAAGGCAAGACTTCCTGTAGTTGACTCTCAGCCCTGTCGATTGCGAGAAGGATTCGAGAAGGCCTTTTAGGGCGAATAACTCCCTCTGAGAAGCTTTCATGACTAGAATAGTGTCGTCAGCGTACTGAACAATGGGGAACTGATCCAGCTCAAAAGAAGGAATAGGCAACTCAAACAAACCTTGCTGGTAGGCTTTGTTGACAATGCATTGAAGGAGATCCGCAGCAAGCACAAAGAGGAGAGGTGACAGGGGGTCACCTTGTCTAACCCCACGACGACAGTGAAAGTGATTGCCTGGCACACCATTCAGAAGGACCGAAGAGGAGCCAGAAGCAAGAATCCTCTCAATCCAATCAATCCAAATTTCAGCAAACCCCAAGTGCTTCATCATCAGCAAGATTGTGTTGTGCTCAATTGTATCAAAAGCTTTTGTAAAGTCTAATTTCAGAATAATAAGCTCTTTTTTGGAATGTTGGCATTGATGGATGTACTCATAAGCCCAGGCCAAACAATCCTGTATTGTTCTATTTTTTATGAAGCCATACTGGTTGGTATGAATTAAAGGAATTATTTTAGCCTGCAGCCGATTGGCAAGGAGCTTTGTGATGATTTTGATGACACCATTCAGAAGGGAAATGGGCCTGTAGTCATTGACACTTGTAGGATTGTGCACTTTCGGGATTAGAGTGATGAATGAGCTGTTGATGGCTTCCAGATTCAAGTTACCATTGAAGAAATCAAAGCATAATTTGTAGACATCTTCTTTTATAAGATCCCAACATTTTTTTAGAAAGAGCCCATTGAAGCCATCTGGACCAGGAGCTTTATCAGACGGCATGTGTTTGATGACCTCATCGATTTCATGGGTGGAGAAAGGCCTTGAGAGAGAAACTAAGTCATCTCTAGCCTGCACTAGATGATCAAGGTTGTAGAGCATTGTAGGATTAGAAGAGCATCCCATTCTCTTTTTAAAATCCTCTAGTAGCAGAGCTGCCTTTTCATTATGCTCGGTGATAGATCTACCATCCTCGGCTGTCAGGCTAGTGATGGTGTTAATCCTGTATCTCTCAGTGGCTGCAGCGTGGAAAAATTTTGTTCCTTCATCTCCCAACTTGGTCCATCTCACAGTGTACCTCTTCTTCCAGTACTCTTTTTTGTAGCCATGTAATCTGAGAATGTGTGCTTTAAGAATCCTTCTGAAGTTAAATTCCTGTATAAAGAGAGGTCTTTGTTCTTCAAGAGAGTCTAAAACTTCTAAATTGTCATTACAAATTTTAATCAACCTAGAGAGATTAGACAATTTCTTGCTCCACTTTTTTAGGGCAGCTCTAAGAAGCTTGAACTTTGAGCTAATTCTTGTGGCACTGTTTGAAGCTCTGACATTAGAGGTCCAAACAGATTTCACAAGATCCATGAACCCAGGGTGATCAATCCAGTAGTTCTCAAATCTGAAAGTTTGTGCCTTAGGGATATTGGTGCCAATTTGTATTTTGCAAGGGATATGATCTGAAGTTGGTCTTGCCATTGGAAGAAGAAGTGTGTCAGGGTAATCGGAGATCCAATTAACAGAAGTGAAGACCCAGTCAATTTGCTCAAGGAGGGGATCATCTTGCATATTGCTCCAAGTATACTTTCTCCCTTTAAGTGGGATTTCTAGGAGTCCCAGGTTACTTATAATTTCATTAAAGATCATTATATCATTCATATTGCCTCCCCTTCTGTTTCTGTCATTCAATGATCTGTAAAAGTTGAAGTCACCTACAATCATCCAGTTCACATTATCATCAATTTGAAGGTTGTTGAGCCAAAGAACAAACTCATCTCTACCAGGACCTTGGCATGGACCATATACAGTGGTCAGGATCCAGTTATGACCATTATGCAAGGAAGAGAAATTGACCGTTATGGAGAACTTGTTAATCTCAATGATTTCCCCATTAAAGATAGAGCTATTCCACCCCATAAGAATACCTCCAGATTGTCCAACAGAGGGGGAGAAGGCATGCTTGTTGAAGCGTTTGGGGGCCAGTTTTTTTATGAAGGAGTGGTCAAAATGATCTCTCTTAGTTTCTTGGAGACAGAAGATTGCACAAGAGCTTTCATCGATTTTTTCTTTTACCGCGCTGCATTTATCTTCGGAGTTGATTCCTCTAATGTTCCAATTGAGGATGTTCCAGCTTCTTTTCAGACTAGAGTTTGAGCTATCGATATTTGTGGTGTTATCCATAAAAAAAAACAAGGGATGCATCTAAGTTCCACTTCTGCTCGGACCTGCATCTTCAGGCCTTGGAGCAAGAAGCAGTTCAGCTGTCACCTCCACAGGATCGATGCAGCATAGTTCTGTTGCCACCTTCTGAATTTCAGTGATAGGAATTTCAGGAAAGACAGTATGAGTGTTGACATACTCCTCAACAGTAGAGAGCCCAGGAAATTCAATGGCTTGGGAAGTGGGAGGGAGAAGAATGGTATCCAGAAGATCAGCCTGTGGTTTAACCTTGTTCTCGGTTTTTTTTCTACCGACTTCCTTTTTTTTTGAGGCAGCCATGACAGGCTTGTATCCATCAAGCTTGGCAGTAAATCTTGGGCTTCTTCTAAGCATTTGAGTGGAAGTAGGGGTGCTGCACTTCGTTTTCCTTATCACCTTTCGCTTGCCTTTGTTTTTACTATCATTATCAACAGTGTGATCTGGTGCATAGATGGAACCATCTTGCTCTAGAGAAGGTTCCAGTACCATAGTCTCCCTCTCAAATTCCTTGGTCTTATCCTTGAATTTCCTCCTATAGTAGACTCGAGTGACAGGGGTCTTTTTTATGAGCAGATCAGCAGGCTGAGCAGGAAGGCTTGTCAATGCCTTTTTGACTTCGGGGGTTTGGATCATCACCATAGAGGTGGTAGGCACCGGTGAAACAGCAGCAGTAGTAGCAGTGCACTGACCATTGTAGTTGACACTGATGTTGAAGGAATCGATCTCCAGAGAGGCAAGGTCAATTTGGATGAGGGGGCTCGGGATAAGTACACTCCCCAAGGAGCCTGTGAATGGAAGAGTAATCTGACCATGGAGGATTTGTCTTAGTCCAGCAGCAAGCAAACTGAAGATAGCCTCTCTCCGAACATGTTCATCTTGATTAGTTGTCACTCTATTATTCATAGCAGATAAAGTTGGACTGCCGATTGTAGGAACTTTGTTATGTTGAATAACTGCCTGCTCCACAAGGTTGTTTTCCTCCACAGCCTGCTTATCGATATCTCGAAGCATGGCAGTGGCAACAGAGGATGAGGCAGCATGAACCATAACAGCAGGATCTTGATCCCTCAGACCAACAGAGGGATTGAGAAGGGTCGTAAGTATCCCATTTTCATCCTGTGCTTCATCCGAGAGATGTGTGTCCCCAGGAACTACTAGCCCCTCTAAAGAATGAGGGCTGCCATTGTGAGCAGTTGGGTCAGCATCATCATCACTCTTTCTAGTGTATGGAGAGTTGCGCACATTTATTGCGGTCTCATCATGCCTAACGAAACAGACTTCATGACCACCAATCCAATGCGAACTTGTAGCAACAAGCGTGTCGCGCTGACAAGGGTCGCCAAGCTGAAAGAATCCCACACCATGTGGATGCGGCGTGAAGTAAACGACCTTCTTCCGTACCTCAATTTCTATGTAATCTCTGATGAGATGCATGAGCTGGAGCTGCTGCGCTGGGGTAAGCCGGGCTTCAGTGATCGCGCTGGCACAACAGTTCGCCATGGCTTGATCGTTGTTTGCGGAGGCGAGAGGAGGTGGAGGCACAGGTTGCTCTGGTTCCTCTGTGTTTGTCTTCCCCGGGGTTGGGATGTGGAGAGTGACCTTCTGCGAGCAGCAAGAAGGCAAAGGAGCACTCGGGGCATTAGCAGCCTTAGGTCCTAGGGACCACTGAATAATAGGGGGAGGTTGAACGGTTCCATCTTTACTGCACACAGAGCTCAATGGTTGCAAGCTGGGCTTAGCAGTCCACTTGAGCTTAAGGTGGGCTCTTCTTCTAAAGCAATTTCGAGCCCGATGACCATATGTGAAACAGTAGATGCACCTAATATCACTTCGGCACTCCCAAATTAAATGATTTGGGCTTAAACAGCGAAAGCATAATCTGGTTGATAGGTTGGGATTAAAGTTGAACCGTTCACCTTGGGGGAGCTTCACTTCATTATAGTGCTTTGGCTGAAGAGAATTGGTGGCCAGAAAATTATTGCCATTAATATCAAGATCTCTCTCAAGCCTCTTGAAAACCGTTTGAACTGGAACCACTGAGGAAGATGCTACACAATGAGCACCATTGGGTTTGTGAGAAGCAAGAACATCAGAATTGGCTTGCACATCTCTTTCATAATCTGAAGAAATTGAAAATTTCCTCAAAACATTGCAGGAGTTTGTTGTAAGAGGGCAGAAAATAGCACCAATCTTGATCATCGACAAAAGCTCCCTAGGACGAGATTTATGAACCGGAGAATCTTGAATAAGCTTTTTGTGGAAAGAAACCCTCTTGGCAGACATCTTACGTTTGTTTTTACCAATCACAGCTGACCAGCTATCCTTCTCTTCTTTTTCCCATTTTTTGTGCTCGAGTTCCCAGTTTTCACCTCCATCACGCCACATGTGGAAGTAGATGTCAAAGTGATCAGTGGTAATCCTCTTAAGGGCACGGACCAACAAACCCACATGCTTCGAGGCAACAGAAAAGCGGAAGTGTCGGTCTTGCAGATAGGAAACATGAAAACCAGCCGGAGAGCCACCCAGGCAACAGTGAAGAGCCATAGCAACCGACTCTTCAATCAAACGAAAGAGGTACCTTCGGAAAACCACAAGCATGAAGAAGGAGCCATCCGGAGACGATGATGGGTGGTGCACCGAAGAGGAGAACTTGCGAAGGACTTCAGCTTGGAATCTCTTACCCGGAGAGAAATCCCAGTCCTCGACTAACTCCGCAAGAGCAGGATCATGCTCAAGTTCGAAGAGAGCACCAGGGGAGCAAACCTGCCGAGCCATGGAGGGGAACTCAACTTCAGCAAAGGTCTTGTCAGGGAGGAACGGCAGCAGTACCAAGCAGCCGCAGAGCAGATCAGTAGCAGCAGATCAGCACAAGAGGTGGCCGCCGGACCAGATGTAGAAGCCAGTGACGACGGAAGATGGATTCCGCGGGGTTGATTCACTAGGCGGGTGACGACGGAAGCTGCGGACGACTCACGACGGCGCCGTGCCTTCTTCGTCTCGCTCGCGTGGGAGCAGGGGCTCCACCGCGGCCCTATCGCGAGGTCAGGCCAACCATGGCGGTGCGGGACGAGCACCAGGGCCCAGCCATGGGGCTGCACGACGAGCTCCAGCGGGGAGCTCTATGGCCCGGCCATGGGCTGACGGGGCTACGCGGAGCGACTTCCAGGGCACGGAGCTATGCGGAACAACCTCCAGGGCACGGCGCAGGGTCGCGCGGAGCAGTGCGCGCCGCCGGAGTAGGCAGCGCGGGCCGCCGGCGTGGGGCCGCGCGGGCCGTAGGGCGGCGGGACGGAGCGGGGCGGCGGGACGGAGCGGAGCGGGTCCGACAAGTGATAAATTCCCAAAACTAATATGGTGATGCTTAATCCAACACCGATGTTAACTCCCACCATGGTAGTTAACCTGCAAAACATTTTCTGTATGTTTCAGATTCGTATAGCCTGAATATGCAATTGCTTTTGCGTATGTGGCATGGACAGTATGAAACTCCTTGCTCAACCCGTCTGTTTGTACAAAAGCTTAAAAAAACTCCTGTATAAACTAGCTAGGATTCTTATATGTATGGTTGTCTTTTCCATTTGGCATCAGCACCACAAAAATCCTTACTTCACCAGTGCGCTATATTTGTATAAAGGCTTTGAAAATCCTATTTTTATCGCAATCTCACAAGATCAATGTTCAATTGGATGACCTGTAGGAAATATTTTTATGGTATATGTAAATCTGAATATGTTCCTCAGCATTATCTATGATCCACCAGTGCAAAGTCACCAAGGGAATCATAGCCTCCAACAGATAAGTGCTACTCCTCTGCTGCATACTCTCTATTGTTGTGCTGCATACTCTCTATTGTTCATGTCAAATTTGTTAATTTTCAAGTGCTATAAATAGTACACTGGCATATATAATACTTGATTAACCGAAAGAGCAGGACTCAGTTTGTGTGGATCACAAGAGAGAATCCATCTGTGATCTGTTTATTGGTGCATTGCTTTATTATTTGATCTGACACTCGGATTTTTTGCTTTTTATTGTGATAGAATGATAGTGAATTTTTTTTAATATTTAAACTGTAATTAGTCAAGAAAATGCATAATCTATTATACACTTGCCTTACCTTTCCATACAAACAGGCAATAAAAGCTTCAAAGGTGACCGGCACGAATGCAGGCATCTCTCGTGCTATGAGAAAGATAAACATGAGTGGAGGATGTCCAGGGCACGTAGGATTTCTGAGTTCTTGTTTATTGAGCCTTCGTGTATTGTTGCACAGTGCAACTTACTTATATAGATGACTAATATGTCTGTCTCCAATAGAGTATGGCAAGGAGCTTAACTATGTTAACGTTATGCTAGGATAACTTACAAATTTGTTATTTACAAGTTCTTTTATTCTAAATGATGTTGTAATGATCCATTCAACTTACGTTACCTATAAGCACCGTGCCACCATATAGTTTCAAGAAAAATTTCATTTGAACTCAATTTCGCTTGTGCTTATCTACAGTATTATCTATTTGAAATGGTCCATTCAACTTAATGTTAGTTGTAAGCACCACCATATAGTTCCAAGAAAAAAAATCCATTTGAACTCAGTTTGTGCTTGGGCTTATCTGCAATATTATCTATTTGAAATGTTTGACATGTTTCTTTATACATCTAGCTCATTTTTCACTTTACATGAGAATTAGAGAGCATGACATTGCTTACAGGGTTGTTGTTCTGAAATTGGAGAAGCATGTTACTTCTTCGAATAGTGTCTACCGTCACCACTGATGGAAGGAGTATCACATAGGGTTGGATTTTCTAAAATAGGTGAATGTATGGTACAATAATTATTTTGTTCTAATTTTTGTGGGTGGCATTTTGTTGGTTCTTGTTTCTATTTTTCTTTTTGCCTTTTATTCTTTTTTTACTGTCGGCTACCAATTATATGTGTCATTTTGTGTTGACCAATCCATGATACCTTATACTTTGCGCCAAATTTTAAACCTTCGATATCTTGTATTTCAAGATGGAAGGAGTACATACAAACAAGATGCCCAATCTTAGATCGTTACCTCACAAGCCTCAGAGGCCTTTCCAAAGTAGTGTTCCCCTGGATAAAAGATATAGACAGTAAAAGTGTCTGAAAACCTCACTGCTGGTGGCTCATCTAGGAAGAGCAACCTAGGCCTCATCGATATCTCCAGGGCAATGTTGACCCTCCTCTGTTCGGTGCCACTGTGCTGCCTCTCAGGTGCCAGTTACTGATGAATGTGTTGGCACAGTCCTGTAGCCCCATCTTGATTATGATGACCTTGACCAAGGTCTGCTTCTCCTCCCTTGACATCTCGTCAGGGAGCTCGAGGCATGTGGAGTTCCCATGCCCATAGATGTGTAACCCATAAGATCATTTTCTCAGGTGCATAAATCCGGATTTTGACATGGTGAACACAAATGAGTTTCCAAATTTTGTATTCTCCCTAGCTAGCATGTTGGTGTACATGTCTTCACTGAATTTTTTCACTCCTTCCACATATGTAGTTTGAAAGATCTGATGATCCACTCAAGAAGATTGCAATTTCAGAGACAATGAGGAGGCTGATCAGCTACTACCAGCACTCACAGTACTTTACCAATGCGCTGCAGAAAGCAGATGAGATGGCCAGGCCGATGCCAAACTATCTTGCGAATCTAGCTCATCATGATATTCAGCAGATAAAAGTTTATAATCTTGCTGAATATTCTGTCCTTTGCCTAATTTGATTTTTTTTTGTTGATATGTGTAGGTTCACTCGTGTGTTTTGTCCGGTGGTGTTCTTGTGCAACCCGCAACATTACATGACTATAATGATAGAAATATCTCTTCCTGTTTAGAGCAAGAAAATGACAAAGCAATAGCAAGTGCAACTGATTGGATGAATGCAAACTTTGTTGCTGATGGTGGCACAAATATTATGCATCCTTTGAGTGAGGTATGGCATTTTGAACAACCTTAGTTGGGATTTTTCTTATTTGATAATCTGGATTTCTCCTGTTTTATTATTCATACGGGTCGTTTCTTCATGTAAGGCAATGGCATTACTATCAAGTGTTCATGACACACTTCCACAAATAAATCTTATTACTGATGATTCTGTTGATGATGAGCATAACATCTGCCAAGCTAAAAAAACGTAGGTCACCAACAGAGGGTCCTCTAGCGCCTCATCCCGTGTGTGCGTGGCAGCGGCAAGCCAGCGGGAGAGGTCGACTGCGGCGAGATTCCACTGCCCGCCGTTCCCCATGGCACCGCCGCCTGTGGTTAACGTCCCAACCCGAGACGAACATCGAGCGGATGATGACGCCAGGCAACGCCGCTTGAAGCGGCAGTCGTAGCAGGACACCACGGCATACGCCACCTGGTCGGCTTCACCACTCTTTCCCCTGTGGGGTGCCTTTTTGCCGCTACGCCGGCCCTAGCACTTCACAGGTGCGGCGGATTTCCTGGAACAGCGGCCATTGAGCATGCATCTGATCAACTGTAATTCCTCTAGAACAGCTAAAAAAACATAATTTAGTGCTAACTGTAAGTCATCCTTTATCAATGAGTTTTATATTGATATCCATGTGCGTGTCGCACGGGCATGTCCACTAGTTTGTATAAAGGCTTTGAAAATCCTATGCTGAATGGATCTCCTATTCTCCTGGATCAAGCCTGAGGAGGGTGAGCTCCACGCGGGCTCCGCGGTGGCCTGAGTAGGGCGATCCCGCACAAGCTCGGCGACAGCTGGAGGAGGGCAGGCCCTGCACGCCTCCGCCAGAGGAGCCGCAATCGGTACAATGCAAGATTTTCGAGAGCCCCCCCCCCACCCAGCATCGCCGGCGGCCACCCCGGCGCCGGCGGCCACCAAAAAGCCCACCTCTGAGCCTGTGCCTCTGGATCCAGAGGTCCCACCCACGGATCTGGCACCACCAACCTCCCCTGCCTCCAGTAATTCACCATCGGTGCTAGATCTGGAGGATCCTTTTGAAGTGGAGCTTGTGGATTGGGATGAGGAAGACATTGATGGTGCTGCGCCGGGCATGGACGTAGCTGATGCGGAGGCTGCTGACGCGATGGCTGCCCACCTGACGACGATGAGCTCAGCCTCGAAGACGGCGACACCCATGGATCCGACGGGTTCCGTCCCCGTGGAGCATCCAAAGCCGACGATGAACTCAGCATTGAAGACGATGCCACCTGATCCGGCGAGATCCGCCCCTGTGGAGCATCCGAAGCCTCCTGGTGCTTCTCGGCCGCCCGTTCTGGGAGCTGCGGGGGAAGCACGGGCCGAACGAGCCGCTGTTGTTTCCCCTGCTAAAGACTGCACTGCGTCGGGCCGCTCCGTCACCTCGCTTTCATCTGCAACGGCAGCAGCATCACCTCACTCGGCGCTCGATTCAGGACCTGGCGGGGCTGCGGCCACCGGAAAGGTGTCCATGGCCAAGCTCAAGTCCGTCCTGGTCGTGCCTGAGCGCCAGCACACCCCACTGCCGCACCCACGCAAGAAGTTTTGGCGACGTTTGGATCTGACGAACCTCTCGGCGGAGGGGCTCCCTTCACTGGCGGCGTGTGGATCCAAGCCACTGCCCGGTCTCCTTCGGGCGAACCTTAACTCCAGCCCTGCCAAGCTCTGGAAGACTGGGGAGTGCTCCCGTGTTAATGAACGCCTGGCCAAGCTCTGGAAGACTGGGGAGTACTACTGGAGCGTGCAGGTCGGCGGCGGCTATGTAGATGCGACGGAGGGAATGATCTGGCGCGGGGAAAAAAAACTGCCGCAAACAAAACCGTGTGTGGGACTGAATTTTTTCTATTTTTGGGTTGAATTATTATTAGAAATTTTTGCAGATGGCTTTATTTATTGCTCCCAATATATTTTTGGGAGTTGGAAAACACCATATTTTGGAGAAGAAAGAATTAGATACTCTTGGAGATGCTCTTAGCAGCTAACTATTGGTAACATGGATCTAAACAAGCCCTAAAGTTGATAGAATAACACAGACATATTATATAAGTACAGTTGATAAGTGAGACGTGGGTGCTCTCATTTTCGTCCAGCGGTATAGTCGACATGCTCATTGAAGGCTAGGCGATTGTGATGGCCTTATTAATTTTAAGATTTATTAATCCAGACTATTAGATGCATTCGTACATAGGGTAATGTCTATGTTGATACTGTGTTTTGGAAATAATATTAAACAAAAACTATATGTACTGGCCTTACATTACCTTACCTAGGAAGGTTCTGGCTTCTTATTAGCTCAAAAGCTAAGGGTATAACAATAAACAGGGCTCACCGTGTATTGTCTATGCTCAGTGAGCCCTGATCGTCTACCAGCCTCCTTTTGTGTCTTCTTCATGTCGTGGCTACTGCCTATGCAGGTTCTGCACATCCCCTTTTGACTGGCTTGTAGGAAGACGAGCCGCAAAAGTGTTCTTGCACTATTGTATCCATGATCCAGCTCTGATGGCTAGCAAGGCAGATCGTGTAGTGGCAGGGTCCACAAACTCAGCCCCTCTTTGGTAGGGTTTGGGCTTCTCCAGAAATAGAGAAGATGATAAAAACCATATTTTAGTGGCTTCAGCTTCTGCCCCTAAGGCCCCGTTCGCTGGTCTGAAACTTGGCTGAAACTGACTGAAAACATTGTTCCGGCTGAATTGTTGTGAGAGAAAAACACTGTTCCGGCTGAAAAAAGAAGCCGAACAAACCGAATATGGGGTAAGCCAAACAGGGCCTAAAACGGCTTTGACTTCGTCCTTTTTTAGCTTGATTTCGGCTTCAAAAGTCGTTCTTGTGTGTCCTTATTTGATAGGACTTTTAGTTAAATCGGTGGAGAAACCAGTGAAAAAGCCATGCCAAAGAGACAAAGAGGACCTCAGAACCCTTCTCTTAGTGCAAAGCCTTCAGCATAGTTGCGAGGTTGTAGATGTGTTGTACGTGGTAGGCCTAGCCTGCCCGTGGCTGTATAAGCGACTAGGTGGGCCCCTCAACCACTGTAGGTTCATTACGGAAGTGCACAACCTCCTCGTTTCGAAGCTCAGTTATATTGGGGATCCTACGCGACCCCGCTTGGAGCTTATCTAACCAAAACCAGACCCACATGACAGGAACTTGGGATACCCTTGGTCCTTTGATGCTAACAAATTCTTTGGTGAACAAGTCTTATTTTGTGTTTATTAGCTTTTGACTCCAACCTCATATTTAATATTAATATAATATATTTCATATATGATTATAATGTTCATGACTATGAATTGATATTATATGAAATTGTTTTAAATATGAATCTAATGATATCTACAGGTTCTTAAATTAAAACTTTTAGTCAAAGACTAATAAGTTCAAATCTTAAGGCATGTTTGGTTCCAGCAGTCACTCCTAAAATTCCTGTCACATCGAATGTTTGAACACATGCATGGAGAATTAAATATAGACTAATTACGAAACTAATTGAAGAACTTGCGACTAATTTGCGAGACGAATCTTTTAAGTCAAATTAGTCTATAATTTGACAACGTGATGCTACAGTAAACATGGCTAATGACAGATTAATTAGGCTTAAAAAATCGTCTCCCAAATTAGCCTCCATCTATGTAATTGGTTTTATAATTAATCTATATTTAATGCTCCTTATTAGTATCTAAACATTCGATGTGATATGAATTTTAGGAGCGACTAAAGAACCAAACACCCTCTTATATATGTTGTATGCTACGCTCCTTATGTAAAAGAAAAGGATCGAGTACTTGTACGTTACATCTACATCCACCTAATAATTCGGCTATATGGCACATAGGATAACTTTTGGGGAAATCACTCAATTTGCAATAACTGAGTCACTTGTGGTTGACTTATAAGAACCGTGTTTAGTTCGCGAAAATGTGGGAATTTTGCTACTGTAGCACTTTCGTTTTTATTTGGCAATTAGTGTTCAATCATGGACTAATTAGGCTCAAAACGTTCGTCTCGCGATTTCCAACCAAACTGTGCAATTAATTTTTTTTCGTCTATATTTAATGCTCCATGCACGTATCGCAAGATTCGATGTAATGGCTACTGTAGCACTTTTTGGAAAACTTTTTGGGAACTAAACGTGGCCAACCGGAATGAGGTAGGTGGGCACTGAATGATCATTAGTTTCTCTTTTTTGCATGGATGATAACATGAACATGTCTCCACCTTATCCAAGTCAACGTGCTATTATATTTGTTTACAATTTTTTTTGGGAGATCTGTTCTACCATGTTTTTTTTAAGTTATAACTTGACTATACTACAAATTTCATCCATAGCATGGCGGACTAACTCTTTAGTTCAAAACAGACTTTCATTTCCACAACTGGATTATTTATTGCGTATTTATTTTGATTTTTATACTTTATACTTCTACGGATTTGAAGATTCATTTATTTTTACTCTCTCTCTCTCTCTCTCTTAGCGGTAGTACTCCCTCTGTTCACAAAATAATGCAACTATGGTATCCGTGTTTGTTAAAGTTATCTAAGTTTGACCATGTTTACAGCGCATAGTATTCACATTTACGTCTCCAAATTGGTTTATTATGAAACTATATTTCATAATGAATCAAATGATTTTTCGGGTCAAGCTCATGCCTAGGGCGAGCTGTCCTTGCAGTTTATAGTGTAACATAGCTAAAATAAATATTTTGGGCTAGGCTTAGGTCGAGAAATTTTTGTAGGCAACAGGATCTGTGTGTAGGCCCTGTCCACCGAGGCTTGTGGGTGGGCCAAAACCCGTCGGGCTCAAGCCGAGCCCGAACTCAATTTGCTTAGATCTACATGTTAGTCTGATGGCCAATTTTCAATTAACTACTGATAGAGTAATAACTTTTTTCACGGGTTAGAATTGACTTTAGAGGATGGATCATCATGGGTTGACTTTACAAAACAAGAAAGCACAAAGGACAACTACTTGATCTGCAAAGTGGAGGGTTCTCTTTCTCCTTTTGTCTTTATTCTAGTTTTCTTATATACATCAATGATGTTTGGACATTCTAATGTTTTAGGCTACATGTACTGGTATTTGTAGCTATAGCTACATTCTTATAACAACTTTGGCTTGATGCATCCTCGGAAGAAGATTAATGAAGCTAGAATTTCATCAATTATCTTAAAACAATATAGGCCTATGGTACTTTGACGATTGTACAAATTAATTTCTATCGTTGTTTCATCCATAAATACAAGTACTACATTGACATGATGTCCGATCCTTTTGCATATCTTCAGCATTACAAGCATTCACAACCGGAGAGCTAGAGTACCGGTGCCTTTATACACCATACGATGCAAATGCCCCTGATGAAGCCCATACACACAGTGCCACTCCATAATACAACAGGGATTGGATAGGGCACAGTGGCTTCGGGTTACCCAATTTTTTCGGGTCGGGTAATTCGGGTAATTCAAAATTAGGGTAATGAAAACTACTACCCGATATTAGTCCCGAAAAAATATTATCCGCAATTTCGGGTACCCGATAATTCGGGTTCGGGTATTCCCGATATACCCGAATTTACAGAAAACAACAAACTACATAAAATTTCAGTAGCAACTTATATATAATTTCAGCAGTAATTTGTATAGAATTTCAATAGCATTTTGTAAAGAATAATATATTACAGTCACTTGTTCAAACAGAGATAATTATATTCTAATAAAGTGATAAGTTCAAGTGTTCAACTAAAAGCACGTGATAAATACAAAGACATGGACAAATATTTGGGTAGTTCGGTTAGTTTGGGTACCGAGGGATATTACTCGAATTACCCGAACTAATTTCGGGTAATCAAAATCGCTATCCGAATTTAGGATCGGGTACCTCGGATTCGGGTAATTCGGGTCCGGGTAATTCGGGTATGGGTAATGGGTATAGGGTATTTTGCCTAGGCTTAGGGCACACACATCATGGAAGAACCACCACTCCCGTGCTAGCCCTGGATCTGCTTGCAATCAATGATCGATCAATAGCTGCATAACCAGATCAATAGCAGACATAGGAAAAAAAAAGAGAAGTCCAGCACCACAAGCATATAATTAGCCTCCATTTTGGGTGAGCACAGTACAAGGTTTAATCATGGGAGGCAAGTTAATGCTCAAGGACTAGGGATAGGTGCACTGTGGTTTTGGGTTAACCATCTTGCAAGTGATGGATTTGGGGAGGAGGTGAATTAAATGGGCATACAAGCAAGCCCAATCAATGGCTGGAACATTTAGTTGGTTGGTTGCTAGCTGAATCATCTTCCCATGCATCCTTTTCTTCAATTTTTGCTCTGCTTTTTTTTCTCATGGTTTATTTAGCTTCTAGAATACCCTTTTTTTTTGGCATGCTTGTGACCTTTGAGATAGAAAATCCGGCGACATTTATTTATTGACGATTGTTGATTCGTCTAGAGTGTGACGTGAGAGGTGATGGGTTGAATACTTGAATGTGCACAGTTTTGGTGAAGTGACAAGTTGGAATGAGTCTGGTGCGTGAGATGTGGTTAAGGATGGCAACGGGTATATACCCGTCGGGTATCGCCGGAACGTTCTCTTCCCCGCTACGGAAAATTCATCCCGTCCCCATCCCCATTAACTGTCTCGGGTATAGATTCTTGCCCATCCCCGTACCCGTCGGGTATCGGTCGGGTAACAGATACCCGACGGGTACTGCATACCCGATAAACAAGGACACCTGGGGTCGCAGCTTTGCAATCGGAGACGTTTCTTCTTCACCCGGGTATAAGTGTCGGAGTCTCGGAGATGCCGAAGAGAAGGAGCGAGGTTGCGAGGAGGACGAGCAAAGGTGGTAGAGAGACCAAACTGAGGAAGCAAGGGGCACGAGCGCTTGTGAGACAGGCATGCTTGTGCTGCTGGCAGAGATGATGAGGAAAAATTGAACGAGGGTTCCTAGAATACACAAATTATATATATGACTGTTCAGATTTGGACCAAAATATCTATGTTGAGCTTCTTTGGGCCTAATACTCGCATGACAGCTCAAATAGTCGGGTTCCCCAACGGGTAACGGGGACGGGTAAACAGGGAACGTTCCCGTACCCGCTATACCCGTCGGGTATGGATTCTTGCCCATTTAGATCCCCGCGGGTAAAGATATGATCCCATCCCCGTCCCCTAATGGATCAAATACCCGTCGGGTATCGGGTATCGGGTCCCCGTTGCCATCCTTAGATGTGGTTATGTATATTGCACCATGCTTGGTGCATGAGAGAGTGACCAAAATTTATGATAGTTTGACCAAAACTTATGATAAATTTATGATAAACCAGGCTTGACATCATAGGAGAAAATTATTTTACTTGACATAGGAGAAAAATTATGATAGTTTGACCAACACTTATGATACTTGACATTTTAGTTTTCTCCTAGGCCAAAGTTTTTTAGGACCAAGGTAGTACCAACTTTAGGATGTAAAATTGGTGCATGAGAGAGTGACCAATCGATTGAATTCGGCAACGACTTGGGCCTACCCAGATGATTATCTAATCTGGCCGATTAAATTCTACATTGACTCTATACTCTTCTTATTTGTTGATGAAAACGTGCATGCTTCTTACCTTGAAATTAGTCTCAATGGACCAATAGAGAAAAGAAATGAAGGGATTTCATTGTCTACTTACCCAAGTGTCTGCTATAACTGATGAGAGATAACTTCAGCGTTATCTTCGTCCTTGAATAAATCGGTTTCTAGAATTATCTTAAGTCAATTTTTTTTATATACGTAACCAAAATTTATAAATCAATTCCCTTAACAGTGCCGACTCCATGGATCCTTGAGAGTTGAGGCTAATGTAGTACGGTTTTTTAAAATTTGACCCAGTTGCGGCCATCCTTGAGGCTATTGTAGTACGGTTTTTTTTATTTGATCCAAACATGCCAATCCAAAAGAAGAATGGAAAAAAAAACTAAGTTTCGTTTTCAAATTGACATTATTGACGCATCCAAATCCCTTGATTACATAGTATATATTTCTTCCACACACTTGGTTGATAACTTCGTTAGAAGTATTGATTGATACCGACACCTTGTAACTTTAAAAAAAAACTTATTACACAATCGCGCGCAAACACACAGTGTTATTACACGCAAGTTCGTCTTTAACTTTAATTAGTGATCTCCAGCGGCCTGTCCTGCAAAACCGAACTTGTGCACGCAGCATGGTGTTATATTTAACTAATGATGGTGATGAGGCCTTGGTAAGTAAGAACAGATGAAATGACGTGGGCTAGTTAGATTATTGCATCGTTATGGCCGGTGACAGAACAAAACCCTGTGGCGGAAGATACCGTTGGAAACACGGCAACCGTCTCCCTGATGGTGCCCTCCTCCAGAATCGCAACAAGAAATGCCAGTAGAGACTGGATGAGATGAGTCCAAGCCATATACAATCTTGTCTCCTACCCCAGTCTCACTCTATCTCGGCCTCCTCTGGCAATTCCCCGTCGTCGTCTTGTATCCTTTTCGTCCTCTGCCCCCTCCGGGTTAACTCCTCCTCACCAAGAAAAAGAAATCGATCGTCCTCGTTCCTGTCGTCGTTGTTCCTCGCCATTACCGGCGTATAAAAGCACCAATCCTCGGCCAGCCTGATCACACAACGAACAGCCCGGCGACGGACAAAGCAAGCAGCAGTAGTCCCTGTCTGTCCACCCCCTGCGAGTTCGTCTGCCTGTCTGCCTGCCGCTCTTGTCGCCGCCGATGGGCATGTTCAGCTCGCCGCCCAAGGTGTACAAGCCGGCCGCCGACGTGGACCTCGGCCCCGGCAGCGACGAGTTTTACATCAGCCCCAATGTCAAAGGTCTGTCTGCTCGCTCCTGCCTTCCTTCTCCGAAGAACTTTGGTGTTCTGAATTCAGTCGTTCTATTCTACTAGTAGAAGAAAGTTCATAATTCTGCTGATCTGAATTCAGTTCAGTTCTTGGAGTAGAAGAGAATTCAGAGTTTTTTTTTCCCTCGTCCTCGATCTTTCAGCTCCTCGGGTCGCCGGGCTCCTGGTGAAGATCTTCGTGTGGATCCTGGAGATGCCCATCGTCGGGCCGATCGTGCTCTACATCCTGAAGAAAGACAACCTCATCAACAAGGTGCGAATTCATCTCTCTCTCCCTCCTTGATTTTTTTTTCGTTGCTCCCCTGAATTCAAGCATCGATCAAACATCTTTTCTGCCAACGCTTCCGTCAAACGAACTCAAAGTTTGGCCGAAGTCTGACCAAGACGCAACCTGCCTCTGCCTGCCTGTGAAGTGTGAACGCAGCAGCAGACAGCAGCCATCGTCATAACAGGAAACGGCACCGTGGTTCCGTTTCGAATTTCCCTCCCTTGCACTGTTTTTGTAACACAAATGAGTCTGTCAGAGCAAGAAGAGAGTTTTGCAGAGTTCACCGTCTTTCTCTGACCGAATGTATCCACTGTTGGCAGCTGGTCTCTGACGCCGACATCCCGGAGCCGCCGCTGTTCACGGCGACGCACAGCTGGGAAGGTTCTGCTCTGCCTCTGACCCTGTCTGTCAGCCGCGCTTGCTTCTGTTGCCATTCTGTGTGTCTGCCGCCCCTGTCTGAGCGTCTGACCGACCGACCAAACGCACTGTGGTTGTTTCAGACATCCCGGAGCAGAACGTGCGGCTGACGAAGCCGGACCTGTCGGCCGCGGAGCGGGTGCAGGAGGCCGTCGGCTGCCTCCCGCAGCTCCCGGCGCGGCTGGAAGCCACGCTGGCCGCCGACGCGGGGCCGGGACTCAGGCGCTGGACCGTCCGGGACTTCTCCGACGCGTACAGGTCCGGCGAGACGACGCCCGTCCAGGTGATCATCACGCGCATGTCATGCGTTCTTGTTCATTCTTCGTCCACAGCGTCGAGCTGTACGTGCAGCCAGGTGATCGATTCCTTCCTTCCTTCTTCGGTCCCTGTCCTGATGCAGCGATGGCTATGATCTTTGCAGGTGGCGACGAGGTTCCTTGAGGCAGTGAGGCAGAGCTCGGGCCCTGAGCTGAACATGGCCTTCTTCATCAGCTGCGACCCCGAGGACGTGATGAGGCAGGCCAAGGAGTCCACCCTCAGGTACCAGAGAGGTAACGTATACTCACAGCTATATTTCTTTTCTCCTGATGGGTGAAAAAGAATAGTACTACAAAAAGTATAGCATTTCTGCTGCTGTCGTCTGTCGACAACCAAACAAAAAAAGTTATTTGGCTGATGGTTTCTACGGCTGATAAACTTGATGTTGATTTGTTACGAGAGAAAAACATTACACCATGACTGATAAGCCAGGCTAATAACTTCAAAGGAACAGGGCGGTTGGTCGGTCCAGCTAGCTTTTTCTTGGTGGCTGGCTCTGCTATGAAGATGGATGGATTGAGTTTTCAATTTTGACACCTACCTAGCTAGCCGTACCCACCAAACTCTGTACGTATACGTAGGTACTGACGTACTGTAGTACACTAGTTTGTCTGTAGTTCTTGGCTTGCAACCGGCGCCAGCCTCCATTGCCGGTAGCAAGCAGTAACTAGCAGCCATAATGAGGGGTGTAGTACAAGGAACGGAGTCGCTGAATTCTCTGAATTGGCTTTTGAAAGAGGCACTTGATTGATTCCACAAGAAGAAACGGGATGCAACCTGTTCGCTCGGTCGTATTTGGCTTATAAGCTATGGCTTATCAGCCAACGAACAGTATTTTTCTCTCACACCAAACCAGTCAACGGTACTTTCAGCCATGACTTATAAGCCAAACCAGTCCAAACAAATAGGGCGATGATAGGCGTAGGATACCAGGAGAGAAGGAAACGGGACGCTGACAATGCAAGAGACACGAGAGAGAGAGAGGGAGAGTTGTAGACGGTTGGTTGCCTTGACGTTTGCAGTTTGCTGGTGCCTGATCCTGAATTCCTGACGCTGCCAGGCGTAAGCAGTACTGAATCCGAGCTCGCCTGCTCCATCCGTATCCGCGGCTCTCAAGTCTCGCGCATTCACTGCGCCGCCGCCGCCACCACCTGCCGGCCGGTTACTGGACGGACGCTAGTAGCCTCAAGTCGGAGCAGATTGCTAGTACTGGTACAGCAACGTCGATCCAAGTCGATTGCAGTTGTAGGTCAGTCAGGGTCGGCCAGCCCCAGGCTGTGATAATAATTGATTGATTAAAATTCGTTGTGGGCCTTGTTTAGATTGAGGTTAGGAATCAGTATTTGGCACTATAGCATTTTCGTTTGTATTTGACAATTATTGTCCAATCATGGTCTAACTAGGCTCAAAAGATTCGTCTCGTAATTTACAATCAAACTGTGTAATTAGTTATTTTTTTTATCTACATTTAATACTCCATGCATGTGTCCAAAGATTTGATGTGATGGAGAGAGAGTGAAAAAACTTACAATCTAAACAAGGCCTGGTTGTGATTGTAGCGACAATTGACCAATTTTATGCAAATATTACTATCAACATCTATGCCTCGTAAATTTATTATGAAAACATATTTCAATATTTCATATTAATTTAAGAGTTAACTGCATATTGGCGGTCTCTAAACTTAGAAGGTCGTGTTATCTATGTCTCAAATTTTTTTAAAAAAAAATTCGACCGTTTCATATACACCAATGGCATAGTAACACAGTGCTGATATGAATCTAAGATGTTGGGTTCATTAGGTAAACTTGTACCGTGGTTCCATATAGATCCTAAACTTTCAACATTGCATATCTAGGTCTCAAACTTGCTAAACAGGCCATACAACATACCTAATCTTGTATGTTACTACCATCTGCGTCCCTAACTTTCAGAACCGGAGATTTGGATCCCCAATCTTATTAAACGGTCATACAAGGTACAAGTTTTAGGTACCTCTGTGGCTCGTTTAGCAAATATTTAACCTAGACATGCAATGTTGGAAGCTTGAGACTCCACGGTCGTGTAAGTTTAATTAGAACAATGTTGAGTTACCATGCCATGTAGTTGAAACCCATTTGGACCAATGGCAGGCAAGTTTAGGGATCTAGAATTTTTTTTAAAAAAAAATTTGAAACTTTATGGCTTGTAAGTTTAGGGACTATGGGTATATTTTACGCTTAATTTAATGGTATTTATTAGGTACCATAATATTTTAAATATATTTTGTTAAATTTAATTTTTTTACTATTGTAAAGTGAGAATATATATTTTTTAGTATGAGGCGTTATTTATTATTTTTTTAAAAAAAAATTGGCAGGGGCGCCTCTGTCAGCGCTGGATGGCGTGCTGGTGGGCGTGAAGGACGAGATCGACTGCCTGCCGTACCCGACCACCGGCGGCACCCGGTGGCTGGGCGCGGCGCGGCGCTGCGAGGCCGACGCGGCGTGCGTGGCGCAGCTGCGGGCCTGCGGCGCCATCCTCGCCGGCAAGGCCAACATGCACGAGCTCGGCGCCGGCACCAGCGGCATCAACCCGCACCACGGGTACGTGCTCGTGCTCGTGCTGTGCTGCACTACTGTAACGATCAGACGTTCCGGGCCAGGGGCACGACAACCTTTTTCATTTTGTGCAGGTCGACGAGGAACCCGTACAACGCCAGCAAGGTCGCGGGGGGCTCTTCCAGCGGCTCCGCCGCCGTCGTCTGCGCCGGCCTCTGCCCCGTCGCGCTCGGCGTTGATGGAGGCGGTGCGTGTCGTCAGACCATCTCCTCTGCTGCTGCAACAACTAACTGACACTGAACATCGAAGCTAACCATGCACGCCGTACGTCAATTCGTTCCAGGCTCCGTCCGGATGCCGGCGGCGCTGTGCGGCGTGGTCGGGTTCAAGCCCACCGCCGGGCGCCTCTCCAACGCCGGTGTCCTCCCGCTCAACTGGACCGTCGGGATGCCGGGGATCCTGGCGGGGACAGTCGAGGACGCCTTTATCGCGTCAGTCATCATTCACCACGCCTAGCTTGTTTCTTTGTTTCTTCAATTGTTATTACTGAATCTCATCATTATTCGCATTCATCCACTGCTCACCATCTGAAGTCCGAAGAGGGGAAAAAAACATAACCTTGTGATGCATCCTTGTCTTGTTTCATTTCAGCTACTCCGCAATCGTCGACCAGTCCCAGCCGTCCTACTTGCGGGTAAATCCCAATTCTGTTCTTTCTCTGAACCTGATCTCACTGTTTGCATCATCCGACTGACCGGAGAGTGCTACCTGCAGCCGGAACTGAATCTTCCTCAGCTCAGCTCCACACCCTCCATTGGCAACATCAAGCTCGCCAAATACGGAAAGGTTAGCTACTATGAGACCAAGGATGTGATCGTCTACCATGAACAAATTGTTCTGACGCTGCATGCTGCGGCAAAAAAACCAAAAAATGCAGTGGTTCAATGACAGCGCTGAGGACATCAGGAGCTGCTGCGACAAGGCTCTGCAGGCGCTGCACGCGCACTACGGCTGGCAGGTACGCCCAGTGACGAGGGTTTTGCTTGCCTGTGATGGATTCATTGATCGCCGGAAACTCTCACGATGGAGATCTCATGCATGGAATTTGGTGCCTGCACTGCACATGTATGTATAGACGGTGGACGTGACCATCCCGGAGATCGAGGAGATGCGGCTGGCGCACTACGTCACCATCGGCTCCGAGTGCACCACGTCGCTCGCCAAATACCTCGACAACCTGTAAGGATCGGAGCTCATGCTCTTCACAACCGGTCGATCTTACTATGCGAACTGACCAGCGCTGACCTCCGATGAGCTCTGCTGACGGTGTCGTGTGTGTGATCTGTGGCGGCAGGAAGAGGTCTGAGATCGGCTGGGACGCCAGGGTGGCGCTGAGCGTCTACGGCTCCTTCAGCAGCAGGGCGTACCTCAACTCGCAGCGACTCCGGTGAGCTAGCTAGCTAGCTGAGGACACTGATTCTGCAATTGCACTCAGTGATCATCGACCGTTTCTTCTTTTTTTCGCGATGGGGAATATATCCCGTTTTTTATTAAGCATAGAGAATTACACGACACAGCTACGAGAGAACCCTCATAGCACAGATTACAAACCACCAAGCTAGTGATGAGTGACCTGGAGTAGAAACTAAGAACAAGAAAAAAGATACCAAAGATGGCGACTACCCATGACACCTAAATCCTACAAACTGAGCCTGTAAGAAAAAATGATATAACATCGCAATGGTCGCCTACAGCAATAGCGGCAAAGCATCCGCTAACAAACCCAACGGCGGCAAAGCATCCGCCAACGAACCAACCAGTGGTCAAGCATCCGTCTGGGAAGAAACGAAGACACCCACTACGACAAAAGCATCCATAGCGGTGGAAGGGCCAGGTCACTCTTGGCAACAAAGCATCTTCCAGAGAGGATGCCAACGACAACGGCGTCAACGCATCGGTCAACAAACCAAACGATGGCAAAGCATCCGCCAACGAACCAACCAGAGGCCAAGCATCCGCGGGGGGATAAGCAGTAGCGGGGAAGCATCCGCTATGATATCCACGACAACAAACCAGGCAAGGTCAATAGCTGCAGGATAGACCAAAGCAAGTGGAAATGAAGCGCAAGAGGCACAGCGAGGGACTCCTCAAGGAACCGGCGGCAGGATCTAGACCGATTCTTCAGTGACACCTTCAGGAATGGGAGGAAGCCCATGGCAGTGGCATGGACGTTGTCGCCGCTGGCCTTAGAGACTTCTAAGGCCGGGCTTTCGCCCAGAAACCGGTGGCATAGGAGCATGGGGCTCGGTAAACGACGCCTCCAGGGAGGTATGTGGCGCCAAAGGTGTCACCGTCGTCCGCCCGGCCACCACCGGACTGAGCTTTCGCCCGGAGCTCCATGCATCTGGAGGCACCACCCCCACGAGGCGCAAGAACCGATGGGTGCCACGGCGCAGACCTGAGGAGGGTGGACAGTCGCAGGAAGGGGCCGGCCGCGACACCAACGGCTAGACACCACCTCCGCGCGCTAGGCACCGCTTCCGCGCATGCAACCCCCCACGCCAGGCTCCCCCGCCCGCACGACGCGCCGTACACTGGAGTTGGAGTAGACGCCGTGCCCCTAGCCACTGCAAAACGGTAGATCCCGGGCGGAGGGGGGAGATCCGGTCATGGGTGGCCCGGATCCGCCCCGGCGGCCGGCCGGTTCGACGGAGGAGGTAGGCGTTGGAGATGGAGGAGAAGCGCCGCGCCACCAGCCGCAAAGGCCGTAGATCCGGGGCGGAGGACGGCAGGTCCGGCCATGCGAGGCCCGGATCCGCCCCGTCGGCCGAGCAGTTCACCGGAGGAGCAAGGTGTCGGGGATGGGGGGAGGAGCGGGGAGGAGGGACAGTGGATGGGAGAGGAAGTTGCAGCAGGCTGCCGTTTGGCCTGTTCGCTTGAACTTATCAGCCGGCTTATCAGCTAGAATCTACAGTATTTTCCTCTCACAACAAATCAGCCAAAGACCGGCTTATCAGCCGGCTTTAATACCAGCTGAAACAGGCCCAGCGCGGCCACCTCTCGTCGGCGAGCAGCAGCAGCGACCGGAGGGGGTGCCAGGAGGAGGGTTCTCGCGGTGGGCGGCGGGTCGCCCCCCGAGTCGCCTCGCGAGGACGACGCGGGGGTGTGACATTTTTTTTCTAGGCCTCCCGGAGCACTCACTGTTTCTTCTTGCAACTGAACAAAAACACAAAATGTGCTGTGCATTATTCAGGAACCGTCAGATGTTCTTCCACAAGCAGATCTTCAAGACCGCAGACGTCATCGTCTCGCCGATGACTGGGTACCTACACTACCTCTTCAGCTGTGGAACGTCTCCTGCTTATTTCACTTGCTCACTCCACAATTCACATATAAACTCCTTTAATTTGGTTCTCTGAAGTGTGACTGCCTACACGCTGCAAGACGACGCACTCAACACCGGGGAGCTGGACTACATAAACGGAGGTATAATATGCATTTTCAGTGAATTAATTCTTCCACACCGATCCTGCACCCATGTACTGCATCCTGTCCTGTCCGTCCTGACTCTCTGCTCATGCCGTCGTCGTCGCCGCCGTTGACGATCCACCAATGCAACATACAGCGGCGCTGGTCCGGTACTCCATAGCCGGGAACTTCCTGGGCCTGCCGGCCATCACCGTCAAGGTCGGGTACGACAGGGGCGGCCTCCCGATCGGGCTCCAGCTCATCGGCAGGCCATGGTCCGAGGCCACCCTGCTCCACGTGGCCTTCGCCACGCAGCAGGCGTGCGCCAACGGGTACAAGAAGCCGGCGGTCTTCTACGACCTCCTCAACAAACAACAGGACTGAGACACGTACAGCCACCGCCGGGCGGCGGCGAGCGAGGACGTCGTCGTGTTTATTTTGATCAGGGCCGGTGTAGGACGTTTGGTTGCCGGCCGGCCGGATGATGGATCCATCGGAGAAGAAGAACCGTACGTAGCAGGAAACTTGTTATTTTTATTACATACATATATAAATATATATCTATAGCATACAGGATCTGAGAAGGAAGAGAGAGAGAGAGAGAGTTGAAGTTCAGTCAGTAGTAGCGGTAATTAAATCAGACGCGGCGGCACAAAATTCAGTCCGGATATATATTGCTGTTATATTATATATAAGGCTGTAAGACTGTAACATTAGTTGCCCAGGGAACAAACTCTGTAACAGTAACGCAGTGTATTATTATGTATTTTTCCACAAAAGCGGAAGGTGGCTTAGGAATCTTAAATCTGAGAATCCAAGATGAGGCTTTGTTTATGAGAAATCTCCATAAGCTCTACAACAAGGAAGGCATCCCCTGTATTTCAATGGTGTTGGAGAAACATTATTCCAATGGGAAAATTGTCCATTCATATTGGAAAAGGCTTCTTTTGATGGAGAGATATTGTGAAACCCTTGCTTATAAAGGAGTTGCTTTAATCTCACTCTGCAATGGTGAGTCTAGCAATGTCTTTAGAAAGGAAGTCCTTAATAAGGTTCATTCAGGACTTTACTTCTTTGCCCATAACAAGGCCACTCTGAGCAAAGTCAACGAATCCAATCTCCAGGATCTCTTTCACCTTCCACTATCGGTTCATGCCTTTGATGGACTGCATGCTTTAAGAAATTAGATCAGTGTTCCTTTCTTTATGGAAATAATAGGAATCATGTATTGGAGCTTCTGGATGACAAAAACTAATTACAATTTTAGAGGAATTCTACCTAGTCTACAAAGATGTAGACACAATTTTAGGAAGGAATTCACCTTGGTTATCCATAGAGCGAAAAGTAAATACTTCCCTCTAATAGTATTCTTCTTTTTTTTCTTGTTTTCTCTCGTAAAACTCTCCTTGTTTTAAAGTAGTAGGGGATCACCCTCTCCATTGCAGAGGACAAGCAATGGAATTGGAGGGTGAATGTGTGGTGCTCATGCCTACAACTTGAAAAGGTCCATGTTCTAATCATTTTAATCTTAACGTTTAATCGCTCTAGTGGATATGAGCATTGATGCCATGAGTCGTGAATGTCCTGTGGTAGGACTAAGAGGAGCATAGTGCATTTCACGCTTCCACTTTTGAATCATGCTTGTATTTCATTTCAATCATATCTTCAAAAAGGCGAGAACGATGTGGTCAAAATTAGTTGTACTCGATTAACCAATTACTTCATGTAGAGTAGAATAACATCTACATATCCGTAGAGGGAGATTTATTGATGTCTTTAAAACTAGAAGAATACCCATCAGGGCATCACCATAGCTTGTTGGTACTGAGTTAATTTATCATTTAGAAGGAGGTACTGTTAGACATAACATGTTCTTGCTAAGGCCCTAACTTCTCACCGTATAATCACCCGATCGGTGTGATGCAAACTATGGTGATGGATTGCACGAATGGACACAACCAATATCGAACACCTACCCCAATCTAACAACAAAAGGCGGTTCTGTAATTTGGCTGAAATCTAGGAGGTCCCAGAACATTTTTAACTAAATTACCTCTGTTTTTCAATTTTCATACATTATCGTCGTTTACTTCCTTCTAATATAGGTGTGCATCTTGCATTTCGAGGGTCAACCAATTTCAAATTTGATCAGATATATATTTTTTATTTATTATGATGCTAAACAAGCTTAGACTAATCACTCAATATATTTTTAATGGTAATATAATAAAATGATTTAAAGATAAAAATAAATATTATTTTAATAGAAAAAATCAGTCATTCTTGAAATTAATTGGCTCTGGAATACGATGTACGGAGGGAGTACGTGTCCTGCCCCTCCCCAGTCACAGGGGTAAAACTGTCCATGTCCTCCGCCCCACCTCGCAGCGCCGTGGCCCTCTCGTCTTCTTCCCCACCCCAACCAAAACACCCACGCGCTCCTCAGATCAGATCGGCAAGGCCAATCCCGAGCGGAGGAGCGAAATCTCGAGCGCTCGCGCCGGCGACCACGCAACGAAGAGGAGGCCGCGGCACGAGAGCGCCCCAGGTTCCCGCTCTCGTCGCAGCCGTAGCGGCACCGGTAGCGGCAGCAGTAAGGAGAAGATGTCGTCGGCGTTCAGCGGCGATGAGACCGCCCCCTTCTTCGGCTTCCTTGGCGCCGCCGCCGCGCTCGTCTTCTCATGTACGTGCCCCACACCTCCTCGTCCTTCCCTGCTATACTTTCTGTTGCATTGTTTGTTTCGCAATTTGAGTGGGGAAAAAGTTGGAGCCGATCCGTTCCTTTGCTCCGATCTGCCGCGATTCAGAGATTGGTTGTATGATACTTAAAGCGCGCCAGTCGATTGCTTTATTTATTTGATATGATTTGAGCAATAAGTGGAAGATCAATAGAGAGAATTTGGGGTGGATCCATGTGGTTGGGACGGGGCGAATTTTCTGGTGGTGAATGACAGGATCTCTCTGTGTGTGTGGCACGCAGGCATGGGGGCGGCGTACGGGACGGCCAAGAGTGGCGTCGGCGTGGCGTCCATGGGTGTCATGCGCCCCGAGCTCGTCATGAAGTCCATCGTGCCCGTGGTCATGGCTGGTGTGCTCGGTATCTACGGCCTCATCATCGCCGTCATCATCAGCACTGGGATCAACCCCAAGGCCAAGCCGTACTACCTCTTTGACGGCTACGCCCACCTGTCGTCTGGCCTTGCCTGTGGTCTTGCTGGGCTTGCTGCAGGCATGGCCATTGGCATCGTTGGTGATGCTGGTGTCAGGTAAAGATGCTTGCTCTATCATATTGTGCTGTGCTTTGATGGTTTGGCTGATAATATGTTGGTCAATGCAGTAGTAATGGCAGGCACTTCTAAAACTCCATGTTGTCAATACCTGTTTGTAGATGAGTTTCTCTACTATTGAAATACTTAGTTTGAAAAAGCTGAAGTGAATACTACATTTACATCTGAAATGTTGTCTGGACTAAATACGAATTATTTGATATGCCTCAAATCTCACTTGACCTTTTGCATATTTGTAACTTGACGACTTTCTAGTTAATAACTTTGATAATGTTAAAATTAGACTTGGCTTTTAAAGGCAAACACCATATTTCATCGAGTAGTAAATGACTGTCACACCGTTGACAAACAAAGCTTATTTGAGGTATTTATAGCTAGTTCATTGATAAGCTGAAGTTGAACCTATTCTAGCTTGTCTCTGCTATTCATAAGGGTTCACTATTAATGTCATGACTATCATAGCATCCGAATCAGGAAGCTATCCTGTTTCTTCTTGGTAACCATTGTTTTCTCTAGAAATTCAGTTTATAGTGAGGCATAATTATATATGGCTTTATGTTGATATCTATTTTAACTTACAAAACACATCTTAGTGGAAAAAATAGAGAGAGGGGAAAAAAGAGGGAAAGGGACACATTTGTTGATCTATCCTGTACTTTCAACTTTGTTTGTCTTGGACCTCATGTTTCATATTCGGTAGGATTTCCTGTCTGCACATTCATTCATATCTGAGACCACTTGTGTTAACTCTATGCTAATTCCCTGTATAGCATGTTTGAACCCAAGGGAAGGTTGGTACTTGGTACCTAGTTGCTTTCAATGCTTATAGTTGATGACATAATTCACTCAGTTGATCTGGTGGTGTTTGAAAGGAATTTGGAACTAATTTTATACCTGCATGCAGTAGATTGTTTTCAAGGATTGTATTGGAATAGGTTGTTTGTGGGATTGAGTGCTGGCAATGTTACTTCAGGTCAAATTGTCTCGTGTACATCAACAGAGTATTGCTTCTTACCTTTTCTTGTGTGGCTTGAAATGTCGAAGTTATTTCAGTGTTGCACATATGCCATTCTAACAGTTGTCCTACTTCGAAAATTGGATTATCAACTGGAACCTGCTTCAACCACAACATCTCCCCTTCCTAATACTTGTTCTTTTGTGCAGGGCGAACGCTCAGCAGCCAAAGTTGTTTGTGGGCATGATCCTCATCCTTATTTTCGCCGAAGCGCTTGCCCTCTACGGTCTCATCGTCGGCATCATCCTTTCATCCCGTGCCGGCCAATCCCGTGCAGATTAGGCACACATTTCATTTGTCAACGCCGTGCCGACCGTTACCATTACCTGGTCGTAGCTGGGTCATGTTCTATATCCATGAGACAACAAGCTGGAGCGCACTTTTAGAGGCTTATTTTTATGCTGTCTAGTTTTCATTCTTCTGTTGAGTCGAGAAAACAAGAGAACCTGTGTAGCCAAGGGAGAACTTCTCCCTTGTGGTGCCATTCTTTTCCCCGTCTGTGGTGGTGGGCTGTGGTTGATGCTTATTTCTGCACAGTTTTTTGCTTGGGGGTCTGGGGCTGTAATCTGGTGAATAAGCGAGTGCATACAATGCAATGGGAGCTCAAGACTCTTTTGTTAAAAAAAATGCTCTTGTTTCGTCGTTGGTTTGTTCTGTGTTCTATGGATATTTTTGTGTGGGAAATATATGCTTGGCTCATGAACTAGTGCTTGCCTCTCGCTGCTGGTACGAGTTTTTGTAGTGGTCATAGTGTTTGTGACGAAATTTCACGGTTCAAAACTTCAAAGCTGAATGGGAACTCCACTGTTGTCTGGAGAAACAACCATGTCCGTAGGTGACCTGGAGCTGGAGCCAAACTACCTAATCAAGAGATGGGCATTGGTCCTGTTCGCTTTGCTGAAAAGCTATGGTTGAAAGTATTATTCGTTGATTTGCTGTGAGAGAAAAACACTGTTTGTTCACTGAAATAGTATGGCTCATAAGACAAGACATTAGCATTACTAGAGAATGGCAGGTCTTCGGTGGTAATAATAGCCTGACTTTATTACTCTTACAGTATAGTTTAAGAGTGGAGGTTGGGGTGGAGGGATATCTTTAGCAGATATGAGTACCCGATAACGCTGTCTATGCCGATTATGTTAGGCTAGAACCATGTCAGATGCTGGACTAGAGTCTACAGATCACAGGCTGAGCACCATCCGGGTTCAGAAACAAATTCTGAATTTCACTATTTCAGAACCAAATTCTGAATTTCATGTCTACAACTATTTCTCCTGCATAAGCAAAGGGATTATATTGTAGGAGTAGTATATTAGGCATCTTCCTTAGGGCATGTCAACGGCTGGGGAAATGAGGAGTCCAAGCCTCCATCTCAGTTCGCAGCATCCACATCAGCACTATTAATCTGGATAATCCGTAAGAGCATCCACAATATGTGCAGAAACAGGCCTGTCCCGGTGGGTTATGGCACAGGGCCCCAATTTCCAAGGCCCCTCATTCTCCAGCGCTACAGCCCAATAACAAATAGGTGTGGTCTCTATTTCTTGGCATAATTTCTACTTTAGCAACACAATGCCATTGCCAGCCCAAAAGCAGAAGCTGTTTCCGGTCGCACGACTATTCATGTTCATTGAGTTTTCTTCTCCATCTCAGTGAGATCATGACTCCGCCTCACCGACCTCCCTATGCTGTGTAGGTCCGTAGGTGTCTGTCCGAATATATGGCTTCGCCGATAGAAATTCTGAATAATTCTAAATAAATTAGAGATTGACTAGCGCCTGGACATCCCCACGTTCGCGGCTACTCCGCCCCGTCTACTTTGATTAGCGCGCCGCCAACGCCAGCTCCGTTTTCCGCACTCACATCTGAACCGCCCGCTTCATATTCGCTGCCCACACTGCTTGGATGACTCGCCCCCGCCTCTTCTACATCGGCGCGGTGCACGTCCCTTTTAGGCCGCCGTTGACACCGTTTTTTTTGTACGTGATAATGATCGGAGTGGACTAATCGGCGAGGGGAAGGTTACTGTGTACTTTGATAGCCGATGAAAGCCAGCTTGTAAAGATGGTTGCCGATAGCTGGTGATGGTCAGTGGAAAGGTTGGTTTAGACTCGGGCGTTGCCGATGAGGTTGGAGGTGTTATTGTCGATGCCGATGAAGGGAGGTTTGAAGACTACTGCCGATGCAACAGTGAGTATGACGATGAAGGAAGGCTTGAAGATTACTGCCGATGCAGCAGTGAGTATGCCGATGAGGGAAGACTTGAAGACTACTACCGATGAAACAGGGGATATGCCGATGGGAAGGAAGATGGCGAGATTTTCATCGTAATTAAGGCGGACAGGGAAATAGATAGGAGTTGATTTCCTTTTCTATATTTGTTAGAGTATGGTTCATGTAAGAGTCACGTGTTTCCTTAGATATGGGCTTAGTGTCCTAGTTGTGTTCGGTTGTGTCTCTTTAGATCAGGGTATAAATATGGAGTGAGGGGCAATGTAAGAAAAGATAGATCAATCAATATCAAAACCAATTTTTACTCCTATTTGCATCTACTTACTTTTCGGCGACTTCGTCAATTTGCATATTTTTCCTTTTTTACGAGTTCTCATTGATTCGGCGAGTTGCATCGTTTCAGTGCGACCTTCGGCGATTCTCGAGTTCCGCGTGAGCACCTCTTGGCCGTGACTTCCGGGCGTATCGCTGTTGTCAGGACCAAAGTGTTCGTATCTTCATCCTTGTCGATTAGCAGGTCAAATCGACTGGCACGCTTTGGATATCGATTCGGGTATTAGCCCTTTGTGTTTGCAGATCCACTTTTGCATCAACACATCTTTTGGCACGCTCGGTGGGACCAATCAATCAATATGTTCAATCCCGAGATCGATTCAGGGAACATTATCGCAGTATCAGAAGAAGATCTCAAGGAAGAACAGAGGCAGGCTATGGAAAAGGCTGTAGAAGAATACAAGCAGCTTTGTCTGAGATCGTTTAGCTTGAACAAGAGTGGACAAGTCATCCAGAAGCAAGATTTGCCGTTGCCTCGGCAGGTTACCTTTGACTCCAATCCTGGTAAACTTCAAGAGATGGTTAATTCTACAGTAAATCATGCTTTGATTAATCATTCCAATGTGCTGTCCAATACTGTTCATAATGCTGTGGTTCGAACTCTCAAAGAAGGACAAGCGGCACCACATTACGTTGGGCCTGCCTATCATCAACCAGAGCCGGCATCTGTCAAAACTCCATCGGCTCCTTCGGCCGTTGTGGGTACAGAAGTTACTTCCCCTCCAGTATTGGCAGACTCACCTAATATTCAATCTACACCGATACGATCAGATCAGGTACTACCAGGAGGGCGAGTTCAGCTTAATACAGATCTATCGGCATCAGCTATGTCAGGCCCTGTGTCTCAGAATAGCCAGATTCCTACTAATTGGTGGGGATATGGCATGCCTCCGGAGTCATCTGCTTTCAATCCTAGATTACCTCAAGTGTTTGATGCAGTAGGAAAAGCTCCTATACCATCGGCCGTTTCGCCGATGGCTCAAGTGCCTCAATATGCTGCAACTACTTCTGTGCAACCAACTCCAGGAGGTTTCCAGATGCCTATGGTTCAAATATTCAATTCAAGTCCATCGGCGAGCTTACTGCCGATGCAGCAGAAAACCCCTGCTATGAGTCAAACTGGGGTTCAGTTCATGCCTCAAACCGGTTATAATTATCCAACAATATCAGCAAATTACCAGCCATCGGTAAGTTTTGTACCGATGAGTTCTAATAACGATTGGTCAGGACAGTTACCTGTTCAACATACAGTTCAGCGAAATCAGCAGGTTGCAGGGATTCAACAAGGTCATATGCAAGCTGGTTTCCAGAATCAAGCATCGGCAGCTCAGCCGATGAATCCTTTCCAACAGGCTAATGGACCACAAGTAACGGCAAATATGCCGATTGCTGGAGATCGTGGGCCACAAAGATATGTGGAGGGATGTCAGCAGGCACCTCCTGTAGAAATTCAACCAGTTCGTCAGCAGGAGGCTGATGCTTTTTGGGCCGATAAGATAGCAGAAATTATGAAGGATCAGTTTGGGATAAAGCCCAAGGTCAATACTTATTCTTATCGGACTCCATACCCTCCTGCATACAATTTAATTCCTCTCCCAAATCGGTACAAGGTACCAGATTTCACTAAATTCTCTGGACAAGATGATACATCAACAATGGAACATGTCAATCGCTTCATTATTCAATGTGGAGAGGCAGCTAACAGAGATGAATTAAGAGTTCGATTATTTTCATCATCTTTGTCTGGATCAGCATTTACATGGTTCATTTCATTACCACCAAATTCTATTATTACTTGGGTTGATCTAGAAAAACAATTCCATAAGTATTTCTTTGCTGGAATCCATGAAAAGAAGCTTACCGATTTAGTAAAATTGAGACAGCGTAATGATGAATCGGTAGAAAGCTTTGTACAAAGGCTACGAGATGTAAAAAATAAGTGCTACAGCCTGGTGCTGGATGATCGGCAGCTTGCCGATCTGGCTTTCCAAGGGTTATTGCCACATCTTAAAGACAGATATGCTTCTCAGGAGTTTGAAAGCCTCAGTCATCTTGTGCAAAGGATCTCTGATCAAGATACTAGGGTTTTTGAACCTAAAAAGAATTGGAGTAAAAAGGTATCATTTGTTGAAGAAGTAGGAGATTCTGACTCTGATGAAGAACCAGTTATCGGCTTAGCTGAGTGGGTTAAGAATAAAAAGCCGATATCATGTCCCTTTGGTCAAAAAGAGCCAGAAAGGTTTACCTTTGATATCACCAAGGCCGATAAAATATTTGATCTTCTGCTTCAAGAGGGCCAAATTAAGCTGTCACCTAATCATGTGATCCCATCGGTAGAAGAGCTGAAGAAGATCTTGTACTACAAATGGCACAATGCAACTTCACACAGTACAAACGAGTGCAAGGTATTCAGGCAACAGTTACAATCGGCTATTGAATCTGGGAGAATTAAGTTTGGTACTTCCAAGGCCCAGAAGCCGATGAAAATTGATCAACACCCTTTTCCAGCAAATATGTTGGATGCCAAAGGAAAGACCAAGGTATTGACGTCAGAGGTTGCTGAGAAAAACGCGTCAGTGGACCCCCAACATCGGATAACTACCGATGATGCAAAAAGTAAGGGTTTGCTAGGAGAAAGCAGTAGTTCCAAAAATCCTCCTCGACCTGGCATTGTGATTACTCATCGAAGGCAGCAGGAGGGTTGGCGTCAACGTAATGACCGATATCGACAACAGCAAGAAGTGAGACGTCAGGAAGAATGGAATCGACATAAAGATCATTGGAGATGTCCGTTTTTCATCCATTGCTGGGAAGAAGGTATTAAATTGCCAACTGTTGAAAATTGCCCTGAGTGTAATGGTTATTACGGGGTCAATCGCTCAGAAAGGAGGTTTCAACTTGGTAATCAGGGTTTGTCTATCAATGAGCCGATCAGAGGCAGAGCATCAGTGCATGATCGGCTGGGGGGCAGACTTAGTGTACATGAGAGGCTTGGTAAACGCGCTGGATATTTTCCAAGGAATCAAGAGGAGCTTGAGGAGATGGCAAACGCAAGAGTTCCCGATGAGGAAATATTCTACAGGGACCCTAATATACGTCGTGTAGAACCAACTAGGACTTGTTATCAGCCGGTTTGGAAAACCAAGTTTCCTCGATGGTGCCCAGAGGGTCTGACAAAGACGCAGAGAAGGAGGATGCAACGTGAGCGTCAGGAGGATTTATACCAAGAGAAAAATTCCTCCAATGAAAGGCCCGGTCATCAGCAGTGGCAGGTAAAACATAAAAATAAGGGTCCATCGGCAGATGTTAATATGGTATTCATGTTGCCGATGGAGTTTTTGGCACTATCTGATAATGAGGAAGAAGTTGTTCTCTCTGATCAAGTAGCTCAGTTAACACTAGATCCAATGATGGCTGTTTTTGAGAAACCTACCGATGACGAGAGACAGCATCTTAAGGCTTTATTTGTGAAGGGCAGAGTTGATGGGCAGCCTGTGTCTAAGGTACTTATTGATGGAGGGGCTGCGATTAATATTATGCCTTACGTGATGTATCGGAAACTTGGTAAGGGAGATCAAGACTTGACCAAAAACGATATGATGTTGAAAGATTTTGAAGGCAATGTGTCACCGGCTAAAGGGGCAGTGTGCGTTGAATTGACCATCGGCAGCAAAACCTTGCCAACGACGTTCTTTGTTATCAACGGCAAGGGTGCATATAATCTGCTTCTAGGGAGGGATTGGATTCATGCTAATTGTTGTGTTCCTTCTACAATGCATCAATGCCTCGTACAGTGGATTGGGGATAAGATTGAGGTCGTCCCTGGTGATTCTTCTTATATCATCGCATCGGCAGAATCAGATACTTATGAGCGAACTAAATGCATATCAGGAGAAGCTTGGGAAAAAGAGTTCCTTAGAGTTGCTGATTATGAAATTCCACCGATCCAAGCAGTCGGTTCTAAAGAAGAGTTTTAATGGATAGGTTTGCCGATAATGGAAAATTAGGTCAAGGGTTCACATCGGCAGATGATTTAGTAGAAGTAGATATTGGTGATGGCGATAGGTCAAGACCTACTTTTATTAGTGCTAAGTTAGATTCCAAGTGTAAGCAGCGAATAACAGATTTGTTAAAAGAGTATAAAGATTGTTTTGCTTGGGATTATACTGAGATGCCTGGATTAGACCGATCGATAGTTGAACATCGGTTACCTATCAAATCTGGATTTCGGCCACATCAGCAGCCAGCGCGCCGATGCAACCCTAATGTACTTCCTGACATTAAGGCCGAAATAACTAAATTAATTGAAGCAAAGTTTATTCGGCAATGTCGATACGCAGAGTGGATCTCTAATGTGGTTCCTGTTTATAAGAAAAATGGAAAACTTTGTGTCTGTATTGATTTCAGGAATCTCAACAAAGCCACACCGATGGATGGCTATCCAATGCCGATTGCTGATTTGTTGATTGATGCTGTGGCTGGACATCAAATTATCAGCTTCATGGATGGTAATGCAGGTTACAATCAAATATTCATGGCTGAAGAAGATATTCCCAAGACTGCTTTCAGATGTCCAGGTCATGTGGGGTTGTTCGAGTGGATAGTCATGACGTTTGGTTTGAAAAATGCCGGTGCTACTTATCAAAGAGCTATGAACTTTATTTTTCATGAATACATCGGCACATTAGTGGAGATCTACATTGATGATGTAGTGATTAAGTCTGGAGATATCATAGTACATTTAGCCGATCTGCGAAAGATACTGGAGTGCACAAGGAAGCATGGATTGAAGATGAATCCTAATAAATGTGCATTTGGTGTATCGGCAGGACAATTCTTGGGTTTTATGGTGCATCAGCGGGGCATTGAAATCAGTAGGAAGTCTATTGATGCAATTAACAAGGTGATTGCTCCTGCCAATAAGACTGAATTGCAATCTTTGATCGGTAAGATTAATTTCATTAGAAGATTCATATCTAATCTATCGGGTAAGATCAAGGCTTTCAGCCCACTACTTAAATTGAAAGCTGATCAGGAATTTGTATGGGGAGTTGAACAGCAATTAGCCCTTGATGAAATTAAGAAATATTTATCAAATCCTCCAGTGCTAGTTCCACCTCAACATGGGAAGCCTTTCAGGTTATATTTGTCAACTGATGATACAGTTATCGGTTCAGCTCTTATTCAAGAATTTGAAGGGAAAGAACGTGTTATTTATTATTTGAGCAGAAGATTAGGGGATGCTGAGACGAGGTATTCGGCCATCGAAAAATTGTGTCTGTGTTTATACTTTTCTTGTGTCAAATTAAGGCATTATTTGTTATCTGCCGAATGTACGGTCATATGCAAAGACGATGTGGTCAAGTATATGCTGTCGATGCCGATATTAAGTGGTAGAATCGGCAAATGGATTTTAGCATTATCAGAATTTGAACTACGTTACAAATCAACTAAGGCAGTTAAAGGGCAAGTGATGGCTGATTTTGTCACTCAGCATTGTAATACAGTGGACTCTCTGGGGGTTGCTCCCTGGACACTTTTCTTCGATGGGTCCACATGTGGTGAAGGAGCAGGTATCGGCATTGTGTTAATTTCACCTCAAGGAAGGAAGTATGAGTTTTCATTGCCGATTGTTGCTACAGCGACAAACAATCAAGCTGAATACCAAGCCTTGATAAAAGGGTTAGAATTGCTGAAGGAGATACGTGCCGATGTTGTTGAAATCTTTGGTGATTCTATGCTAGCTATAAATCAGTTGGCTGGAATTTATGAATGCCGAAGTGAAGCCTTGATTTCGTATTATGAAAGATGTTTGTAATTGTTGAAAGGATTTAGAGGTTTTCGTCTTGAACATATCTCTCGATTGCATAATGAGGAAGCTAATCGACTAGCTCAGCATGCTTCAGGGTATCAGCCTATTCAGGAAGTGCTAACATCAGCAGTTGATACCGATGACTGGAGGAAAGAGATTGTCGATTATTTAAAGGATCCATATAGAAAGGTTGAGAGACGTATAAGGTTCCAAGCTACCAAATATGTGCTCCTCGATGATGAATTATATTATCGAACTATAGATGGAGTTTTACTTAGATGTGTTAGCAATGATGAATCAAAAAGCTTGATGGGTGAAATTAATGAAGGAGTATGTGGGGCACATCAATCGGCTTTCAAGATGAAATGGATGATCAGAAGGAATGGGTACTATTGGCCGACTATTCTTGAAGATTGTTTTAAATATTTTAAAGGATGCCAGGGGTGTCAAAAGTTTGGTAATATTCAAAGAGCGCCTGCATCGGCTATGAACCCTATAATCAAACCGTGGCCGTTCCGGGGATGGGCTATTGATCTCATTGGTCAGATTTATCCGCCATCGAGTAAAGGACATAAATTTATTCTGGTTGCTACCGATTATTTCACAAAGTGGGTTGAGGCAATTCCTTAAAAAAAGGTGACATCGGTCAATATGATTGATTTTGTGAAAGAGCATATTGTTTACCGATTTGGTATTCCTCAGACTATCACTACCGATCAGGGCACTATGTTTACATCAGGAGAATTTGATGAGTTTGCTGTAGGTATGGGAATTAAAATTTTAAATTCTTCTCCATATTATGCTCAAGCTAATGGTCAAGCTGAGGCTTCTAACAAAGGGATCATCAAACTCATTAAGCGCAAAATTGAAGAAAATCCTAGGAGGTGGCATACAGTATTAAATGAAGCCTTGTGGTCATATCGGATGTCATGTCATGGTGCAACCAAAGTAACGCCTTATCAGTTAGTATATGGACACGATGCAGTATTGCCTTGGGAAATTAAAGTTGGCTCTAGACGAATACGTTCTCAAAATCAGCTGACAGCCGATGATTATAATACTCTTATGAAGGATGAGTTGGAAGATGTGGCGGGTCATCGGTTAAGGGCTTTAGTTAGTATCGAAGAAAATAAGAAAAGAGTAGCTAGATGGTATGACAAGAAGGTGAAAGTAAAGGAGTTTGCCGATGGAGATTTGGTCTGGAAATTGATTTTACCGATTGGGACTAAAAGTTCAAAGTTTGGAAAGTGGTCTCCTAATTGGGAAGGTCCATATCGGATAAATCAGTCTGTTCCTGGTAATGCATATATTTTAGAAACCCTCGAAGGGGTTGTGTTTCCCAGAGCGTTAAATGGAAAATATTTAAAGAAATATTACCCTAGTATCTGGATAGATGCATAAAAGTATAAGTGCCGATAACAGTGCTATCGGCTAGAATTATGCAAGGATGTCAATGTCTCATAAAGTGCCGATACAATAAATAAGATTACAAGTTCAACAAGGATTGGATAGCTAATATCGCACGCAGGCGAATCTGGTCGGCTTCCTCCATTTCTTTGATATCGTCATCGGCAGCACCCTCCACAGGCTTAGTTTTTTCTTCATGGCTAAAGCTTTGCGAGCCTGGATATCTCTTTCTTGCTGAAGGGCTTTGACGGCATTGGGTAGCTGGCTTTCTTCTTGTTGAGCATGAGTTAAGGCTGCATCGACTTCTTTCAATTCAGCCAATAGAGCTATCTTCCTTGCTGATAAATTCAAGATTTTCTGCTTAAGTGCAGCACCCGAAGTCTGCAAGTTGACGATGCCCTTGTGCTTCTCATCAGCAATTTGTTTCAGTTGTAGCATCTCTTCTTTGAGTTGAGCTTGAGCTGCTCTATCGGCAATGCGCTGAGCAGCCCGTTGATATTGCAGTTGGCAGCTTTCTAAATGAGCTGCTGGGAAGAGTACTTCCTCAACATCGGCAGGGACCTGGCCACGAATTGTTTTGAAAATTGCCTTTGCGGGGTCCGAGTCATCTACCAGTTGGGCGGTACCTTGCTGTAGCAAGTTCAGGAGGGTTTCCAACTTGGATTTAGTCTCTGCCGATATTGTTCCCAGTGCAAGGGAAGAACTTGTCTCCTCTCCATCGTCGTCAGAAATGTCAATGGCAAAGGAAAATAGGCTGTTCGGGGAATCTTGTTCCTGAGAGAGAGAAAAGGAGATCAGTTAAGGGTAAGTATGAGTATTGTAAATCAGCTAGGTTGATCGGTTTACCTGTTTCAAGGCAATTTCCTGTGCTTGACTGGAGGAAGCAACCTGGAGTATGTCGTGTGGGGGATCGGCTGAGCTTGCCGATGGGATATCCTCTGTGACTTCATCGGTGGTGGGCTCTTGAGGTATGATGACCAATGACATTGGGGCAGATGTAGGGATCGGCATAGACCTTTGTCGTTTTGGCTGTGCTTCAGTATCTGTTAAAGCTTTGCGCTTTGCTTGGGCATCGGCAAAGATTGGCTGGGGGGCATCGACACTTATTGGTTGTGAAGCTTGGACATCTGGTACGTTTGCCGATGTACCCAATTGTTGCTGCAAAACAAGTGTAAGATATGATATTTAACAGATAAAATGTAAAGTCAAGAAGCTACCTCTGAAGGTTCATCGAAAGAAGTGGTGCTTGATATCGGCGGAATTGCCGATGATGATCCAGTAGCAGCTCTTACCCCCTGATGATTAAGGTTAATACAGTTTGTGATCGGCATAAGTAAAAATAAACAAGGTTGTTACCTTGAATGCTTTGACCAAGGTTGTAGCAGCAGCCGATGGAGTAGCCCTGGATGTAGCCAATTTGGACTTGGAAGTGATGGTCTTGGTACGAATCTTCTGGTGGGTCAAAGCGGCTAAGGTGGGAGCGTTGTAGCCGATCGGCGATGTTGGGGAAACAGGCCGAAGATTGAAGGGTTTCCCACTTTTGCTCACCGATGGTGCTGGGTTGTTAACCTGTTACAAGAGAATCAGTTACTGATATATGAAGGGAAAAGCAGAAGGGAGTTAAAAGAAACTTACTGCGTCGTCAGGGATGGCATATTCAGGGTCGATCATGTGCCGATATGTGTGAGCAGAAGTTGCGAACAGTTGTTCTTTCCACTCTCGCCACCATTGCTTATATGACTCGGTGATGAAAGATATTGGTGTCCAGGTGGATATATCAACATCTGTAGTATCGGCATCGGGGGAGAGTTGTACTACCTTGTTCCAATCTGTTCCGCAGGTGATTGTTTCCCTGGGTTTGATCACATCGGCAAAGCAGAGTTTGATTGGCAGTTGCCCAAAAGCCAATTGGCGGGATACTGCCGATGGGTTGTAAAATTCATACGTGATGTTGGTGTTTTTCCCGCTGCCGAATGTGTTTACTGGAATTGCCCTGGGAGTGATGATAGCCATCATGAGCTCATTATCTTGATTCAGAGTGTCATCGGCAAAGTTGAAAAGAAGGGGGAATCTGTTTTCTTCGTCAATATAAGGCACCCAGGCCCTATGATCACGAGAAAGACCATTGTAGAAGCTTTGAAAGAATCTGCCGATTTGGTCTTCGTTGGCTTCTGTTCCAGGAAGGACAATTATGGCTTCACCAAAATTGAGGGGTGAGCGTGTTGCCGATTCATCATCCCCAAGCACATAGTCTTCAGCAATTTCTCGTGGGAATTGTTGAGCAAAAAAGTCCCATTGCAAACGTTTGTGCATATGGGCATTCAGCCACATGTTGATAAACCACCACGGGCCTCCCAGGTTACCGATGGGTTCGCCAAGCAAAAGTTTCTGAGACACTTGATGAAGAAGATGATAAGTGGAGCTCAGAAGGTATCGGCCAAGAGGAAACCTTACGCCATTAGCCAAAAGTTCAGCTGCAGGGAGGAAGGCGTTGGTTGGTCCTACTGATCGACCACAGAAGATAAATTTTTCTAACCACATATTCAGGAATGTGGCATGTTCCCTCTGGTTAAGTGTCCCGGTCTTTTGGTATTCTTGAATGTATCCTGTCCAACCGCCGATGTTGTGGGTATTCACCCTATATTCAGACTTTCTACCATAGATGGAGCCTTCATCGGCAGTTGAGATGTCCAAGCCAGTAAGCATGTGGATATCGGCAAGGGTAGGAGTAGCTGGGCCATGTCCAAACATAAAAGTGTTGGTCGTGTCTGACCAGAAATAAGCAGCTGCAATTATCATTGATTCATTTTTCTGCATATCGGCAATAGATAGCCTAATGCATTGGTCTAACCTTCGTTCTGCCCAGTATACTTGCATCGATCTATTAACCCTCAAGTACCAATCTTTCCACCCTTTGGTGGTTTTGGGCCAAGATCGGAATGTGTCTTTCCACAAATTCAGAGAGAAATTTTGGGCTCTAAAGGGGATTCTGTTAACCTCTGCATTGATCAGATCGGTTGGATCTGGGTTGCCCATTGGTCCAAGGCATTGGACGTGCGGCTGATCGGTTGGGATAACTAATTTGTTGCGCAGTTCCTAAGGTTATAGAATCCAGAGAACAGAAGAAAGGAAAAATCACCAACTAAATGAATTTGCAAAAAGATCAAAGTAAAAGGTAATGGAAGTGGAGCGAACCGCGGGGACGTCGAAGTTGATGGCCATTGTCTTGAGGAAGGTGGAGGTACGAGCCGGAGACTTGAAGTTAGCGCCAGAGAAGGGTTCTTGTTGGTTGAGGTCGCGCAGTTGTTCGTCGGAGTCGCCGCCGGAGAGAGAGAATGCCAAGGATTGGAGGCTGAAGGTAGAAAATGAGGGTTCCGAAGAAATCTATTTATAAGCCGCCCGGAATAAGGGTATTTTGGACTTATCTCTATGTCGCGCGCATATAGGTCAAGGCGGTTCAGATGGATATGGTAACTGTTCGCGCGATAATCAGGGGATTGTACAGATGAGTTGATGACAAGTAATCATGACTTGGAAGGGATATCGATACAGGATATTTTAATTCTAAAAATGGCAGCATTATCATGTTAAGATCTTGCCGATGGGTTATTGTTTCGGTATCTTAACCATAATCAAGGCAAGAGTGGTTGGCGATTGTGCGATATTTACTGAAGTGCGTGAATCAAGATTAGATTTGATTGGATTTGATAACAAATCAAGTTTTGGCTTGGAGAATGAGTTACGGTAATCAGGCAAAGGCAAGCGTTATCTGGAGTAAATTTCGGAGCATTAATGGTTTTATACTCCGAAATTGGGGGGCATGTGTTGACACCGTTTTTTTTGTACGTGATAATGATCGGAGTGGACTAATCGGCGAGGGGAAGGTTACTGTGTACTTTGATAGCCGATGAAAGCCAGCTTGTAAAGATGGTTGCCGATAGCTGGTGATGGTCAGTGGAAAGGTTGGTTTAGACTCGGGCGTTGCCGATGAGGTTGGAGGTGTTATTGTCGATGCCGATGAAGGGAGGTTTGAAGACTACTGCCGATGCAACAGTGAGTATGACGATGAAGGAAGGCTTGAAGATTACTGCCGATGCAGCAGTGAGTATGCCGATGAGGGAAGACTTGAAGACTACTACCGATGAAACAGGGGATATGCCGATGGGAAGGAAGATGGCGAGATTTTCATCGTAATTAAGGCGGACAGGGAAATAGATAGGAGTTGATTTCCTTTTCTATATTTGTTAGAGTATGGTTCATGTAAGAGTCACGTGTTTCCTTAGATATGGGCTTAGTGTCCTAGTTGTGTTCGGTTGTGTCTCTTTAGATCAGGGTATAAATATGGAGTGAGGGGCAATGTAAGAAAAGATAGATCAATCAATATCAAAACCAATTTTTACTCCTATTTGCATCTACTTACTTTTCGGCGACTTCGTCAATTTGCATATTTTTCCTTTTTTACGAGTTCTCATTGATTCGGCGAGTTGCATCGTTTCAGTGCGACCTTCGGTGATTCTCGAGTTCCGCGTGAGCACCTCTTGGCCGTGACTTCCGGGCGTATCGCTGTTGTCAGGACCAAAGTGTTCGTATCTTCATCCTTGTCGATTAGCAGGTCAAATCGACTGGCACGCTTTGGATATCGATTCGGGTATTAGCCCTTTGTGTTTGCAGATCCACTTTTGCATCAACAGCCGCCCAGAAGACTTGCCCCCCGCCTCTTCCACAACAACATCGCATGGTCTGTGACTACTCCCCACACCATCTGCGGCAACCTATGCCTCCTCCACGTGTCGGTGGCCGCGGCTTGGGCCCACCCGCCCTCATGGACACCAATGCCGGTGGTCTGCACTTGCAACATAAAACACTCGAATGCAACATACATTTGAAACAGTGAAACATTTGGGACATACGCTTGCAACATGTGTGTAAAACATATGCAACTATCCAGATAAAACAATTACAACATGAAAAAACACTTACTGCAAACTGAAACAACTGAAACATTTGGAACATCCTGTTACAACATATGTGTGAAAACATATGCAACATCCAGATAAAAAACGATTGCAACATACGTCTGAAAACAGATGAAATATTTTGAACAAATGCTTACAACATGCTTCTGAAACACTTGCAACATATGCAACATACCCTGATCTACTTTTACAACATCCATAAGAAACAACTACAATGTACCTTTGAAACGACTGAAACACATGAAAACATACATTTGCAACATAGAGGAAGAGAAGCCTGGGCCGGTCGATTCTAGCCGTTGGGGTCGAGAGCCAACTGTGAGCGGCGGCGCACCAGCACCACTGCCACCAGCTCCCCCAGTACCGGGCTTAGCTCGACGGTGATGGTGGGGGATGGGGGGCGAGGAGCGCCATGGCCGCCGGGGTGGGGGGAGCTTGGTCACTGGGGTGAGAGAGGGCACCACCGGGGGTGGGGAGGGCACTGCACTGGGGTAGAGGTGAGCCGCCCACTCCCCTGCAACACCGCCGTGCCACCTCAATGGATCTCATCGGAGGCGAGTGGATTTTGCTCGTGCTCCATGGATCTCTCCGGGGTGGAGGAAAGGGCCACCGGATCTGCGAGCGTTGGGGCTCCCGGTGGGGGAGGACGTCGGGTGTTGGTGAGCTACAGTAGGGGATGAGGAGCACATAAGGGTTCACTACTAGAAATATCCACTTTTATGACGAAAATCTTAATGACGATTTCGAAACCGTCATAGAAGATCGCTTTTTATGACCATTTTTTGTTTTTGTCATAGATCAGTGGTGACGATCCTTCAACCCTCCCTATCTATGATGAAATCAGGCGTCGTCACAAAAAAATGTCATAGAAGAGCACATGGTTTCATCATAGATCACTCGCACGACTCATCTGTGATGATCTCCTTTAATACTGTGACGAACAGGGCTTCATCATTGAACTAATTACACATCTGTGACGAACAATATTCGATCTGTAACGAACGGTGCTTCGTTATAGATCCACATGGTACTTTCTCCATCCGACGTGTACCTGTGGGACTTGTAGTTACTCATCCATGACGCTTGCAATTCATCATAAAAGTCTTCGCTTGATCCTTTCTCCATGCGACGTATACCTGTGGGACCCTTCTTCATCCGACATGTACCTGTGGGACCTGTAGTTACTCATCCGTGATGCTTGTAATTCATCATAAAAGTCTCCACTCAGTCCTTTCTCCATCCGACATGTACCTGCGAGACCCTTTAGCATCCGATCTATGGGACCCGACGGCTTACATGTCACGTGTACCTATAGGACCGTTCTCCATCTCTATCCGACCTGTGGGACCTGACGGCCCATCTCCATCCGACCTGTGGGACCTGATGGCTTGTGTGTCACTTGACGCTTGCAATTCATCATAAAATCTTCGCTCGGTCCTTCTGCATCCGACCTATGGGACTCGGCGGCTTACATGTCACTTGTACCATGTGTGCCGTTGAGGTTTAATTTCTCAAGAAAAGGTCTGATACCAAGGATTGGAGCGTCTTTACCATTGCGCTAAACACCTAGCTATGCTGACATCTTTTTGGAGTCGCTATAGTATCCTATTGGCTCTATAGGTTGACCTAAATTGGATATATCCCCTGCAAGTGGAAACAAATTTGTGCCCGCTGGACTTGCGGCGGCAACGACGGAGGCGGAGGATCCCCGGTCTGCTGTGGTGGCTTAGGCGTCCTTTTGGTGGCGTGGCGGGGCTCTCTTGATGGAGCGTGGCGGCATTAGCATCCACGTGATCAGGTGTGTGCCATGGCAAAGGCGGCTTGTAGCCGAGCTATTCTAGTTCATAGAACAAAGGTATGAGTACCTTCTTCTATGATTATAGAACTCATTTTCTATACACGATAAAGTAAAGAACACATAAAGAATGGCTATTCTGTATGGATTTCAATTGAAATCAATGTTTTTTCACACAAAAAATAGAAAAACCAAACTGTCCCATAGTATGATATGAAAAACAGGCATAGATTAGTGCTCTCGAACACTGTATGTTTTGTTCTAATGCTAGTTTTGCTATTTTCCACCCAATGGTCGAAACTCTAATAGACTTTGCATACTTTTGCTGCAATAGATGGACAGATCCTAGATTCCTAATGGGAGACCATTCTCACCGACATTCATCGTAGGAGTTGAAGAATTCATAGATATGGTTAAACAAAAATACCTAGAGCAAAAGATCCCTTACCCGTGTACACATTGTCTTAACCAGATGGTTAAAACTTAGCAGGAGGTGAAGGATGACTTACTTATACATAGAATGTCACCCACATACACCACATGTATTCATCATGGGGAAGATAGAGGAGGTATTGACATTATAGAGCCATCAGATGTGCATGGATCTCATCATGATGGTTGGATTGTGGAGGAGGAGGAGCAAGAGGACCGCATCGATAACATATTACTAGATTTTGATGATTTAGTTAAAAACCTATTGATATCTGAAGAGCGGGTTGGAAGAGTCCCAAGGTTTGAAAGAGTGTTGGGTGAGTTGAAGCAATCAGTTTCTTCTGGATCTACCTTCTCAAGATTCTCCTTCTTTGTCAGGTTGCTCTATATCAAGTCCCACTCTTGAGTTAGCAAGAGCTATTTTGATGCGCTAATGGCATTGCTGTCAGATGGATTCCCTAGTAGCAACATACCAAATCATGTGAGGAGGCACGCAAATATATTTGAGAATTGGGACAAGGTTATGAAAGTATCCATGTGTGCAAGAACAACTGTGTGTTGTTTTGGGGTGATCGTGAAGAATTGCAAGCGTGCCCAAAATGCAAAGAGTCTAGATGGGAGGATGCAGATGGTAGTAGGTGGGTTCCTCATAAGGTTTTGAGGCATTTTCCTCTAATACCAAGGTTGCAAAGGATCTTTGCTGCTCGAGGAACAGCAGCGAACGCCGAATGGCATGAGACTAAGCGAGAGAAGAATACCGGTGAAATGAGCCATCCAGCAGACAAGGAGGCATGCTAGGACTTTGATAGAAAACACCCAACTTTTGCAAATGATACAAGGAACTTGAGGCTTGCCATGGCCACAGATGGTTTCAATCCATTTGGCAACTTTAGCTCGACATATAGTATGTGGCCTGTTCTTGTAACGCGTCTGAACCTACCACCATGGGAATGTGTGAACCCATCGAATTGCTTTATGTCTCTACTGATCCTGGGCCCAACCTCTCTAGGAAAGTATTTTGATGTATTCTTGGAGCCGCTTATAGAAGAACTAAAAGAACTATGGAAGGGTGTCGACACTTTTCATGTACTACATCATGATAATAAGAAAGGCTTCACTCTGCGCGCTGTCCTGCTTTGGTGCATACATGATTTTCTAGTATTAAGCACCTTGTCAGGCCAAACTACAAAAGGTTAGTATGCTTGTATTTATTGCGACAAAAATCCATTGTCAAGGAGCCTAAGAAAGAAGCTAGGCTACCTTGGACACCATCGTTACCTTCCTAGGGACCACCCTTGGAGGAAGAGCTTAGATTTTGATGGAGAAACTAAGGACCGAGATGCGTCGAAAAAGTTCACCTTACAGGAGGTCCTTGAGGAACTCGAGAAGGTGAAAGATGTCTACCCAGGTAAGAATAGTGGAAAAAGGAAACGAAATCGTGGAGAAGAGCCAGTGATTTATAATTGAAAATCTGCTTGGTGGGGGCTACCGTATTGGAAGGACCTGTTGTTGCCACATAATGTTGATGTCTTGCACGTTGAGAAGAACATATATAAAACATTCTTTGGACATTGCTGGTAATGGAGGGCAAGACAAAGGTCACAACGAATGCTAGGCTAGATTTGCATGATATGAACATAAGGCCTCAATATTACGGCGTGTAGTAAGGCACCTCGCTTAAATTCCTGAAAGCTCACTATGTCATGATGGAAAAATACAGAGTATAATTTTGCAAGTTCTTTAAAGGTGTCAAGTTTACATATGGTTATGCAGCCAACCTAGCAAAATCCATAAGTGCAGATGGTACCAAGGTAGTTGGCAAGCGAAAAATGCATACTTCCCATGTCCTTCTCCAGAGGATCATACCTACAGGCTTAAGAGGTTTTGTTCCCAAAGATGTATACGGAGCTGTTTCAGAACTTGGGAACTTCTTTACGCAACTATGCAGTAGAACTCTGAGGAAAGAAGTCGTGGAATAGCTAAAACGGGACATCCCACTCATCTTATGCAAGCTTGAGAAGATTTTTCCATTGGCCTTTTTCGATGTTATGGTGCACTTGGTTGTCCATCTACCTAACGATGCACTTCTTAGAGGGTCCGTACAGTACGGATGAATGTACCCAATACCAAGGCTATTTCCTATATTACGTACGAAATGTTAGCAATAATAATGCTTATATGTGCTATAGAATATACAGACAAATTTTAGAGGAACAAGAGGAAAGTGATGATGTTGATAGTTGGCTAGCAGCAGAGTTTCCAGCATGGTTTAAGTCTCATGTATGTGATTAGCATATTTTAGTTCTGTTAGGCCGATCATTGGTAGAATTATACGACAACTTAGTGGTGACGGTGGTTTCATGTTTGTGTGTAGATCGATGAGCTACGTAGAGAGAAACCAATAGAGGTCAGTCAAGGTTTGTATGCACTGTTATGTGGTCTTGATACTCGAGTCTGGGTCTATGCAGCTTGTAGTATTAATGGAGTCAGGTATAGCACTGTTGACCATGAGAAATCCCTGCATACATAGAATAGTGGTGTCATGACCGCTGTCACATACGAAGGCCAATCAGTAGAATTTTATGGTGTCCTTAGAGAAGTTATTTAGTTGATGTATAACTCCAGCATACAAAACCATAGGACGGTGGTTCTTTTGTGCTGTGACTGGTACAATCTAGATGGCACTACGAAGTCTGTAAGCATTAACGATGATGAACATTTTAGATCCATCAAGTTCCATCTTGGGTCCGTCAATTCTATGCTACTCTATGGATTGACTCGCAACACAGATACATTCACTTTACATTCAGAGGCAGGGATTATAGGCTGACGAGCACTAGAGTCAAGGAGATACTCAGGCTTCAGGAGCAGCCTGTCAGGTTACATGATGTTTGCTATGGACAGACAGCACCTCCCAGATGCCCTCATGGCGGTATGGTGCCTCCCACAGATTTGGTTCGCCACTGCTTTAAGGAGCCTTTTGGCGAGGGGTTGAGCAGGACACCTAGTGATCTCACTCCTACAGCTAGAGTGATGTATGCCATTATGAGGAGGACCTTGATTCCGAGGATGGGGTATCACAAGGGCTTGACTCGCTTGCAACTATGGCTTCTCAACTCCCTGATGCAGCAGACCGTATTTGACATTTGGGATCTCCTTCTTTCAGAGATGGAGGATACTATTGCTGAGGGGTTCAGAGGTCATCGACAGTTGCCCTATGTCCATTGGATCACATTTCTTATTCACAGGGCAGTTATAGTGAGGTCGCCTAAGATGTTAGCTGAGTACAGTGGTGCTACTACAGAGTTTCCTACATACAACCTGACTCAGATGATCTGCCATAGTACACCACAGGCACCTAGTCAGTCGTGCCGTCGTCCAGATGTACCAGAGACTGCAGCCCAGCAGGATGCTATTATCAGGGGTATTGCAGCTACTGAGGAGGAGCAGCTTGCTCAGCAGGAGGGGATGGTCGAGAGCGACCCCAGTGATAGCTCAGACGAGGACTACCGAGACATGCCTCAGATGCCTGCACATCGACATGATCATGAGGTCGGCAGCTCCAGTTCAGCTCCACCTGCACCGCAGACAGACTCCGCTCTTCTTGTTATACTTGAGCGGATGAGGTAGGACTAGGATCGTCAGGCTCAGGAGACCACTGCTACGTTCACACAGTTTCAGACTCGGTAGGATGAGTTTCAGAGACAACAACAGGCCATATAGTAGCAGCAACAGGCCATGCATCAACAATAGCTTCTCATGCAGCAATAGCTTCTCGGATTCATGCAGCATGTAGTGACAGCGATTGGGGCTCTACCACCACAGCCTTCGCCATAGCTTTGTCAGTCTGCCATCACTTCGATGACTCCAGCATTACAACCTAGTGGGCTTCAAAGTCAGGGACATCCACCAGTACAGTATGCTTCACCTATAGAGTAGGTGTCCTAGTATTTTGCTTCGCTAGTGATAGCCCCGCAGTTCACACCTAGGTGAGTCTAGTGAGTTAGGTGTGGTGCACACTTGCTAAATCTAGCACTAGGTAGCTCCTTAACAGCCCTTTGATCTAATGGAGCAAACTTCATTCACATATGATCGAGAGTTGGAAGTGAATGGAGGGTCAAATACTGATCGGACACTGGCTCAGGGTCTGATCAGTTCATTTGACCAAGGTGAAAGCATCTGGAAGTGATCGGACGCTGAGAGGTCAAGTGACCGGACGCTGAGGACCAGCGTCCGGTCGACATCAGTAAGGTCCTAGAGAGGGAGAGTCCTGATCGGACGCGTCCGATCAATGCTGATCGAACGCTGATAAAGTTTCGGCTACTGACCGGACGCTGCTCAGCAAGTGACCAGACGCTGGGGGTCCAGCGTCCGGTCGACATCAGTAAGGTTCCAGTGAGGGGAAAACATGATTGGACGCGTCCGGTCAGTGCTGACCGGACGCTGACCAACGTCCGGTCAACACTTAACCACTAGAGTTCGGGGTGTACTGACCGGAGCGTCCGGTCAACATGACCGGAGCATCCGGTCACCTCGTAGAGGCACATAACGGTTTATTTTTCAGCTCATGTTATAAATACCACCTCCACTCGTGTGGGGGGGGGTACTTTTGCTCATTCCAACAGCTGAGAAACACGTTTGAGAGTGCCAAGAAGAGCAAGGTCTTAGTGAGGTGATTGAGATTTGAGAATCCCAAAGAGAGCCCTCATTAGTGAAGCAAGAGTAGTAAAGTCTGCATCCACCCTTCTCATTAGGCTTGTCGTGGTCAAGTGAGAGTTCGTGCTTATTACTCTTGGTGATCGCCATCACCTAGATGGCTTGGTGGTGATTGAGAGTTTGGTGATCATCCGGCGGTGCTTGTGGGTGACCCAACTCAAGTTGTGAGCGGTTGTGGGTGATTCACCGCGATGGAGTGTCAAAGAATCAACCCATAGAGATCATTTGATCCTTGCGCTGATCAAGGGGGAGCTACACCCTTGCGTGGGTGCTCCAACGAGGACTAGTGGGGAGTGACGACTCTCCGATACCTCGGCAAAACATCACCACGTTCCTTCTCCTCTCTTTACTTTAAGCATTTACTTTGAGCAATTCATTACTTGTCATTTACATTCATAGAATTGCCATGCTAGAGTAGGATTAGAACTTAGGGTGCTAAACTTTTGTGCGTTAGATCAATAGAAACACTTTCTAGACATAAGGGGTTAATTGGGCTAACCATATGATTTGTTTATTGCAAAGAAATTTGTAATTAGCTCAATTCAACCCCCCTCTTGGGCATCTTAATCCTTTCATCTTGGATTATCAAATCTTAATCACCCCACTAGGCTCTTGCTCTCTCTTGCACTCCGAATGTGTTTCTCAGCTGAACAAATGGGCAAGAGGGCTCAATTGGACGAGTAGGATATATATTTATACTCGCAGGTAAAGAAGGAATAGGAAAACAAATAGCACCGCATGCACACTTGTCGGATACAGTGAGAAGGGGTACCCTAAGCAAGAACCAAAAAATGACTACTTAGACTTCATAAAAATCGAAACCAGCTAAACACCGCTGGCCTCAGCCGATTCTCCGACTCGCCCGAGGCCCCCTCACCGCTGACCTCGGGCGATCCCCCACCAAAGGCCTCGGCCGACCCCTTCTCGTCGCAGGCCTCGGCCGGGCCGCCGACCCTCCGTCTCGCGCGAGGCGGGCTCGGCAGCGCTTCGCTGCCTCTTCCTTCACCCGACCCTCTGACAAAACGTCGTGTCACTTTAACTCAGCCAACTGCTGCCCCTGACATCGGCCGCATGCTCGGCATAGTACAACGGAATGGCCGACGAGACAGGAGGCAGGACTGGGCAGAGGTTACCCGCCACTGTGCTGACCACTATGCACATGGTTGACGCCCATGCCTCACTATGCTGCCAACTCCTGCTCCGAGAATAACGCAGCGTGGGGAGCCACGTCTGGGATACTGTGGCCTCAGAATCAGTACCCAGGACCAATAATTCCCTCCAAGGCCTCGGCAGTTTGCTTCAGGGGCTCGGCAGCCTGAGGATCCATGTCCGCCGAGCCCCCCACGATGGCTCGGCCTCAGCATCTGCAGAGCCACAGCTCCCTACGATGTCATCGCACAATGACCAGCACGTCGCCCGCCATGTCCTGCATCAAGCTGTACTGGAGCCCCACGACGCACAAGATCAAGTATGACCGGCGCGTCACTTCTGCACGACAAGGACGGGGCCACTCCATCGACCATACCACAACAGTGGCCGGCTACAGGGCTCGGACACGCCGCCCCCATTTATAGAGCAGGAGGTCTCGGCATCCTGACGCCAACTCCGTATCGCGCGAGGCCTCTCGCGCGAGGCCTCGGCAAGGAGCCTGATCTCCGTCTTGCGCGAGGCCTCGTTCTCTGTGTCGCTCGAGGCCGGCTTGTCCGTGGTCCGTCGCCCCTCGCCTCGGTCGACCCTCCCGACAGCGCGTCACGTCTCATTAATACCTTCAACCACTCCCGCAATCTCAGCCGGACAGCGGCTCAACGTCACAGAATGGCCGACGCGACCCGAAGTCGCATCAGCGCCATACCGGCTGGGACAGGGCACGGCGGGGGTTACCGGCAACTGTGTCCCGGCACTGTGTCCACGATCAGCGCCTGGGACAGAGTATGACGGGGGTCACCGGTAACTGTGTCCCAGCACTATGTCCATGATCAGGGCCTGGGACAGGGTATGACGGGGGTTACCGGCCACTGTGTCCTAACGCTGCACCCACGACCCGCTGCCCGCTCAAGGCCTCAGCACTATACACCGAGGCCTCGACAATCTCAGGGTTCGTGCCTGCCGAGACCCCCCCACCGCAGTACAAGCCTCGGCACCGACCAGGCCTCAGCCTCGCGCACAATCTGACCACCGGGGCTTGCACGTTCACCGCCACGTCCGCTCTGAGACATTCCCGGGGCTCCCACGACGCACAGGACCTGATGGGACAACCACGCCGCTCCAGTATTCCAAGGACGGATCGCTCCTACGGCCACGCCGCCACCGGAACAGGCCACAGGGTTCGGACGTGCCACTTCTATTGGCACGACGTCACATAGTGATACATGTACTGCCTTCGTCCTCCCTTCAACTATAAAAGGAGAGGACTTGGGCCTCGTAGGGAGGAGGGAAAAAGACGAACACACCGATAGAACTACACACTTCTACGCTGCTTGAGAACAACGCCTCAAGTAGCCCGCACCACCCTCGCCGAGACCTGGGGCTAGCTCCCTCTCTCACCTAGCTTGTAACCCCCTACTACGAGCACTCCGGTGCAAGGAACATAAGATCGATCTCTCAGACTGGACGTAGGGCCTCGATTGCCTGAACTAGTATAAACCTTGTGTCTCTTTGCATCACCATCCGGGATTAGGGGCACGCAGCACAAATTCACTCGTTGGTTGAGGGACCCCCGGTTCCAAAACACCGATAGTTGGCGCGCCAGGTAGGGGACGCTGCATGTTAGCTTCATCGTCCTAGCAGGACCCGGATGGCAGACCCCATACGACCATTGCGTCTCGGCACCATAGTTTGGTTCGGGAGCCTAGAGTTCATGTCTCTAGGGCATGAGTACGACATGGTGCTCCTCGCCCCTCGAGCCCCACCGTCCGACGATGAAGTCATGCCCCAGCAGCCCAGGCGTAGGCGGCGCCCGGGCGGCCGCTCTCGCCGCGCTCGCCAGGCACGACACGAGGAATGACACCCCGACGCTACGCGAACCCGGGGCGGCACGCCACTCCCCGCCGATCTCCTACGACCAGCTGTTGGTACGAGGTCCCTGGCTGGGGACCTGTCTGGCCTGAGCCTGGACAAAGGAAAATCACCGGTGGCTCGCGGCGATGCCCAGTCGTCTAGTTCCACTCCACCACTCCCTGAAGAGTCGACCCCGGCGGGGCAGAATATGGAGACGGCACCATCCCCATACCCCTTTGGGTTGAGGAATGTCGCCGCCTCTTATGCCTACGCCTACACTGCCGCTCACGAGCACCCCTCGGAACGCCGCCAGCGCTTCACTCTCGACCTGAGCACCCACTTCGACTCCTCGGACGAGGACGAGGCATGGCCCGGGGTGGATTTCTCCGAACTCCACAACCCTGGGGCTTTGCGCCAATTCTTGGCCGCAAGCGACTACTGCCTCGGCTATTCCGACTCCGACGACGAAGGGACTTACGATCCATCACGTGAGTGCTTCCACGTTGGGCTCGGGATGCCAAGGGCGGGTGAAGAAGACAAGAGGACAGGCAACCATTCCCCGCCCCAGGCAAGGGCGGGCGATGCCACGCCTCCGCGTCTCGTAGCCCCGGCGGCGCGAAATGAGAATCCCGTCCATGGGGGGCATCAACGCCTAGACCTGGAGCAGCTCCACGAGCTTCAAGCCAAGGTTGAACAAGACCGACTCCTTCTGCAACAGCTTCGGGACACTCTTGAGTAGGAGCAGTAAGGGCGCGGTGAGGGCGGAGGAGCCCGAGGGAGGGCCCGCGACGTCCATCACCGCATCAACGACAACGAGGGGGGAGAGCCACCCCCAATCTTTAATCGGGCTAGCTAGAATGTCACAGCGGCTGCGATGCTGGTCCGAGCAATGACCGAGCCCTCCACCACCGAGGGGTGACGGGTCCGCGAAGAGCTCCGCGACCTCCTTGAGACCGCTGCGGTGCAGCAGGCCGAAAGTTCCGCCTCCCGCCGGCGTGGAGGCACTTCGGAGCAACCCACGGCGCGACCTCGCTAGGGCCAGGATGCCTTGGTCCGTCCCGAGCCCGCTCGCGCGCTGGCGGCCAACGGGGCCCCCTCGGTGCGTGATCGACCTGGAGACCAGCACGAGGCACAAGGCGACCACGAAGTAGTTGGCAAGCGACGGCGCTGCGGCGATGGAGCCGCCCAGGGCTACCACCCACACTGAGGCGGTCGCTACGACAGTGAAGAGGACCGTAGTCCTTCTCCCGAGCCACCTGGCCCTCGGGTCTTTAGTAGAGCCATTCGCAACGCTCACTTCCCAGCCCGGTTCTGGCAACCTACCAACCTCACAAAGTATAGCGGCGAGACGAACCCCGAGCTATGGCTAGCCGATTATCGCCTGGCTTGTCAGCTAGGCGGTGCGGAAGATGACCTGCTCATCATCCGCAACCTCCCTTTGTTCTTGTCAGACTCAGCGCGAGCCTGGCTCGAACACCTTCCTCCCGCACAGATCCACGACTGGCGCGACTTGGTGAGGGTCTTCGTTGGGAATTTCCAGGGCACCTACGTGTGCCCCGGGAACTCCTGGGACCTCAAAGGTTGCCGCTAGAAGCTGGACGAATCTCTTCGAGATTTCATCCAGCGCTTCTCCAAGAAATGCACCGAGCTGCCCCGCGTCGGTGACTCAGAAATCGTCCAAGCATTCCTCTCTGGCACCTCCTGCCGAGACCTGGTCCGAGAATTGGGCTAGAACGTACCAACCACAGCGGCCGCACTCCTCGACATCGCCACCAACTTCGCCTCGGACGAAGAGGCGGTTGGGGCCATCTTCCCCAACCACGACACCAAGGGGAAGCAGAAGGACGAGGCCCCCAAGGCCTCGCCCACCCGCGTTCCCAAGAGAAAGAAGAAGGGTCGCCCAGGGAAGTAGGAGGTCCTCGAGGCCGTCCAAGTCGCCACGATGGATCGCAGGAATCCCCGAGGCCCCCGAGGCCCCGAGCTATTTGACGACATGCTGAAGAAGCCCTGTCCTTACCATCAAGGTCCGGTGAGGCATGCCCTCGAGGAGTGCACCATGCTCCGGCGTTACTACGCCAGGCTTGGGCTCCCCGACGACGATGAGGCCAGGAAAAGGGGCGCCGGCGAAAGGGACGGCGATAAAGATGATGGGTTCCCCGAGGTACACAACGCCTTCATGATCTTTGGTGGACCCTCGGCATGCCTCACGGCGCGCCAGCGAAAGAGGGAACGCCGGGAGGTCTTCTCGGTCAAGGTGGCCACCCCCTGGTACCTCGATTGGTCTCGGGAGGCAATCACCTTTGATCGGGATGACCACCCCGATTATGTTCCAAACCCCGGGCAGTACCCGCTTGTCGTCGACCCGATCGTCGGCAACACCCGGCTCACCAAAGTGCTCATGGATGGAGGCAGCGGCGTCAACATCCTCTATGTCAACACTCTGGAGCTCCTGGAGCTCGACCAGTCACGGCTCCGAGGCGGTTCCACACCCTTCCACGGCGTCGTGCCTGGAAAGCGCACACGACCCCTCGGGCGCATCGACTTACCCGTTTGCTTTGGCACTCCCTCCAACTACCGCAAGGAGGTCCTCACCTTCGAGGTGGTTGGATTCAAGGGGGCTTACCACGCCATCTTGGGGCGCCCGTGCTACGCCAAGTTCATGGCGGTCCCCAACTACACCTACCTCAAGCTCAAGATGCCAGGCCCCAACGGCATCATCACCGTCGAGTCCACGTACGAACATGCATACGACTGCGACGTCGAGTGCATCGAGTATGCCGAGGCCATCGTGGAGGCCGAGACCCTCATCGCCGATCTCGACCAGCTTGGTAGCGAGGTTCCCGACGCCAAGCGGTGCGCCGGGACCTTCGAGCCCGCGGAGGCCGTCAAGCTCGTCCCCGTCGATCCCGCCGTCCCCGATGGCCGAGGACTGAAGATCAACGCCACCCTCGATAGCAAATAGGAGGCCGTGCTCGTCGACTTTCTCCGTGCGAACGTCGATATGTTCGCGTGGAGTCCCTCGGACATGCCGAGCATACCAAGAGAGGTCGCCGAGCACGCCTTAGATATCCGGGCAGGCTCCAGGCCGGTAAAGCAGCGCCTGCGCCGATTTGACAAGGAGAAGCGCAGGGCCATCGGCGAAGAAGTGCAGAATCTCATGGCAGCCGGGTTCATCAAGGAAGTATTCCATCCAGAGTGGTTGGCTAACCATGTATTAGTCAGAAAGAAAAGTGGCAAGTGGAGGATGTGCGTGGACTACACTGGTCTAAATAAAGCGTGCCTGAAAGTCCCCTTCCCACTACCACGAATTGACCAAATTGTCGACTCCACTGTAGGATGCGAAACCCTCTCCTTCCTTGATGCATATTCCGGTTACCACCAAATCAAGATGAAAGAGTCCGACCAGCTCGCGACTTCTTTCATCACTCCATTCGGCATGTACTGCTACGTAACCATGCCGTTCGGCCTCAGAAACGCAGGGGCTACTTACCAACGGTGCATGATCCAAGTCTTTGGTGAACACATCGGGCGAACCATCGAGGCCTACGTGGATGACATTGTAGTCAAGTCCAGGAAGGCCGGTGATCTCGTCAGCGACTTGGAGGTTGCCTTCACATGTCTCAGAGAGAAGGGCATCAAGCTCAACCCCGAGAAGTGTGTCTTCGGGGTTCCCCGAGGCATGCTCTTGGGATTCATAGTCTCGGAACGTGGAATCGAGGCCAACCCAGAGAAGGTCTCGGCCGTGACCAACATGGGCCCGATCCGAGACCTCAAAGGGGTGCAGAGGGTCATGGGATGCCTTGCGGCCCTAAGCCGCTTCATCTCGCGCCTCGGCGAAAAAGGCCTGCCCCTGTACCGCCTCTTGAGAAAGTCCGAGCGCTTTTCTTGGACCGCCGAGGCCGAGGAAGCCCTCGCCAGGCTCAAAGCGCTGCTCACCAACCCCCCGTCCTGGTTTCGCCCACCGAGGGCGAGCACCTCTTACTCTATGTCACCGCAATGACCCAAGTGGTCAGCGTGGCCATAGTAGTCGAGAGGCAGGAGAAGGGACATGCTCTACCCGTCCAATGACCTGTTTACTTCATCAGCGAAGTGCTCTCCGAGACTAAGACGCGTTACCCCCACATCCAGAAGCTGGTTTACACCATAGTCTTGGCTCGACGCAAGCTGCGTCACTACTTCGAGTCCCACCCGGTGACTGTGGTGTCGTCTTTTCCTCTGGGAGAGATAATCCAAAACCGGGAGGCCTCGGGTAGAATAGCCAAGTGGGCTGTCGAACTCATGGGGGAAACCTTGTCTTTCGCGCCTCGGAAAGCGATCAAATCACAGGTCCTGTCTGACTTTGTAGCCGAATGGACCGACACACAGCTGCCACCCATTTAGATCCAATCAGAATGCTGGACCATGTACTTCAACGGGTCTCTGATGAAGACTAGGGCTGGCGCGGGCCTGCTCTTGGTCTCGCCCCTCGGAGTACACATGCGCTACATGATTCGGCTTCACTTCGCCGCCTCCAACAACGTCGCCGAATACGAGGCCCTCATCAACGGCCTACAAATCGCCATCGAACTTGGAGTACGACGTCTCGACATACGGGGTGATTCCCAGCTCATCGTCGATCAGGTGATGAAAGAGTCAAGCTGCCATGACCCCAAAATGAAGGCATACTGCGCGATAGTACGTCGCCTGGAGGACAAGTTCGACGGTCTCGAACTCAACCACGTCGCGCGAAAGTTCAACGAGGCCGCGGACGAACTGGCAAAGATGGCGTCGGCACAGGCCCCAGTCCCCCCGAACGTCTTCGCCAGAGACCTCCACAAGCCATCCGTCGACTACGCCTCGGCGACGGAAGAGGGCATATCGGCCGAGCCCAACACAGGGCCCGAGGCCCCTCTGCCATCGAGACCCCGCCAGCCGAGCCCGAGGCCATGGCGATTGACGCAGAGCCTCCCAAGGCCGACCAAGGAATGGACTGGCGAGTCCCTTTCCTTGATCGCCTCGTTCGAGGAGAGCTTCCTGCGGACAGAATCGAGGCCCGGCGGCTTGCGCGACGAGCCAAGACTTACGTCCTCTGCAACGGCGAGTTGTATAGGCGTAGCCCATCGGGTATTCTCCAACGATGCATCACCACCGAGGCTGGCCACTCCCTACTTTGGGACTTGCACGCGGGAGTCTGCGGGCACCACGCGGCGCCTCAGGCGCTCGTGGGTAATGCCTTCCGCCAAGGTTTCTATTGGCCAACGGCGGTGGCCGACGCCACGAAGCTAGTATGCTCCTACGAGGGATGCCAGTACTACGCTCGATAGACGCACCTCCCGGCCCAAGCCCTCCAAACCATCCCCATCACATGGCCATTCGCTGTGTGGGGGCTGGACATGGTTGGGCCTCTGCAGAAGGCACCCGAGGGCTATACCCATCTGCTGGTAGCCATCGACAAATTCTCCAAATGGATCGAGGCTCGTCCGATCACTCAGATCAAATCCGAGCAAGCGGTGCTGTTCTTTACGGACATCATCCACAGGTTCGGGGTTCCTAACACCATCATCACTGACAATGGGACACAATTCACCGGTCGCAAATTCCTAACGTTCTGCGACGACCACCACATCCGGGTGGCCTGGTCGGCTGTAGGACACCCAAGGACGAATGACCAAGTAGAACATGCCAACAGCATGATCCTACAAGGCCTTAAGCCAAGAATATTCAACCGGTTGAAGAAGTTTGGCAAGAAATGGCTTGACGAACTCCCGTCAGTCATCTGGAGCCTACGAAACACCCCGAGCCGAGCCACGGGATTCACACTGTTCTTCCTGGTCTATGGAGCCGAGGCCATCCTCCCCACTGACTTAGAATACGGTTCCCCGAGGCTACAGGCGTACAACGAGCAAAGCAACCGCACCGCCCGCGAAGACGCCCTCGACCAACTGGAGGAAGCCCGAGACGTCGTGCTGCTACACTCAGCCAGGTACCAGCAGGCCCTATGATGCTACCAAGCCTGGTGCGTCCAAAGCCGAGACCTGAAGGTGGGCGACCTGGTGCTGAGACTGAGGCAGAGCAACAAGGGCCGCCACAAGCTGACCCCACCCTAGGAAGGGCCGTACATCGTCGCTCAAGTGCTAAAGCCCGGGACCTACAAGTTAGCCAACGAGAAGGGCGAAATCTCCACCAACGCTTGGAACATAGAACAGCTACGTTGTTTCTACCCTTGAATTTCCAAACGTCGTTTACATTGTTTCTCGAAATGCAATAAAGAAGCGTTCTTAGTTGTTATAATCTTTCGAGGAACCCCCTTATAGACAAGTCGATTGTATAGAACCTAAGGACAGTACGATCATCTCAAAGGCGAAAAGGCCGGCCGAGCCGTGAGAACGGCCTATGCCTCCGGGCTACGGCAGCTCCCTCACCACCTTTTCACCCAAAGGACAACGTAGGCTCCGAGGAAGTTCTGTACAGAGAGCTTGTTTATCAATAGGGGCTTGACGTCACAATAGCGCTATAAGGGAGACTCGGCTCTGCCTCTGCAAAGCCGAGCCTCCCTCGGGGGCTAAAAAGGGGGAACCCCCTAAGTCCCGAACACCGTTTGTTAATGGTCTTTCAAAAAATTTCTACGCCAAACTCTCTCGCGCTCCGACGGGACCCACACAAGAAACCCAAAGACCAAAAGCTTGTCTCGAGGCCAAAGGGCCGGTCGAGTCGTGAGAACGGCCTACGCCTCTGGGCTACGGCGGTTCCCTCACCACCCTTCGCCGAAGGACGGCTTAGGTTCCGAGGGATTTCTTTGCGGGTTCCCAAGATCGAGACAGAGGGCACAGGCTCGGAAGTAGAACAGAAAACGGTTAAAAGACCCACGTACGCAAATACTTTAAAGGCCTCGACGACCACAAAAACGTCACGATACGGCAACTAACTCAATTCGGTTACATGGCCCCTTTTGGCCCAGGTCAAAGCTCAAGGATCGGCGGCCGGCGTGGGAGGGACCACCTCTTCTTCAAATAGACCAGCCAGCGCTGTGCCAGGTGCCTCGGCCGCCTCCAATAGCTTCGCGACCTCTGCATCAGCTTCCTCGTCATCTTCTGGCAACACATAGCCGTCGCTGATAGCCTCGAGGTTGATAGCGTAGTGCGAGGAGACGACGGCCAGGGCGCGCTTGACGCCCATGTGCAACGCCCCCCCGGAGCCTCTCGTGGACGCGGCCGCTCAACGCAATCAGGCGGCTCCCAAGGGAGCTGGCCGATTGGACCCCCTCGACGTCCAGGGCCTCGCAGGCGGTACGGACTGCGCTGCGCAGCGCCTCGTGCTCCCGGACCTCAACATCCAGCGCCGCTTGCGCTGCGATGGAGGCCTCAGCCGCCTGGGAGGCCTCTTTCTCCAGATCTACGTCGCAACGAGGGGTCAGGAGTCAAACGCGAACCAGAACAAAAAGAACAAAGAGCACGATTCGGTGGAACTTACCCCCAGCCTTGCTCTTCCAGTCTAAGGCCTCGACCCGAGAGGCCTCGGCCGCCTTGGTAGCCTCGGCCAAGGCGACTTTCGTCAGCTGATGCTCGCTTTGCTCCGCACCCAGCTGCCCGGCTATGGCCTTGGTAGAGGCCGTCGCTTCTTGGGCCCGAGACCTGAAGGCGTCTCGCTCCTCCTCCAGTTCCTTGATCTTTGCTACTAGAGGGGCAGACTGCTCCTTAGCCGTGGCCAACTCGGCCTGAATGTCAGCACAATGAAGGCGGAGGTCCTCCACTTCCGCACTCCGCGCCGACAAAAGCCCCTGAGCATCGGCGAGCAGGCCCTTCTGCCGCCAGAGCTGGTCCCAGATATCCCTCTCCCTTCGTAGGAATAGCGATTTCCCAAGGGATCGGGTCTCGAGCTCCTAAAGAGGCAAAACAAAAAACGCACGTCAAACATTGCGAGGGGGCTCAGAGAGAAAACAACGCGGCATGGGAGAGGAAAGTACTTACCTGGGTGACACCGGGCAAGTCCCGTCCCATAATAGTCATCGCTGTCTGCAGCGACCGCACTGCCAGTTGGCGGTACTGCTCGAGGGTATCCCACTGCCCCCCCTCTGCGATATCTTCAAGGGCGAACATAGGCTCCCCCTCAGGATCAGCCCAGTTCCGCCAGAAAACACGAGGGAAGTTCCACCCACGGGGCTCGGGCCGTAGCCGGGCAAGGGCCGAACTCCCCTCGGCGGGATCTGGGACTGGCTGCTCCGCGGTACTGGCCGCCTCGACGTCCGCCGCCTCCTTCCCTGGGGAGGAATCATCAGACGAGATTGTCTGAACCAGGGGCGGCACCAAAACTTGCTCCGTCTCCACCTCCATCGCCTCGGCCTCGACGGATCCAGGGGCTCCGGCCTCCGCCATCTCTACCTTGGTGGCCCCGGCGTCCACCGCCCTGACTTTGGAGGCCTTGGGGGCTCCGGCCTCACCCTCAATGGCCTCGGCAATGGTGGACGCCCCAACCTCCTTCGCCCCAAGACTCACGACATCATGAGGCGTGGGCTCCTCCTCCTCCACTCGCTCCGCGGCCGCCTCGGCACCCTTTTCTTGGGCAGCCGCCTCCTCCGAAATGGCCCCGCCCGATGCCATGCCACGCTGCACGCCAGCCTGCGCCTCCGCTGCCTGATGGGCAGAGGAGCTAACATTCACCTTGAGCGCCTTACGGGGCGCCAAGGCAGGATCTTCCACCAGATGCTTCTGGCTAGAAGCAAAGACACTCCCAAGGTCAGCATGCGACCAAGGAGCAAACAAGAAGTACTACGGACTCCACCAGAAAAGACGCTTACCGCGAACGGGGATGCAGCCGCTTCGACACCGCCAGCCTCCTCTGCAACGGCGGCGGTGTGGCAGCAGCGCGGCCTCGGTGTCCACCGGTGCCAGCTGGCCTCCGCCGGACCCCGACACCTCCTCGACCCTTCGCGGAGACGATGGGGTCACCCCCACCGTCGCTCGCTCCACCTCCACCGTCGAACCCATCGGGCTGACGGCACGCTCCTCCGACACCCGCGCCTCGGGCGTGTCGGCCTCGGCCCCGGGACGGGCCGCCACTGGCCCCGGGACACCTCCTCCTCCTAGGAGCGTCAGGCTCCTTGCCGGCGCCCCGGGCACCATCTCCCTAATGTCGGGGAGGTGTTCCAGGCAGGCCGTCCCCACCTCACGCCCGCCACCGTCGCCCGAAGAATCCAACACCGACGACGAGGGAGACGGCTCCAACGGGAGACCGTCGAGCTTCTGACGTCGGCGATGGGCGTCCAGCTTTTTCACGCGCGAGGAGCTTCTTCGTGCGCTTCGCCTCCTTGGCATCTTTCTTCTTCTTCTTCTCCTCGGCGCGCGCCCTGTTCACAGCTCGTAGCCGGGCGTCCTCGGGAATGGGCGGCGGGGAGTCTCGCACGTCTCTTATCCCCTGCGGGAACGACGAAGTAAGACAATAGACAAAAAAGGCGGAAAACAAGAAGGCCGCGAAAGCGTCGGCAACATCCAACTCACCAGTGAAATGTACCCCCGCGACGGGCGCATCGGGAACGGCATCAAATCGTCGATCTTCGGCTTCCCGTCTACCGCCTCTCTCACCCGACGCAGGGTCTCGTTGTCGGTAAGGGCGAAGGCAGACATCTTGATACCGGCAATCGGGTCGCTCGGGGTCATCTCGAACAGCCGCCGCCGCCGGGCCATCAGCGGCAACACCCTCCGGCGGTGAAAGGCCGCCACAACCATGGCCGCCGAAAGGCTGCGGTCACGCAGCTTCCCCAAGGCCCGCAAGAGCGGCTCCAGCCTAGGCTGATCAACCTTGATAACGCCGTATCCCCATTTCTCTGGTTGGCTCTCTACAACCCGCCCGGTATAAGGAGGAAGTCCTCCGTCGTCATTGCAGAGGTAGAACCAGCTGTCGTACCAACGACGGTTGGACGATGACAGCTGGGCCAGGATGTAGAGGGACTGCCAGTCTTGGCGCACATGAAGGGTGCAGCCGCCGGCCCTCTGCACCTTCCGAGCCCCCCTCGTTCCCCCCGGCTTGGTGGTGAACGTCGCTCGGAACAAGTGGAGCCACAACTCCCAGTGGGGAGCGATCCCCAAGTACCCCTCACAGACGGCGACGAAGATGGCCGCCTGCGCGATGGAGTTGGGGCTGAAATTGTGAAGCTCCACGCGTAGTAGTGCGGGAGCGCCCGCATGAACTTATCCACCGGCGACCCGAGGCCTCGCTCGTGGAAGACGACGAAGCTCACCACGTAGCCGTCGCGCGGCCTCGGCTCCGACTCGTTCCCCGGAGCAATCCACTCCGGCTCGTCAGGGTCGGTGATCGAGCGAAGAAGACCGGCCTCCATGAGCGACTGCAGCTTCTCCTCAGTGACGTCAGACCGCTCCTAGGGATCTGCCGGGAGGATGACGGGACCACCAGCCATTGCGCGGTGGAGGTCGCTGCTACGGCAGTAATCTCTCTCTCTCTTTCTTTCAGTCTCTCGCTCTCGCCCTTCTCCTCCCGGCGCTCTATGCTCTCAGCAACGGCACAAGGGCAGCAAAGTGAATGCGGAAAAGGTAAGAAGGGGGAGGGCGAGGCTCTTTGCGTATTTAGGCAGGGACGAGACGAAACCACCGGGCGACGAAACGGGGAAGTTTCCCCAAAAA